>NC_133123.1:136386561-137586561 GCF_033568475.1 Henckelia pumila
GTGTCGTTGATCGAGCTTTTCTCATATTTGAATTTATCCAAAATTTTTATTGCATTTTATTTAATTGAATTTTATTTGAAATTTAATTTCTTAGTTAAAAATCTTAAATTTAATCACTTTTATTGGTTAGTCTAGATAAGGTAGGAATAATCATATTTTAGTAATCATATATTCAGTCCATGTGGGTTCGACATCTGGACCATTGTCCACTATATATTACTTGACCTGATACGCTTGCCAGTAGATTTTTATCATACCGATTTAAGCGGTCAAACATCAACACTTAAACTTCCACAACACATTAAAAGTCATTCTTAACATAAAATATCAAAATTTAAACTTCAAATACACTCACATCTCTCGAATGTTCAAAGTCAAGATTATGGAGTGAAATGCCCTGTTTATGCAATCAAATCATGGGTTTCGTTGCCGAGGATTCCTGAACATCTTTTCGGATTCGAAATCGGATACCCGTAACTCAAGAGATGTGAATTGGAAGAGGAAGATTGAAACTAGGAAATATTTTGCTCTCACACCTGGTTCGGTTCCTTCCTTTACCCTTTCCTGATAGAAAAACTGATGGAATAAACGTGAATAAGTATAAAAAACATCACAAGTGTCCAAGCTTTTTGCAGTTTAGGCCCCTCAACTATTCAAAAATTGCAATTTTGTCCCTCAGCTTCTCATGTTCATTCAATTTCAATCCTAAATAATTTAAGGATATATAGAATTTAAATCAAAACTCCAAGTATATTCTCAAATCAAAAATTCTCGGATTAAAATTAAAAAATTTTCGAGCGTTACAGAGGCCATGTTAATTTCGGGCAGAAAGTTGCTGAATTGTGCTCCTCGATCGGTGAACTTTTATCGATCGAGCGAGCCCTTGTTTTTTTAAAAAAAAAATATATTTAGGCCTTTGATTGCTTGATCTTAATTCATGTATTGGATTAAATATTTAGTATTTCATCTTGTATAAATCGTTATGATTTGAGAGATTAGTGCCCGAGTCCTCACATTTTGCGGACGTTACAATTCTCTCCCCTTAAATGGAATTTCGTCATCGAAATTTGATTTAAACTTAGTCGTCTAATAACACATGACTAAAATTTTTCAAAACTAATTTTCAAACTTAAATCCCAAAAACATTACTTAATTTATAATATCTAAAATTCAACTTAAATCTCAAAAAAAAAAAAAAATTCTAACTTGTCAAACTTAAATCTAAAATCATAACTTAATCTACAAATCTAAGTGTCAAACTTACGTCTCATAATTATCAAACTTAATTTTCTAAACATATATCATTCTAGTCATCCTGGTGTGTAACGCGTCTCAGAGGCATACTCTAATTTTCATAAATTCTCTACGTAACTGCATTGCATAACTAAGTATTTTTAACTTTAATACTGTCATAACTTGAAATTCCTCATTTTCATAAATCATTAAAACAAAAATCATGTGTCCCAGCAATAAAACATAATTTAAAACATTTAAAACTTACAGACTGGCAGTGCGGCTTTCTGAGCTCCGTGTAGCAGGCTAGTTACCCTCCAAGGACCATGGCTTTGATACCAAATGAAACATCCTAGAACTCAATTATGAATTTTATTTTTTTGTAATGAACTGGGGTTGCCCAGTTCATTCTTGCTCTCATGATCTTCTCCCCCCTGGTGGGGAGTTTTTGCCCTCCCCAGGATTCGAACCTTGCACTCCATGTCATAAATGCAATGTTCCCTCAATCCTGGTACCACGCCCGGGCTGAAGAGGCAGGGAGTGATCGCCGGTGCCAAGAGGTTGCACGGACAATGAGCGGCTCCTGGTAGGCTTCTAGGCGGAGGAAGACATGAATGAACCGATCCCGTGGCGGAATGAGAGGGGATTCTGAGACTGTGTAGGTATGAGACTACATAGTTGAGGAGGACTTATAAGATTTCATATGTATGTACTGCTCATATCAAGAAGGTGCATCTTCTTTTCGGAAGCTCATCACATAAGGACTCCAAAGTTAAGCGTGCTTGACTTGGGGAAATTATAGGATGGGTGACCCCCTGCGAAGTTTCTCAGGGTGCGTGTGAGTGAGGACAAAAGCATGCTGAAAAGACCCGTCTTGATACAGTGGGTCGTTACAGTTTTAGCTTAAGAATATTAAGTTGGGAATCCAATGCACTCTAATTGGTTTGAATAAGCTAGTTATTGGTCCACAAGTCAATCAAAATCCGTATAAGTGTTTTAACGTAATATTATCAAATAGGGACTCCAATGGACTCTAATTGATTAGATTAAGATAATATGGTGTCTTCATAACTCTTTTACAATGTTTATCATTGAAAATGCCAATATATGTTGTAATAAGCTTGTAAATGATGCACGAATCTAACAGAATCCGTATAGGTGTTTTAGCTTAAAAATATTAAGTTGGGAATCCAATGCACTCTAATTGGTTTGAATAAGCTAGTTATTTGTCCACAAGTCAATCAAAATCCGTATAGGTGTTTTAGCGTAATATTATCATGTAGGGACTCTAATGGACTCTAATTGATTAGATTAAGACAATATGGTGTCTTCATCACTCTTTTACAATGTATAGATCATTGTAAATGAAACATCTAGGACTCTTTAAACTTAAATGCGAAATTTTTTTTTTTAAATAATATCAATACATATATGCCCATACATATATGTAATTCAAAATAAAAGATAAATATTATCATGCATGAAATAAAAAATAAGTTTTGCATGCTCCAAAAACACCAAGTGCGAAAATACTAAAGTAAAAGTATAATTTGCTTAAAAATCAACAACATAATAAAATGTATCTGAAATAATTCTAAATCATGCAACGGTCACGGGGCCACTGTTCCGTGAGCTCATACGTCCTCACCACCGGTAGGAGCTACCTAAAAGTTATTTGTCTCACCTGCACCATATAAGCGTAGTGAGCCTAGGGGCTCAACATGTCTAAACTTGGATATCAAGATTTAAAATAATGCATCACATAATCATATTAATACATATACATGATACATGAGCATGCATGGAAATTTTTTTCATAACATAAATGGTGAATCATAAATCTTAAGCATAAACATCATCTTTCTTCATCATACATAACATAGTTGAGCATGGTATTTTTGAAACAGTCTATGGTCCTATCCGTAAGTGTGACCCTTATCTGTGCCGACTGATCAGTCTCCTGAACCAACGTACGTGGCGGTGATAAATCACCTCCTATGGTAGTAAACTACCTCATAAATCATATGGTGGATAACCACCATTATGTCACACTACTTCAATTACCATCATAAAAATATTTTTGCTGCTCAACACTTGATCATAATCATAACATGTAAATTTTTCATGAATGCATGCACTGAAAATATGTCTGTAATATATATTTAATTGATTTTCATAATAAATATACTTATACTTAAAATAAACTTCATGCATAAAAATAATTAAATATATATTCCGGACTTAGTTAATTTTCATGGGTTGGTCCAGACTGCTGATCACTCACTCTAAGCCCATTAAACTTAAATAAGAGACCAATTATCATATTTTAGCCCAAATAACTTAACTAAACTTAACTGGGCCTAAATAAAAATATTTAAGCTCATAACTTAAATAAACCCAATAAGACACTAGACTGGCCCAAAAATCCTCTGACTGACCCAAAAATTTCCATGGGCTCCCAAGCGCATAAAAATCATTGAGCTAACTTAAATAAAGTATTTAAAGCCCAAAATAAAATTATTTGGAAGCCCAAATAATTTTATTTCTAATTAATTGGCCCAAAAACCAATTAAAACCTTAAACACTTAAAAATTAAAAATACTCGAGCCCGACCCACCTAACCCGGATCCGGACCGACCTGAACCGACCCACAAATTACCAGACCCAATCCAGGCCCCAAGACCCGACCCGGACCTGCCCAAAACCCTAAACCCGTTTCCCTTTTGTTCCTTACTCTCGGCTGTGACCAGCTTCTGTTCAGAGGCATTGGCCGCCCTACTACGGCCACCAAATGGCCGGAGCACCACCACCTACACCTAGAAGACTTCAAGGCGTTTCCAGAAAGCTAAACACCAGCCCAAACGGAGTCCTAACGAAGGAGAACGAACCAAAACAAAATTTGCCTAATTTCTGCTCGCGCGCTGTGCGCGATGCCGGACTTCCGGCCGTTCGGCCGCCCAACTCCGACCATCACTGGCTAGAGAACTACCTGAGATACCTTCCTCTATGTCTTGGGGTTCTAACCCAATTGGAATTGTGACGACCCGAGTTCTAATCTCTCAATAATCAAATCATCAAAAAGAATAGACAAGAATCAATGTCTAAACAAAATAATAAATTTTTTTTTTTTTTTTTAAAGAGTGAGCACCTCGCTCGATCGGTAAAAAGTTACCGATCGAGCGAGCACTTTGCTCAAACTCTCGGGTGCAACTTATGTTGGCCTCGCTCGATCCGCAGAATATCACCGATCGAGCGAGCCCAACATATTCATGGTTCTGTTCCTGATTTCAAAGCCTCGCTCGATCCGTGATATTTCACCGATCGAGCGAGAGCAGTTTCCAGAGAATAAAACCAGAAACGTTGCTGCTGTCCAAACAAGTTCTGAAACATCTACTTCTAATAAATGCGGAAATTTTTTTTTTTTAAATAATACTAAGTAAAATAGATGTACATACATGCCCATACATATATGCACAAAATAAACAGATTTAAAAATAACATAAATAAATTACAACATTTTTACTTAAATAACTGAGTCAAACTTAAATAAAATACGGTCAAACAAACAACTTAAAAGGTTGCATGCAATAAAAATTATTTAATAAAAATAGTACTAAAATCCACCTCTGACAAGACATAAAAGAATAAATAAGAAACAGAGTTTAAAAATTCTTAAAAATGTTCTCAAGACTCAGCCGGCGGTCACGGGGGATCACTGCATGTCCGCTCATACGTCCTCACCACCGGTAGGAACTACATCTTCCTCTACGTACTCACCTGCACCATATAAGTGTAGTGAGCCTAGAGGCCCAACATGCTAACATAACAAGGGTTTAAAATAATTTAAATCACTGAAATACTAATAAATAACATATACATGAATGAGCATGCTTAAAAATTATGAATTATAACTTAAAATCTTACTTAAACTTGAACTTAAATATAATCATATATTACATACATAAACATTGTTGAGCATAACATTTTTTTCTAACATCGCATGGTCATATCCGTAGTGTAACCTTAAACTTAAAAGTTCGACTGATCAGTCTCTTAGAACCAACGTACGTGGCAGTTACGAATTACCTCTTACTGGTAGTAAACTACCCTTAAATTGACAGTAAACTGCCCTTAACATGTAGGGTCTTGTCCCCCTTAAATTGTCACACTACATCAACTTCCAACATAAAATTATTTTTTTGCTCAACCTTAAACATAAAATCATGCCATAAAATTATTTCATGAATGCATGTACTTAAATAAAAATGTGTGTCCTTCATATATATTTAATTTAATTTTTATACTAACATATAAATACTAAAATAACTTTCATGCATAAAATAATTAAATATATAATTATGACACATGCAATTTCTCATGGTTTGTGCTGAACTGCTGGCTCTAACACTCAAGCCCATTTTCTTAAATTTTGGTCCATTAACACTGAAACTGGCCCATTAACAAACTTAAGCCCAAAAATACATTTCTAAGCCCAATTAATTTATTCAAGCCCATTAATGTATTCCTGGCCTAATAACAACCTATTCTGGCCCAATGGGCTAAAAAGCCCAAAAACTGGCCCAATAACTTCCATGGGCTCCCAAGCCCATAAAATTATTGGGCTAACTTAATTTAATTTAATTAAACCCAATAACAATTAAATTCAACCCAAATAATTAAATGGATCCCAATCAAATTTTGGGATTTAATTAAGCCCATTTAACCCTTAATTAAACTTAAAACTTAAAAATAAAAATACCCGAGCCCGACTCACTTAACCTGGACTCGGACCCAACTAACATGACCCATGACTTACTGACCCCGACCCGAACCTATGACTCGACTCGGACCCACCTTGAAACCCAAAACCCGTTTCCCCCTCTTGCACTGCCCTCGGCCGCGAGCAGCTGCAAAGAACACCGGCGGCCGCCCTACTCCGGCCACCCACCGGCCGGAGAACCACACCTAGGATCTAGCCCACATCTAGACATTTCCATCAAGCCAAGAACCAGCCCAAACCGTGGTCCGAGGAAGGAGAACGAAGCCTTGCAACAGGCTGTCCCCCAGCTCGCGCCCAGCCCTGAGCGGCTGCCGTAAATTCAATCGTTCTCCCTACTCCGACCATATTTTTTTGTGAAACCACTTCTCAATCTTAGCCAACATCAAGGGGGTTCTAACCCTTTAAACCTCACTCTAAACCATGGCCTGAAGAGGGAGAACGAAGCATTCTCCCACAGCCCCAAAACCTGCGTGAACCGAACCTGCGCGAGCCACCCATGACAGAATTTGATTTGCTTCGTTCCAGCCCTTCTCCAACCTTAACCGATCAACTAGCCCAAGTCTAGGGACCCTAGGACACCCATGAATCTTGGCCGAGCAGCCATGCACGCCCATGCTAAATAAAAAACGTGAGATGATGACAAAACACATAAACAAGGTGCAAACATCAAACGATACCATTTAAAATCTGAATATTTGAGGATTTCGACACGTACACAACACCTACATAATACATACTGATATGGTGCTTAAAAAGGGAAGAAAAACATGCCTTTAAATCATAGAAAGTAGATGGGAAGAACGTGAAGACGATTCCGGACGACTACAACGAGCAACCTTCGAAAAAGCTTCAAAAATAAAGGTCTATGGCTTCCTCCTTGATGTTGCTGTCGATGGAAAAGAATGGAGAGGTGAGGGAGAAAGCTAGGGTGAGGGAGAAGTGATTTGAGCGTGTGAGGGTGGGCCTTGGGGTAGATAGGGAATAACTTTCAAGATAATGACATAAATAAAAATATATCTAGGCTTTAAAAAAAATAATAGATATCATAATAAACATAAAAATCCCGAAATATTATATTAAGGGAATTTTAAAGATAATTAAAAGTCATTATTTTGGCTTAATTTGGGTAAAAATGGACTCCTAAAATTATATAAAATTAAATACTGATAATTTTGAGGAAATAAAACTCAAAATAATATTTTCGGGCTCCTAAAAGACTCATAAAATAATTTGGGTAGAAAGTTGTCATCTCGTCCGTCCATAGTCTCGTCAACGCGATAAAATAATACAATATCATAAATCAGAAAAATCTCTATTTATGGGTTAAATACTTAAAAAAAATCATTTAAATAAGCACAGATAATTCACATAATTATTTAACCCATAAATCTAAAATTTTAAATTAATTAAATTCCTAATTATGCATGCGTATTTACGTACGGAAAATACCGGGTATTACAATTCTCCCCCCCTTAAGTTGAATTTCATCCTCGAAATTAAAGTACTTACCCGAACAACTCCGGGTAGCGAGTCCTCATGTCTGCCTCGGTCTCCCAAGTAGCTTCCTCCTCCGAGTGATTCAGCCACTGGACTCTGACCATCGGTATATCTTGCGTCCTCAATCTGCGCTCCTCCCTAGCCAAGATCCGTATAGGCCTCTCCTCAAATGCTAACTCCGATGTCAACTGAAGAGGCTCAAAATTCAACACATGTGACGGGTTCGAGATGTATCTCCGAAGCATGGATACATGGAATACATTGTGCACTGCCGCTAGCCCTGGTGGTAGAGCTAAACGGTAGGCCAACGTACCAACTCTCTCCAAGATCTCGAATGGCCCTATATATCTAGGGTTAAGCTTACCTCTCCGGCCAAAACGTATCACTTCCTTCATAGGTGACACTCTCAGAAACACGTGATCACCTACTACGAACTCCAAATCTCGTCGTCGAGTATCTGCATAACTCTTCTGACGACTCTGAGCAGTCCTCATACGATTCCGAATCTGAGTCACAATGTTAGCTGTCTGCTGCACGATCTCAAGACCAAGTAAAATCCTCTCGCCGACCTCATCCCAATGCACAGGAGATCTGCATCTCCTCCCATACAATGCTGCATTAATTGGAGTCCCTACTTGATAATATTACACTAAAACACCTATACGAATTTTGATTGACTTGTGGACCAATAACTAGCTTATTCAAACCAATTAGAGTGCATTGAATTCCCAACTTAATATTCTTAAGCTAAAACCCCTATACGGATTCTGTTAGACTCGTGCATCATTTACAAGCTTATTACAACATATATTTGTATTTGCAATGATCTATACATTGTAAAAGAGTGATGAAGACACCATATTGTCTTAATCTAATCAATTAGAGTCCATTTGAGTCCCTACTTGATAATATTACGCTAAAACACCTATACGGATTTTGATTGACTTGTGGACCAATAACTAGCTTATTCAAACCAATTAGAGTGCATTGGATTCCCAACTTAGTATTCTTAAGCTAAAACACCTATACGGATTCTGTTAGACTCGTGCATCATTTACAAGCTTATTACAATTTATATTGGCATTTGCAATGATTTATACATTGTAAAAGAGTGATGAAGACACCATATTGTCTTTATCAAATCAATTAGAGTCCATTGGAGTCCCTACTTGATAATATTACGCTAAAACACCTATACGGATTATGATTGACTTGTAGACCAATAACTAGCTTATTCAAACCAATTAGAGTGCATTGGATTTCCAACTTAATATTCTTAAGTTAAAACACCTATACGGATTCTGTTAGACTCGTGCATCATTTACAAGCTTATTACAACATATATTTGTATTTGCAATGATCTATACATCGTAAAAGAGTGATGAAGACACCATATTGTCTTAATCTAATCAATTAGAGTCCATTAATGTCCCTACTTGATAATATTATGCTAAAACACCTATACGGATTTTGATTGACTTGTGGACCAATAACTAGCTTATTCAAACTAATTAGAGTGCATTGGATTACAAACTTAATATTATTAAGCTAAAACACCTATACGGATTCTGTTAGACTCGTGCATCATTTACAAGCTTATTACAACATATATTGGCATTTGCAATGATCTATACATTGTAAAAGAGTGATGAAGACATCATATTGTCTTTATCTAATCAATTAGAGTCCATTGGAGTCTCTACTTGATAATATTAAGCTAAAACACCTATACGGATTTTGATTGACTTGTGGCCAATAACTAGCTTATTCAAATCAATTAGAGTGCATTGGATTCCCAACTTAATATTCTTAAGCTAAAACACCTATACGGATTCTGTTAGACTCTGTAAGGCCCTGAAAATATGAATATTAATTATGGAATTAGAGATTTAAATTTCGTATTTGGAAAATATTCAATTTGGAATTTATGGAAATTAGAGATTTATTCCGAGCCAAAAATATTTAATTTTAGAATTTACGGGTTTTGAGAATTAAAATTCGGGATTCTTAAATTAAAAGAATAAATATTCTAATTGAATATTTGTGGGATTTAAGATTCAAATTCCATGTTCCGAGAATTAAAGGATTTAATTGGAAGAAGAAACTCGAGCAGGGACTGAACTGCAAATATCAAAGTTTCAGGGGCTAAACTGCAAAAATGGGATTTGACTTGTCAACAAGAGATTTATATTACACTTTGCATGTGTATATATTCCCTTCAGCAACAGTAATACTGAGAGAGAGATGGATGAAGGTTCCAAGGACCAATTTGCAATTATTAAGAAATTCAAGGACCAAAGGGCAAAATTCCAATTGTTGGCAAGTGGACTACACGTGGCTTTGTATATATGAATTGCATGTATTCCACTCAGCAAAATGAACGAAGGGAAGCAGAAACATTGAAGAAGAAGCTCTCATGGCCGATTCTTGTCTTCCAATTTTTATAGAACTCGATCCGGCCGATAGAATTTCAAATTGATCGTATGTTTGCGATCACGGCTTTGAGTGCTACACTTTGACGTAAGTTTGGCTAAATTCTACCGTGTTTTAATTTTAAGATGTTGTTAGAATTAAGATTTGATTGTATAAACGTGTTCTAGTATATACGACGATAGCATATTTAAGTCGGTCCGCAAAAAGATCGTCGTTTGGACATGTTTACAGTTTTTGCAAGATTTTAGAGAATTCTGAAATATTGGAGATGGTATTTTCGAAATTGGGCTGATAGATTGAATATATTATGAGTTGTATATGGTAGAAATATTGATGTTAATGTTTTTGGAATTATCGAATTCGAATCGTTACGCCGTCGATTCTCGTTTGTCGAATTTTTGGAAAATGAAAGTGTTAATTTCGAAATTGAAGTGATGGGATGATAGTATTATGAGTTAGATATCAATGTTTGATTGATGTTTAAAGTATTAGAATCATCGGTTTCGAATTACTTCGCCATCGGTTGAATTTTTGGTTAATGGGACAAGATTTGAAGTTGATGAAACCTTGATGAGTTGAAATGAATTTGAGAAGCTAATGAGGAGTTGTATAAACCTTAATTTCAGAACTTGAAGTTGAAGGTATCGAAGTCGAGTTGACGAGTCCGGAATTGATTTGAGCTTGAGCTATAAGTTGGACACAACTAGAGTTGAAATCACAAGAAGGATTGAGCAGAATTCTGGACAGCTTATGTTTGATCAAGTAGTGCGAGAGTTTCAGAGGTTTGAGTTCAGATTAAAGGTATGATTCGACATTAATTCGACAGGTAGAATAACTCGAAAACATGGTGGTTTTCGAGTTTATTAAATCACATACATGCATGATTAGGTGTTTTACTTAATCTTATATGATTCTATGAATTACTTGACTTAGTTGATTGAGTTAATTGATATATGAGTTGTTTTCTTCCAACATGATTTCTTGTTGAGATATATGATGGATAATTTATTTGAGATTGTTGGTTTAGATTATTTTGAAGTGTTGAGTTGTGGTAGATTGATTATAGAGTTGAAAGTAAACCCTTTGAGCCACAATTCTTTCGAAACCTTGAAAACAGAATTGAAAAAAAAATATTGGACTGGTTGATTGACTTTTATTATGTGGCTTAATGCTTTATGTTTCTTATGCATTCATATTGAGCCAAACCTTTGATTTCAGCGGGCAGAACAACCCTTTTTGTTTAGATGTTTTGGGGGCTATACTGCGAGTGGCCTGGGTGTAGAGGTTCATCTAGAGTCAGTATACTCCTTATAGTCGCACCAAAGTCTAGGAGAGTGAGATACGTGACACCACCTCGATTGGCAGAGTTGGTGAGTCGTTACGTGATCTCATCCTCGGGATCCCAAA
Organism: Henckelia pumila; assembly: GCF_033568475.1. Taxonomy (NCBI): domain Eukaryota; kingdom Viridiplantae; phylum Streptophyta; class Magnoliopsida; order Lamiales; family Gesneriaceae; genus Henckelia; species Henckelia pumila. The sequence continues at coordinate 136,397,912 of NC_133123.1, forward strand.
AGCACAGCAGCAACCCCATGTTTATCAGAGTTGATATACCTATTTTAAAGACATGCATATCATTAGTTTGATTTGATTATGTTGTCTTGAAAGCATATTGTTGTTATATTACATGTATTGCTTGTTATGTTTCTTTTACTGGGAATATCATTCTCATCGGATTTATCCGGCTGTTGCTTTGTTTTGTTTTTGTACTTGGCGATAGGAGGGGCAAGATCAAGTCAGCGAAGACCTGGTTAGCATCAAGAGGGAGAGTTAGTCATGGGACTTGGTTTAGAAGTCGATTTCAGCATGTCAACCTAGTTATGTTATAACATGTTTAGGTATTGAACTTCATGTATTATTCGGAGAATCAGTGATTGTAACACATGTTTATGGTTTGAATGTTTGGAATGGATTTTGGATTGAGTTGGCTAGTTTATTTCTTGTTTTTTTTTGTTCTGGTGCAGGGTACGAAAGGTTTGCTATTTTTGGCAGACCCAGCGCCCTCCCTTTTCGAGCAAACCAGAAAGTTTTTTGTTTTGGCCGCGCTCGATCTGTTGTTTTTAGCAGATCGAGCGCAACCCCTGTTGAGCAGGACAGTAGGCTGAATAGTTGGAGGCACCCGGTCTGTAGTTTTTAATAGACCTAGCGCACCCCCTTTTAAAAAAAATTTGTTTTACTTTTAGTCTTGGATCTTGTATGCTTAATTGTTGTTTAATCCGAGATTAGTTGTTTAGAACCGAGTTATCGCATTAAGTGGTATCAGAGCGATAAGTTCTTGGTTGAACTAGAGTGAGCGGGGTAGATCGAGTCTGTGTGTATTGATTCCTCGCATGTGTTTAAATTATTTGTTGTTTAATTAATTCCGTGCGAGCATGCTTTATTATTGAAAATTATTTGAATTACATGACTATGTGATTTAAATTTATAAAGCATGATCTACTTGAGATATAATTGTTTCTGTTATCTACTGGTATCCGATTTTCTGAGAGGTTGAAAGGGCACCGCATTGTAGCGATTGAGATATCTTGTGTCCTCAACTTTGATTATCAGATGGGTCCTCGTCGAGTTATTAACAGAAACCCGCTGCCAGTTACTCCACCGAATGAACAAGCTAGTACTGAAACTGTTCAGATGGATGCTACAGCAACTCCTATGGAAACCTTGCTAAAGAGGTTTTAGTCGTTTAATCCGCCTTTGTTGCTAGGTACGAAGAATCCGATTGATTGTGAAAGCTGGTTGGACAACATAGACCAGTTATTCGATTCCCTTGATTACTCTGACGACCGCCGAACTAGGTTATTCATTCATCAGCTTCGTGGTGTTTCTAACTACTGGTGGATCACGACGAAGAGATCCATGGAGAATCTAGGTACAGTTGTTACTTGGTCTCTTTTCAAAATTGAGTTTTATAAGCGGTTTTTCCCTGTTTCGTACCGAAAGGACAAGGGAGCAGAGTTTGTCAATCTGAGGCAAGGGAACTTGAACATTGACGAGTATGTTGCCATGTTCGATAGTCTGTTGCGTTTTGCACCGCATGTCGCTGACAATGAAGAAGCCAAAGCCGATCAATTCATCAATGGCTTGAATCCCTACATCTTCACGTTGGTAAACACTGCTAGGCTTGATAACTTTGTGGATGCCATGAATCACGCAAAGGGAGCTGAAGCGGGTTTGTGGAGACAGAGAGGAAATCAGATGGTACCTCAGTAGCCTAGACAGTCTCAGAACCAACCGTCTCAGCATCAAAATCAGCCACCACAGTATCAGAACCAACAGTAGAAGCATGAAGGTGGAAGCAGTGGGGCAAGCATAAAGGATCATTAAAAAGCAAGAGGGAAAAAGTTCAAGAGGCAGGGGAATAGTTCTTCTAGTTCCAGTGGTTCCAAGAAATTCGGTTCAGGACAGAGTTCTGGATCATCATCTTTGTTTTGCAACAAGTGTGGAGGTAGACACTCATCGGATCAGTGTGTAGGGGTTTTTGGGAACTGCAATACCTGTCAGCAACCGGGACACTTTTCTAAGGTGTGCCCTCAGCGTAGTAGAGATCGAGCCCAGAGTGAGAGTTCATCTAGACCTACAGCTCAGCCTGAGAGACAATCTTCTGCAGTTCACTCCTTCCAGCCTCAGCAGCAGAACAGACAGGGAGGTAATCCTAGTGCGAACCAGCCTCCGAGACAGCAGGCACCAGTCTTTGCTTTGACAAAGGATCAGGCTCAGGCAGCATCGGACGATGTTATAGCAGGTAAATGTTTGATTTTCTGTTATTCTGATCATGTTTTGATATATACAGGTTCTTCCCATTCTTTTATCTCTGAGAAATTTGTGTTGATGCATGCTTTACAAACTGAGTTGTTGCCTAATGTAGTAGCTGTTACTTTACCTTTGGGTAGAGGAATTGTTTCTGTCAGATTAGTCAGGAACTGTGAACTCTGTTTTGAGGGAAATTTGTTAGAGTTTGACTGTATTGTGCTTGGGCTGTAAGATTTTGACTGTATAGTTGGTATAGATGTTTTAACCAAGTATAGGGCAACCGTCGATTGTTTTCTGAAGGTTGTCAGATTCAGACCTGAAATGGCAGATGAGTGGAAATTCTTTGGTAAGGGTTCTCGATCTAGAATTCCTTTAATTTCAGTGTTATCTATGACTCATTTGTTACAGAGAAGTGCAGAGGGATTTTTGGTTTATGCAGTTGATGTACTGAAATCTAACCCTGAATTGGCTGATATACCAGTGGTTAGAGATTTTGCGGATGTGTTTCCGGAAGATGTTCCTAGATTGCCGCCTATTCGAGAGATCGAATTCAGCATCGATTTAGTGTCAGGTACTCAACCTATTTCCAAAGCTCCGTATCGTATGGAAATGGTTGAATTGATAGAGTTGAAGGAGCATCTTGAGGATTTGATTGCCAAGGTATCATCAGACATAGTGTATCGCCTTGGGGTGCTCCTGTTCTATTTGTTCGGAGGAAGGATGGTTCTATGTGGCTCTGTATTGACTACCGTCAACTGAATCAGGCTACCGTCAAGAACAAGTATTCGTTACCCCATATAGATGACCTTTTTGATCAGTTGCAGGGTTCTTCTGTCTATTCATAGATTGATCTGAGGTCAGTTTATCATCAGCTGAGAGTTTGTGAGGAAGATGTTCCTAAGACCGCATTCAGAACGAGGTATGGTCATTTCGAGTTTATAGTCATGCCGTTCGGTTTGACAAACGCTCCAGCATTTTTATGGGTTTGATGAACCGTATCTTTCAGCAATTTTTAGATGAGTTTGTGATTATCTTCACCGATGATATTCTTATCTACTTGAAGAACCGTACTGACCATGCAGAGAATTTGAGGATCGTCTTGAAGATTTTGCGAGTTGAGCAGTTGTTTGCTATGCTATCTAAGTGTGAATTCTGGTTGGATCGAGTGGTCTTTCTCGGTCATATTATTTCAGGAGATGGGATTTCTGTCGATCCCAGCATGATTGAAGTGGTTATGAATTGTCCTAGACCGACATCAGCACCTGAGACTACAAAATGACTACAAAACTCCTCCTTCTTCTTCTTCTTCCCAAAATGGAACATACCTCGTGAACCACGAGATCCAGATGAAGTAGTAGGAGTAGAAGAAGACGTAGGTCCAGATTGCACAACAGATTGAGCTCGAGGCTCAAAATATCCACTAGGCTGTCCTGGCATCATCAACTGTGCCCGCCTGTTGCTAGTCTCCACAAGACGGCAACGGTTCACTAAAGTCTCAAAAGATACCAGGTCATCACAAACGACAACCTGAGAGTAGATATCTTGGTTCAAACCTTGTAGAAAGATATCATACTTCGACGCATCACTCTCATTGATATGAGGACGGAAAGGTAACAGATCAAGAAATCGTTGCTGATATTGATCAATAGTCATTGATCCTTGCCTCAAAGTAAGCAACTCCATAGATCGTGCTTGGCAAACAGCCGGAGGAAAATACAATTTCTGGAATTTCCGACAGAATTCCCCCCAAGTCACCTGTCCTCTCTCAGTACGTGCCTGAGCAGCTTTGGCATCCCACCAAAAAACGTGTTCGATCCTCTAGAACAAATTCTAGAACTTCCAATTTCTGATCCTCAGTACAATCGAAAGCACGAAAAGTACTCTCGAGTTTAGACATCCAACTCCTCGCCTGTTCAGGATTCTCGCCTCCCACCAAAGGTTTCGATCCTACTTGTATGGACTTATTGATAGAGTAGCGACGTCTACCCTCATGATGACGGTGTTGATCATCATGATGGCGGTGATGACGATGATGATGACCACCTCCCTGGCCAACACTACCGTGACTCTCGTCAGCCATATCCTGAAAAGAATTGCACATTAAAATCCCAAATGCGCAAGAATTACTCAAAACTAATTCTAAATCCCAAGTACTAATCCCAAAATCTAAGCATGCTCTAATACCAAAAATGTAGTGACCCTGCATGGTATCACCTACTAACTGGCAACTAATAGCATGCATTAAACTTAATACAACAAAATAACTTAACAGAGTAAAACATGCGGAAACAAAACCATAATTTACATATCAGCTTAGTAACATAATCCAGGCTTAAATCTGTAGTGATACAACCAAATCGAAACAGTAAACATTATACAGCTATATCGAATCCTGCTGTATAAAATCCTCAAGACTCCTGCTCCCTAGTCCTGCCTTGAACTACCAGCTCCGTCCATCCTGCGACCTGCCCCATGGAATAGGGTGTCCACGATAACAACTAGGACATGAGCGCTAACGCCCAGTACATAGACATGAGTAAACATATGTATATAATGCATGCAACATGATGACTGGTAAAGGGTCATCTGAAAAGTCATGCTCAGTACCGGCGCCACATGAGTGCTGCTACCGCACGGATCAACCTCTGGGTGCAACCACACTCGTCTAGTACACCAGAGTAGACAGACATAAATGCCCCCGCCGTCGCGGTACTCTCAGTGACAGACTATCGAGTATAGAGCTGAGTGGCTCTATAGTCAGGTATAACAAGGTATAGGCTCAACGTGTATATGCACATGACATATGAATATAGAAAGCGGTAAATCATATATCATGTCATATAATAATGCCAAATAAATGCAACATATAAACATGTATACTCGCTAGCAATCTCAGTCAATGTGTACGTAACTCTAGGATTATGCTAAATTCTAGGTTCCAAAACCTTCACTACATAAATTCTATAAGCCTTAACTATGCTAATAAGTACTCCCAAAACTTAAATAGATTCTCGGACCATACCTTTGTCCGTAGATAGCCCTTTGGAGTCGCTAGTCCCGGATGACTATAACCACACCTTGGTTATTCCAGAACCTCTATTATAACCGATAGGGCCCTCAAGTGTATATCTCACACTATATAACTGAAGAAGGAAACTCGGGAATTCGTATTTAGAAATGAATCTGCGAAGCCCTATTTATAGGCAAAATTCCCGGCCAGGATTGGAACTTCCGATCCAGCTCATTGCGTGCATGCAAGACACGCCAGGATCGGAACTTCCGATCGGGCGATCGGAGCTTCCGATCTTCTCTACGTTCAACACTTGTCAAAACTCGCGGCTGAGTCATCGAGCATTGCTGGCAGCTGGAGATCGGAACTTCCGTTCCTGGATCGGAGCTTCCGATCTCGGTGCTTCCGCTGAGCTTTCGAAGTGGCTGGGATCGGAGCTTCCGATCTCGGTGCTTCCGATCTCGGTGCTTCCGATCTCGGTGCTTCCGCTGAGCTTCCGAAGTGGCTGGGATCGGAGCTTCCGATCTGGGTTCGGAGCTTCCAATCCGGCCCAAAGTCAAAAGCCCAAATTCTTTTCCGAAGTTCAATAACACTCCGAAATTACTAACCCTTAATCATGTTTAACATATTATTATCTTAAAATGGAACCTGGGTTACTACAAAACCCATTTAAATATCAATTCAAATGAGTGAATTCGCATTTTGGTCCTTGAATTTTCAAAAATTGCAAATCAGTCCTTGAACAAATAAAAATTCAACCCTCGGATTTCATAAACTCTGAAAATCAATACTATTATCTTATAATCTCAATTAGGCTAATTTTGGGGCGTTACAGAATTGATTTCGATCAATATAATAATTAACACGAGGATAAATTGACTAGAAATAGTATTCGATTTCATCGTGCCAGTTTAGCTGCAAACTTAATTCTCACAATTCTTCATGTGTTTGAATTTGATTGGAATTATGAAAAATTAATCCGTCAATATTTGAATAGGTTTAATTGTTCTATAAATAGACCTTTAAACAAGTTAGGAGAATTCACCGTAATTTAAGATTAAATCTGAGTTCAGAATAAGCTACATGTTACAATATTTGTTCGGCACCTACGTGTGTCGTTGATCGAGCTTTTCTCATATTTGAATTTAATCCAAAATTTTTATTGCATTTTATTTAATTGAATTTTATTTGAAATTTAATTTCTTAGTTAAAAATCTTAAATTTAATCACTTTTATTGGTTAGTCTAGATAAGGTAGGAATAATCATATTTTAGTAATCATATATTCAGTCCATGTGGGTTCGACATCTGGACCATTGTCCACTATATATTACTTGACCTGATACGCTTGCCAGTAGATTTTTATCATACCGATTTAAGCGGTCAAACATCAACACTTAAACTTCCACAACACATTAAAAGTCATTCTTAACATAAAATATCAAAATTTAAACTTCAAATACACTCACATCTCTCCGAATGTTCAAAGTCAAGATTATGGAGTTGAAATGCCCTGTTTATGCAATCAAATCAAAGGTTTCGTTGCGAGGATTCCAGAACATCTTTCGGAATCGAAATCGGATACCCGTAACTCAAGATATGTGAATTGGAAGATGAAGATTGAACTTGGAAATTCTTTTGCTCTCACTCGGTTCCTTCCTTTACCTTTCTGATAGAAATCTGATGGAATACACGTGAATAAGTTTAAAAATCACAAGTGTCCAAGCTATTTGCAGTTTAGCCCCTCAACTATTCAAAAATTGCAATTTGGTCCTCAGCTTCTCATTTCATTCAATTTCAATCCTAAATAATTTAAGAATATTAGAATTTAAATCAAAACTCCAAATATTCTCAAATTAAATATTCTCGGATTAAAATTAAATAATTTCGAGCGTTACAGGCCATGTTTATTTCGGGCAGAAAGTTGCTGAATTGTGCTCCTCGATCGGTGAACTTTTATCGATCGAGCGAGGCCTTGTTTTTTTAAAAAAAAAAATATTTAGGCCTTTGATTGCTTGATCTTAATTCATGTATTGGATTAAATATTTAGTATTTCATCTTGTATAAATCGTTATGATTTGAGAGATTAGTGCCCGAGTCCTCACATTTCCGGACGTTACAATTCTCTCCCCCTTAAATGGAATTTCGTCATCGAAATTTGATTTAACTTAGTCGTCTAATAACACATGACTAAAATTTTTCAAAACTAATTTTCAAACTTAAATCCCAAAAACATTACTTAATTTATATATCTAAAATTCAACTTAAATCTCAAAAAAAAAAAAAATTCTAACTTGTCAAACTTAAATCTAAAATCATAACTTAATCTACAAATCTAAGTGTCAAACTTACGTCTCATAAATTATCAAACTTAATTTTCTAAACATATATCATTCTAGTCATCCTGGTGTGTAACGCGTCTCAGAGGCATACTCTAATTTTCATAAATTCTCTACGTAACTGCATTGCATAACTAAGTATTTTTAACTTTAATACTGTCATAACTTGAAATTCTCATTTTCATAAATCATTAAAACAAAAATCATGTGTCCCAGCAATAAAACATAATTTAAAACATTTAAAACTTACAGACTGGCAGTGCGGCTTCTGAGCTCCGTGTAGCAGGCTAGTTACCCTCCAAGGACCATGGCTTTGATACCAAATGAAACATCCTAGAACTCAATTATGAATTTTATTTTTTTGTAATGAACTGGGGTTGCCCAGTTCATTCTTGCTCTCATGATCTTCTCCCCCCTGGTGGGGAGTTTTTGCCCTCCCCAGGATTCGAACCTTGCACTCCATGTCATAAATGCAATGTTCCCTCAATCCTGGTACCACGCCCGGGGCTGAAGAGGCAGGGAGTGATCGCCGGTGCCAAGAGGTTGCACGGACAATGAGCGGCTCCTGGTAGGCTTCTAGGCGGAGGAAGACATGAATGAACCGATCCCGTGGCGGAATGAGAGGGGATTCTGAGACTGTGTAGGTATGAGACTACATAGTTGAGGAGGACTTATAAGATTTCATATGTACTGCTCATATCAAGAAGGTGCATCTTCTTTTCGGAAGCTCATCACATAAGGACTCCAAAGTTAAGCGTGCTTGACTTGGGGAAATTATAGGATGGGTGACCCCCTGCGAAGTTTCTCAGGGTGCGTGTGAGTGAGGACAAAAGCATGCTGAAAAGACCCGTCTTGATACAGTGGGTCGTTACAGTTTTAGCTTAAGAATATTAAGTTGGGAATCCAATGCACTCTAATTGGTTTGAATAAGCTAGTTATTGGTCCACAAGTCAATCAAAATCCGTATAAGTGTTTTAACGTAATATTATCAAATAGGGACTCCAATGGACTCTAATTGATTAGATTAAGATAATATGGTGTCTTCATAACTCTTTTACAATGTTTATCATTGAAAATGCCAATATATGTTGTAATAAGCTTGTAAATGATGCACGAATCTAACAGAATCCGTATAGGTGTTTTAGCTTAAAAATATTAAGTTGGGAATCCAATGCACTCTAATTGGTTTGAATAAGCTAGTTATTTGTCCACAAGTCAATCAAAATCCGTATAGGTGTTTTAGCGTAATATTATCATGTAGGGACTCTAATGGACTCTAATTGATTAGATTAAGACAATATGGTGTCTTCATCACTCTTTTACAATGTATAGATCATTGTAAATGAAACATCTAGGACTCTTTAAACTTAAATGCGAAATTTTTTTTTTTAAATAATATCAATACATATATGCCCATACATATATGTAATTCAAAATAAAAGATAAATATTATCATGCATGAAATAAAAAATAAGTTTTGCATGCTCCAAAAACACCAAGTGCGAAAATACTAAAGTAAAAGTATAATTTGCTTAAAAATCAACAACATAATAAAATGTATCTGAAATAATTCTAAATCATGCAACGGTCACGAGGCCACTGTTCCGTGAGCTCATACGTCCTCACCACCGGTAGGATCTACCTAAAAGTTATTTGTCTCACCTGCACCATATAAGCGTAGTGAGCCTAGGGGCTCAACATGTCTAAACTTGGATATCAAGATTTAAAATAATGCATCACATAATCATATTAATACATATACATGATACATGAGCATGCATGGAAATTTTTTTCATAACATAAATGGTGAATCATAAATCTTAAGCATAAACATCATCTTTCTTCATCATACATAACATAGTTGAGCATGGTATTTTTGAAACAGTCTATGGTCCTATCCGTAAGTGTGACCCTTATCTGTGCCGACTGATCAGTCTCCTGAACCAACGTACGTGGCGGTGATAAATCACCTCCTATGGTAGTAAACTACCTCATAAATCATATGGTGGATAACCACCATTATGTCACACTACTTCAATTACCATCATAAAAATATTTTTGCTGCTCAACACTTGATCATAATCATAACATGTAAATTTTTCATGAATGCATGCACTGAAAATATGTCTGTAATATATATTTAATTGATTTTCATAATAAATATACTTATACTTAAAATAAACTTCATGCATAAAAATAATTAAATATATATTCCGGACTTAGTTAATTTTCATGGGTTGGTCCAGACTGCTGATCACTCACTCTAAGCCCATTAAACTTAAATAAGAGACCAATTATCATATTTTAGCCCAAATAACTTAACTAAACTTAACTGGGCCTAAATAAAAATATTTAAGCTCATAACTTAAATAAACCCAATAAGACACTAGACTGGCCCAAAAATCCTCTGACTGACCCAAAAATTTCCATGGGCTCCCAAGCGCATAAAAATCATTGAGCTAACTTAAATAAAGTATTTAAAGCCCAAAATAAAATTATTTGGAAGCCCAAATAATTTTATTTCTAATTAATTGGCCCAAAAACCAATTAAAACCTTAAACACTTAAAAATTAAAAATACTCGAGCCCGACCCACCTAACCCGGATCCGGACCGACCTGAACCGACCCACAAATTACCAGACCCAATCCAGGCCCCAAGACCCGACCCGGACCTGCCCAAAACCCTAAACCCGTTTCCCTTTTGTTCCTTACTCTCGGCTGTGACCAGCTTCTGTTCAGAGGCATTGGCCGCCCTACTACGGCCACCAAATGGCCGGAGCACCACCACCTACACCTAGAAGACTTCAAGGCGTTTCCAGAAAGCTAAACACCAGCCCAAACGGAGTCCTAACGAAGGAGAACGAACCAAAACAAAATTTGCCTAATTTCTGCTCGCGCGCTGTGCGCGATGCCGGACTTCCGGCCGTTCGGCCGCCCAACTCCGACCATCACTGGCTAGAGAACTACCTGAGATACCTTCCTCTATGTCTTGGGGTTCTAACCCAATTGGAATTGTGACGACCCGAGTTCTAATCTCTCAATAATCAAATCATCAAAAAGAATAGACAAGAATCAATGTCTAAACAAAATAATAAATTTTTTTTTTTTTTTTTAAAGAGTGAGCACCTCGCTCGATCGGTAAAAAGTTACCGATCGAGCGAGCACTTTGCTCAAACTCTCGGGTGCAACTTATGTTGGCCTCGCTCGATCCGCAGAATATCACCGATCGAGCGAGCCCAACATATTCATGGTTCTGTTCCTGATTTCAAAGCCTCGCTCGATCCGTGATATTTCACCGATCGAGCGAGAGCAGTTTCCAGAGAATAAAACCAGAAACGTTGCTGCTGTCCAAACAAGTTCTGAAACATCTACTTCTAATAAATGCGGAAATTTTTTTTTTTTAAATAATACTAAGTAAAATAGATGTACATACATGCCCATACATATATGCACAAAATAAACAGATTTAAAAATAACATAAATAAATTACAACATTTTTACTTAAATAACTGAGTCAAACTTAAATAAAATACGGTCAAACAAACAACTTAAAAGGTTGCATGCAATAAAAATTATTTAATAAAAATAGTACTAAAATCCACCTCTGACAAGACATAAAAGAATAAATAAGAAACAGAGTTTAAAAATTCTTAAAAATGTTCTCAAGACTCAGCCGGCGGTCACGGGGGATCACTGCATGTCCGCTCATACGTCCTCACCACCGGTAGGAACTACATCTTCCTCTACGTACTCACCTGCACCATATAAGTGTAGTGAGCCTAGAGGCCCAACATGCTAACATAACAAGGGTTTAAAATAATTTAAATCACTGAAATACTAATAAATAACATATACATGAATGAGCATGCTTAAAAATTATGAATTATAACTTAAAATCTTACTTAAACTTGAACTTAAATATAATCATATATTACATACATAAACATTGTTGAGCATAACATTTTTTTCTAACATCGCATGGTCATATCCGTAGTGTAACCTTAAACTTAAAAGTTCGACTGATCAGTCTCTTAGAACCAACGTACGTGGCAGTTACGAATTACCTCTTACTGGTAGTAAACTACCCTTAAATTGACAGTAAACTGCCCTTAACATGTAGGGTCTTGTCCCCCTTAAATTGTCACACTACATCAACTTCCAACATAAAATTATTTTTTTGCTCAACCTTAAACATAAAATCATGCCATAAAATTATTTCATGAATGCATGTACTTAAATAAAAATGTGTGTCCTTCATATATATTTAATTTAATTTTTATACTAACATATAAATACTAAAATAACTTTCATGCATAAAATAATTAAATATATAATTATGACACATGCAATTTCTCATGGTTTGTGCTGAACTGCTGGCTCTAACACTCAAGCCCATTTTCTTAAATTTTGGTCCATTAACACTGAAAATGGCCCATTAACAAACTTAAGCCCAAAAATACATTTCTAAGCCCAATTAATTTATTCAAGCCCATTAATGTATTCCTGGCCTAATAACAACCTATTCTGGCCCAATGGGCTAAAAAGCCCAAAAACTGGCCCAATAACTTCCATGGGCTCCCAAGCCCATAAAATTATTGGGCTAACTTAATTTAATTTAATTAAACCCAATAACAATTAAATTCAACCCAAATAATTAAATGGATCCCAATCAAATTTTGGGATTTAATTAAGCCCATTTAACCCTTAATTAAACTTAAAACTTAAAAATAAAAATACCCGAGCCCGACTCACTTAACCTGGACTCGGACCCAACTAACATGACCCATGACTTACTGACCCCGACCCGAACCTATGACTCGACTCGGACCCACCTTGAAACCCAAAACCCGTTTCCCCCTCTTGCACTGCCCTCGGCCGCGAGCAGCTGCAAAGAACACCGGCGGCCGCCCTACTCCGGCCACCCACCGGCCGGAGAACCACACCTAGGATCTAGCCCACATCTAGACATTTCCATCAAGCCAAGAACCAGCCCAAACCGTGGTCCGAGGAAGGAGAACGAAGCCTTGCAACAGGCTGTCCCCCAGCTCGCGCCCATCCCTGAGCGGCTGCCGTAAATTCAATCGTTCTCCCTACTCCGACCATATTTTTTTGTGAAACCACTTCTCAATCTTAGCCAACATCAAGGGGGTTCTAACCCTTTAAACCTCACTCTAAACCATGGCCTGAAGAGGGAGAACGAAGCATTCTCCCACAGCCCCAAAACCTGCGTGAACCGAACCTGCGCGAGCCACCCATGACAGAATTTGATTTGCTTCGTTCCAGCCCTTCTCCAACCTTAACCGATCAACTAGCCCAAGTCTAGGGACCCTAGGACACCCATGAATCTTGGCCGAGCAGCCATGCACGCCCATGCTAAATAAAAAACGTGAGATGATGACAAAACACATAAACAAGGTGCAAACATCAAACGATACCATTTAAAATCTGAATATTTGAGGATTTCGACACGTACACAACACCTACATAATACATACTGATATGGTGCTTAAAAAGGGAAGAAAAACATGCCTTTAAATCATAGAAAGTAGATGGGAAGAACGTGAAGACGATTCCGGACGACTACAACGAGCAACCTTCGAAAAAGCTTCAAAAATAAAGGTCTATGGCTTCCTCCTTGATGTTGCTGTCGATGGAAAAGAATGGAGAGGTGAGGGAGAAAGCTAGGGTGAGGGAGAAGTGATTTGAGCGTGTGAGGGTGGGCCTTGGGGTAGATAGGGAATAACTTTCAAGATAATGACATAAATAAAAATATATCTAGGCTTTAAAAAAAATAATAGATATCATAATAAACATAAAAATCCCGAAATATTATATTAAGGGAATTTTAAAGATAATTAAAAGTCATTATTTTGGCTTAATTTGGGTAAAAATGGACTCCTAAAATTATATAAAATTAAATACTGATAATTTTGAGGAAATAAAACTCAAAATAATATTTTCGGGCTCCTAAAAGACTCATAAAATAATTTGGGTAGAAAGTTGTCATCTCGTCCGTCCATAGTCTCGTCAACGCGATAAAATAATACAATATCATAAATCAGAAAAATCTCTATTTATGGGTTAAATACTTAAAAAAAATCATTTAAATAAGCACAGATAATTCACATAATTATTTAACCCATAAATCTAAAATTTTAAATTAATTAAATTCCTAATTATGCATGCGTATTTACGTACGGAAAATACCGGGTATTACAATTCTCCCCCCCTTAAGTTGAATTTCATCCTCGAAATTAAAGTACTTACCCGAACAACTCCGGGTAGCGAGTCCTCATGTCTGCCTCGGTCTCCCAAGTAGCTTCCTCCTCCGAGTGATTCAGCCACTGGACTCTGACCATCGGTATATCTTGCGTCCTCAATCTGCGCTCCTCCCTAGCCAAGATCCGTATAGGCCTCTCCTCAAATGCTAACTCCGATGTCAACTGAAGAGGCTCAAAATTCAACACATGTGACGGGTTCGAGATGTATCTCCGAAGCATGGATACATGGAATACATTGTGCACTGCCGCTAGCCCTGGTGGTAGAGCTAAACGGTAGGCCAACGTACCAACTCTCTCCAAGATCTCGAATGGCCCTATATATCTAGGGTTAAGCTTACCTCTCGGCCAAAACGTATCACTTCCTTCATAGGTGACACTCTCAGAAACACGTGATCACCTACTACGAACTCCAAATCTCGTCGTCGAGTATCTGCATAACTCTTCTGACGACTCTGAGCAGTCCTCATACGATCCCGAATCTGAGTCACAATGTTAGCTGTCTGCTGCACGATCTCAAGACCAAGTAAAATCCTCTCGCCGACCTCATCCCAATGCACAGGAGATCTGCATCTCCTCCCATACAATGCTGCATAAGGAGTCATACCTATAGACGACTGAAAACTGTTGTTATAGTTAAACTCCACTAACGGCAATCTCGTCTCGCATGAGCCCTGAAAATCGATGACACAGGCTCTCAGTAAATCCTCAAGAACCTGTATCACCCTCTCAGACTGACCATCTGTCTGGAGATGAAAAGCTGTGCTGAACAGTAATCTAGTCCCCAATTCTGTGTGCAAACTCTTCCAAAATGCGGATGTGAATCTCGGATCTCTATCGGATACAATGGACACAGGTATGCCATGCAATCTAACAATCTCCTTGATGTAAAGCTCTGCATACTGTGTCAAGGAGTAGGTAGTCCTCACCGGCAAGAAATGAGCTGACTTGGTGAGTCTATCCACGATCACCCAAATAGCTGTGCAACCTCTGTTACTCCTCGGAAGGCCAACTACAAAATCCATTGTAATGTTCTCCCATTTCCATTCCGGAATAGGAAGAGGTCTAAGAAGTCCTGCTGGACGCTGATACTCAGCCTTGACCTGCTGACAAGTCAAGCACTCTGACACAACTCTCCCGATGTCTCTCTTCATCCCGGGCCACCAATACAATAGCTGTAAATCTCGATACATCTTCGTACTTCCGGGGTGAATGGAGTACGGAGATGTGTGAGCCTCTGCTAGAATCTCAGCTCTCAACTGATCGACGTTCGGTACCCATATCCTACCACGGTACTGAACAATGCCATCCACAACTGTATACAGAAGACCACCCTTGGCCTCATCTCTCTGCCTCCAACGCTGTAACTCCTCATCAGTAGTCTGTCCAACTCTGATCCGATCTCGTAGAATCGGTTGCACCGTCAACACTGACAAGCTCGGTGCATGACCACTCGAGTAAAACTCCAAATCAAACCTCTGAATCTCGCTCTGCAGTGGTAACTGCACTGTCAAACACGATACCACTGTCGACTTCCGATTCAAGGCATCGGCCACTACATTAGCTTTACCTGGATGGTAGCTAATGTCGCAGTCGTAATCCTTCACTAACTCCAACCATCTCCGTTGCCTCATGTTCAACTCCTTCTGAGTGAAGAAGTACTTGGGGCTCTTATGATCCATGAAAATCTTACACTTTTCGCCATACAGATAATGCCTCCAGATTTTCAAAGCGAAGACCACTGCTGCTAACTCCAAGTCATGTGTCGAGTAGTTCTGCTCGTGAATCTTTAACTGCCTCGACGCATACGCAATAACCTTACCACACTGCATAAGTACTGCGCCTAAACCTAGCTTAGACGCGTCGGTGTACACCACTAACTCCTCGTGTGGTACTGACATCGCCAAAACCGGTGCAGTAGTGAGTGATTCCTTCAGTTGATCGAAGCTCCTCTGACAGTCTGGACTCCAAACAAACTTCGCATTCTTCTTGGTTAAGGAAGTCAAGGGTACTGCAATAGAGAAAAAACCCTTGATGAACTTCCTATAGTATCCTGCCAAACCCAAGAAACTGCGAATCTCCGAAGCATTCTTCGGAATACCCCATTTCTGCACTACCTCAACCTTCGACTGATCCACTGCAATCCCATCTCTAGAAATAATGTGGCCAAGAAATGCCACCTGCTCAAGCCAAAACTCGCACTTGCTGAACTTGGCATACAAACGATGCTCCCTCAAAGTCTGCAAGGCTGTCTGTAGATGCTGCCTATGCTCCTCAACGCTCCTAGAGTAGATCAAGATATCATCAATGAAGACTATGATGAACTGATCAAGATACGGCTGAAATACCCGGTTCATGAGATCCATGAAAACCGCTGGAGCATTGGTCAACCCAAATGGCATCACTAAGAACTCGTAATACCCATAACGTGTCCGAAAAGCAGTCTTGGACACATCTGCCTCTCTAACTCGCAGCTGATGATAACCAGATCGCAGATCGATCTTGGAGAACACTGAAGCTCCCTGCAACTGATCAAATAAGTCCTCTATCCTCGGCAGTGGGTACTTATTCTTCACCGTGACTCTGTTGAGATCTCGATAATCGATGCACAATCTCATACTGCCATCCTTCTTCTTCACGAATAACACTGGAGCTCCCCATAGAGAAAAGCTAGGACGAACAAAGCCTTTCTCTAATAACTCCTGAATCTGCTCCTTCAACTCTTTCATCTCAGTAGGAGCAAGTCTGTACGGTGCCTTTGAGATAGGCACAGTGTCTGACAATAAGTCGATACTGAAATCCACCTCTCTCACTGGTGGAATCCCTGCAACATCCTCCGGAAAGACTTCTGGAAAGTCACGAACTACCTCTATCTCTGATAATGATCTACTGGCTGGTTCTGAGGCCGTGACAATACTCGCTAGGAAACCTCGGAAACCCGTCTCAACAGCTTCCTCGCCTGAATAAGAGATATCACCTGAGAAATATCACTGCTCTGAGATGCATGAAAAGTAAACGGGTCGCCTCCCGGTGGTTTCACTGACACTGTCCTCCGACGAAAATCAATCAAAGCTCCATTGACTGTCAACCAGTCCATACCCAATATCAAATCAAAACCGCTCAACGGCAAAACCACTACATCTGCGCGAATGGAGTGCCCCTGCAGCTCCAACTCCAGCTCTCGAATGACACTAGAGGTA
This sequence comes from Henckelia pumila, assembly GCF_033568475.1. Taxonomy (NCBI): domain Eukaryota; kingdom Viridiplantae; phylum Streptophyta; class Magnoliopsida; order Lamiales; family Gesneriaceae; genus Henckelia; species Henckelia pumila. The sequence goes on from NC_133123.1 coordinate 136,414,973, forward strand.
GAAATATTTTGTCCTGACGGCATAGTGACATCATAACCACTGTCGGCAATCTCAGGTGTGATGCCTATCCGTCTGATAAACTCTAGGGAGATAAACGAATGCGTAGCCCCTGAATCTAGCAACGCAAACGTGGAGTTGCCTCCAACTAAAATTCTCCCTGCACGCAGAAGAATCCCAACAACTTCATACCACTACTAAACTTTTCCCCCAAAGATGAGTCACTAATAACCCTTAATTCTAGTCACAAGTAAAACATGCTTCCTATTCTAACATGCAGATAGGAAATCCCAAATATCAAATTATTCCACAAAGAGAAATCAAAATTCTTAACCAAAGAAAGAAATCATAAAATACTAGGGGTAAGATATACCGGTGATCAAGGAGGTATCTGGATCTGCCTCCTCAGCCTGCATCACGAACACTCTCCCTGTAGTGTTCTTCTTCCTCGGGCAATTGGCCATCTGGTGCCCTGGCTCCTTACAATGAAAACAGACGCCCGCTCCTAGAAGACATGGTCCTAGATGCATCTTCTGGCACTTCGGGCAAGTAGGATATCCTCCAGCATTAGAGGCCCCGCCCCTAGGCTGCTGTCTCTGCTGCTGTGGCTTCTGCTGATTCGGGCCCTTAGACGGCCCAGTAAACTGCTTCTTCGCAGGAGGCTGCGAAGATGGTCGCTGATACCCAGACTGAAACTGCCTCTTACTCTGCTGCTCCCTCTGGATCTCTCTCCTACCCTCCTCAAAACGCAAGGCTCTACTGACTGCAGCCTCATAAGTGGGGACGTCCGCCATGCGAACATCATGCTTAATCTCTGCCCTGAGCCCCTCAATAAACTGTCTCATCTTCTCAGGTGCACTGTCAGCAATCAATGGCACCAGGTGACAGCCCCTCTCGAACTGTTGGATGTACTCCACAACTGTCTTGTCTCCCTATAGGAGACTCATGAACTCTCAAATCATGCGGCTGCGCACGTCCTCAGTGAAATACTTGGAGTAAAACATCCTCCGGAAGTCTGCCCATAGCAAAGTAGTCAAATTCACTCCTCGTGATGCACTCTCCCACCATAAGTCTGCATCACCCTTCAGCATGTACACTGCGCATCTCACCTTGTCCGCATCAGTCAACCCCATGTAAGCAAAGATGCTCTCCAAAGAACGGATCCACCCCTCAGCAATGAGTGGATCTGTGGCACCTGCGAACTCCTTAGGTCCCTTCTTCTAGAACCTCTCCGCCACGTCCTCATCGTGAGACAGTCTCGGACGTGCTGCCTGCTGCTCCAACAGAGCAGTAATCCCGGTCATCATGTTTGCATTGGCCTGCTCCAATGCCGAAAGCGGATTTTGCGGAGGTGGAGGTGGAGGTCCCCCGCGTCTGTTAACTGGTCTCGGAGGCATTCTGCACCACCACATATTTCTTTACGTAAATCGACATGCATAACTAAGTACTTAAAGATTTTCTGCTAACATAAATGCTTAAGTCTTAAACATGATACTACTAAATCATACTAAAAGAAATTAAAACTTACAGACCGATAGCGTGGATTTATGAGCTCGCATAGCAGTGATGACCCCTCCAAGAACGCGACTCTGATACCAATTGAAACATCTACTACTAATAAATGCGGAATTTTTTTTTTAAAATAATACTAAGTAAAATAGATGTACATACATGCCCATACATATATGCACAAAATAAACAGATTTAAAAATAACATAAATAAATTGCAACATTTTTACTTAAATAACTGAGTCAAACTTAAATAAAATACGGTCAAACAAACAACTTAAAAGGTTGCATGCAATAAAAATTATTTAATAAAAATAGTACTAAAATCCACCACTGACAAGACATAAAAGAATAAATAAGAAACAGAGTTTAAAAATTCTTAAAAATGTTCTCAAGACTCAGCCGGCGGTCACGGGGGATCACTGCATGTCCGCTCATACGTCCTCACCACCGGTAGGAACTACATCTTCCTCTACGTACTCACCTGCACCATATAAGTGTAGAGAGCCTAGAGGCCTAACATGCTAACATAACAAGGGTTTAAAATAATTTAAATCACTGGAATACTAATAAATAACATATACATGAATGAGCATGCTTAAAAATTATGAATTATAACTTAAAATCTTACTTAAACTTGAACTTAAATATAATCATATATTACATACATAAACATTGTTGAGCATAACATTTTTTTCTAACATCGCATGGTCATATCCGTAGTGTAACCTTAAACTTAAAAGTTCGACTGATCAGTCTCTTAGAACCAACGTACGTGGCAGTTACGAATTACCTCTTACTGGTAGTAAACTACCCTTAAATTGACAGTAAACTGCCCTTAACATGTAGGGTCTTGTCCCCCTTAAATTGTCACACTACATCAACTTCCAACATAAAATTATTTTTTTGCTCAACCTTAAACATAAAATCATGCCATAAAATTATTTCATGAATGCATGTACTTAAATAAAAATGTGTGTCCTTCATATATATTTAATTTAATTTTTATACTAACATATAAATACTAAAATAACTTTCATGCATAAAATAATTAAATATATAATTATGACACATGCAATTTCTCATGGTTTGTGCTGAACTGCTGGCTCTAACACTCAAGCCCATTTTCTTAAATTTTGGTCCATTAACACTGAAAATGGCCCATTAACAAACTTAAGCCCAAAAATACATTTCTAAGCCCAATTAATTTATTCAAGCCCATTAATGTATTCCTGGCCTAATAACAACCTATTCTGGCCCAATGGGCTAAAAAGCCCAAAAACTGGCCCAATAACTTCCATGGGCTCCCAAGCCCATAAAATTATTGGGCTAACTTAATTTAATTTAATTAAACCCAATAACAATTAAATTCAACCCAAATAATTAAATGGAGCCCAATCAAATTTTGGGATTTAATTAAGCCCATTTAACCCTTAATTAAACTTAAAACTTAAAAATAAAAATACCCGAGCCCGACTCACTTAACCCGAACTCGGACCCAACTAACATGACCCATGACTTACTGACCCCGACCCGAACCTATGACTCGACTCGGACCCACCTTGAAACCCAAAACCCGTTTCCCCCTCTAGCACAGCCCTCGGCCGCGAGCAGCTGCAAAGAACACCGACGGCCGCCCTGCTCCGGCCATCCACCGGCCGGAGAACCACATCTAGGATGTAGCCCACATCTAGACGTTTCCATCAAGCCAAGAACCAGCCCAAACCGTGGTCCGAGGAAGGAGAACGAAGCCTTGCAACAGGCTGTCCCCCAGCTCGCACCCAGCCCTGAGCGGCTGCCGTAAATTCAATCGTTCTCCCTACTCCAACCATATTTTTTTGTGAAACCACTTCTCAATCTTATCCAACATCAAGGGAGTTCTAACCCTTCAAACCTCACTCTAAACCATGGCCTGAGGAGGGAGAACGAAGCATTCTCCCACAGCCCCAAAACCTGAACGAACCGAACCTGTGCGAGCCACCCATGACAGAATTCGATTTGCTTCGTTCCAGCCCTTCTCCAACCTTAACCGATCAACTAGCCCAATTCTAGGGACCCTAGGACACCCATGAATCTTGGCCGAGCAGCCATGCACGCCCATGCTAAATAAAAAACGTGAGATGATGACAAAACACATAAACAAGGTGCAAACATCAAACGATACCATTTAAAATCTGAAAATATTTGAGGATTTCGACACGTACACAACACCTACATAATACATACTGATATGGTGCTTAAAAAGGGAAGAAAAACATGCCTTTAAATCGTAGAAAGTAGATGGGAAGAACGTGAAGACGATTCCGGACGACTACGACGAGCAACCTTCGAAAAATCTTTAAAAATAAAGGTCTATGGCTTCCTCCTTGATGTTGCTGTCGATGGAAAAGAATGGAGAGGTGAGGGAGACGGCTAGGGTGAGGGAGAAGTGATTTGAGCGTGTGAGGGTTGGCCTTGGGGTAGATAGGGAATAACTTTCAAGATAATGACATAAATAAAAATATATCTAGGCTTTAAAAAAAATAATAGATATCATAATAAACATAAAAATCCCGAAATATTATATTAAGGGAATTTTAAAGATAATTAAAAGTTATTATTTTGGCTTAATTTGGGTAAAAATGGACTTCTAAAATTATATAAAATTAAATACTGATAATTTTGAGGAAATAAAACTCAAAATAATATTTTCGGGCTCCTAAAAGACTCATAAAATAATTTGGGTAGAAAGTTGTCATCTCGTCCGTCCACGGTCTCGTCAACGCGATAAAATAATACAATATCATAAATCAGGAAAATCTCTATTTATGGGTTAAATACTTAAAAAAAAATCATTTAAATAAGCACAGATAATTCACATAATTATTTAACCCATAAATCTAAAATTTTAAATTAATTAAATTCCTAATTATGCATGCGGATTTACGTACTGAAAATACCGGGTGTTACAAGTTCCTTCATGCATTTTCATCCAATATCAACTCATACAAAGCCTATTCAACTATCATAAGCCAACATGCATTCTCACATGATAAAGTTGATAGAATTGAATCATCACAAGGCCTTATAAACATAATCAAAAAGCCCACAAAGCATGCAAAAAGCAATGTTATATATTCAAGATCAAGCTACATTATATTGTCTCAAGGATTTAGATACATCTCAAATCCTATATACATCAACTAGATCAACTACAAGTCTTGGAACAAGTAGCTATAACATGTTCATGGTTTTGGACTCAACTCTAACATTGACAGCACAAGAACTCATCTAAACTCGGATCATCACGCTATCTTCTCTTCCCTTGTTCTTCACATTCGCTTTTGCCCGGTTCCACTCCCTCCTATTGCAATGACACATACAACAAAACAATAGCCGGATAACTCCGGTGAGAAATAGATTTCCCAGTAAAAGCAACTAAACATGCATACAAACATATATCAAGATCATGATATAAAAAAACATAACTTCAATGCATGTTTTAAAACAAGGTTCATCTCTTCATTCGTCGATTGGGATCCCGAAAAGTAGATATCATAACTAATCCACCGACTCTCCCGATCGAGGTGGGGCTACTTATCTCACTTCTCTAGACTTTGAAGCCATCATATATGTAAATCAGACGCTAGGCTAAAACAACCACCCAGACCATACATATACAATCCCTCAAATCGTCTATTCAAACGTTTCTGTTCATTTCAAAATCAAGAAACAAGTCTTCAAGATGAATGCAACATATATCATAATCAAAGCATTCATTATATCAAAGACTCATTCAACATAGCATAGAAGAGCATATAAAAGCAACTAAGCAAATAAGTATGTGATTTAGGAGAACTCGATACAAACCATCTCGAGTTATAATCCCAATCAAATAGTAGTCCACTTTTACCTTTCAAATGTGATGTTTAGGATGTCTTTTAGCTTGTCCAAATCTGTACAAAGGATGCCTAGGTGTAGGCTTGGGTATTTCCATGTGGTGAACAATGACTATACTCATTGGGAAATGTATGCGATTGGTGGAAGTGCTGATCCTACCATTTATAGCCACGGGAACAGATTCCTTGCACCCAATGATAGATTTAGAAAAGAGGTAATATTTTTTATATATTATTCAAATATAATCATATATATAGAGCTAGCATGACGTTTTGTTAATGATATATATATATATATATATATATATATATATATATATATATATATATTTTTGGTGATGAAGCACGAGGATGCGCCGGAAAGTCAATGGATGCACTGGAACTGGAGATCGGAAGGCGATCTGATGTTGAACGGCGCCTATTTCCGGCAATCGGGTGGTGGAGCTTGGGCTGCGCATTCGAGGGCGTCGAGTTTAAGTGCTAGACCAGTTTCTCTTGTGGGTTCAGTCACCAGAACTGCCGGGGCACTTAATTGCAGGGCGGGATCTCGTTGCTAGTTAATTAATTAATTAATATAAGATATATATACAAATTAATATACTACAAAGGGCGACCAAGGAAGCCGGAACTATTTCAGGGTTCAATGTCTTGCGCATCATTGTGGAGCCAACTGCGGCAGCAGTTGCCTATGGTCTTGACAAAATGTCCAGTGGTGAAAGGAATGTGCTTATTTTCGACCTTGGCGGTGGTACTTTTGATGTTTCTCTTCTAACAATGACTGATGGTGTCATAAAGGTTAAGTCAATTGCAGGGGACACCCACCTTGGAGGCGAGGATTTTGACAACAGAATGGTAAATTATTTTTTGGAAGAGCTCAAAAGGAAGCACAAAAAGGACATAAGTAACAAGTCACGAGCATTGAGAAGGTTGAAGACAGCTTGTGAGAGAGCAAAGAGGAACCTGTCTTTCATGGCACACACGACTGTTGAAATCGATGCTTTGTACAACGGGGTCGATTTTGAGTCTAAAATATCGCGTGCCAAATTTGAGGAGCTGAACATGGATTTGTTCGAGAAATGCATAGGCCATGTTGAAAAGTGTTTCAAGGATGCCGAGATGGACAAGACGAGCATCCACGACGTGGTGCTCGTTGGTGGATCCACTAGAATTCCAAAGGTGCAACAATTGCTTCAGGATTTCTTCAATGGCAAAGAGTTGTGCAAAAACATTCACCCCGACGAAGCTGTAGCCTGTGGCGCGGCAGTTCAAGCCGCGATTTTGACAGAACAAGGTAGTGACAAGATCCAAAACCTAATATTGTACGATGTCACCTCTCTGTCTCTTGGTGTAGGCGTTGCTGTCGATGAAATGAGTGTAGTGGTTGGCAGGAATACTACCTTTCCCACGAAGAAAGAAGCATCTTACTTCACTAGTTGCGATGACCAAACTAGTATGTTGTTCAAAGTGTACGAGGGTGAAAGGCCTAGAGTAAGCGACAACAGGGCCCAACAGACAATAAAGACCGAAAAAATGTAAATTGAAAGCTCAATGTAATAGGATTGCATTGCATACTTTCATATCACCTAGGATTGGACTTAGACTCATGATTGGCAACCACAGGTCGATTAGTGATTGAGATCGATCATCCTTTAAATAATATATGATATTATTGATGTATGCATGTTTAGACTAAATTGTATGAATCCCGCAAGCATACAAATATTGCATGATGAGACAATTTTCAAAATTAAAAATCCCTCATTTTAAATATGATTTAAAATTGATATCAAGATAAACAAAAGGAAATTTAAATATTGTTTAAATGTTCCTACCTTCCATCAACGATCAATGTATGAGATGCTACCCGCGGGCACGGTTCGGCTCATATTATTGGGGGGGGCCGTTCGTCGAAAAGTTGTACATTGGATCGACACATGTTGTAAGTTGGGTGGAACTCCCATAGGATTGGCCCATATTATTGGAAATTCACATGGCGACCGTCCATCACAACTTAATATTGATGGGTCATCTTGACATGTCACATTAAACGGCATCATATTATTGGGCCCTTATTGGACATGAGGTAAAAACATGGGGGTTGCTTTGAAAGCAATTGAGCTCTATCTTTTGAAAATTATGGTTGGCTGATATTATTCGGGACTATAGTTTGTCAATTGGACTCCATGTTCCCACTAAGAAAACAAGTTTCCTGTTTTCACTAGAGGATAGTGAAATCGTTAAAATAGTGGGAGTAAAATTCATAAAATTAAATCTTGCCATATTTTATGTCTTAGTAGATTAATTAAACAATCACTGATTATTGTCTGTTTTTTTTTCAGTATTTCATTACAATGAATTCGCGAAATCCACTATACTCAATTCTCGAACAAAACAAATTGACTGGCGCAAACTATACGGAATGGTTCCGTAAATTAAAGATTGTTCTAAACTCGGAGAAAATTTTCTACGTGTTAGAAAAGAATCCTCCAAAGGAAGCACCGGCTAATATAAGTCCGGAATAATTGGCAAAACTTGATCAATGGTGGGACCATGATATCAAGGCTAAATGCTATATGCAAGCTTCAATGTCTGATGAACTCCAGAGGCGATTTGAGGATGCCGTGAATGCTGCTGACATACACATGCACCTCAAGGAACTTTTTGGAGCTCAGTCAAGGTCGGAGAGGTATGCCACCGTCAAAGAGCTCATGACATGCCGCATGCGAGATGGGACTTCGGTCCGTGAGCATGGGGTACACATGATTGGGCTCATTGAAAAGTTGGTAACACTCGATTTGACATTGGAGCATGAACTAAATGCGGACTTGTTACTTCTTTCACTTCCTTCGTCGTTTGACAGATTTGTGGTGAACTTCAATATGAACAAGATAGAGGCCACCCTTGAAGAGATGGTCAATATGCTTGTGTTTTATGAGGCCACATTAAAGAAGGATAAACCGGTACTCTTGGTTGGCTCCTCTTCTTACTCCAAGAAGGGGCCAAGTAGAAAGGGTAAGAAACGTTCTGCCCCACCCAAGAAAATTGTACCACAGAATAAGGGCAAGACAAAAGCTTCAAACGTGAACATATCTGGAGATGTTTGCCATCACTGCAAGAAACCCGGTCATTGGAAACGTAACTGCAAGGAATACCTCGAGCAGTTGCGAACTGCAAAGGGTATGTTTTACATTAAAATAAATGTTTCACTTAATACTACTTCTTGGGTATTGGATACCGGATGTGGATCTCACATTTGCAATGATTTGCAGGCGATGACAAGAAGTCATAAGCTTAGGATGGGTGAGACCCAGTTGAGGCTCGGAAATGGTTCCAGAGTTGAAGCCAGCGCAGTGGGAGACGTTTATTTAGTTTTGCAGAACAATTTTAAGTTATTATTGAGAGATGTTTTATTTGTGCAAGATTTAGTTAAAAACATTATTTCTGTTTCTATGCTTGATAGAGATGGTTTTTCTTGTAATTTTGTAAATGGGATTTGCAATATTTACAAGAATGAATGTTTGATTGAAAATGGATAACTTGAAAATGATCTATATAACTTAAAATTAAAAGACGTTCCAATTAATTATGTTGATAAATCGGTAACAACAAATAAAAGGAAAAACGATAGTCAAAACCCGGCAAACCTTTGGCATGCTAGGCTAGGTCATATTTCCTCAAGGAGGATGAACAAGCTAGTGGGAGAGGGCATGTTTGATATGTCTGATATTAACTCTCTACCTACTTGTGAGTCCTGCCTAAAAGGAAAAATGACTAAATCTCCTTTCAAAGGGAAGCCTGAGCGTAGTCAAAACCTGTTGGATTTGATCCATACAAATGTTTGTGGACCATTTAGTATCGGTACTAAATTTGGTCACACCTACTTCATTACCTTTACTGATGATTATTCTAGGTATGGGTATTTATATTTAATGAAATATAAGTCTGAATCATTTGAAAAGTTCAAAGAATTCAAGGCTGAAGTAGAAAAAAAACAAGGTAGAAGTATTAAAGCACTTCGATCGGATCGATGTGGAGAATACTTAAGTACCGAGTTTTTGAGCTATCTAAAAGAGAATGGGATTCTCTCTCAATGGACTCCTCCTATGACACCTCAGCTGAATGGTGTCTCGGAGTGTCACAATCGAACTTTGTTGGACATGGTTCGATCTATGATGAGCTTCACTGAACTCCCACCTTCGTTTTGGGGCTATGCGCTTGAAACGACGGTATTGTTGTTGAACAATGTCCACACTAAAGTAGTAGATAAAATTCCATACTAGTTATGGAATGGCAAAGCTCCTAAGTATTCGTACTTAAGGATTTGGGGATGTCCTGCTTACGTGAAGCAGACAGTGGGAGATAAGTTGGATAGTCGATCCACCTTATGTTATTTTGTAGGATATCCGAAGAATTTAATCGGATATTATTTCTATCATGCTAATGAAACAAAAGTGTTTGTTTCGAGGAATGCTACCTTCATGGAGAAGGAGTTCTTATTAGATAAGAAAGGCAAGATGATGGAACTCGAAGAAATTCGAGAAGAACCCGAGATACAAAATAACGATCCCACACCTCAAGAACCTTCAGTGGACACGCCTACACCTAGACAGGACTTCTAGTATGGTCTTCTTCTTGAAGGGGATCAAAGTGAATCCGACTTTGGATGTGATCCAAGAAACTTCAAGGAAGCAATTTCTGATGCGGATTCGGATTTATGGCTTCATGCTATGCAGTCGAAAATAGACTCGATGCATACAAACCAAGTTTGGTCTTTAGTAGATCCTCCCGATGGAATTGTTTCAATAGGGTGTAAATGGATCTACAAGAGAAAACTTGGGCCTGATGGCAAGGTACTAACCTACAAGGCATGATTGGTAGCAAAAGGTTATACTCAAAGACAAGGAGTTGACTATGATGAAACCTTTTCACCAGTCGCAATGTTCAAGTCCATAAGAATCCTTATTGCCATAGCAGCATGGTATGACTATGAGATATGGCAAATGGATGTGAAGACTGCATTTCTTAATGGAAACATTAAGGAAGAAATCTATATGATGCAGCCCGAGGGATTCACATCCATGCGAAGCGAGCATAAGGTATGCAAGCTTCAGAGATCAATTTATGGTCTCAAACAAGCATTAAGAAGTTGGAACCAGAAATTTGATGAAACAATAAAGGACTTTGGTTTCATCAAAAACCCGGAGGAACCGTGCGTGTACAAGAAAGTAGTTAAGGATGCGGTGACGTTCTTAGTGCTTTATGTTGATGACATCCTACTCATTGGGAATGACGTAGGGATGTTGCAGTCAACAAAGATATGGTTATCAGGTAGATTCTCGATGAAGGATTTGGGTGAGGCCTCCTATATTCTAGGGATACAGATCTATAGAGATAGATCTAAGAGAATGATAGGACTCACTCAAGCAACCTACATCGACACCATATTGAAAAGGTTTTCTATGGATGAGTCCAAGAGAGGACATCTACCTATGTGTCATGGAGTTTTTCTATCCAGGTCTATGTGTCCCAAGACTGACGAAGAGATAGAGAAAATGACACACATACCATATGAGTCAGCCATAGGTAGTATTATGTATGGGATGATATCTACCAGACCGGATGTAGCCTTTGCTCTGAGTGTCACGAGCAGATATCAGGCCAACCTCGATCAAATGCATTGGAAAGCCGTGAAGGCCATTCTTAAGTACTTGAGAAGGACTAAGAATATATTCATGGTTTATGGAGGAAGAGAATTGAAATTGGAAGGCTATACCGACTCTAGCTTCCAAAGAGACGTGGATGACTCGAAGTAAACCTCTGGATTTATATTCATGCTCAATGGCAGTGATGTCTCTTGGAAGAGTTCCAAGCAAGACACCACAGTGGATTCCACCATTGAGGCAGAATACATTGCAGCATCAACTGCTGCTAAAGAGGCCGTTTGGATGAGGAATTTCGTCCAAGAGTTGGGCGTAATTCCTGAAGCTGTTGGTCCAGTTCCGATGTACTGCGACAACACTGGTGCCGTTGCTCAGGCAAAGGAACCAAGGTCTCATCAAAGATCCAAACACGTACTGAGGAAATACAGCAAAGCAGGTATGAAGGAGGTGGCAGCAATAGAAACAAAAGAGATCGTTTTAGTCCCAAAGGTAAACAGTTCAAGAAGCAAGAAAGTAGTTCCTCTAGTTCTGGTGGTTCAAAGCCATATAGATCACAAGCGTGGAGGAAGACATTCGAGTGATATTTTGTAGTGACCCAACCCGGATCCACTACCTAATCAGAGTTATAATAAAAGCGCACGCAATAAAAGCTTAAAGCGTAAAGTGCGGATAATTAAAATACAACAAATCCAATCGACAGAATACAACCGACGCTATCACAAGTGTATAAATACTGTTATACAATCAAATCGAAGGTTCAGGGTAAATAAATCCCTACCCTCTACAACCTCGCACTCCCCAAGCTCAATCCTGCTGAGAGCCGCCAGGACCGTCCAGCCTCAAACCTGCCCCGCCACAAGGTATACAATACCCAAACACAGGGGCGTGAGCTAGAACGCTCAATACGAAGCAATGATATAAATACAAATATGCGCACGCAGATGATTTAAAACTCAAGTGAAAACACTTGCTCATGGCGCCGGGAATATACAGTACCGGCTAGAGAGCTACTCCGCGGGGTACTCGTATACTCCATATCAGGGCTGAGCCAACCCCATCCTGACCCGAATCCAAAACAGGATGCAAGCCTCATATGGAAACTGCCATACCTGACTTGAGTCCAAAATAAGGTCAATTTTCCCTATGGAGGCTGTCAATGACTCACATCTCTGCGGATGCAGTCACACGTAAAATCATGTATGTGCTAAGACGATAAAACATGCTAAAACATGGTAAAACATATAGCACATACTCATGCAACATACAAGCAAATATATCATGCCGGCTATCTCGGTTAGTACTTACGTACCTCTAACACTGCTGGTCAAACCTAGCTCTACTGGTCTAGACTCCAAGCCTACTAGTCCAGTCTACTAGCTACTACAATGCAAATATCCATGCATCAACAATTAAGATCTAAAAGCCTTAACTAAGCTATTGCATACTCCTAAATATTTTTAGGATGCCAAAGCTATACCTGCGTCCGTCGTTAGCCCTTTGCTGAAGATAGCCTCAAAACTAGGCCGTAGCTCCGCGACGACGTCTAGATTACTAAGCCACTTCCGGATTCCCCGTAGGATGCCTAGATCTCCCTATATCTGAGTTAGAAGGCTTAGGAATTGAGAGAGAAGAGAGGAAATTGGTGCGAGAAAATGAATTCTCGGACCCTCTATTTATAGGCAACGTTTGGAGCCTCCGAACCCGGTTTGGACCGTCCGAACTCAATCGAAACCTCCGATCGCACCTTCGGAGCATCCGATCGCTCAATATTACGTTAGCCATGATGTCACCTTGTTGATGTAAGCGATGACGTGTGCCCTGGTCCAGATCGGAGCTTCCAATCTTGCCGATGGAGCGTCCGATCTCGATCGGAGCCTCCGATCCTGGCACGGAGCTTCCGATCCACTTTGGATCGTCCGAACTCCTCTTCGGACCGTCCGATCCTGCTGAACCAATTCAACTAATTTGAGTGCTCTGAATACATTTCTGAAGTCCGTTATCCCAACAGGAACTTACTTAATTATGTTTTACTTAATCTAGTCATTATCACGTGATTATTTACTCATTAATCACTAATTAGAAATGCGGGTTACTACATTCTCCCCCACTTAAAAAATTTCATCCTCGAAATTTAAGTCTAAGAGGAAAACATAAATAGCCAACCAAATGTTTTTTATTACAACTGAACAAGTATAACTCGATACAAAGAAGTACAAAATCTCAAAATAACTCGGGGTGCTCGGCTAACATCCGGCTCTCCAACTCCCAAGTAGCTTCCTCTGTCCCTCTGCGTTGCCACTGTACCATAACCAATGGTATGCGCTTGTTACGAAGTACCTTGTCCTTCTTGTCAAGAATTCGCAGGGGTTTCTCCACATACGATAGATCGCAATCTACCTTTACCTCGGTCGGATGCAAAATATGCGACTCATCCGCCACATACTGCCTTAACAAGGACACGTGGAACACATCGTGGATCTCCGAAAGATCGGGTGGCAAGGCCAAACGATAAGCAACATCCCCAACCTTCTCGAGAATCTCGAAAGGACCAATAAATCTAGGTGTCAGCTTACCCTTGCGACCAAACCTCATCACTTTCCGGAAAGGTGTAAGCAAATATATCATGCCGGCTATCTCGGTCAGTACTTACGTACCTCTAACACTGCTGGTCAAACCTAGCTCCACTGACCTAGACTCCAACCCTACTAGTCCAGTCTATTGCTACTACAATGCAAATATCCATGCATCAACAATTAAGCTCTAAAAGCCTTAATTAAGCTATTGCATACTCCTAAATATTTTTAGGATGCCAAAGCTGTACCTGCGTCTGCCGTTAGCCCTTTGCTGACGATAGCCTCAAAACTAGGCCGTAGCTCCGCGACGACGTCTAAATCACTAAGCCACGTCCGGATTTCCCGTAGGATGCCTAGATCTTCCTAGATCTGAGTTAGAAGGCTTAGGAATAGAGAGAGAAGAGAGGAGATAAGCGAGTCACAAATGAACCTCGGCTCCTCTATTTATAGACGATGTTCGGGTCGTCCGAACTTGGCTTCGGGCCCTCCGAACTGGTTCGGATCCTCGATCATAACTTCGGATCGTCCGAACACGATTGGACCGTCCAATCTTTACTTCGGGTCCTCCGAAGTCCCATCAGTTATGTTATCCATGATGTCACCTTGCTGACGTAGTTGATGACGTAAGCCCTAACCCTGTTCGGGTCCTCCGATCCCACCGACGGAGCCTCCGATCCTCTTCGGATCCTCCGAACACCAGTTCGGAGCGTCCGAACCTCCCGAGCCATGCCCACTATTTTCGAGTATTCTGGATCTATTTTTTTGCTCCGTTAATCCATTTGGAATTTACTTAATCATGTTTTACTTAATCTAAACATGATCACATGATTAATTACTCATTAATCACTAATTAGAAATGCGGGTTACTACATTCTCCCCCACTTAAGAAATTTCGTCCTCGAAATTTAAGTCTTAGAGGAAAACATAAATAGCCAACCAAATGTTCTTTATTACAACTGAACAAGTATAACTCGATACAAAGAAGTACAAAATCTCAAAATAACTCGGGGTGCTCGGCTAACATCCGGCTCTCCAACTCCCAAGTAGCTTCCTCTGTCCCTCTGCGTTGCCACTGTACCATAACCAATGGTATGCGCTTGTTACGAAGTACCTTGTCCTTCCTGTCAAGAATTCGCAGAGGTTTCTCCACATACGATAGATCCCGATCTACCTTTACCTCGGTCGGATGCAAAATATGCGACTCGTCCGCCACATATTGCCTCAACAAGGACACGTGGAACACATCGTGTGTAGCGACCCTACCCGGATCCGCTACCTAATCAGAGTTTAAGAGCATAATTAAACATGAATTAAATAAATCGCTGCGAAAGACTTAAATAAAAACAGACCGGTAGAATACAACCGGTTAAACCAATTCGATTTATACAACCAAATCGAATAAATAGCGTAAAGGCAAAACCTACAGCTAATCCTGCTGTCTTCACTGGTCACTGGCTACTCCAAGCTCCGGGTGCTCAATCCTGCACCTACACCTGCCCCGTCGAATGGGGTGTCCAAATACACAGAACAGACTGGACGTGAGCTTTAAGCTCAATACGAAAGCACTGGGTAAAACATACAAATATGATGCATGCAAATGATATGGTATCCATATCTGGGATAACTGTATATAACTGCTCAGTAATGGCGCCTAGGACATGAGTGGTACAACCCAGGGAGCAAACCCTGCGTACACTGCTCATTCCTACAGGACGTGGACTGTGTCCCCAGATGCTAATCACCCATGACCCGTCAGTCACTGGACACTAGACATCAACCGTCCAGACAGGGCTGAGCGGCCCTACATGACTCATCTCAAAAGATGGACAGACACAATATGATATGCACATGCTGCATAATAATATGACACACAAATGCAACATATAAGCATGCAAAACCCGCTGGAAATCTCAGTCTGTACTTACGTACCTTACTACAGGCAGTTACTAGCAATCCCACTTTAGGTTCCAAGCCTATATCAGCTCTACAATGCAAATACCCATGCATCAATAATTTAGCTCTAAAAGCCTTAACTAAGATATTGCATACTCCTAAATAATTTAAGGAGACCATAGCTATACCTGCGTCCGTCGTCAGCCCGCTGATGACAATCGCCTCAAAACTTAGGCACATCTTCGCCTCGACGTCGGGATCGCTATGCCACTTTCGGATTCCTAATAGGATGCCTAGAACTCCCTAGATCTGAGTTAGAAGGCCTAGGAATTGAGAGAGGAAAAAGGAGAGGTGCGAGTTGAAAATGAAATTTCGGACCTCTATTTATAGGCGAAGTTCGGGCCGTCCGAACTCGACTTCGGATCCTCCGAACTGGTTCGGATCCCCCGTTCCTGACTTCGGAGCCTCCGTTCCTGTTTGGAGCCTCCGATCCTGACTTCGGATCCTCCAAAGTCCCATCAATGATGTCATCCATGACGCATTATCTTCGGAGCCTCCGATCCGAGCTCGGATCCTTCGAACCCATTCGGATCCTCCGATCTTTTGTTCGGATCCTCCGATCCAGTTTGGAGCCTCCTAACCCGGTTCGGAGCCTCCGAACCATCCGAACCCTCGGAACCTTCTCGACCATTTTCGAGTGTCTTGTATCCATTTCTGGACTCCTTTTACCCATTTGGAATTTCCTTAATCATGTTTTACTTAATATAAACATGATTACACGATTAATTATTTATTAATCGTTAATTCTGGATACGGGCCACTACATCGTGGATCTCCGAAAGATCGGGTGGCAAGGCCAGACAATAAGCCACATCCCCAACCTTCTCGAAAATCTCGAAAGGACCAATAAATCTAGGTGTCAGCTTACCCTTGCCACCAAACCTCATCACCTTCCGGAAAGGTGACACACGTAAGAAAACATACTCTCCTACCTCAAAATAAAGTGGCCTGCGGTGGGTGTTCACGTAGATAGACTGTCAATCCTGGGCTGCCTTAACCCTACGTCGGATCAACTCTACTGCATCAATCATCTGCTGAATCATCTGAGGACCCTCAACCTGACGCTCGCCAACCTCGTCCCAAAACAAAGGTGTACGACAACGGCGTCCATAAAGAGCCTCAAATGGTGCCATGCCAATGCTGTGATGGAAACTATTGTTGTAGTTGAACTCCACCAATGGTAAATGGTCATGCCACGCTGGACCAAAATCCATCACCGACGCATGAAGCATATCTTCTAAAGTGCGAATAGTACGCTCCGTGTAGCGACCCTACCCGGATCCGCTACCTAATCAGAGTTAAGAGCATAATTAAACATGCATTAAATAAATCGCTGCGAAGACTTAAATAAAAACAGACCGGCAGAATACAACTGGTTAAATAAATTCGATTTATACAACCAAATCGAATAAATAACCTAAAGGCAAAACCTACAGCTAATCCTGCTGTCTTCACTGGTCACTGGCTACTCCAAGCTCCTGGTGCTCCACCCTGCACCTACACCTGCCCCGTCGATTGGGGTGTCCAGGTACACAGAAAAGACTGGACGTGAGCTCTAAGCTCAATACGAAAGCACTGGGTAATACATACAAATATGATGCATGCAAATGATATGGTATCCATATCTGGGATAACTGTATATAACTGCTCAGTAATGGCACCTAGGACATGAGTGGTACAACCCGGGGAGAAAACCCTGCGTACACTGCTAATTCCTACAGGACGTGGACTGTGTCCCCAGATGCTAATCACCCATGACCCGTCAGTCACTGAGCACTAGACATCAATCGTCCAGACAGGGCTGAGCGGCCCTACATGGCTCATCTCACAAGATGGACATGCACAATATGATATGCACATGCTGCATAATAATATGACACACAAATGCAACATATAAGCATGCAAAACCCGCTGGCTATCTCAGTCTGTACTTGCGTACCTTACTATAGGCAGTTCCTAGCAGTCCCACTCTAGGTTCCAAGCCTATATCAGCTCTACAATGCAAATATCCATGCATCATTATTTAAGCTCTAAAAGCCTTAACTAAGTTATTGCATACTCCTAAATAATTTAAGGAGACCATAGCTATACCTGCGTCCGTCGTCAGCCCGCTGATGACAATTACCTCAAAACTAGGCCACAGCTCCGCCTCGACGCCTGGATCGCTATGCCACTTCCGGATTCCCAATAAGATGCCTAGAACTCCCTAGATCTGAGTTAGAAGGCTTAGGAATCAGAGAGAAGAGAGGGAAAGGTGCACTTGAAAATGAAATCTCGGCCACCTATTTATAGACGGAGTTCGGGCCGTCTGAACTCGACTTCGGATCCTCCGAACTGGTTCGGATCCCCCGTTCCTGACTTTGGAGCCTCTTAACCCGGTTCGGAGCCTCCGAACCATCCGAACCCTCGGAACCTACCCGACCATTTTCGAGTGTCTTGAATCCATTTATGGACTCCGTTAACCCATTTGGAATTTCCTTAATCATGTTTTACTTAATCTAAACATGATTACACGATTAATATACTCATTAATCGATGATTCTGGATACGGGTCACTACATTCTCACCCCCTTAAAAGATTTCGTCCTCGAAATCTAGGGTAAAACCTCGAGAACGTACAAGAAACCCTTGCTCGAGAGTCTGGTCGAAATATCCTTCGACACACTCAGACTCCCGTCGAATTCTTTGCAAGCTTAATTAATGTTGAACCGCATTAACATCTTCCCAGCTGAAATTTTCTGCGCTACTGGTCGACAATCAAACTCCTCTAGCACTCGCATATCACAACATTGATACGTCTTCCAAACTGGCCCCGATCTCTCTGTTCACGAAAGATACAATACCCACCTGATCGAGATTATCGTCTCAAAGGAAATCTTATACTGACAAAGATCAAGTCATAACCTGACTGGTTTACTGCATTCGTCGAATCACTAATCAAAACTAACCACCTAATGGTTCCAAAAGTTCTCGGTGCTCAACACCTCTAGTCAGGAAACACTATTTCCAACATTGTGCTGACACATTCTAACATGGATCTCGCTTTAAGATAATCCAGTTGACTCAAGTCTATACTCCAACGTAACTGCTCACAATGTTCCCTAGACTGGTTATCCTTCCCACTCTCCCTGAAGCACAACCGGCTTCCCAAGAAATACTGGAAACTTAAACCATCATGTCTAGTACATTCTGCTGTCCACGTTTCTTAGTATAACCTCAACACTATGCCCTGATGATAACTATCATCACTTGCAATTTATGACGCTACATCATCTCCTAGCCATTGGCCTGCGAAGCCACGCATACATTGCAATAGAAGTTATTACACCTCTAATGATCTACATCATCTCGATCATAGGTTATTCACCTCATGAATTTCAATCGATAGACATCCTCTAGTTAGTTATACATACTCGCAACCACTGTGCACACATCAAGACTAAGGCAAGCTCCCACCAATATGCTCGACTGGGACATTCCACAGTGCACAGACATATGGAAACGCTTCCTATTCCATCTCGAAACTCGACAGTCATTGCACCTGGTATAACTCAACTCATAGTCTCTGATAATATCATTAGCTCATACCAACCTCCCAAGGTTGAACATACTGATCCTGGAACTAAATCCCAATGAATTCTCAATAGTCAAATCGTTCCCTTGTCGAATGCATCAGTCTCAGCACTGAACGATCTAATTCGTCGATTTCCTAGTCAATCCTGGAAAATACTTGTGCTCGAAGTAACTTGCCACTCAACGCACATCCGAATATCGTCCATTGCTAAAGCACAATATCCTTGACGAATGGTCCGCACTGATGTGGCTTGTCGACTAGAAAGAACAAAGTTGCTTCATCGCTATCTTGCGAAATCTTCAATTCCCACAACAATCTTGTTGGCAACTAAGTTGAAATTCTACTATCTTTGTCATTTCAGAGACATCGTTCATCACACGCCAGAAGACTAGTGACACATCCTGCTAGATCTCGAGGATCAGATCCTAGCTAATGTCACACAGATAAGACAATTGATGTTTCCTTGCTAATGTCCATTAGCATTTCTAACTACTCGTCGGATCCAACCACAACGGTACACATAGATGCTCTCACTTAACCGAAATGTCCGGTCAACAATCTCCACTATTGTTGTTCAATGGAAAAACTCTCACATGAAACAACAACATGATCCTTTCCTAACCTATTGCTATCACTAAGCAATTGATTGTATCAATATCAACTTCCTTCTTAACAAGAATGCACTATACTGGAAACTACCAACTCTCTTGCTTGTCTCCACTGTCAAGTTAGCACCTAACTTGATCATACAAGTCAATTGCAATCTTTCGATAGATTCGTCTCTGGCAAACCTAGAGATTCTAAATCATCCAAATTGTCAAATGCTCTGAGATGGTATCCAGTACTCATCCCATAAGCACTACTCGAAGAATACTACTCCAAGTATTTCTTAATTCCTACATCCTGATCAACCCTGATTGGCTCAACCAATCGAACTCGTCGATCTACTTAAGCTCGCACTTATAAGATCAAACCACCACTGATCATCCAACCTACATGGCTCGGTCAATAACCATGACTCAGCTGCCACAAAGAATCATTTCCAAACAGTGTCAGATCACGGTGCATAAATAGTTTACTTGGCAAAGGTCCTGCGCCTTTTTCAGCACCACTAACCGCTGCTTTGTATTCTGAACTTAACCATCCTAACTCTGACAGAGTTACCCAATAACCACTAGTAGTCACTAGCACAGATCCCGTGACACCTTAGCACTATCAATCGTTGTCTTGTTCACCCAAGGCAAACATCAAGATAAACTAAGCCCATTTCCATCCCATGGAAAATCCTACGCTCAACCTCTGAAAATATCAGACAGTACATAGTTCAATCACCAGACTCACTTGCCTCGTTCATTCAGGATGAACACCACGGTTCGTCAAGTCCAAGAAGAATAACTAAAGAATCCCAAAGATTTCCACAATCTTCGAACACAATCTTGATTATATCCCTCGCTAAGATTGTGCAACAGTTCAAGACTAAGGTAGCTTACCTCAATAACCCACCTGGACAACCACCAAGGTTTCACGGTCATAGGTCATGCTTCCCTCACATCTTAAATAGTCATATACAATCCTTAGCGTCCGATATAATCCAACACTGATGAAGCCAATCATCAAGGAGTAGTCCTCGTATTCGAGTCTAAGTCTTAAAACAACATCCCATCCAAGTTCTTGGATGATTCCTATCACAAGAAAATTCTAACCACAACTCTGATGACAACCCCTAGTCATCGTTGTTAAAAATCCGTCCACCTACTAGATCCACACGTCTAGCAGTAACCCAAAGGTTAAAATCTAACTGCTCGGAATACACACTTATCAAGGAAATCCCTCCAAGACTGGTTCCCACAGCAGAACATAATCAATATCTCTGGCACACCAGACGATATCGAACCATCAATGTCAAACCTGATATCTAATCTAAGGTCATACCTCGTCGTGACTGTCACCAAATCCCTAGACTGAGTAGCCTTCCCACCGCCATCTCCTGAAGCACAAAGGCTCCCAGGTAACCTCTGAAGTACAAGGACTCCCAGAGTAACACTGGCATAGGGTCGCGCCCCATCACGTCTAGTCATGGTCACAGTTCACAACTCTCGGCATATACTGGACCTGGTATCCCTGATGAAAACCCATCATCACAAGTCTCAACCTAACGAAGGTCGGACAGCCTGTTCTAAGGAAACAACCTAGAACAAAGTTCAAATGTTCTAAAACCGAACAATACCCTTAATGCCTCTAGATGAGTCCACTCATTGCTGGAACTAACTAGTCCACTGACTAACTAGGTCAATCCTAGGAAAACGCCTAGACTAACCACAAGTCAAACAGTCACAGTTGGCTCACTCAAATACCATGAGCTACAGCAGTTGAACACTAATCAACTAAAACAATGTCAATCCTAGAAAAATCATTTGCAATCATTCACGAATTGCTGGATAAATAAAACATGTATCATTGCTTCCATTTATGTACAATTCCTCAATTACAATCCCATGTAATACATACAGTATCCAAAATACAATGAAATGTACAATCGAACTTGAAATGATACAACCTTAGTATGATGATTCATTACAACTGAAATACTGTTTACAACTACAATGATACAGTATTTAAATCATCGTACTAGTCTTCGTTTCTTGATCATGAAGCTTCTAATCGACACACGCATCGATACAAGCATACTCCCGACCAAGTCTCTCTACATGTCCTCCTACGAAGAAATCCGGAGAAATGGCTCGTGATAGCTAACCAGCTATGCTCTGCGTCAGTGCATGTCAGTCGACCCCTTCTGCTCATGATCTACCATCAGCGTTCTTCTTGTAACCAAATCATGCATTTGAACATGAGGTTTCCCGTATGCCTACCGAACGCATCGATACCAGCATACCGGCAAAACCATGTTCTGCATGAGGTTAAAGACCTCACGCTCGAAACCTGTCATGCTTTAGGCACTCGAGGCATTCTCTGGTGAAGGTCTATCTGACAATCTCTCCAACTACTAGTGGAGAATCTTCAGAGTAGTGTCATCATGGTATGGACGATACAGATGCAAGCATCAAGTGCGTCCCATCAAATGCTCTGCCACTGCCTCTGGCATCCGGTACTCGATCCAAAACTAGGATCTACCTGAATAGAAATCTTGAAAACTCGGACACGATCCATCACACCTGTCCGCACTTGCTGGAATCCCATAAGCCAAATCTTCAGAAATCCTGCCGATGATGGTAATATCTGGGCAAACTAATTGCCGCATCATCACTTCTTCCAAGGTCTCATCAATCCTATAAGGATAACCCAAAGTCTTATTACTATATCCCAAGTCTCTTGCATGCATGCGCTCTGATACCAATAAATGTAGCGACCCTACCCGGATCCGCTACCTAATCAGAGTTAAGAGCATAATTAAACATGCATTAAATAAATCGCTGCGGAAGACTTAAATAAAAACAGACCGGCAGAATACAACCGGTTAAATAAATTCGATTTATACAACCAAATCGAATAAATAACCTAAAGGCAATACCTACAGCTAATCCTGCTGTCTTCACTGGTCACTGGCTACTCCAAGCTCCTGGTGCTCCACCCTGCACCTACACCTGCCCCGTCGAATGGGGTGTCTAGGTACATAGAAAAGACTGGACGTGAGCTCTAAGCTCAATACGAAAGCACTGGGTAAAACATACAAATATGATGCATGCAAATGATAGGGTATCCATATCTGGGATAACTGTATATAACTGCTCAGTAATGGCGCCTAGGACATGAGTGGTACAACCCGGGGAGCAAACCCTGCGTACAGTGCTCATTCCTATAGGACATGGACTGTGTCCCCAGATGCTAATCACCCATGACCCGTCAGTCACTGTGCACTAGACATCAACCGTCCAGATAGGGCTGAGCGGCCCTACATGGCTCATCTCACAAGATGGACAGGCACAATATGATATGCACATGCTGCATAATAATATGACACACAAATGCAACATATAAGCATGCAAAACCCGCTGGCTATCTCAGTCTGTACTTGCGTACCTTACTACAGGCAGTTCCTAGCAGTCCCACTCTAGGTTTCAAGCCTATATCAGCTCTACAATGCAAATACCCATGCATCATTATTTAAGCTCTAAAAGCCTTAACTAATCTATTACATACTCCTAAATAATTTAAGGAGACCATAGCTATACCTGCTTTCGTTGTCAGCCAGCTGATAACAATTGCCTCAAAACTAGGCTCCGCCTTGATGCCTGGATCGCTATGCCACTTCCGGATTCCCAATAGGATGCCTAGAACTCCGTAGATCTGAGTTAGAAGGCTTAGGAATCAGAGAGAAGAGAGGGAAAGATGCACTTGAAAATGAAATCTCGGCCCCCTATTTATAGACGGAGTTCGGGCCGTCCGAACTCGACTTCGGATCCTCCGAACTGGTTCGGATCCCCCATTCCTGACTTCGGAGCCTCCTAACCCGGTTCGGAGCCTCCGAACCATCCAAACCCTCGGAACCTTCCCGACCATTTTTGAGTGTCCTGAATCCATTTCTGGACTCCGTTAACCCATTTGGAATTCCCTTAATCATGTTTTACTTAATCTAAACATGATTACATGATTAATATACTCA
The DNA here is from genome assembly GCF_033568475.1 of Henckelia pumila. Taxonomy (NCBI): domain Eukaryota; kingdom Viridiplantae; phylum Streptophyta; class Magnoliopsida; order Lamiales; family Gesneriaceae; genus Henckelia; species Henckelia pumila. The sequence goes on from NC_133123.1 coordinate 136,438,738, forward strand.
TTAATCGCTGATTCTGGATACGGGTCACTACACTCTGACTGTCCGTCCGTCTCTGGATGATAAGCCGTACTCAAGCTCAAACTAGTACCAAGGTCTCGCTGGAAACTACCCCAAAATCTCGAGGTGAATCTCGGATCTCTATCACTGACAATGCTCAACAAAATCCTGTGCAATCGAACAATCTCTCGCACATACAATTGCGCCATCCTATCAAAGGTGTAATCGCGGTTATAGGGAAGAAAATGCGCTGACTTCGACAACCGATCCACGACAACCCAAATAGCATCACAATTCCTGGAAGACATAGGCAAGTGGGTGACAAAGTCCATCATCACATGCTCCCACTTCCATTCAGGAATCTCTAAGCTGTGAAGTAACCCTCCGGGTCGTCTAAACTCTGCCTTGACTTGTTGACACACAAGGCATCGGGACACAAACTGATAAACGCTGCGCTTCATCCCTTTCCACCAAAATCGAGTGTGAAGATCCTTATACATCTTCATGCTGCCTGGATGTATAGAGAATCGACTGCGGTGAGCTTGCGATAAGATCTCATCCCTCAAAGTAGGATCCTCGGGTACCACAACTCGACCAAAAAGACACAACAGGCCATCTCCCTGCAAATGGAAACCAGAAGTGTTATCACCCTCAGCCAGCCGGGCCAACTTCTGAGTCTTCAGATCAGAATTCTGAGCTTCCCGGATTCGTCTGTATAGCGCAGGCTCTGCAAGTACAGAAGAGACACGAATCCCTTATTGTTCTTTCTTATGACGGAACGTGAATCCCAAAGAACAACACTCCTCCACTGCTTTCGAAACCGAACTGGTACGAAGGGAACTCACATAAACTTTGCGACTAAGCGCATCAGCAACGGGATTTGAAGAACCTGGATGGTATTTGATCTCACAATCATAATCCTTCAACAGATCCATCCAACGACGTTGCCGCATGTTCAGCTCAGCCTGAATGAATAGATATTTCAAACTCTTATATCGGTGAAGATCTCAAATAGTTCTTCGTAAAAATAGTGACGCCATATCTTAAGAGCAAAGACAATGGCTGCAAGCTCTAAATCATGTACGGGATAGTTCTCCTCGTGAGTCTTCAGCTGTCTGGAGGCATAAGCGATCCCGTGGCCGTTCTGAGTCAACACACACCCCAAACCCTGGAGAGAAGCATCAGTGAAGACTACAAAACCACCTGATCCAGACGGTAAGGCAAGAACTGGAGCTGTCGTCAGACGACGTCTCAACTCACGAAAACTGTCTTCACAAGCATCAGACCAAACAAAAGAAACGTCTTTCTTCGTCAACTGAGTCAAAGGCTTAGCTATCTGAGAGAAATTCTCCACAAAACGACGATAGTATCCTGCTAAACCAAGGAAACTACGAATCTCAGAAGCTGTAGTCAGTCGTAAACAATTCAAAATAGCCTCTGTTTTGCTAGGATCAACAGATACGCCATCCTGAGAAATGACATGACCAAGGAACACAACTCGGTCAATCCAGAAGTCACACTTACTCAGCTTCGCGTACAACTGTCTCTCCCTCAAGACATGCAGTACAGTATAGAGATGGTAGGCATGCTCATCCATGCTGCGAGAATACACCAAAATGTCATCGATGAACACCACCATGAACTTATCCAGAAAGTCGCGGAAAACTCTGTTCATCAGATCCATAAAAACAGGTGGAGCATTCGTCAAACCAAACGGCATCACTAGAAACTCATAGTGTCCATACCGCATACGAAATGCTATCTTAGGAGCATACTCCTGTCGAACTCGCAACTGATGATACCCAGACCGAAGATCAATCTTCGAATAGACAGAAGTACCCTGCAACTGATCAAAGAGATCATCTATCCGCGGAAGAGGATACTTATTCTTCACTGTCACCTGATTCAACTGACGGTAGTCAATACACAACCGCATCGAACCATCCTTCTTCTTGACAAACAGTACTGGGGCTCCCCATGGCGAAACACTAGGTCGAATATAACCCTTATCAAGAAGATCTTGCAATTGCTTCTGCAGCTCTTTCATTTCTGACGGTGCCAATTGGTAAGGAGTTCTTGAAATCGGTGCAGTCCCTAGCACTAACTCAATGCCAAACTCAATCTCCCTTACTGGTGGCAAACCTGGAATCTCCTCCGAAAACACATCTGGAAAGTCACGAACCACTGGTATCTCTTGGATATCTGTCTATCCTAAGGATGCGTCAATGGCGTAGATAAGGTAGCCTTCCCCGCCAGACTCTAAAGCACGCCGGGCCTTCAGAGCTGAAACAACTGGCATCGGGGGTCGTGCTCCCTCACCATAGAAATACCATGACTCGTCATCCTCTGGATGAAACTGAACAAACCTCTGATAGCAATCCACTATCGCTCGGTAGGTAGTCAATAGATCTATCCCAATGATGCAATCGAAATCCTCCATTGCTAGAATCATCAGGTTAGCACTAAGCTGATGTCCCTCGAAATCCAAAACACAACCCACAACTAGACGCTTGGCTAAAACCTTGCTCCCCATAGGAGTAGAAACCACTAGCAACACGTCTAAAGGAATAAATGGCAATCTATACTTCTTAGCAAAACGTGCTGAGACAAAAGAATGCGATGCATAGGTATCAATTAAAACATATGCAGAAAAACCACATAAACTACAGATACCTGCAATCATCCGATCGTTGTCAGCCTCTGCCTGCTCCTGGTTAAGCGCAAAGACCTGACCCTGAGTACGTGGCCACAATGAAGAATGACCCCGAGCAGGAGTCTGAGTAGGCTGTTTCTGAGACTGCTGTGGATGCTGGCGCTGCTGCGAATACTGCTGCTGGAAAGGTGGCTACTCGTACTGATGTGGCTGAACAGATGCCTGAGAACCTCCGGAACCACTCGCTGCCCCAATCAGCATAGGACAATCTCTCTTCATGTGACCCTCCTGGCCACACTGGAAACATGCAGTGGTCGATCGACCACACTGCCCTGGCGGATGTCTGCGTCGGCACTGAGTACACTGGTTCGGTTCGTGTCCACCAAAACGATGCACTCCACCAGATCCAGAGGAAGAAGAAGAAGTACCTCCTGGCTTCTTGAAGGACTGTCCTCTCGGACCCAAAGGACTAGAGCTCGCTGGCCTGAAAGAAGAAGAGTAAAGTCCCCTGTTCCTCCGAATATTGTCCAATCGAACAGTCCATCATACAATCGAACAATCTCTCGCACATACAATTGCGCCATCCTATCAAAGGTGTAATCGCGGTTATAGGGAAGAAAATGCGCTGACTTCGACAACCGATCCACGACAACCCAAATAGCATCACAATTCCTGGAAGACATAGGCAAGTGGGTGACAAAGTCCATCATCACATGCTCCCACTTCCATTCAGGAATCTCTAAGCTGTGAAGTAACCCTCCGGGTCGTCTAAACTCTGCCTTGACTTGTTGACACACAAGGCATCGGGACACAAACTGATAAACGCTGCGCTTCATCCCTTTCCACCAAAATCGAGTGTGAAGATCCTTATACATCTTCATGCTGCCTGGATGTATAGAGAATCGACTGCGGTGAGCTTGCGATAAGATCTCATCCCTCAAAGTAGGATCCTCGGGTACCACAACTCGACCAAAAAGACACAACAGGCCATCTCCCTGCAAATGGAAACCAGAAGTGTTATCACCCTCAGCCAGCCGGGCCAACTTCTGAGTCTTCAGATCAGAATTCTGAGCTTCCCGGATTCGTCTGTATAGCGCAGGCTCTGCAAGTACAGAAGAGACACGAATCCCTTATTGTTCTTTCTTATGACGGAACGTGAATCCCAAAGAACAACACTCCTCCACTGCTTTCGAAACCGAACTGGTACGAAGGGAACTCACATAAACTTTGCGACTAAGCGCATCAGCAACGGGATTTGAAGAACCTAGATGGTATTTGATCTCACAATCATAATCCTTCAACAGATCCATCCAACGACGTTGCCGCATGTTCAGCTCAGCCTGAATGAATAGATATTTCAAACACAGTTAAATATTTTACCTATTCAAGCAAAGGCTTGATTATGGACTCCAACAGAATTTAATCTGCTCTTCTTGTAAATCCCGGGAACCGATGACTATCACGATCAACCTCCGGAATTAAGTCCACGAATAAAAAACTAAAACCCTCTGATTGATTGCACTAGAAATCAATCAGATGTTTATCGAAGAGAATAAACAGATTTGATCTGTCAATTCAGAATGTAATTTTTCACAAAAATTACAGACTGAATTATCTCAAAAAGGAGCAGAGGATTTTCTAAAATTCCTCTTAAAAATATATGTGTGTAATTCGAAAATTGCAAGACTGAAAGCTTATGATTTTCGAACACTACACATGTATTTATAGATAATTTTTAGACTAGATTAAGTTATAATTGTATTAGGACTCTAACTGCTTAGGGCCCACAATCCATAACTTAAGCCTAACAAGTCAAGCCTGTTATTATAGAAATTAATATAAAATTCATCGTGACTCCGATTGATAAACTGATTTTACCAATGTGCACAGAAACCATTTCTGCATCTTTTGAAGTCAAGATAATTTTTCTGAATCCGAATTCAGTGATTTTCAAAAATGTCCATCCCTATGTCATTTTAGGAAATTCCACTCTTTTTATTTAAGAAGTCCAACTTCTCTTTCATTAAATTTAACTCTTTAAATTTAACTATCTCAACGGGGTTTAGTAATCCATTACTTGTGTGACCCTCAATGGTTCAGGGATACAGCTAGCCGTGGGCTCACAACTCCTTGTGACTCGGAACAACAATTTCCGACTTGCCCAACGAATCATGGTAAGAGCGTCTAGCAACATCGCCCCATGATTCCCTAGGTATCACTGATAGTGCCTGCAAGAACCAGTAGATTTTGGTTAGCGTACAGTATGGTCCCTTCATCCATATATCCCGATCGAATCAACAACCATTGGTACATCGAGAGTCGTTCGAGATTCAATAACTATGCATTACATCTTGAAGATCAAATAATGACATCGCATGTGTTACTAGGAAAACCGAGTAACCTAAAACACATCATGTACTCTGGCCAGTGATTCGTCACACTAATATCTCCTCAGATCGCATAGGCTATCCACACTCGCAAGTATGTGGTGAATCCTTGACAACAAAGCATCGACTCCTATATGTGTCATAACTGTACCCAATCCCGACACCTGATGACCCCAATAGAGTCGTTAAATGAGTCAAAATACAGTACTAGCATATAGAGTCTCAATGATATTTCAAGTAGTAAGGACTAATGGTGTACAACCAAAACCGCGGACTTTATCCACTTGATAAGTGATAACCACTTGGAAAGTCCGAATAGGGTAGTTCGATCATTCATCATATGAATATCCATTTGCATGCTTTGAACATCTCCATGTCCATTACCAATGAAACATGGTACTTGGCATCACAAATGCTAGTCTCAATCTCGAGCGATCCTTATCCTTATTAACGGATGGCTCAATTGACTAGGAACTGTTTAGAATATACAGTGACTATAAGATGTGTTTCATAATAGTGATCTCTCTTTATTCACTATCTCATCTTACTTACACTATAGTATATTCAAGGTCTTTATCAAAACAACAATAGTATATCACAATATAACAATATGAAGAAAGACAAAGAAAATGCCATTAATGAATGTAAATTATATTAAACAAAGATTATTTATACATAGAATCATAAAAGCCCTTAGCCACAAGTTGGCTAACCGGGCACCCACTCTTTCAATCTCCCACTTGCCCTAAAGCCAACTAGTCATACTACGTAATCTCATTGCTTCGCGATGTTTGTCAAACAATGGTCCTGGCAAGGGCTTAGTAAGTGGATCAGCGATTTTGTTTGTAGAGGCCACTCTCTCGACAGTGATGTTTTCTCTTTCCACAATCTCCCGGATGATGTGGTATTTCCTCAGTACGTGTTTGGATTTTTGATGAGACCTTGGTTCCTTTTCCTGAGCAACGACACCAGTGTTGTCGCAGTACACCGGAACTGGACCAACAGCTTCAGGAATTACGCCCAACTCTTGGACGAAATTCCTCATCCAAACGATCTCTTTAGCAGCAGCTGATGCTGCAATGTATTCTACCTCAGTGGTGGAATCCGCTGTGGTGTCCTGCTTGGAACTCTTCCAAGAGACAGCACCGCCATTGAGCATGAATACAAATCCAGAGGTTGACTTCGAGTCATCCACGTCGCTTTGGAAGCTAGAGTCGGTATAGCCTTCCAATTTCAATTCTCTTCCTCCATAAACCATGAATATATTCTTAGTCCTTCTCAAGTACTTAAGAATATCCTTCACGGCTTTTCAATGCATTTGACCGGGGTTGGCCTGATATCTGCTCGTGACACTCAGAGCAAAGGCTACATCCAGTTTGGTAGATATCATCCCATACATAATACTACCTATGGCTGACGCATATGGTATGTGTGTCAATTTCTCTATCTCTTCATCATTCTTGGGACACATAGACCTGGATAGAGAAACTCCATGACACATAGGTAGATGTCCTCTCTTGGACTCATCCATAGAAAACCTTTTCAATATGGTGTCGATGTTGGTTGCTTGAGTGAGTCCTATCATTCTCTTAGATCTATCTCTATAGATCTATATCCCTAGAATATAGGAGGCCTCACCCAAATCCTTCATCGAGAATCTACCTGATAACCATATCTTTGTTGACTGCAATATCCCTACGTCATTCCCAATGAGTAGGATGTCATCAACATAAAGCACTAAGAACGTCACCGCATCCTTAACTACTTTCTTGTACACGCACGGTTCCTCCGGGTTTTTGATGAAACCAAAGTCCTTTATTGTTTCATCAAATTTCTGGTTCCAACTTCTTGATGCTTGTTTGAGACCATAAATTGATCTCTGAAGCTTGCATACCTTATGCTCGCTTCCCATGGATGTGAATCCCTTGGGCTGCATCATATAGATTTCTTCCTTAATGTTTCCATTAAGAAATGCAGTCTTCACATCCATTTGTCATATCTCATAGTCATACCATGCTGCTATGGCAATAAGGATTCTTATGGACTTGAACATTGTGACTGGTGAAAAAGTTTCATCATAGTCAACTCCTTGTCTTTGAGTATAACCTTTTGCTACCAATCGTGCCTTGTAGGTTAGAACCTTGCCATCAGGCCCAAGTTTTCTCTTGTAGATTCATTTACACCCTATTGGAACAATTCCATCGGGAGGATCTACTAAAGACCAAACTTGGTTTGTATGCATCGAGTCTATTTCCGACTGCATAGCATCAAGCCATAAATTCGAATCCGCATCAGAAATTGCTTCCTTGAAGTTTCTTGGATCACATCCAATATCGGGTTCACTTTGATCCCCTTCAAGAAGAAGACCATATTGAATAGGAGGTCTAGAAGTCCTGTCGGATCTCCTAGGTGTAGGCGTGTCCACTGAAGGTTCTTGAGGTGTGGGATCGTTATTTTGTATCTCGGGTCCTTCTCGAATTTCTTCGAGTCCATCATCTTGCCTTTCTTATCTAATAAGAACTCCTTCTCCATGAAGGTGGAATTCCTCGAAACAAACACTTTTGTTTCATTAGGATGATAGAAATAATATCCGATTGAATTCTTCGGATATCCTACAAAATAACATAAGATGGATCGACTATCCAACTTATCTCACACTGTCTGCTTTACGTAAGCAGGACATCCCCAAATTCTTAAGTACGAATACTTAGGAGTTTTCCAATTCCATAACTCGTATGGAGTTTTATCTACTGCTTTAGTGTGGACAATGTTCAACAACAATATTGCCGTTTCAAGCGCATAGCCCCAAAACGAAGGTGGGAGCTCAGTGAAGCTCATCATAGATCGAACCATGTCCAACAAAGTTCGATTGCGACGCTCCAAGACACCATTCAGCTGAGGTGTCACTGAGAGAGAATCCCATTCTCTTTTAGATAGCTCAAAAACTCGGTACTTAAGTATTCTCCACCTCGATCAGATCGAAGTGCTTTAATATTTCTACCTTGTTTGTTTTCTACTTCAGCCTTGAATTCTTTGAACTTTTCAAATGATTCAGACTTATATTTCATTAAATATAAATACCCATACCTCGAATAATCATCAGTAAAGGTAATGAAGTAGGTGTGTCCAATTTTAGTACCGATACTAAATGGTCCACAAACATCTGTATGGATCAAATCCAACATGTTTTGACTACGCTCAGGCTTCCCTTTGAAAGGAGATTTAGTAATTTTTTCTTTTAGGCAGGACTCACAAGTAGGTAGAGAGTTAATATCAGACATATCAAACATGCCCTCTCCCACTAGCTTGTTCATCCTCCTTGAGGAAATATGACCTAGCCTAGCATGCCAAAGGTTTGCCGGGTTTTGACTATCGTTTTTCCTTTTATTTGTTGTTACCGGTTTATCAACATAATTAATTGGAACGCCTTTTAATTTTATGTTATATAGATCGTTTTCAAGTTGTTCATTTCCAATCAAACATTCATTCTTGTAAATATTGCAAATCTCATTCACAAAATTACAAGAAAAACCATCTCTATCAAGCATAGAAACAGAAATAATATTTTTAACTAAATCTGGCACAAATAAAACATCCCTCAAAAATAACTTAAAATTGTTCTGCAAAACTAAATAAACGTCTCCCACTGCTTTTGGCTTCAACTCTGGAACCATTTCCAAGCCTCAGCTGGGTCTCACCCATCCTAAGCTTACGACTTCTTGTCATCACCTGCAAATCATTGCAAATGTGAGATCCACATCCGGTATCCAATACCCAAGAAGTAGTATTAAGTGAAATATTTATTTCAATGTAAAACATACCCTTTGCAGTTCGCAACTGCTCGAGGTATTCCTTGCAGTTACGTTTCCAATGACCGAGTTTCTTGCAGTGATGGCAAACATCTCCAGATATGTTCACGTTTGAAGCTTTTGTCTTGCCCTTCTTCTGTGGTACAATTTTCTTGGTTGGGGCAGAACGTTTCTTACCCTTTCCACTTGGCCCCTTCTTGGAGTAAGAAGAGGAGCCAACCAAGAGTACCGGTTTATCCTTCTTTAATGTGGCCTCATAAGACACAAGCATATTGACCATCTCTTCAAGGGTGGCCTCTATCTTGTTCATATTGAAGTTCACCACAAATCTGTCAAACGAAGAAGGAAGGGAAAGAAGTAACAAGTCCGCGTTTAGTTCATGCTCCAAAGTCAAATCGAGTGTTACCAATTTTTCAATGAGCCCAATCATGTGTACCCCATGCTCACGGACCGAAGTCCCATCTCGCATGCGGCATGTCATGAGTTCTTTGACGGTAGCATACCTCTCCGACCTTGACTGAGCTCCAAAAAGTTCCTTGAGGTGTATGTGTATGTCAGCAGCATTCACGGCATCCTCAAATCGCCTCTGGAGTTCATTAGACATTGAAGCTTGCATATAGAATTTAGCCTTGACATCATGGTCCCACCATTGATCAAGTTTTGCCAATTTTTCCGGACTTATATTAGCCGGTGCTTCCTTTGAAGGATTCTTTTCTAACACGTAGAAAATTTTCTCCGACTTTAGAACAATCTTTAATTTACGGAACCATTCCGTATAGTTTGCGCCAGTCAATTTGTTTTGTTCGAGAATTGAGTATAGTGGATTGCGCGAATTCATTGTAATGAAATACTGAAAAGAAACAGACAATAATCAGTGATTGTTTAATTAATTTACTAAGACATAAAATATGGCGAGATTTAATTTTATGAATTTCACTCCCACTATTTTAACGATTTCACTACCCTCTAGTGAAAACGGAAAACTTGTTTCCTTAGTGGGAACATGGAGTCCAATTGACAAACTATAGTCCCGAATAATATCAGCCAACCATAATTTTCAAAAGGTAGGGCCCAATAATATGACGCCGTTTAATGTGACATGTCAATATGATCCATCAATATTAAGTTGTGATGGACGGTCGTCATGTGGATCCCCAATAATATGAGCCAATCCCATGGGAGTTCCACCCAACTTACAACATGTGTCGATCCAATGTACAGCTTTCCGACGAACGGGCCCCCCCAATAATATGAGCCGGACCGTGTCCGCGGGTAGCATCTCATACATTGATCGTTGATGGAAGGAAGGAACATTTAAACAATATTTAAATTCTCTTTTGTTTATCTTGATATCAATTTTAAATCATATTTAAAATGACGGATTTTTAATTTTGAAAATTGTCTCATCATGCAATATTTGTATGCTTGCGGTTTCATACAATTTAGTCTAAACATGCATACAACAATAATATCATATATTATTTAAAGGATGATCGATTTTAATCACTAATCGACCCGTGGTTGCCAATCACGAATCTAAGTCCAATCCTAGGTGATATGCAAGTATGCAATGCAATCCTATTACATTGAGCTTTCAATTTACATTTCTTCGGTCTTTATTGTCTGCTGGGCCCACCTTTGTCTTTAAATCTTTATCTCCCACTAAGTCTAATAAATTTACAATAAATTTCGATAATAAGTAGGGGATACATATTTAAGAGTGGGAACGGGCCATAAACCAGGCCCACTTTTTATTACAAATAACAATTCAAATTGGGCTATAAACCAAGTCCATTAATAAAATCCAACAACAATAAAACCAAATGTAAATAACCTAACATACACCTACCAAATTGGTCATGGCAATCGATCGTCCTTTTATCCAATAATTAATTCAATAATTAAATAATTGGATAACATGCAATGACATCATAATTAAAAAGATAAAATCAAATTTTATCTTATCCTTTCATAAGATCATATCTTATCATCAATTGTACCAAAATAATTAATTTTATAAAATCTAATTTAACGGATAAAATTTATAAATTTTCCAAAAATTCAAATTTATACAAAAATCAATTTTAAAAATTTCGGACTCAAACAATTTGATCCGATGCCTCGTGGACCAATCAAAAACAATTTTCGTGCGCTGCCCCTGGGCAGCGACAATCGCTGACCCGGGCAGCGACGCTCGCTGCCCGATTGCCTTGTTTCCTTTCAAATTTAATTTTAAAATTTTTCGTTTTGTTTCAAAAACCGAGGCTAAAAATTTTGTACAATCTATTAATTTTAATCGTTTGATCAAAGTTTACAACCTGGCTCTGATACCACTGTTGGAACATGCGTTCTCTGATCACACGGATGTGATACCCGGAGCAGCGAAAGTTTAAAAATTTTATTTTTCGATATGGAACGATTCCATATCGTGGGTATCAAATCCTAACGATTAAAATTGTTGCAAGTAAAATAATAAACACAGTTAAATATTTTACCTATTCAAGCAAAGGCTTGATTATGGATTCCAACAGAATTTAATCTGCTCTTCTTGTAAATCCCGGAACCGATGACTATCACGATCAACCTCCGGAATTAAGTCCATGAATAGAAAACTAAAACCCTCTTATTGATTGCACTAGAAATCAATCAGATGTTTATCGAAGAGAATAAACAGATTTGATCTGTCAATTCAGAATGTAATTTTTCACAAAAATTACAGACTGAATTATCTCAAAAAAGAGCAGAGGATTTTCAAAAATTCCTCTTGAAAATATATGTGTGTAATTCGAAAATTGCAAGACTGAAAGCTTATGATTTTCGAACACTACACATGTATTTATAGATAATTTCTAGACTAGATTAAGTTATAATTGTATTAGGACTCTAACTGCTTAGGGCCCACAATCCATAACTTAAGCCCAACAAGCCAAGCCTGTTATGATAGAAATTAATATAAAATTCATCGTGACTCCGATTGATAAACTGATTTTACCAATGTGCACAGAAACCATTTCTGCATCTTTTGAAGTCAAGATAATTTTTCTGAATCCGAATTCAGTGATTTTCAAAAATGCCCATCCCTATGTCATTTTAGGAAATTCCACTCCTTTTATTTAAGAAGTCCAACTTCTCTTTCATTAAATTTAACTCTTTAAATTTAACTATCTCAATGGGGTTTAGTAATCCATTACTTGTGTGACCCTCAATGGTTCAGGGATACAGCTAGTCGTGGGCTCACAACTCCTTGTGACTCGGAACAACAATTTTCGACTTGCCCAACGAATCATGGTAAGAGCGTCTAGCAACATCGCCCCATGATTCCCTAGGTATCACTGATAGTGCCTGCAAGAACCAGTAGATTTTGGTTAGCGTACAGTACGGTCCCTTCATCCATATATCCCGATCGAATCAACAACCATTGGTGCATCGAGAGTCGTTCGAGATTCGATAACTATGCATTAAATCTTGGAGATCAAATAGTGACATCGCATGTGTTACTAGGAAAACCAAGTAACCTAAAACACATCATGTACTCTGGCCAAAGATTCGTCACACTAATATCTCCTCAGATCGCATAGGATATCCACACTCGCAAGTATGTGGTGAATCCTTGACAACAAAGCATCGACTCCTATATGTGTCGTAATTGTACCCAATCCCGACACCTGATGACCCCAATAGAGTCGGGAAACGAGTCAAAGTACAGTACTAGCATATAGAGTCTCAATGATGTTTCAAGTAGTAAGGACTAATGGTGTACAACCAAAACCGCGGACTTTATCCACTCGATAAGTGATAACCACTTGGAAAGTTCGAATAGGGTAGTTCGATCATTCATCATATGAATATCCATTTGCATGCTTTGAACATCTCCATGTTCATTACCAATGAAACATGGTACTTGGCATCACAAATGCTAGTCTCAATCTCGAGCGATCCTTATCCTTATTAGCGAACGACTCAATTGACTAGGAACTGTTTAGAATATACAGTGATTATAAGATGTGTTTCATAATAGTGATCTCTCTTTATTCACTATCTCATCTTACTTACACTATAGTATATTCAAGGTCTTTATCAAAACAACAATAGTATATCACAATATAACAATATGAAGAAAGACAAAGAAAATGTCATTAATGAATGTAAATTATATTAAACAAAGATTGTTTATACATAGAGTCATAAAAGCCCTTAGCCACAAGTTGGCTAACCGGGCACCCACTCTTTCAGTAGTATCATTTGGCAGTGTAGAGCAGACTATAGGCATGGACCTAGAGTTGGTAGAGCTTGCACTGATTTGAGGTACGAAAGTACTGTTCGAGATATCATGACTGAGTATGCATGTATTATGTGACTGCATGGTTTATATGTCATTGATTTATGCTGCATTCATTTGCATACTGAGCTATCTCCTTCGAGATGTCTGTTAGTAGGGTTTTTCCCTATCCTGTTAGTGGTTGGATTTCCATCGATTTGGGTCCGGCATATCCACTGGTATTATGGTATGGGAGCCACCTCCTGAAGCGACGACACAGCGTGCTGCATACCAGGGCCCGGTCTGTCTCTGTTATCTGATCCTTGACCTCGAGTTATAGGGAGTTCACTTTGCATGCATGTATACTCATACTCTTGTACTGAGCGTTTTATGCTCACTTCTCGTACTCTGTATTTCTGGACACCCTATTCCATGGGGCAGGTTTGCGATTGGATGAGGCGGGTGGATCCAAGAGGGGCTAAGCAGTGGTTGGTCAGCTGGAGCTTCGCCTAGGTTTTTATTTCTGTTGTTATTGGATTGATACAGTTGTTCGATCTGGTTGTATAATATTTGGTTAATTACAGATTCCTTGTCTTGGGATTGTATAATGTTTATGGTTTCTGCAGTTGAATTCTTATTAATGTTTTGATTAAGTTAAATTGCATGCCTAAGTTCTGTTTAGTAGGTGATCCAGGTAAGGGTCACTACAAGCTGATCAAACAAGTCATCAATGCGAGGTAACGGATACTTGTTCTTTATAGTAACTCGATTCAGCTGCCGATAGTCAATGCACAATCGCATAGACCCATCCTTCTTCTTTACAAAAAGAACAGGAGCTCCCCAAGGAGATACACTAGGACGAAAGTACCCCTTGTCCAAAAGATCCTGTAACTGATTCTTCAACTCACGCATCTCTGACGAAGCTAGACGATACGGTGCTCGAGAAATAGGCGAAGTACCTGGCATCAACTCTATGTCAAACTCGACTTCCCTAGAAGGAGAAAAACCCGGAATCTCATCTGGAAATACATCTGGGAATTCATCCACAACAGGAATACTCTCTATCCCAATACTCTCAGCGGACAAATCAACTGCATAGATAAGGTAGCCTTCTCCGCCAGACTCTAGAGCTCGACAGGCTCTCAAAGCTAATACCAAAGGCATCGGGGGGTCGCGCTCCCTCACCATAGAAAAACCAGCTATCACTCCCATCCGGATGAAAGCGTACTAATCTCTGATAGCAGTCCACTGAAGCTCGATAGGTAGTCAGCATGTCTATCCCCAGAATACAATCAAAGTTGTTCATCGCAAGGACCATGAGATTCGCTACCAGAATATTCCCTTTGAACTCTAAAGGGCAACCCATCACTAGACGCTTGGCCAAAGCAGATTGACCTGTTGGAGTAGAAACAGAAACTACTACGTCTAGTGCAATGCATGGTAACTTATGCCTCTTAACAAAACGTGCAGAAATGAAGGAATGAGATGCACCAGTGTCAATAAGTATGATAGCAGGTATACCATAAAGTAGAAATATACCTGCGATGACCTTCTCATTCTCCTCCACAGCCTGATCATGTCTCAAGGCAAACACCTGACCAGAGGCCCGCGACCTCAAATGAGAACTCCCAGCGGACTGTTCTGCGACCTATGCTGAATGGTGGCCTGAGAACTTGATCCTGAACCAGAACCGCCTCCCCCAGATAGTGGACAATCCATCCGGATATGACCAACCTCTCCACATCAAAAACAAGCTCTAGAAGCTCTACGGCACTTGTCTGACGGATGGTTCTTCCCGCAATGGTCGCACTTGTCCTTATTCCCAAAGCGAACAACACCTTCAGAACCAGAGGAAAAAGTAGATCCAGACTTCTTGAATGATTGTGTAAGGCCCGGGATTATTTAATTTTAATTCGAGAATATTTAATTTGAGAATTGTGAGGACCTCGATTCTAATCAATTAATCTCAAATAGTAAAACAATCATCGATAAATAAATGAGCCAATTTTTTTTTTTAAATCAAGAACAGTGCCTCGCTCGAGCTGTAGAAAAATATTCGGCTCGAGCGAGATCATCTCGGGCTCAACCATAAAAATCAATTTAACTCGTTCTTCGACATACATCAATTCTAAGAATAATCGGGGCATAAAAATACATGCAGTAGTATTATAAATCAACAATAAAAGCATGCTTCAATAAATAACCGAGTTCTAAAAGTTATTCGACTCTAAATCGACGCCTCACATCTATCATTCGATCCCAAGCTAACCACGTCGACTCTGACTAGCTCCTGCCCCACCTGTTGTCAAGTACACATACAAAATAAGACAACAGCCGGATAACTCCGGTGAGAATAAAATCCCAGTAAAAGCGACGTAACATGTAATATCAAGTAAGTATATTAAAATCATAATATACATTCAAATTCTTCAATGGAAATGCCAATGAAATGCATGTGTTTAAAAATCGGGATTATCAAATCAGATAATCAAGGGAATATCGGACAATCGGTTGGGATCCCGAGGTCAAGATCACGCAACTAACCCACCTACGCTCCCGCTCGGGGTGGTGCTACGCGTCTCAAACCTCTAGACTTTGGCGCAACTATAGGAGTATGCTGACACTGGGGGAACTCAACATCCCAGGCCACTCGATATAGCTCCCAAACGTCCAATTCGAATCTGGGCAACTCAGCCCTCTAAAAATTTAAGAAATTTGGCTCAAGATGAATGCATATGAATCAAATGCAATTTAATCGAATCGAAAATAATAAATCTGTGTATTCAGACATCAATGTATCGAAGATGTCAACACATTCAACTCGTATATACAAACTCATGAATATAATATCGAAAATCGTTGAAGTAATTCAAATAAGAAATCTCATGCTTTTCAAATCGAATATATAAATCACTTACTTCAAATAATTTCATATAGACAAACTCATGTCTTTCAAGTAATATTGAAAATCAATTAAATCATTCAAATTCACATTCAATATCAAATAAACATGCAAGTATGTGATTTTAATCGGGAACTCGAGAATCTCAAACTCACTCGAGTATTCATTCCCTTAGAAATCGACATCAGCTCATACCTCAATTTTTCAAGTCTGGAAAAGTCCAATCTCTAAACTGCTGATCTCTGCCTTTAAATATCCTCGACTGGCTTCCAATCTGCGAAAAATCACATAATATACAAAAGTCAACCATAGTCAACTCTGGTCAAACTTTGACCAATAATTCGTCAACTTTATCGCGTTCTCACCGCTTCACTGTTTTGAATCTCGACTCCAAACTTGGATATTTGGATCTATCACGTCGAGACGATCAAAAATGGTTAACTCGACAGAGGTCGCCGAAAAATCAGAGAAGACGGCGGCGACGCGGCGGCGTCCGGCGGGGATGTCAAAACTGCTCCAAAAATTATGAAATTTGGCAGGCTTGTCGAGTTCGACGAGACGATTCCAACCATATAAGCCACGACCATAACAGACCACCGAGGCGGCCGGGATCTACAAATTTCAGTCCGGTTTTGGCGACTTGAAAAAGCTCCGATCTGCCCTATAAACGCCAGAAAAAGCTACCAAAAGCTTAGGGAATTTTCTAAACATCATCTACTATCATCTAGCAACTCAAAAAATAACAAAAACGAGCTCAAATCCCAAAATTTCCGACGAAGAAGACGATGAATAGTACCTGCGAAAATCTGTGCAGATTGCATCTGTTCTTTATCGATTTTCCGATGATCCAACCGTCGGATCTTTGATTTCTTTATACTAATAGATTCTTCTTGATCTTAGCTACAACTTCACCGTTCGGATCTTTGATCGAAGCTCCGGTGAATGGCCGGAAAAATAAAAACTGTGGACTGCTACAGCGAAACCAAATTCTGTGCAGAACCCGTCTATTCTAACTCGATTTCCTGACAATCCAACCGTCGGATTGTCAATTTCTTTACACCAATAGCTTTATCTTGATGTTGTCTACAAAGTGACCGATCGGATCTTCAATCGGAGCTCCGGTTAACAGTCGGCAATGGAAAACTTGGGACTGCTATAGTGAATATGAAAATTGGGGAAAAATTCAAAACTCTGTAATTGCTTTTATGATGCCCATCGCGCGTTGTTTTCTATTTATAGTAACCCGATAATTTCTTGATCCGGACCAATTTATTAGATACTCAAATGGTAAAATTAATCTCCAATATGATATTTTTCTGATACACACACCCAACATCAATTAATACCATTTCTGAAATTATTGACTTTGACCAGTCAATTGGACTCAAAATTTTCCCAATTAAATACTAAATCCAATTTAGACTCTGACCAGTCCACTCGGTCAAATATTCTTCCAAATTAAGTTATCTGGCATAAATAATTATTTTTATTTCAATATCTCAATAATTAATCCCAAAATGCCAAATATTGGAGATCTCTAAAAAATAATCAAACTCATTGATTAAATGACACGTGTATTTGTAAATACACTCTATAATCTCATTAGCAATAATAATTATTTCGTCAACTCAATAATTATTTCAATTGCTAATTAATTCGGTAAATATATTTTGGGGCGTTACAACTCTCCCCCTCTAAGAATTGATTTCGTCCTCGAAATCGCATGCAATCCGAGCATATCAGATAGAGATTCGAAAGAATCTGTACTCAATCTTATTGCAATAAAGTGATTCAAATTATATATCTCAAATCTTGTTCTAGCTTTCAAATGACTTCTTCGATTCTTATATAAGTCATCATACTGAAACAACTAGAATGAAATTGTTCTAGAACTACTCCTCTTTTTGGTACTTACTCTGTATCTGTCATCGGTTATCGATCAATCAAAGTAGTTCAAAGTTTCATTCAATTCCGTCTCATCTCTCTAAAGTACAAAGGAACGAATCTTGTTTCCTTATTAAAGTTTGAATCAAGACTTACAATTCTGACACATCTGTCTCGCACTGTTCTGATTCTATTCGGAATCATAATCACTTTCTTTGACATCTATGACAATATCAGGTCAAATCTGACTCTACAGCTGATGTACTCTAGAACACCATTCTCAAAATAAGAAAAATTCGTAGTACTCATCGTACATCGCTTCGAAAAGAGTCATCTCTAAACTCTTTTGATAATAGTTCAAATCGTAACATTCAATCAAAGTCATGAATCTGGCCAACTAGTGCCAAAATCTAGCACTACGGCTCGTAGAATATCATCTCAAAAGGTTTGAATAGTCTGCTCTAGATGTCTGTCGGCTGATAAGGAATCAACCAAGAATTCTTCGAAATCTTCTAACAAGTCAACAATTCAATCTTCAATCAATCAATCTCAATCTTTATCTTAGATAGGAAAACTACATTCGTCTATCAAATCTCGAATCAAATATGATCCCAAGTTAACTCAAAATCTCATTCTGAGAGGACAGACCTTGACAAGTTAACTATCTGAAAATTCTCCTGACAACAATTCCAAACATATTGTCGTGTCTGAAATCCATTCTGTATGGAAACAGAAGCCGACTACAGTCATATCTCGATTATAGTCAGATAGCATCTCCAAATCAAACAGTTCTATACCTCCGTGACCACATGTCGAATGCTCCCAATTCCATTTTGCACGGATAAAACGGCGACAGATTAAAACAATCTGAAACTCTTTTTGACCAACTTGTCAACATTGGGTCGAGTCTGGAGTTCATTCCATACGAAAAAACAGTAGCAGATTCTATAATCGGTCTAATAGTTCAGCTGACTACTAATTTCCCGACTGAACGATAGCTTCGGAAAGTAATCGTCAAAAAATAATCTTCTTTACAATCTGACAATAGCTGTACCATAGACAGTCGGTTCTTTAATCCTCTAAACATCTTTCGGTCGTCTGAGAGAATAATGCATAAGTCCAAAGTGCAAATATCAAGGTACTCTGTCTCAATCAAAATCTCTGAACGACAAAACAATTACTCAAAACTGAGGTATTGTCACTGTCCTGAAACCCAACTTGTGTCCAGTACTGACTCTTCTTTAATAAATTCTTCAATTAAAATTTGTTTTCTGCGCTATCTCCATCTTCTAAATCAATTCTGGTTCAGTTCGGATAAAAGAATTCTGATAGATTTCCTATTTGTTCTAGACTCTAAATCAGGAGTGCAACATTCATCGGTCGGTGAAGTCAAGGATAGTAGCTAAAATAAGAACAGATCCATCGGCTCAAGAGAATAACGGTAGTAGATAAAATAATAATACATCATTCTGTTCCAACTTCAGTCGCTGCACTGTTCTACTTCAGATCATACTGTAATTCACCATCAGATTCTACATCATATCCAATCTGTACCTCAATCTCAAAATCAGTTCGGTTGCGAAACTCATACTCTGACTTCTCAGTTCAACAAAAAGACTTCGAAAATTTCACTGGAGATAAAGATGCCCGATCTAACAGCAATAAGATCACTGCCATATCAATATCACGAAAAGGATGTTGATCCTTGAACTGCTCCATTTTCTACCATGACTGAGCTATCACAGATTTCTTATGAATATAAGAATACCTCAAGAATCTAGATAAGAAAATTCAATGCACTGAAGATCATTAGTACAGAGGAAATAAGAATTACTGAAGCTCTGGTCGATCTCTTTTTATTGCCAAACAAACTGATCTCATAAGATTTGGTTCAGATACAAGAGCTTTCTCTAGATTTAGATGAGAAATCGGCTCCACGACGATAAGAATCTCTCAAAAATCTGCTATAGAACTCAAAATCTTCAATTCTCAGGTACATATGTCGGTTTGGCTTCAATCAAAACAGCTTTGGTTGTAGTGACCCGCAATTAATCAAGGTAATTAAGGAAATTAATTACTAAATTTTGCCTAAAATTATCCAAAGTGGATCGGAAGCTCCAAAGCACAGATCGAAAGCTTCGATCTGGATCGGACGTTTCGTTGGAGGATCGTACGTTCCGTTCTGGCTAGGGCTGGCGTCATCACCGACGTCAGCAAGATGACGTCACTGCTTATGCACGTGAGGTGACATCGGACGTTCCGATGTCACGATCGGACGCTCCGTTCGCGATCGGACGTTCCGATGAGGGATCGGACGTTCCGATCGCCGTCTATAAATAAGGGGTCCGAGCCCTCATTCTGTGCACCGATTTTCCCTCCTTTCCTCTGGTTTTCGAACCTTCTTACTTAGATCTACGGAGTTCTAGGCATCCTATTGGGAATCCGGAAGTTGCCTAGCGATCCCGGCGTCGTAGCGGAGGTGTGCCTAAGTTTTGAGGCGATTCTACACCAGCGGGCTGACGACGGACGAAGGTATAATTTGGCTTCCTAAAAATATTTAGGAGTATGAAATAGCTTAGTTAAGGCTTTTAGAGCGTTTATAGTGATGCATGGACTTTTGCATGTGTAGACGCAGTAGAGCAGACTTGTAGGCTTTGGACCTAGATGAGTGTGCTAGGAGTTGACCTGCAGTGTTAGAGGTACGTAAGTACTGACCGAGATAGCCGGCATAATATTTATACATATGTGTGTGATGCATGATGTATGTGCTGTATTGGCTATGTTTTACTGTTTTTAGCACATGCATATGTTTTTACGGAGACTGCATCGGGTATGATGTGAGTCATGACAGTTTCCATCAGTCGAGGCGATTCTTCCTGAGGATTCGTGTCTTGGGAATATACGAGTACCACGCGGAGTCGCTCTCTTGTCCGTTACTGTGTATTCCAGGCGCCATGAGTAAAGTGATTTAACCCTGATTTTTAAAGTCATGTGCATGCTCATATTTATATTTATATTTGGGACACCTTGTGGCGGGTCAGGTCTGAGGCTGGACGGTTTCGGTGGTTCCCAGCAGGGTTGAGGTTGCTACCATGCAGAGGTAGTTTGTTAGGGATTCCGATACCCTAATTTCGATTTGGTTGTATAAATAATTATACACTGTTTCTATCGTCGGTTGTATTCTGCCGATTGGATTTGTTGTACTTTGGAATTATTCGTTATTTAATGCTTTAATTATTGTTGCTTGCGCTAATCACTCTGATTAGGTAGTAGATCCGGATAGGGTCGCTACATTCATTGGTATCAGAGCGCATTGCAACTGGGAATTAGTAAAACGGATTTTAAGAGTTGTCTGTTGTTATTGACAGATGGCAGATGATGATTACGAGAGTCAGGCTAGCGATGGTTGTTGGGGTGATCCACCAAGGAGACATCACCATAGACATCATCATGAGGATCATAGGCGTTTTAGTACGAACCTGTTTCTTCAGATGGCTCCTAAGCCATTGGTGGGTGGCGAGGCTCCTGCAGTTGCTGAGGACTGGTTGGAGCGTATGGAGAGTTGTTTTCGGGAGTATCAGTGTACTGAAGTCCAGAAGATGGAGACTTTAGCTTTTGTTCTAGAGGGAAATGCAAAGAGGTGGTGGAGAGCTACTTCTACTCCGTTTATTGCCGCCAGGGGTACCGCTACTTGGGCTGAGTTTAAGTCTTCCTTCGAGAAGCATTACTTTCCTCCAGCTTTGCGTTAGACGAAGGCGAGCGAGTTGCTGAGTTTGCGACAGGGTACTATGACCATTGATGAGTACCAGTAGAAATTCTTTGAGCTTCTTTCTTTCAGTCCCCATATTGCGAGTAGCTCAGAGACAATGCACGATCTATTTCTTCAGGGCCTTAACCCTGACATTCATCAGTTGGTTGCCATGGGCAAAGAGAGGAACTTCGAGAATTTGGTGAACAATTGTCACCAGGCAGAGGACAGTCTGCAGAGGAACAGGACTTTCGGATCTTCTGCATCCAGACCATCTAGCTCTTTGGGTCCAAGGGCCCAGTCTTTTAAGAGACAGGGTGGTACTTCTTCTTCTTGTTCTTCCGGATCTGGCGGTGTTCATCGTTTTGGTGATTCACGACGTTGTCGTCAGTGCAAACGGAAGCATCACTCAGGACCGTGTCCTCATATCACTGGTGTTTGTTTTTAGTGCAGCCAGGAGGGTCACATGAAGAGAGATTGTCCCACTTTGGCCGGTACAGTGAGTGGTTCGGGGAGTGTTGGTGGTTCTCAGACCACTATCTATCAGCCACCGCGGTATCAGCAGCAGCCTTCGCCGCAGCAGCGTCAGCAGTCGCAGCCATCGCAGCGACATCATTCTCAGTCTTCTTCGAGAGGACAGTCATCGCGCCCGCGTGCTCAGGGGCAGGTGTTTGCGCTGAACCAGGAGCAGGCTCAGACAGACAGTGAGAACATGATTGCAGGTACTTTTAGTTTGTGCGGTTTTCTTGATTATCTTTTGATCGATACCGGTGCTTCGCATTCATTCATATCAGCTCGGTTTGTTAAGAGGCATAAATTACCTTTTGTTTCCTTAGACGTCTTGTTAGCGGTTTCGACTCCGATGGGTCAAGAAGTCTTAGCTAAGCGTCTTGTTTTGGGTTGTATTTTGGGATTTGAGGGACATCTATTGAGCGCTAACCTGATGGTTTTAGCGATGGATGACTTTGATGGTATCATCGGAATTGATCTTTTGACTTCGTATCGAGCGGTAGTGGATTGCTACCAGAGATTTTTCCAGTTTCGCCCCGAGGCTGAGGATGCTTGGTATTTCTATGGTGAGGAAGTGCGACCCCCGATGCCAGTGGTTTCTGCTCTGAAAGCCCGACGTGCTTCAGAGTCTGGCGGGGAAGGCTACCTGATCTATGCGATTGATGCATCCTTAGAGGGTCCGGACATGGAGGAGATACCAGTAGTCAGTAAGTTCCCGGATGTGTTTCCCGACGAGATTCCAGGGTTACCACCTATGCGAGAGATAGAGTTTGGCATTGACTTGTTGCCAGGGACAGCGCCGATTTCCCGAGCACCGTACCGATTAGCTTCATCTGAGATGCGAGAGTTGCAGCAGCAGTTGCAGCAGTATTGGCATTGAATTAATGTGAGACCCCGTTACTAATCATCTAATCTCGAATAATTAAACACAATCAATCACGAAGAGCCGCAGAAAAATCGAATCAATTTTTTTAAAGGATTGCCTCGCGCCCGCGCGAGCTTTCTCCTCACGCGCGCGCAGGCAAAAGGTCCAGAGGCTCGCGGAATTGCTCGCGCCCGCGCGAGGGGAGTGCTCGCGTGCACGCGGGCAAAACTATCAGAGCCCCTCCAGGATAGCCGCGCGCGCGCGAGGTCCAGCCTCGCCCGCGCGCAGGCCAAACGAACAGAAACCTGGAAATGCTGGAAAAAATCAACCAAGATCAATTTCGATCTATTCTAAACTCAAGAATGCATAAATATCAAAATTTGGGACATAAAATATTTTAAGTTCTGCCCAAAAAAAAAATACAATAAGAAGTTTGACGATAAGGTCATTCGACAAATCAAATAAATTCGAGTTTCCTATACATAAATCAAGACATGAAATTTCATCAACCCTATAATGCAAGATTGCTAAAAGAACAAACTTCTAGACGGTGTCTCACTCTATCACTTCCAACTCGATCTAGTCATGTATCTTCTGACACGATCCTACCCCACCTGCCGTCAAGTACACATACAAACAAAACGACAGCCGGATAATCCGGTGAGAATATAATTCCCAGTAAAAGAGACAAATAAAGCAATTTCAAATAATATAACAATTCATGTTATATAAAACAACGAGCCAATTAATTCAAAAAGGCATATCAGCTATCAACTCGAAATGCATTAAAATGCAATGCATGACTTCAAAACTCGGGATTATCTAATCGGATAATCGAATATCAATCGGTACTCGGTTGGGATCCCAGGGCCAAGTTTTCACGAACAACTCACCGACACACCCATTCGGGGTGGATGTCGCTCAACTCAGACCCCTAGACTTCAGAGCAACTATAAGAAGCATTCTAGCAATTGGAAAAACTCGAAATCCAAAGTCACTTCAATATAGCTCCCTAAATCGTCTAAATTCAAAACGAATCGAATCTTTGGCTCAAGATGTATGCAAATGAAACTAAACTAATTCCATTTAAAATCAAATAATTCGAAAAGCATACGAGTATGTGATTTCTTTCGGGCACTCGAATTAATTCAAATTCGAGTTAATCGTCCCGTTCATTCAATCGTCGTCTTTTTACCTTTCAAGTTCGTCGAGGATTCAATCTGAAAATAACAACGAACTCAAATAAATAATCAATCGAATCAAAACAATTGAAGCAAAGAAACTCAATCAATATCAAATCAAAACCAGTCGAGCCATCTCAAGAAGTTCAATACTATACCGTTCTTCAATTCTGAATCGATTCAACTCCCAAGTTCGATCCAAATCCAAAACCTCAACCCAAATCTGAAAATGAAGATTATACAGATTCGATGTCAATTCATCAACTCAAACAATTCCGGAAATCAAACCGAAACAAACAACCAATAATCCAAAACTCGATTTCGACGGCATAACGGCTATAAACGGTCAAACCAAAAATCCTAAACATCATCAAACCATTCCAAACAACTCATATCATCTTCCAATCCATCAAAACACAACAAAATCCAACAAAATCCAAAGACCCATTTTCGAATTTAAGCCTAAAAATTCATATAAAATCCAAACTTCGACCTTTTTCCGAACCGACTTCGAATACACGGTCTATGCTAGCTCAAGCACAATATACCCGAAAATTATCAAATTCTGACTACCCAACAAAAATCAAAGTTCGTGGATCGTAGCAAAACTTACGTCCAAATGAAGCCTTCGTTGCAGTGATCGTGAATCTCAACTCGAATCTGAAATCTAACGGTCGGATCGTGCGAATCGGACGGAGCAAAAGCTTGAAGAAATTGGTCATGGCTTCCGCTTCAGTACGTATGAAAATGGAGAGGGAGGAGAGGGAAGTGAAGTGATGTGATGGGGAGTCCACTTGCAAGGATAATAATAATAAAAATCTCATTTTGCACTTTGTTCCCTGAACTCCCAATTAAATCGATTCAGTCCTACCTCAAAATAATTTCCACTAATTCCAAAATGATTAATATTCAATTATGCTAATCATGAAATAATTAATTTCAGAGCCTTACAGGCACATTGTAGTCGGTTCAGTGTTCATCCCGGAGGCCGAAAGATGTATAACGACTTGAAGAGTCAGTTCTGGTGGAAGAAGTTAAAGAAGGATGTGGTGAGGTTTGTATCCCATTGTTTGAACTGTCAGCAGGTTAAAGCCGAGAGAAAGAGACCAGGTGGGCTTCTGCACAGTCTGCCTATTCCAGAATGGAAGTGGGATCACATTTCGATGAATTTTGTCACGAAACTACCCCGATCGGTTCGAGGATGCGATGCAATTTGGGTAGTGATTGATAGGTTGACGAAGTTTGCTTGCTTCATTCCTTATTGGATGACGTACCGCCATGATCAGATGGCCGAGTTGTATGCTAAAGAGATTGTCAGATTGCACGGTGTGCCGAGATCGATTGTTTCAGACCGAGATCCTTGGTTTACTTCTCAATTCTGGCATAGTCTATAGGAAGCTCTTGGTACTCGTTTGCACTTGAGTTCAGCTTATCATCCTCAGACCGACGATCAGTCTGAGCGGACGATTCAGACTCTGGAGGATATGTTACGAGCAGTGGTGCTTGACTTTGGCACTACTTGTCAAGATTCATTGTCTCTCGTTGAGTTTTCTTACAACAACAGCTTTTAGACGAGTATAGATATTGTGGGGACCTCGGGTTGTTAATCTCGTTTTAGGGCAGCTAATGATTAATTAAACATTTAATCAAACAATTAAAGAATAATAAATAAAGAGCAGAAATTTTTTTTAAAAAAATTCAGAGCCTCGCTCGATCTGGCAAAGTCAGCCGATCGAGCGAGCAATTAAATCATGCTCTCGGGTCTGCACATTTTTGGTCTCGCTCGATCGGTCAAAACCTACCGATCGAGCGAGCTTAAAATGCTCGATTTTCTGCCTTCAATTTAAGGGACTCGCTCGATCGGAGATGTAGTGACCCTTACCCGGATCACCTACTAAACAGAACTTATGCATGCAATTAACTTAATTAAACAGATATCAGAATAAAACTGCGGAAACCAATAACATTATACAATCCCAAGTAAAGGAATCTGTAAGTATCCAATAATATACAACCAAATCGAATAGCTGTATAAACCCAAATAACAGTAATAAAACCTAGACGAAGCTCCAGCTGGCCAACCACTGACTAGCCCCTCCTGGATCCACCCTCCTCGTCCAACCGCAAACCTGCCCCATGGAATAAGGTGTCCAGAAAATACAGAGTACGAGACGTGAGCATAAAACGCTCAGTGCGAGAGTATGAGTATACATGCATGCAAAGTGAACTCCCTATAGACTCGAGGTCAAGGATCAGATAACAGAGACAGACCGGGCCCTGGTATGTAGCACGCTGTGCCGTCGCTTCAGGAGGTGGCTCCCATACCGAGATAACCGTGGAAACGCCGGACCCAAATCGATGGAAGTCCATCCACTAACAGGATAGGGTACAACCCTACTAACAGACATCTCGAAGGAGATACAGCAAGATGCAAATGAATGCAGCATAATATCATGGCATATAAATCATGCAGTCACATAATACATGCATACTCAGTCAGGATATCTCGAACAATACTTTCGTACCTCAATACAGTGCAAGCTCTACCAACTCTAGGTCCACGCCTATAGTCTGCTCTACACTGCCAAATGATACTACTATCATTAAAGTGCTCTAAAAGCCTTAACTAAGCTATTGCATACTCCTAAATATTTATAGGAAGCAAAAGCTATACCTTCGTCCGTCGTTAGCCCTTTGATGTCGATGCCTCCAGAACTTGGGCACAACTCCGCTACGACTACCGAACGCCTCTCCGACCTCCGGACCAAGCCTAAGAAAACCAGAACAGCTCCAAAAGGACTAGAAAGGAAAGGAGAACTCGGAATTGGCAAATGAAAGTGAAGTCTCGGCCTTCTATTTATAGACAATGATCGGAACATCCGAACCTCGATCGGAACGTCCGATCCTGTCATCGGAGCTTCCGAAGATCCTGATCTGCCACGTGTCAAAATATCACTTGATGACTCCGGATAGGGGTGATCGGAGCTTCCGGTCCTGATCGGAGCTTCCGATCCAACCACACGTCATGCCTGACATAATAACATCGGTGCCTCCGATCGCTCATCGGAGCTTCCGATCCTGTTCGGAGCTTCCGATCGTGCCTTCGGAGCTTCCGATCCGTCCAATACCCAATTCAATTAATTAGCATTAATCCTTTAATTACTCAATTAGGGTACGGGCTACTACAGGAGAACTTCACCCGATCGAGTGGGCACCATTTCCAGAAAACACCAGAAGACATTTTCTGCTGTCAAGCTTGGAACAATGGCATGAATCAACCAACAAAATTCGAGTCTAAACATATTATAAATTCTGAGAACATGCATACTTTCATATACCAAGTTCCTATCATCAAATCATACATGTATTACATCAAATGAATAGCTTAAGGGATAAAAGAAACTACAAGCTATTCAACATAGCATAAACAACTTCAAGTCTTAAGTTCTTGCTATGTTTGATGCTATCACTATACAATTCTTTATCTTATAAACCCGAGACCACACTTGCTACATCTCTCTCCCGAGCTATCAATGTCATCTCAGACCAACTCCTGCCCCATCTGTTGTGATGCACACATACAAAACAAAACAACAGCCGGATAAACTCCGGTGAGAAATCATTCTCAGTATAATCGACATATAAACGCGTTAAATGAATTCATATCAACTCTAAACATATCAACTCAAGAATAGAGTAAAAATAACGCATATATCGACTCAACTTTCAAATCAAGACTTCAATTTATATAGCGCGCTTATCTCAAGAATTGATTCTTATCACTTCATTGCCATAAAAATTCATAACCGATCTTGACATGGATATCCATCTATCGTAACCATTCCGGGCTAGAAAATAAGGTTAACCGCAACCTTGGCATATAATCAATTCAATATACAATCATATCGACTCAAAATCAAAGATCCACTACCTGCGATGGATCGACAACATCAAACATAATCAAAACATCTCAAATATGTGATTTTCGCGGGCCAACTCAAGAATAGTCGTTCTTGAGTTTCAAAGTCCCTAACTCGTGATGTCGTCATTATACCTTTCATTCTCGAGTTGACGATGTTCCACATCTGAATAGGAAGTACAACAACTCCTACAAGAATCTGATCATTCAAACATCAATCAATCTTCATTCAAATTCACTTCAATCTTGATCACTTCTTCTTCGGTTTCAAGTTGAGGTTCTTGAGTCAATAGTCTCCTATTAAACTCTGAAACATATCATCAAAACATGTATATCAAACCTCATTCTATTCAATCATTTCAGAATTGAATCAAAATCATCAATATAGATTCAATCAACATCATTTCAAACTTTAACTTCTTCTTATTCGGTACAACTCGGAGTCGTGAATCGTTAGCCTTCGAAACTCAACTGAAATCGAGAAATAAAAATGCCATAACATTCATAACATCTAAACAACTATCTCAACTCAGTTATAGGCTATCAAAACGATGTCAAAACATCAACCGGCGGCGTAGCGATTGAAAATCGGGAACCGACTCGGTATCGCATTCATTATGAACTTCTTATCAACTTCTAATCACTTCATATCATTAATACTTCACATATCAGCAGCTATACTCACATGTTAACAAGTCAAAAACATGCTGAAACCATGACAAGTTCATTTCTTAATTCATTTCCAATCCAACTGCGATATCGAACGGCATACGAACTCAAAAACACAACATAGTTTCATAATCTGATCTCTGCCATATTTCGTTCTTCAAAAAATGTCGAGAGAACAAAATACTTACATCAAATCGAAGGCCTCATCTCAAGGATTCCAGAACATCTTTCGGAATTGAAATCGGACGAGCGGATCAAAAGTTACGGCTATTTGAAACTCAAAACGAAAAAGGAATAAGAGGGTTCGACTTCCTCTGTTCTTCACTTCTGAATTCATACAAAATATGCACGTATACATGCTGATAATCTGATTAAAAATCAGATATGTATTGCATAAATTGCAATTTAGTCCATCAATACTTCAGTAATTGCAATTCAGTCCTCGGCCTTCTTTTTATTTCAATTTCAATCCAAAATAATTTAAGAATATTAGAATTAAAATCGAAACTCTAAATATTTCCAAATTAAATATACTCGGATTATAATTAAATAAATTCGGATTAAATCAATAATCCCGGCCTTTTGCACTTTAGCCCTCGAATCTTCGATATTTTCAAATCAACCCCTAGTCGGGTTTCATCTCCAAAATTAATCTTCGTTAATTTCCGAAACATGGAATTTAATCTTAAATCCCATAAATATTCAAATCGAATATTTATTCTTTTAATTTAATAATTCTCGGAATTTAATTCTCAAAATCCATAAATTCTCAAATTAAATATTTTCGGCTCGAAAATTAAATCTATCATTTCCATAAATGCTCAAATCAATATTAGCCCATAATATGAAATTTAATTCTCAAATCCCATAATTAATAATTTACGATTTCGGGCCTTACAATTCCTCCCCTCTAAGAAATGATTTCGTCCTCGAAATCACATTCAATCGAACTATTCAATCTAATAAACTGAATGATTATCTGAAGTGATTCTCACTTCAATCATCCAACTCTAATCTTCGTATCCTATCTCTTCATCTCTTCCTTTGTACTTTAATTCACTGAAAAGAATTCGTTCTGATCTGTTTCTTTCTTCAATCAAAGATTTGTCGACTAATTGACTTACTCAAAATCTTTTCGACATCTATCTCAACTAATTAAAGTACATCAGAAGAATCTTCTGATACTTCCTTCTCTTATTCTCATGGAACAAATCAGATCCATCATATCAAACTGAAAAGATTAAATCGTTCAATCGAATCATCAATTCCATCTGATATCTCAGTAAGTGAAATTCAACTTCAGTAACGACTTGTTTCTTTATCGATATCATTCTATGCTCCGCATAGAAGATATATCAAGTCTACACTGTTATTCTATTCATCGCTTCAAAATCAGTATTCACATTCATATTTTGAATCTGTATCTCAACTTCTTTCTTTCTCAATTCTGAATCGAATGATGTTCAGGAATAACTTTTACGCTTAACAAGTTAGTTTCAGCTTCAAAAGTTATATCTATCATTCAATTACTAATTTTAATTCTTCTTCTCTGCTTTCATTCCATACAGATTCATATTCATCATCCTTGTGTTCCTCAAATCAAATCTGATCTGCTGTCAACAATTCATGTCTGATCTGATATCATATACTTCAATAGTATCATTTCAACACAAAGAAATCGGATTTCTTTTCATCATAACATTATCTCAAAATCAATTCATTAGTTGTTACAGGAATTATAATCATTAAGTGGCAACACATCAAGACAAGTAATACCGAATCAGGTATTAAAGTTCTGAGAATATTCTCAATATCCGGAAAATCAACTCAGATAATCCATCAATCGACAAATGGTATAATGCAATCACATATAACCAACTCTCAGAACATCAATCAATCAATCTATGCCACATCTGTTGAATAATTCTAAAGTCTTAATCCTGACAATAGATTGTAATCATTCCTGTAATTCATCATATCTCCATCTTCTTCACAGATTTGAATCGATAGCTGTTATTCACATCTCATACAGTGTATTCCACAAATCTGATTAGTCTATTCGGACTATCTAGTAATCAGAGTATATACTGTATTTACAGATTTCAAAGTATTCAGATATGTTGATAATCAGTATCACGACAGATAAAGTTTCATTCTCGAAATTCAATTCATCTTTTCTGATTTTTCTTCCACTTCAAGGATATCAAATTGCACCTTTATCTCAAAAAGTACTCAAAGTCTTCTGATCATTTGTATTACAATTTCATAGTAAACCCAATGTTTCAATATGAAACATTATTTCGTGGCTTACTGTTCGTCTTACAACGAATCTAATCACAATTCAGTGAGTTGATCATACAGACAAATTATCGTATCCAGTAATTTCAATCAATCTGTTCATAACTACCACCTGTTTACTTCACATAAACTGTTTCATCTTGGTAGTTTCACAAAATATTCTTTCAAATCACAATCTCGTAACAATTCTGGAGTTTCTAAACTATCACTGAACTCATCTGGTCAACGATTTTCAAATTCATCGGAAACTCTCTGTACGTTTAACTTCGAAAACGTACTAATTCGGTCACTTCTGTTTACTTTATCGTCTGATAAAACAATTATTGGATGAATCTTAAATTCATTGTCGTGCAATTCTTCAAATGTTGATATTTCTTGTCGGAAATATTAAGCACAATCATATTATCTGTCACTATAAAAATTCATCTATTCTGATCTGAGGCTTCAATTCATATCTCTATATGACATTCTGTACTGAATTCTCATCGCTTCAGTTTACTTTCTGTGTTTCTTTCATCTTCTAAAAAAATCATTCTAATTGGTCATATATTCATCTGAATATTCAAACCAGAATATGCAAAATCTGAAATCAATTGATCGAATGCCTGTTTCATTCTTCATTTTTATTTCTCAATTGAATTCTAATAACTTGATCTCATCTCAATGTGCTTTAATCCTTCAAAATCAATTCTCACTTAATTTGAATTACAGCAATTCTGACTGTTTTAGTATCTATCTCGATACTTTAAGTACATAAATTCAAAAGATCAATCAATCACGCATTCATCTCTTCTCTTTGTTCTATTTCTCAAATCTCAATTGGAAATTCTATCAGTTACGAGTCATAAATATTATAATATACTGAATGTATACATCAACCAATCAGTAACTCTTGAAATTCATAATCAGGAAAACTGACTTAAGTCAAGGTCATCCAAAGAACAATATTCTGAATGACAATATGCTAAGTGAAAACAACTCACTAGCATCTCAACTTAAGACAAGTAAATCAATTCAGACCCTAACAAAGAATAAGAGTCAATCAAAATCGATTGAGGTCGGTACCAAAACCTCAAAATCAATATCAAGAATTTCAAAAATCATGATTTATGATGTAATAACTTCAGTAAAATCAAATAAAAGACTCATCTGTAACTGATTTTCATATCATCATCTATTTTGTAAACCTCAAAAGCAGTAGTCAATTCACAAACTCATCAATTCTCTGATAAATTCCAGGTCACAACTTAAACTAAAGTCAAGAATCTTACTGAAATATATCTGCCATCACTACTCATCGGCATATCTTTCAATTCTAGTTTAGATCATGAACATATCTAGTGCATTGAATATACTGATTTCGGAATATTTCTGTAATCAAACATCATATATCGAACCGAAATCACAGAATCTTAATTCGAGATTCTATATCATCATATTCAATTGCACATTATGTTCTTACTGATCTAATTTAATCGCTTCTTATCATCAATTCTTCTACTAATCTGTATTTGATTATTGCATCATCATCTATCATGCAACATAAACAGATATTTCAATACGAATAAAATCATCTTCAGTTTCAGTTCATCGAAGCAATAGTTTCATTCTTCTGTTCAATTCACACAATCTCTTTTCTGATACAGAGGTGATCATATAATAAGCCTTCAGCTATCATATATCTATTGCACCAATAACATAAACAGGTTAAAACAAAATAAATCTGTTACCTGCAATTTCATTCTCAGGTGCAATTTCATTCTGATTCTCTGTATACTTCTAGAATAGAAATTGTAGCTAAATATGTGTTTCTCTCACACACTATAGCATCTTTACAATTTCAATCCTTTTGCTTCCTCATTCAGCTTCAGTTCTATTAAACAAGATTATGTCTTTCATAACATGTTTCAGTCATCAACATTTATTCAGACATATTCTTCGAATTCAAGCCATAATTAAACAATTCAATCTTGAGCTTTTTCATCATCTCCAATTCAAAGAATTATAATAGGCTTGAAAATCTAATAAAACATTCTTCAACACTCAAAATATTCAGCTTCTAAAAGGTATATTTGTCTTTCTGATCATTTCTATCTGTTGTGGCACAGAACTATAAACAAAACTCATGTTATCAACAAATTAATATACCTCTGTTTTTTCATCATTTCTTCATCAAAATTCATCAACTGATTGCTAGGTTTCGAAGTTGGTATTCAATCAATCGGATACGTCATTCATCTGTATCTTTCAGGTATCTGAACGATTGATCAAGTTCTTCAGGCCAACTTCCACCTGCAATAACATCTATTCATTGGCTGATATGCTGTTCTGTTCTGTTCAATCAGAGATACTTCTTTCACCTGAGCAATAATACAGTTCTGTTCAATCTGACCATACTATTCTGTTCAGTCTGGCCATACTATACTGTCAGTCTGGGGTGCTTACATCACCCAAAGAACACTGTTCTCTTAGATTCTGGGTGCTTACATCACCCGAGGAATTCAATTTCAAAAGTAGATCAAGAGCACATGCAATTTATTAAATCATCGAATCAAATACTGCATAATCATGCAATACTATAAATGCATATGACTCACTCTACCCCGCTCAGCTTCTATCTCAGTCCAGAACCTACGCTCTGATACCACCTGTTGTGGGGACCTTGGGTTGCTAATATAGTTTTAGGGCAGCTAATGATTAATTAAACAATTAATCAAACAATTAAAGAATAATAAATCAAGAGCAGAAATTTTTTTTTTAAATTCAGAGCCTCGCTCGATCGAGCAAAGTCAGCCGATCGAGCGAGCAATTAAATCATGCTCTCGGGTCTGCACATATTTGGTCTCGCTCGATCGGTCAAAACCTACCGATCGAGCGAGCCCAAAATGCTCGATTTTCTGCCTTCAATTTAAGGGCCTCGCTCGATCAGTGAACTTCACCCGATCGAGCGGGCACCATTTCCAGAAAACACCAGAAAACATTTTCTGTTGTCAAGCTTGGAACAATGGCATGAATGAACCAACAAAATTTGAGTCTAAACATATTATAAATTCTGAGAACATGCATACTTTCATATACCAAGTTTCTATCATCAAATCATACATCTATTACATCAAATGAATAGCTTAAGGAATAAAAAAAACTACAAGCTATTCAACATAGCATAAACAACTTCAAGTCTTAAATTCTTGCTATGTTTCATGTTATCACTATACCATTCTTTATCTTATAAACCCGAGTCCACACTTGCTACATCTCTCTCCCGAGATATCAATGTCATCTCAGACCAACTCCTGCCCCATCTGTTGTGATGCACACATACAAAACAAAACAACAGCCGGATGAACTCCGGTGAGAAATCATTCTCAGTATAATCGACATATAAACGCGTTAAATGAATTCATATCAACTCTAAACATATCAACTCAGGAATAGAGTAAAAATAACGCATATATCGACTCAACTTTCAAATCAAGACTTCAATTTATATAGCGCGCTTATCTCAAGAATTGATTCTTATCACTTCATTGCCATAAAGATTCGTAACCAATCTTGACATGGATATCCATCTTTCGTAGCCATTCCGGGCTAGAAAATAAGGTTAACCGCAACCTTAGCATAGAATCAATTCAATATACAATCATATAGACTCAAAATCAAAGATCCACTACCTGCAATGGATCGACAACATCAAACATAATCAAAACATCTCAAGTATGTGATTTTCACGGGAAAACTCAAGAATAGTCGTTCTTGAGTTTCAAAGTCCCTAACTCGTGATGTCGTCATTATACCTTTCATTCTCGAGTTGACGATGTTCCACATCTGAATAGGAAGTACAACAACTCCTACAAGAATCTGATCATTCAAACATCAATCAATCTTCATTCAAATTCACTTCAATCTTGATCACTTTTTCTTCGGTTTCAAGTTGAGGTTCTTGAGTCAATAGTCTCCTATTAAACTCTGAAACATATCATCAAAACATGTATATCAAACCTCATTCTATTCAATCATTTCAGAATTGAATCAAAATCATTAATATAGATTCAATCAACATTATTTCAAACTTTAACTTCTTCTTATTCGGTACAACTCGGAGTCGTGAATCGTTAGCCTTCGAAACTCAACTGAAATCGAGAAATAAAAATGCCATAACATTCATAACATCTAAACAACTATCTCAACTCAGTTATAGGCTATCAAAACGATGTCAAAACATCAACCGACGACATAGCGATTGAAAATCGGGAACCGACTCGGTATCGCATTCATTATGAACTTCTTATCAACTTCTAATCACTTCATATCATTCATACTTCACATATCAGCAGCTATACTCACATGTTAACAAGTCAAAAACATGCTGAAACCATGACAAGTTCGTTTCTTAATTCATTTCCAATCCAACTGCGATATCGAACGGCATACGAACTCAAAAACACAACATAGTTTCATAATATGATCTATGCCATATTTCGTTCTTCAAAACATGCCGAGAGAACAAAATACTTACTTCAAATCAAAGGCCTCGTCGCAAGGATTCCAGAACATCTTTCGGAATTGAAATCGGACGAGCGGATCAAAAGTTACGGCGATTTGAAACTCAAAACGAAAAAGGAATAAGAGGGTTCGGCTTCCTCTGTTCTTCACTTCTGAATTCATACAAAATATGGACGTGTACATGCTGATAATCTGATTAAAAATCAGATATTTATTGCATAAATTGCAATTTAGTCCCTCAAGTTTTCAGTAATTGCAATTCAGTCCTCGGCCTTCTTTTTAATTTAATTTCAATCCAAAATAATTTAAGAATATTAGAATTAAAATCGAAACTCTAAATATTCCCAAATTAAATATACTCGGATTAAAATTAAATAAATTCGGATTAAATCAATAATCCCGGCCTTTTGCACTTTAGCCCTCGAATCTTTGATATTTTCAAATCAACCCCTGGTCGGGTTTCATCTCCAAAATTAATCTTCGTTAATTCTCGAAACATGGAATTTAGTCTTAAATCCCATAAATATTCAAATCGAATATTTATTCTTTTAATTTAAGAATTCTCGGAATTTAATTCTCAAAATCCATAAATTCTCAAATTAAATATTTTCGGCTCGAAAATTAAATCTATCATTTCCATAAATGCTCAAATCAATATTAGCCCATAATATGGAATTTAATTCTCAAATCCCATAATTAATAATTTACGATTTCGGGCCTTACAGGTATGGCACCATTCGAAGCGTTGTACGGAAGGAAGTGCAGATCTCCTTTGTACTGGGATGAGATGTCTGAGTCCCCAGACTTGGGACCAGATATGATTCGTGATATGGCTGAGCAGGTGAAGATTATTCGATTGAGAATGAAGACTGCTCAGGACCGACAAGAGAAGTATGCGAATATCCGTCGCAGACCTCTATCTTTTGATCAGGGAGACCGAGTATTCTTGAAGATTTCTCCGTTTAGAGGTACTGTTAGATTTGGGAAGAGAGGGAAGTTGTCACCAAGATTCATCGGTCCGTATGAAGTTTTACAGAAGATAGGCGATCTAGCCTACAAGTTAGCACTTCCTCCTTCTTTATCTGGAATTCACGACGTATTTCATGTCTCGATGTTGAGGAAATACCATCCAGATCCTTCTCATGTTCTTCAACCTGATGAAGCCGAACATGATGAAACTCTGAGTTATTTTGAGAGACCGATTCAGATCCTTGACAGGAAGGAGAAACAGCTCAAAACCAAATCGATTCCTTTGGTTAAAGTTCAGTGGAGTCGTCACGGAGTTGAAGAAGCGACTTGGGAGACAGAATCTGACATGAGACAGAGATTTCCTGTTTTATTCATCTGATGTGAGTTGTTAATTCTGTTCTTGAATTCTTAATTATCTTCTTATGAGTTGATATCGATGGTTTCGAGGACGAAATCTTTTCTTAGAGGGGGAGAATTGTAACGCCCCATTTTTATCTTAATTGATGTTATTAGAGATAATCAGTTATTTCAGAATTCGAGATCGGACTTTTTATTAATCAAGGACCTTTTTGAAAATTTTGGAAATTTTAGGGACTAAAACGCAAAATTGAGTTTTGTTATATAATTAGACTTTGACTAAGTCCTTGGATCACTTCTTCATCCCCTCCTCAACGCCCCTTCACCATTGTTAGGTGAGCAAAAAAGCTCCCAAGCTTTTGTGATTTTGATTCTAGCTCAATCCGTCCGATAGAATTGAATTCTGACTTGATATCTACGATCACAGCGACGAGTGCTCCGTTTGGAAGTAAGTTTATCTTAATTACAGCGACGAGTGCTCCGTTTGGAAGTAAGTTTATCTTAATTTTGAGAAGTTTGATTTTTTCGATGTTGTCAGAATTTGTTTATATTCGGAGAGGATGATTATGAGTTAGCAGTGATCGTATATCTAAGACGGTTCGAAGATCTAACGACGATCGGATTTGTTATGATTATTCTTATTATTTCGAAAACCTTGATTTTGTGATGTGTTGGGATTGTGTTGGAATTGATGTTTGAGGTTGATTATGAGTTCTTTGGATTGTTATCTTGCTGTCTGCATTTCCGGTTTGATCAGTATATAGCCGTTATGCCGTCAGTTTGAAGTTTGAACGTCGTTTTGATGTTTTGAGTTATACGAGTTTGATATGAGTTTGATATCGAGTTTGATCACCATGACTTATTCTGATAGATTGAATTGAAGTTCTTGAAGATTGTGAGCCTTGCAGTCTTGATCAGTTTAGAAGAGTCGAGCCGGTATAGTATCGGTGTCTTCTTTTATCGATTGATGAACTTGTTTGGATATTGATTGAGGATTTGTTATTTTCAGATTGAAGAGTTTGAAACGACAAAGAAGAGGTATAAGATGACTTTGGAATGGAATAGGACGATTAACTCGAATCCGGATTCATTCGAGTGTCCTAGAAGAAATCACATACTGCATGTTTTGATTGCTTATTTGATTATATGATTGAATTTATATTGAGTGCATGAGATTACATATGCATTCATATTGAGCCTTGATTTATTCAATTTGAATTAGACGATCTAGGGATTGTGGTTTAGTGGCTTGGTAGGCGATTTACTACCTTGTCGAGTAGCTCACTATAATGCTCTGGAGTCTAGAAGATTAAAATATGCCACATCCATCTCGAGAGGGGAGTCGGTGTGATCGTTGGATGTTTTAATCTCGTGATCCCAAACCGAAGAAAGAAAGAAAGAATAGAAGAATTTCTTTTGATTATCTGAGTCTGATAATCCAGAAGTTTTAAAGACATGCATATCATCTTAATTCAGTACTTGATTGGATTAATTGATTATATGAAGAATGAGTTCATATTATGACTTGATATGTTTATTTGATAGCATGTTAGTCTCTTTTACTGGGAATATTATTTTCATCGGATTATCCGGCTGTGTCTTTGTTTGTATGTGTACTTGGCAACAGGTGGGGCAGGACCGAGTCAGAGACAACATGGCTAGACGATTGAGAGGATAGAGTGAGGCTTGGATGTTAGGAGTCGTTTATGTTTTTCGAACTCCTTTTGTGTTTGTATAAGTCCGACTAGAAGGATTTTATGCATGTTATATTTTGATGATTGTATAAGTCTAGACCTAATCCTTTTATATCTTGATTGAATGAGATTATGATGTTTGGAATGTTTTTGGATTATGTTGGAGTTGGATTTATTTGAGGAAAAACTAGTTTTATTTCTGGTACAGAGCATCTCGCTCGATCGGTAGAAGTTCACCGATCGAGCGAGCACCCCTGTACCAAAGCAGAGAGTGGGACATTTTTGTGTCGGCTCGATCGGTAAGATTTTACCGATCGAGCGGGGGTCCTAAACTTTGGGCAGAGAATTGGATTATTTTCGGCTGCTCGATCGGTAAGATTTTACCGATCGAGCGAGCACCCCTTTTAAAAAAAAAAAAAATTTTGTGTCTTAATCCTTATTATTGAATTGAGTTGATCAATTCCTTTATCCCGAGATTGTATGATTAGAATCTAGGCCTCACACAAACACTACAGCAAAAAGTTCTTTTTCAGTAGTTGCATAATTCAGTTGGGCAGCTGACAGGGTGATACTGGCGTAGTAAATAACATGAAGAACTTTGTCCCTCTTTTGTCTAAGCACGGCTCCCAACGCAGTGTCACTCGCATCACTCATCAATTCAAATGGCAGATTCTAGTCAAGCGTGACTATCACAGGTGAAGTTGTCAATTTCAGCTTCAAAATCTGAAAAGCCTGTATGCACTCAGCAGAAAAATTAAAAGGCACCTCTTTGATTAACAAATTATTAAGGGGTTTAGCACTAGAAAAAAAATCTTTAATAAATCTCCTATAAAAACCCGCATGCCCAAGAAAACTTCTGATTCCTTTTCAAATTCGTGGGAGGTGAAAGTTTTTCAATTACTTCCAATTTTGCCCGGTCCACCTCCACACCTACCTCGAAGACCTTATGCCCTAACACAATTCCATCTCTCACCATGAAGTGGAATTTTTCCCAATTAAGCACAAGATTACTCTCCTCACACCTCTGCAAAACCTTTTTCAAATTACCTAAACATGCATCAAAAGATGACCCAACCATAGAAAAATCATCCATAAACACTTCAATAAATTTTTCAATTATGTCATGAAAAATTGTCATCATACACCGCTGAAAAGTGGCAGGCGCATTACAAAGACCAAACGACATCCGTTTATATGCAAAAGTACCATAAGGACAAGTAAAAGTGGTTTTATGTTTGTCCTCAGGTGCTATAGGAATTTGCATATGCAAAAGTACCATAAGGACAAGTAAAAGTGGTTTTATGTTTGTCCTCAGGTGCTATAGAAATTTGCATATATCCTGAATAACCGTCTAAAAAACAATAAAACTCATGCCCTGCAAGTCTCTCAACCATCTGATCAATAAAGGGAAGGGGAAAGTGATCCATACGAGTGGCATCATTCAATTTTATATAGTCAATACAAACCTACCATCCCGTAACAGTTCTAGTAGGAATAAAATATATTATTTTCATTTTCAATAACAGTATCCCTACCTTTTTAGGAACTACTTGAATTGGACTCACCCATTCACTATCAGATATAGGATAGATAATACCTGCATCAAGGAATTTTATCACCTCCTTTTTCACTACCTCTTGCATAGCCGGGTTGAGTCGCCTCTATGGTTGAGTGGATGTCTTGTGCTCCGCTTCCATCAATATTTTGTGCATGCACATGGTTGGTCTAATCCCCTTGATATCAGCCAAGCTCCATCCTATGGCTCTTATGTGTTCTCTAATCACCCTCTGCAATTTCTCCTCCTCACAACCTGTCAAAGAAGA
Source organism: Henckelia pumila (assembly GCF_033568475.1). Classification (NCBI taxonomy): domain Eukaryota; kingdom Viridiplantae; phylum Streptophyta; class Magnoliopsida; order Lamiales; family Gesneriaceae; genus Henckelia; species Henckelia pumila. The sequence continues at coordinate 136,479,164 of NC_133123.1, forward strand.
TGAACAGATTACTGTCAGTTTATCGTTCTTTAATAAATACAAATATTTCAAGTGAGAAGGGAGTGGTTTAAGTTCAAGAGTAGGGGGCTCCTCGGTGGATGGCTTCAATGGTTTTGGAGTATGGTCTAGCTCCCTCATCTTGGTATTGATGAGTCTATCAAAGGATAGACTCCAATCCAGATATCGTGTCACTTCATGAACTTCCTCGCTAACATGATCTTCATCTGTTGTTCCTGTCAAACAAATTTCTAATAGATCCATGGACAACTGCTCCTGCAGAGAACACTTAACCAAATCATCAGTAACATCAATTCTGAAACAATCAGAATTGTCAGCAGGATAACGAATGCCATGAAAAACATTAAAAATAATTTTTTTTATCATTCATACGCAATATCAATTCTCCCTTATGCACATCAATCAATGTCTTTCTAGTGGCTAAAAACGTTCTATCCAAAATAAGAGGTATCTCACGATCCTGTTTCATATCAAGTACAACAAAGTCCACTGAAAATATAAACTTATCTACCTTCACTGCAAAAAAATGATTTTCAAGATCGGTTTTTTAAGGGCGGTTTTTAAAACCGTTCATAAATGTTTAACAATAGAAACGGTTTGAACCGAACCACTCATAAAGTGTTAAATTATAGGTGTGGTTTGAAATATGTTCTGAATGAATACTTTTAGCATCATTTTGTATAAACCGCTCCTATCAACCGCTTCTATTAAGGACATTTTAAGAGAAATTTGAAAATCACTCTAATTGAATATGTTTTAGCAACGATTTGTATAAAATGCTGCTATAAAAGCTCTTCTATTATTTGAATTTTTAGGAACATTTTTTAACCGCTCATATTAAACTAATTAACAGAAGTTTCCATAAACCGCTGCTATAAATTACTTCTAATGCTTTAATTTCCAGGATCTATCAGCAAACCGCTCCTACTGAATATATTTAGAAGTGGTTTTTATATATATAATTTTCATAAATGCCAACACTAATATTTGAAACCGCTTCTAAAAAACCTCTTTTAATATTAGTGCTAGCATTGATGAAATTTCAGGTCTAAATAATAAAATCAGATCAAACTTTTTTAAAATGGGCGGGTTGAATTATCAAAATATAATTCTCCTGATTTCATTTTATTTTCTCCATATGAAATATAACAATCCTCATCATCTGCCACATCCTTTATTGTACATATTATATATATGTGAGGACAATAGTCAAATTTGTCTTATAATTTTGCCTTTTTTTAATTTATTTTGGTTCTAGAAATAGTCAACGTTGTGTCTTATGCAATAACTTTGCGTTTTTAGTCATATTTTTCTATATAATTAATTTGACACAGAAAAATATAAATGTGATACCGAATAGTGTTAATATGTCTGGTGTCATGCTAGCAATCAGGAATATGAACGAAAAATTAATAAAAATCAAATTTATTGCACTAATGCTTTAGTTGTCACTCACAAATTTTCTGCATCCTGAGCGACCATTAAAACCCGGTACCGGGTTTTTATTATTATTTTTTCACCACTAAACTCACTATCAGGTTTTAGTGGTCGCTCACAGATACCCTGCACCCTAGGTTGCAGAATTTTCATGAGTTACCACTATATTTTATATCAAAAGTATTATTTTTTACTATAAGTATGAATAGATCGACTCACCTCAGAAGTGAACTACTCATATACATATACATATATATACACACACACAAATATATATAGATATATAATTTTGATTGGTGAGATTTGATTGGTAAGATATATGTATAATTATCTATACTATATCATCAAATATAAATTAAAGGTATTATTTTATAACTTCAATATATTATCTTAAAAGAATTTAGTTGATAAATATTTTACATTCAATTATATTTTTAAATCTTAAATTTCCTACACATTACTTTATTAATAACACCCAAATTCTTTATACATATACTAGTGATCGACATATGCAATACAAGTGATATGCAACTTTTGGTTTTTTAGGAAAAACGGTTTTAGTTTCCAGTATAGTGCATTCTTGTTAAGAAGGAAGCTGATATGATCCAATCAATTGCTTAGTGATAGCAATAGGTCAGGAAAGGATCATGTTGTTTCATGTGAAAGTTTTCCATTGAACAACAATAGTGAAGATTGTTGACCGGACATTTCGGTTAAGTGAGGGCATCTATGTGTACCATTATGGTTGGATCCGACGAGTAGTTGGAAATGCTAATGGACATTAGCAAGGAAACATCAGTTGTCTGATCTATTTGACATTAGCTAGGATCTGATCCTCGAGATCTAGCAGAATGTGCCACTAGTCTTCTAGCGTGTGATGAACGATGTCTCTGAAATGACAGAGATAGTATAATTTCAACTTAGCAGCCAACAAGATTGTTGTGAGAATTGAAGACTTCGCAAGGTAGCAATGAAGTAACTTTGTTCTTTCCAGTCAACAAGTCATATCCATGCGGATTGTATGTCAAGAATATTGCGCGTTAGCAATAACCGATATTTGGATGTGCATCGAGTGGCAAGTTATGTAGTGACCCAACCCGGATCCACTAACTAATCAGAGTTATAGTAAAAGCGCACGCAATAAAAGCTTAAAGCGTAAAGTGCGGATAATTAAAATACAAAAAATCCAATCGGCAGAATACAACCGACGTTATCACAATTGTATAAATACTGTTATACAACCAAATCGAAGGTTCAGGGTAAATAAATCCCTACCCTCTACAACCTCGCACTCCCCAAGCTCAATCCTGCTGAGAGCTGCTTGGACCGTCCAGCCTCAAACCTGCCCCGCCACAAGGTACACAATACCCAACCACAGGGGCATGAGCTAGAACGCTCAATACGAAGCAATGATATAAATACAAATATGCGCACACATATGATTTAAAACTCAAGTAAAAACATTTGCTCATGGCGCCGGGAATATACAGCACCGACTAGAGAGCTACTCCGCGGGGTACTCGTATACTCCATATCAGGGTTGAGCCAACCCCATCCTGATCCGAATCCAAAACAGGATACAAGTCCCATATGGAAACTGTCATACCTGACTCGAGTCCAAAATGAGATCATCGTTCCCTATGGAGACTGTCAATGACTCACATCTCTCCGGATGCAGTCACACATAAAATCATGTATGTGCTAAGGCGGTAAAACATGCTAAAACATGATAAAACATATAGCACATACTCATGCAGCATAAGTAAAAATGTTGCAATTTATTTATGTTATTTTTAAATCTGTTTATTTTGTGCATATATGTATGGGCATGTATGTACATCTATTTTACTTAGTATTATTTTTTAAAAAAAAAATTCCGCATTTATTATTAGTAGATGTTTCAATTGGTATCAGAGTCGCGTTCTTGAAGGGGACATCACTGCTATGCGAGCTCAGAAATCCACGCTACCGGTCTGTAAGTTTTAATTGCTTTTAGTATGATTTAGTAGTATCATGTTTAAGACTTAAGCATTTATGTTAGCAGAAAATCTTTAAGTACTTAGTTATGCATGTCGATTTATGTAAAGAAATATGTGGTGGTGCAGAATGCCTCCGAGACCAGTTAACAGATGCGGGGGACCTCCACCTCCACCTCCGCAGAATCCGCTTTCGGCATTGGAGCAGGCCAATGCAAACATGATGACCGGGATTACTGCTCTGTTGGAGCAGCAGGCAGCACGTCTGAGACTGTCTCACGATGAGGACATGGCGGAGAGGTTCTAGAAGAAGGGACCTAAGGAGTTCGCAGGTGCCACAGATCCACTCATTGCTGAGGGGTGGATCCGTTCTTTGGAGAGCATCTTTGCTTACATGGGGTTGACTGATGCAGACAAGGTGAGATGCGCAGTGTACATGCTGAAGGGTGATGCAGACTTATGGTGGGAGAGTGCATCACGAGGAGTGAATTTGACTACTTTGCTATGGGCAGACTTCCGGAGGATGTTTTACTCCAAGTATTTCACTGAGGACGTGCGCAGCCGCATGATTTGAGAGTTCATGAGTCTCCGACAGGGAGACAAGACAGTTGTGGAGTACATCCGACAGTTTGAGAGGGGCTGTCACCTGGTGCCATTGATTGCTGACAGTGCACCTGAGAAGATGAGACAGTTTATTGAGGGGCTCAGGGCAGAGATCAAGCATGACGTTCGCATGGCGGACGTCCCCACTTATGAGGCTGCAGTCAGTAGAGCCTTGCGTTTTGAGGAGGGTAGGAGAGAGATCCAGAGGGAGCAGCAGAGTAAGAGGCAGTTTCGGTCTGGGTATCAGCGACCATCTTCGCAGCCTCCTGCGAAGAAGCAGTTTACTGGGCCGTCTAAGGGCCCGAATCAGCAGAAGCCACAGCAGCAGAGACAGCAGCCTAGGGGCTGGGCCTCTAATGCTGGAGGATATCCTACTTGCCCGAAGTGCCAGAAGATGCATCCAGGACCATGTTTTCTAGGAGCGGGCGTCTGTTTTCATTGTAAGGAGCCAGGGCACCAGATGGCCAATTGCCCGAGGAAGAAGAACACTACAGGGAGAGTGTTCGTGATGCAGGCTGAGGAGGCAGACCCAGATACCTCCTTGATCACCGGTATATCTTACCCCTTGTATTTTATGATTTCTTTCTTTGGTTAAGAATTTTGATTTCTCTTTGTGGAATAATTTGATATTTGGGATTTCCTATCTGCATGTTAGAATAGGAAGCATGTTTTACTTGTGACTAGAATTAAGGGTTATTAGTGACTCATCTTTGGGGGAAAAGTTTAGTAGTGGTATGAAGTTGTTGGGATTCTTCTGCGTGCAGGGAGAATTTTAGTTGGAGGCAACTCCACGTTTGCGTTGCTAGATTCAGGGGCTACGCATTCGTTTATCTCCCTAGAGTTTATCAGACGGATAGGTATCACACCTGAGATTGCCGACAGTGGTTATGATGTCACTATGCCGTCAGGACAAAATATTTCTACCTCTAGTGTCATTCGAGAGCTGGAGTTGGAGCTGCAAGGGCACTCCATTCGCGCAGATGTAGTGGTTTTGCCGTTGAGCGGTTTTGATTTGATATTGGGTATGGACTGGTTGACAGTCAATGGAGCTTCGATTGATTTTCGTCGGAGGACAGTGTTAGTGAAACCACCGAGAGGCGACCCGTTTACTTTTCATGCATCTCAGAGCAGTGATATTCCTCAGGTGATATCTCTTATTCAGGCGAGGAAGCTGTTGAGACGGGGTTGCCGAGGTTTCCTAGCGAGTATTGTCACGGCCTCAGAACCAGCCAGTAGATCATTATCAGAGATAGAGGTAGTTCGTGACTTTCCAGACGTCTTTCCGGAGGATGTTGCAGGGATTCCACCAGTGAGAGAGGTGGATTTCAGTATCAACTTATTGTCAGACACTGTGCCTATCTCAAAGGCACCGTACAGACTTGCTCCTACCGAGATGAAAGAGTTGAAGGAGCATATTCAGGAGTTATTAGAGAAAGGCTTTGTTCGTCCTAGCTTTTCTCCATGGGGAGCTCCAGTGTTATTCGTGAAGAAGAAGGATGACAGTATGAGATTGTGCATCGATTATCGATAGCTCAACAGAGTCACGGTGAAGAATAAGTACCCACTGCCGAGGATAGAGGACTTATTTGATCAGTTGCAGGGAGCTTCAGTGTTCTCCAAGATCGATCTGCGATCTGGTTATCATCAGCTGCGAGTTAGAGAGGCAGATGCATCCAAGACTGCTTTTCGGACACGTTATGGGCATTACGAGTTCTTAGTGATGCCATTTGGGTTGACCAATGCTCTAGCGGTTTTCATGGATCTCATGAACCGGGTATTTCAGCCGTATCTTGATCAGTTCATCATAGTCTTTATTGATGATATCTTGATCTACTCTAGGAGCGTTGAGGAGCATAGACAGCATCTACAGACAGCCTTGCAGACTTTGAGGGAGCATCGTTTGTATGCCAAGTTCAGCAAGTGCGAGTTTTGGCTTGAGTAGGTGGCATTTCTTGGCCACATTATTTCTAGAGATGTGATTGCAGTGGATCAGTTGAAGGTTGAGGCAGTGCAGAAATGGGGTATTCCGAAGAATGCTTCAGAGATTCGCAGTTTCTTGGGTTTGGCAGGATACTATAGGAAGTTCATCAAGGGTTTTTTCTCTATTGCAGTACCCTTGACCAAGAAGAATGCGAAGTTTGTTTGGAGTCCAGACTGTCAGAGGAGCTTCGATCAGCTGAAGGAAGCACTCACTACTGCACCGGTTTTGGTGATGTCAGTACCACACGAGGAGTTAGTGGTGTACACCGACGCGTCTAAGCTAGGTTTAGGCGCAGTACTTATGCAGTGTGGTAAGGTTATTGCATATGCGTCGAGGCAGTTAAAGATTCACGAGTAGAACTACTCGACACATGACTTGGAGTTAGCAGCAGTGGTCTTCGCATTGAAAATCTGGATGCACTATCTGTATGGCGAAAAGTGTAAGATTTTCACGGATCATAAGAGCCTCAAGTACTTCTTCACTCAGAAGGAGTTGAATATGAGGCAACGGAGATGGTTGGAGTTAGTGAAGGATTACGACTGCGACATTAGCTACCATCCAGGTAAAGCTAATGTAGTGGTCGATGCCTTGAATCAGAAGTCGACAGTGGTATCGTGTTTGACAGTGCAGTTACCACTGCAGAGCGAGATTCAGAGGTTTGATTTGGAGTTTTACTCGAGTGGTCATGCACCGAGCTTGTTAGTGTTGACGGTGCAACCGATTCTACGAGATCGGATCAGAGTTGGACAGACTACTGATGAGGAGTTACAGCGTTGGAGGCAGAGAGATGAGGCCAAGGGTGGTCTTCTGTATACAGTTGTGGATGGCATTGCTCAGTACCGTGGTAGGATATGGGTACCGAACGTCGATCAGTTGAGAGCTGAGATTCTAGCAGAGGCTCACACATCTCCGTACTCCATTCACCCCGGAAGTACGAAGATGTATCGAGATTTACAGCTATTGTATTGGTGGCCCGGGATGAAGAGAGACATCGGGAGAGTTGTGTCAGAGTGCTTGACTTGTCAGCAGGTCAAGGCTGAGCATCAGTGTCTAGCAGGACTTCTTAGACCTCTTCCTATTCCGGAATGGAAATGGGAGAACATTACGATGGATTTTGTAGTTGGCCTTCCGAGGAGTAACAGAGGTTGCACAGCTATTTGGGTGATCGTGGATAGACTCACCAAGTCAGCTCATTTCTTGCCGGTGAGGACTACCTACTCCTTGACACAGTATGCAGAGCTTTACATCAAGGAGATTGTTAGATTGCATGGCATACCTGTGTCCATTGTATCTGATAGAGATCCGAGATTCACATCCGCATTTTGGAAGAGTTTGCACACAGAATTGGGGACTAGATTACTGTTCAGCACAGCTTTTCATCTCCAGACAGATGGTCAGTCTGAGAGGGTGATACAGGTTCTTGAGGATTTACTGAGAGCCTGTGTCATCGATTTTCAGGGCTCATGGGAGACGAGATTGCCGTTAGTGGAGTTTACCTATAACAACAGTTTTCAGTCGTCTATAGGTATGGCTCCTTATGCAGCATTATATGGGAGGAGATGCAGATCTCCTGTGCATTGGGATGAGGTCGGCGAGAGGATTTTACTTGGTCCTGAGATCGTGCAGCAGACAGCTGACATTGTGACTCAGATTCGGGATCGTATGAGGACTGCTCAGAGTCTTCAGAAGAGTTATGCATATACTCGACGACGAGATTTGGAGTTCGTAGTAGGTGATCACGTGTTTCTGAGAGTGTCACCTATGAAGGAAGTGATACGTTTTGGCCGGAGAGGTAAGCTTAACCCTAGATATATAAGGCCATTCGAGATCTTGGAGAGAGTTGGCACGTTGGCCTACCGTTTAGCTCTACCACCAGGGCTAGAGGCAGTGCACAATGTATTCCATGTATCCATGCTTCGGAGATACATCTCGAACCCGTCACATGTGTTGGATTTTGAGCCTCTTCAGTTGACACCGGAGTTAGCATTTGAGGAGAGGCCTATACGGATCTTGGCTAGGGAGGAGCGCAGATTGAGGACGCAAGTCATACCGATGGTCAGAGTCCAGTGGCTGAATCACTCGGAAGAGGAAGCTACTTGGGAGACCGAGGCAGACATGAGGACTCGCTACCCGGAGTTGTTCGGGTAAGTACTTTAATTTCGAGGATGAAATTCAACTTAAGGGGGGGAGATTTGTAACACCCGGTATTTTCCGTACGTAAATCCGCATGCATAATTAAGAATTTAATTAATTTAAAATTTTAGATTTATGGGTTAAATAATTATGTGAATTATCTGTGCTTATTTAAATGATTTTTTTTAAGTATTTAACCCATAAATAGAGATTTTTCTGATTTATGATATTGTATTATTTTATCGCGTTGACGAGACCGTGGACGGACGAGATGACAACTTTCTACCCAAATTATTTTATGAGTCTTTTAGGAGCCCGAAAATATTATTTTGAGTTTTATTTCCTCAAAATTATCAGTATTTAATTTTATATAATTTTAGTAGTCCATTTTTACCCAAATTAAGCCAAAATAATGACTTTTAATTATCTTTAAAATTCCCTTAATATAATATTTCGGGATTTTTATGTTTATTATGATATCTATTATTTTTTTTAAAGCCTAGATATATTTTTATTTATGTCATTATCTTGAAAGTTATTCCCTATCTACCCCAAGGCCCACCCTCACACGCTCAAATCACTTCTCCCTCACCCTAGCTTTCTCCCTCACCTCTCCATTCTTTTCCATCGACAGCAACATCAAGGAGGAAGCCATAGACCTTTATTTTTGAAGCTTTTTCGAAGGTTGCTCGTCATAGTCGTCCGGAATCGTCTTCACGTTCTTCCCATCTACTTTCTATGATTTAAAGGCATGTTTTTCTTCCCTTTTTAAGCACCATATCAGTATGTATTATGTAGGTGTTGTGTACGTGTCGAAATCCTCAAATATTTTCAGATTTTAAATGGTATCGTTTGATGTTTGCACCTTGTTTATGTGTTTTGTCATCATCTCACGTTTTTTATTTAACATGGGCGTGCATGGCTGCTCGGCCAAGATTCATGGGTGTCCTAGGGTCCCTAGACTTGGGCTAGTTGATCGGTTAAGGTTGGAGAAGGGCTGGAACGAAGCAAATCAAATTCTGTCATGGGTGGCTCGCGCAGGTTCGGTTCATGCAGGTTTTGGGGCTGTGGGAGAATGCTTCGTTCTCCCTCTTCAGGCCATGGTTTAGAGTGAGGTTTAAAGGGTTAGAACCCCCTTGATGTTGGCTAAGATTGAGAAGTGGTTTCACAAAAAAATATGGTCGTAGTAGGGAGAACGATTGAATTTACAGCAGCCGCTCAGGGCTGGGCGCGAGCTGGGGGACAGCCTGTTGCAAGGCTTCGTTCTCCTTCCTCGGACCACGGTTTGGGCTGGTTCTTGGCTTTATGGAAACGTCTAGATGTGGGCTAGATCCTAGGTATGGTTCTCTGGCCGGTGGGTGGCCGGAGCAGGGCGGCCGCCGGTGTTCTTTGCAGCTGCTCGCGGCCGAGGGCTGTGCAAGAGGGGGAAACGGGTTTTGGGTTTCAAGGTGGGTCCGAGTCGAGTCATAGGTTCGGGTCGGGGTCAGTAAGTCATGGGTCATGTTAGTTGGGTCCGAGTCCAGGTTAAGTGAGTCGGGCTCGGTTTTATTTTTAAATTTTAAGTTTAATTAAGGGTTAAATGGACTTAATTAAATCCCAAAATTTGATTGGGCTCCATTTAATTATTTGGGTTGAATTTAATTGTTATTGGGTTTAATTAAATTAAATTAAGTTAGCCCAATAATTTTATGGGCTTGGGAGCCCATGGAAGTTATTGGGCCAGTTTTGGGGCTTTTGGGCCCATTGGGCCAGAATAGGTTGTTATTGGGCCAGAATTACATTAATGGGCTTAAATAAATTAATTGGGCTTAGAAATGTATTTTTGGGCTTAAGTTTGTTAATGGGCCAGTTTCAGTGTTAATGGGCCAGAATTTAAGAAAATGGGCTTGAGTGTTAGGGCCAGCAGTTCAGCACAAACCATGAGAAATTGCATGTGTCCTAATTATATATTTAATTATTTTATGCATGAAAGTTATTTTAGTATTTATATGTTAGTATAAAAATTAAATTAAATATATATGAAGGACACACATTTTTATTTAAGTACATGCATTCATGAAATAATTTAATGGCATGATTTTATGTTTAAGGTTGAGCAAGAAAATAATTTTATGTTGGAAGTTGATGTAGTGTGACAATTTAAGGGGGACAAGTCCCCACATGTTAAGGGCAATTTACTGTCAATTTAAGGGTAGTTTACTACCAGTAAGAGGTGATTCGTCACCGCCGCGTACGTTGGTTCTAAGAGACTGATCAGTCGAACTTTTAAGTTTAAGGTTACACTACGGATATGACCATGCGATGTTAGAAAAAAATGTTATGCTCAACAATGTTTATGTATGTAATATATGATTATATTTAAGTTCAAGTTTAAGTAAGATTTTAAGTTAGAATTCATAATTTTTAAGCATGCTCATTCATGTATATGTTATTTATTAGTATTTCAGTGATTTAAATTATTTTAAACCCTTGTTATGTTAGCATGTTGGGCCTCTAGGCTCACTACACTTATATGGTGCAGGTGAGTACGTAGAGGAAGATGTAGTTCCTACCGGTGGTGAGGACGTATGAGAGGACATGCAGTGATCCCCGGTGACCGCCGGCTGAGTCTTGAGAACATTTTTAAGAATTTTTAAACTCTGTTTCTTATTTATTCTTTTATGTCTTGTCAGAGGTGGATTTTAGTACTATTTTTATTAAATAATTTTTATTGCATGCAACCTTTTAAGTTGTTTGTTTGACCGTATTTTATTTAAGTTTGACTCAGTTATTTAAGTAAAAATGTTGCAATTTATTTATGTTATTTTTAAATCTGTTTATTTTGTGCATATATGTATGGACATGTATGTACATCTATTTTACTTAGTATTATTTAAAAAAAAAATTCCGCATTTATTAGTAGTAGATGTTTCAGAACTTGTTTGGACAGCAGCAACGTTTCTGGTTTTATTCTCTGGAAAATGCTCTCGCTCGATCGGTGAAATATCACGGATCGAGCGAGGCTTTGAAATCAGGAACAGAACCATGAATATGTTGGGCTCGCTCGATCGGTGATATTCTGCGGATCGAGCGAGGCCAACATAAGTTGCACCCGAGAGTTTGAGCAAAGTGCTCGCTCGATCGGTAACTTTTTACCGATCGAGCGAGGTGCTCACTCTTTAAAAAAAAAAAAAAAAATTTATTATTTTGTTTAGACATTGATTCTTGTCTATTCTTTTTGATGATTTGATTATTGAGAGATTAGAACTCGGGTCGTCACAATTCCAATTGGGTTAGAACCCCAAGACATAGAGGAAGGTATCTCAGGTAGTTCTCTAGCCAGTGATGGTCGTAGTTGGGCGGCCGAATGGCCGGAAGTCCGGCATCGCGCACAGCGCGCGAGCAGAAATTAGGAAAATTTTGTTTTGGTTCGTTCTCCTTCGTTAGGACTCCGTTTGGGCTGGTGTTTAGCTTTCTGGAAACATCTTGAAGTCTTCTAGGTGTAGGTGGTGGTGCTCCGGCCATTTGGTGGCCGTAGTAGGACGGCCGATGCCTCTGAACAGAAGCTGGTCGCAGCCAAGAGTAAGGAACAAGAGGGAAACGGGTTTAGGGTTTTGGGCAGGTCCGGGTCGGGTCTTGGGGCCTGGATTGGGTCTGGTAGTTTGTGGGTCGGTTCAGGTCGGTCCGGGTTCGGGTTAGGTGGGTCGGGCTCGAGTATTTTTAATTTTTAAGTGTTTAAGGTTTTAATTGGTTTTTGGGCCAATTAATTAGAAATAAAATTATTTGGGCTTCCAAATAATTTTATTTTGGGCTTTAAATAATTTATTTAAGTTAGCTCAATGATTTTTATGGGCTTGGGAGCCCATGAGAATTTTTGGGTCAGTCAGAGGATTTTTGGGCCAGTCTAGTGTCTTATTGGGTTTATTTAAGTTATGGGCTTAAATATTTTTATTTAGGCCCAGTTAAGTTTAGTTAAGTTATTTGGGCTAAAATATGATAATTGGTCTCTTATTTAAGTTTAATGGGCTTAGAGTGAGTGATCAGCAGTCTGGACCAACCCATGAAAATTAACTAAGTCCGGAATATATATTTAATTATTTTTATGCATGAAGTTTATTTTAAGTATAAGTATATTTATTATGAAAATCAATTAAATATATATTACGGACATATTTTCAGTGCATGCATTCATGAAAAATTTACATGTTATGATTATGATCAAGTGTTGAGCAGCAAAAATATTTTTATGATGGTAATTGAAGTAGTGTGACATAATGGTGGTTATCCAGCATATGATTTATGAGGTAGTTTACTACCATAGGAGGTGATTTATTACCGCCATGTACGTTGGTTCAGGAGACTGATCAGTCGGCACAGATAAGGGTCACACTTACGGATAGGACCATAGACTGTTTCAAAAATACCATGCTCAACTATGTTATGTATGATGAAGAAAGATGATGTTTATGCTTAAGATTTATGATTCACCATTTATGTTATGAAAAATATTTCCATGCATGCTCATGTATCATGTATATGTATTAATATGATTATGTGATGCATTATTTTAAACCTTGATATCCAAGTTTAGACATGTTGAGCCCCTAGGCTCACTACGCTTATATGGTGCAGGTGAGACAAATAACTTTTAGGTAGCTCCTACCGGTGGTGAGGACGTATGAGCTCACGGAACAGTGGCCCCGTGACCGTTGCATGATTTAGAATTATTTCAGATACATTTTATTATGTTGTTGATTTTTAAGCAAATTATATTTTTACTTTAGTATTTCCGCACTTGGTGTTTTTGGAGCATGCAAAACTTATTTTTTATTTCATGCATGATAATATTTATGTTTTATTTTGAATTACATATATGTATGGGCATATATGTATTGATATTATTTAAAAAAAAAATTCCGCATTTAAGTTTAAAGAGTCCTAGATGTTTCATTTACAATGATCTATACATTGTAAAAGAGTGATGAAGACACCATATTGTCTTAATCTAATCAATTAGAGTCCATTAGAGTCCCTACTTGATAATATTACGCTAAAACACCTATACGGATTTTGATTGACTTGTGGACAAATAACTAGCTTATTCAAACCAATTAGAGTGCATTGGATTCCCAACTTAATATTTTTAAGCTAAAACACCTATACGGATTCTGTTAGATTCGTGCATCATTTACAAGCTTATTACAACATATATTGGCATTTTCAATGATCTAAACATTGTAAAAGAGTTATGAAGACACCATATTGTCTTAATCTAATCAATTAGAGTCCATTGGAGTCCCTATTTGATAATATTACGTTAAAACACTTATACGGATTTTGATTGACTTGTGGACCAATAACTAGCTTATTCAAACCAATTAGAGTGCATTGGATTCCCAACTTAATATTCTTAAGCTAAAACTGTAACGACCCACTGTATCAAGACGGGTCTTTTCAGCATGCTTTTGTCCTCACTCACACGCACCCTGAGAAACTTCCCAGGGGGTCACCCATCCTATAATTTCCCCAAGTCAAGCACGCTTAACTTTGGAGTCCTTATGTGATGAGCTTCCGAAAAGAAGATGCACCTTCTTGATATGAGCAGTACATATGAAATCTTATAAGTCCTCCTCAACTATGTAGTCTCATACCTACACAGTCTCAGAATCCCCTCTCATTCCACCACGGGATCGGTTCATTCATGTCTCCCTCCGCCTAGAAGCCTACCAGGAGCCGCTCATTGTCCGTGCAACCTCTTGGCACCGGCGATCACTCCCTGCCTCTTCAGCCCCGGGCGTGGTACCAGGATTGAGGGAACATTGCATTTATGACCTGGAGTGCAAGGTTCGAATCCTGGGGAGGGCAAAAACTCCCCACCAGGGGGGAGAAGATCATGAGAGCAAGAATGAACTGGGCCAGCCCAGTTCATTACAAAAAAATAAAATTCATAATTGAGTTCTAGGATGTTTCATTTGGTATCAAAGCCATGGTCCTTGGAGGGTAACTAGCCTGCTACACGGAGCTCAGAAGCCGCACTGCCAGTCTGTAAGTTTTAAATGTTTTAAATTATGTTTTATTGCTGGGACACATGATTTTTGTTTTAATGATTTATGAAAATGAGAATTTTAAGTTATGACAGTATTAAAGTTAAAAATACTTAGTTATGCAATGCAGTTACGTAGAGAATTTATGGAAATTAGAGTATGCCTCTGAGACGCGTTACACACCAGGATGACTAGAATGATATATGTTTAGAAAATTAAGTTTGATAATTTATGAGACGTAAGCTTGACACTTAGATTTGTAGATTAAGTTATGATTTTAGATTTAAGTTTGACAAGTTAGAATTTTTTTTTTTTGAGATTTAAGTTGAATTTTAGATATATAAATTAAGTTATGTTTTTGGGATTTAAGTTTGAAAATTAGTTTTGAAAAATTTTAGTCATGTGTTATTAGACGACTAAGTTAAATCAAATTTCGATGACGAAATTTCATTTAAGGGGGAGAGAATTGTAGCGTCCGGAAATGTGAGGACTCGGGCACTAATCTCTCAAATCATAACGATTTATACAAGATGAAATACTAAATATTTAATCCAATACATGAATTAAGATCAAGCAATCAAAGGCCTAAATATTTTTTTTTTAAAAAAAAACAAGGCCTCGCTCGATCGATAAAAGTTCACCGATCGAGCGAGCACAATTCAGCAACTTTCTGCCCGAAATAAACATGGCCTGTAACGCTCGAAATTATTTAATTTTAATCCGAGAATATTTAATTTGGGAATATTTGGAGTTTTGATTTAAATTCTAATATTCTTAAATTATTTAGGATTGAAATTGAATGAAATAAGAAGCTGAGGACCAAATTGCAATTTTTGAATAGTTGAGGGGCTAAACTACAAATAGCTTGGACACTTGTGATTTTTAAACTTATTCACGTGTATTCCATCAGATTTCTATCAGAAAGGTAAAGGAAGGAACCGAGTGAGAGCAAAAGAATTTCCAAGTGCAATCTTCATCTTCCAATTCACATATCTTGAGTTACGGGTATCCGATTTCGATTTCGAAAGATGTTCTGGAATCCTCGCAACGAAACCTTTGATTTGATTGCATAAACAGGGCATTTCAACTCCATAATCTTGACTTTGAACATTCGGAGAGATGTGAGTCATTGACAGTCTCCATAGGGAACGATGATCTCATTTTGGACTCGAGTCAGGTATGACAGTTTCCATATGGGACTTGTATCCTGTTTTGGATTTGGGTCAGGATGGGGTTGGCTCAGCCCTGATATGGAATATACGAGTACCCCGCGGAGTAGCTCTCTAGCCGGTGCTGTATATTCCCGGCGCCATGAGCAAGTGTTTTCACTTGAGTTTTAAATCATCTGTGTGCGCATATTTGTATTTATATCATTGCCTCGTATTGAGAGTTCTAGCTCACGCCCCTGTGTTGGGTATTGTGTACCTTGTGGCGGGGCAGGTTTGAGGCTGGACGGTCCAGGCGGCTCTCAGCAGGATTGAGCTTGGGGAGAGCGAGGTTGTAGAGGGTAGGGATTTATTTACCCTGAACCTTCGATTTGGTTGTATAACAGTATTTATAAATTGTGATAACGTCGGTTGTATTCTGCCGATTGGATTTGTTGTATTTTAATTATCCGCTCTTTACGCTTTAGGCTTTTATTGCGTGCACTTTTTCTATAACTCTGATTAGCTAGTGGATCTGGGTTGGGTCACTACATGGCTCGTGATAGCTATCCAGCTATGCTCTGCATCAGTGCATGTCAGTCGACCTCTTTTGCTCACGATCTACCATCAGCGTTCTTCTTGTAACCAAATCATGCTTTTGAACATGAAGTTTCCCGTGTGCCTACCAAAAGTATCGATACAAGCATACCGGCAAAACCATGTTCTGCATGAGGTTAAAGACCTCACGCTCGAAAACTGTCATGCTTTAGGCACTCGAGGCATTCTCTGGTGAAGGTCTATCTGACAATCTCTCCAACTATGACCGGAGAATCTTCAGAGTAGTGTCATCATGGTATGGACAATACAGATTCAAGCATCAAGTGCGTCCCATACAATGTTCTGCCACTGCCTGACATCCGGTACTCGATCCAAAACTAGGATCCACATGAGTAGAAATCTTGAAAACTCGGACACGATCCATCACTCCTGTCCGTACTTGCTGGAATCCCATAAGCCAAATCTTTAGAAATCCTGCCGATGATGATAGTCTCTGGGCAAACTAATTACCGCATCATCACCTCTTCCAAGGTCTCATCAATCCTATAAGGATAACCCAAAGTCTTATTACTATATCCCAAGTCTCTTGCATGCATATGCTCTGATACCAATAAATGTAGTGACCCTACCCGGATCCACTACCTAATCAGAGTTTAAGAGCATAATTAAAAATGCATTAAATAAATCACTGCGGAAGACTTAAATAAAAACAGACCAGCAGAATACAACCGGTTAAAACAATTCGATTTATACAACCAAATCGAATAAATATCCTAAAGGAAAAACCTACAGCTAATCCTGCTGTCTTCACTGGTCACTGGCTATTCCAAGCTCCGGGTGCTCAATCCTGCACCTACACCTGCCCCGTCGAATGGGGTGTCCAAATACACAGAAAAGACTAGACGTGAGCTCTAAGCTCAATACGAAAGCACTGGGTAAAACATACAAATATGATGCATGAAATGATAGGGTATCCATATCTGGGATAACTGTATATAACTGCTCAGTAAAGGCGCCTAGGACATGAGTGGTACAACCCAGGGAGCAAACCCTGCGTACACTGCTCATTCCTACATGACGTGGACCGTGTCCCCCGATGCTAGCCACCCATAACCCGTCAGTCAATAGGCCCTAGACATCAACCGTCCAGACAGGGCTGAGCAACCCTACGTGGCTCATCTCACAAGATGGACAGGCACAATATGATATGCACATGCTGCATAATAAATGACATACAAAATGCAACATATAAGCATGCAAAACCCGCTGGCAATCTCAGTCTGTACTTGCGTACCTTTCTACAGGCAGTTCCTAGCAGTCCCACTCTAGGTTCCAAGCCTATATCAGCTCTACAATGCAAATACCCATGCATTAATAATTAAGCTCTAAAAGCCTTAACTAAGCTATTGAATACTCCTAAATAATTTAAGGAGATCATAGCTATACCTGCGTCCGTCGTCAGCCCGCTGATGACAATTGCCTTAAAACTAGGCCACGGCTCCGCTACGACGCCTGGATCGCTATGCCACTTCCGGATTCCCAATAGGATGCCTAGAACTCCCTGGATCTGAGTTAGAAGGCTTAGGAATCAGAGAGAAGAGAGGGAAAGGTGCACTTTGAAATGAAATCTCGGTCTCCTATTTATAGACGAAGTTTGGAGCCTCCGAACCCAGTTCGGAACGTTCGAACACGATCGGAACCTCCGATCCCATCTTCGAAGCGTCCGATCGCCCCAATATTATGTCAGCGATGACGTGTGCCCTGGTCCCGATCGAAGCGTCCGATCTTACCGACGGAGCTTCCGATCCACTTCGGAGACTCCGATCCTGAGTTCGGATCCTCCAATCCAGTTCGGAGCCTCCTGACTTGGTTCGGAGATTCCGAACCCTCCGGGCCTTAGGAACCTTCCAGGCTATTTTGAGTGTCCTGAATCCATTTCTTGACTCCGTTAACCCATTTGGAATTTTCTTAATCATGTTTTACTTAATCTAAACATGATTACACGATTAATATACTCATTAATCGCAAATTCTGGATATGAGTTACTACAGTAGTAACCCGCATTTCTAATTAGTGATTAATGAGTAATTAATCACGTGATCATGTTTAGATTAAGTAAAACATGATTAAGTAAATACCAAATGGATTAACGGAGCACGAAATTAGATCCAGAATACTCGAAACTAGTGGGCATGGCTCGGGAGGTTCGGACGCTCCGAACTGGAGTTCGGAGAATCCAAAGAGGATCGGAGGCTCCGTCGGTGGGATCGGAGGACCCGAACAGGGTTTAGGCTTAAATAATCAATTATGTCAGCAAGGTAACGTCATGGATGAAATCACTGATGGGACTTCGGAGGACCCGAAGTAAATATCGGACGGTTCGATCGTGTTCGGACGATCCGAAGTAATGATCGGAGGATCCGAACCAGGTTCGGAGGTTCCGAACATTGCCTATAAATGGAGGGTCCGAGAATTCATTTTCTCGCACCAACTCCCTCTCTTCTCTCTGATTCCTAAGCCTTCTAACTCAGATCTAGGGAGATCTAGGCGTCCTACGGGGAATCCGGAAGTGGCTTAGTGATCTAGACGTCATCGCAAAGCTACGGCCTAGTTTTGAGGCTATTGACAGCAAAGGGCTAACGACGGACGCAGTTATAGCTTTGGCATCCTAAAAATATTTAGAAGTATGCAATAGCTTAGTTAAGGCTTTTAGAGCTTTATTGTTGATGCATGAATATTTGCATTGTAGTAGCAGTAGACTGGACTAGTAGGCTTGGAGTCTAGGTCAGTGGAGCTAGGTTTGACCAGCAGTGTTAGAGGTACGTAAGTACTGACCGAGATTGCCGGCATGATATATTTGCATGTATGTTGCATGAGTATATGCTATATGCTTTATCGTGTTTTAGCATGTTTTACCGTCTTAGCACATATACGATTTTACATGTGACTGCATCCGCAGAGATGTGAGTCATTGACAGTCTCCATAGGGAACAATGATCTCATTTTGGACACGAGTCAGGTATGACAGTTTCCATATGGGACTTGTATCCTGTTTTGGATTCGGGTCAGGATGGGGTTGGCTCAGCCCTGATATGGAGTATACGAGTACCCCGCGGAGTAGCTCTCTAACCGGTACTGTATATTCTCGGCGCCATGAGCAAGTGTTTTCACTCGAGTTTTAAATCATCTTTATGCGCATATTTGTATTTATATCATTGCTTCGTATTGAGCGTTCTAGCTCACACCCCTGTGTTTGGGTATTGTGTACCTTGTGACGGGACAGGTTTGAGGCTGGACGGTACAGGCGGCTCTCAACAGGATTGAGCTTTGGAGAGTGCGAGGTTGTGGAGGATAGGGATTTATTACCCTGAACCTTCGATTTGGTTGTATAACAGTACTTGTACACTTGTGATAGCGTCGATTGTATTCTGCCGATTGGATTTGTTGTATTTTAATTATCGGCTCTTTACGCTTTAAGATTTTATTGCGTGCGCTTTTACTATAACTCTGATTAGGTAGTGGATCCGGGTTGGGTCACTACAGACACACTCTAGCATAATGTCCTGGCCGGTTGCAGAGATTACAAGTTCCAGTAACTCCCTTGCAAGCATGTAGTAACCCGCATTTCTAATTAGTGATTAATGAGTAATTAATCACATGATCATTACTAGATTAAGTAAAACATGATTAAATAAGTTCCTGTTGGGATAACGGACTTCAGATATGGATTAAGAGCACTCGAATTAGTTGAATTGGTTCAGCAAGATCGGATCGGATGGTCCGAAGAGGAGTTCGGACGATCCGAAGTGGATCGGAAGCTCCGTGCCAGGATCGGAGGCTCCAATCGAGATCGGACGCTCCGTCGGCAAGATCGGAAGCTCCGATCTGGACCAGGGCACACGTCATCGCTTACGTCAACAAGGTGACGTCATGGCTGACGTAATATTGAGCGATCGGATGCTCCGAAGGTGCGATCGAAGGTTCCGATCGAGTTCGGATGGTTCGAACCGGGTTCGGAGGCTCCGAACGTTGCCTATAAATAGAGGGTCCGAGAATTCATTTTCTCGCACCAATTTCCTCTCTTCTCTCTCAATTCCTAAGCCTTCTAACTCATATCTAGGGAGATCTAGGCGTCCTACGGGGAATCCAGAAGTGGCTTAGTGATCTAGACGTCGTCGCAGAGCCACGGCCTAATTTTGAGGCTATCTTCAGCAAAGGGCTAACGACGGACGCAGGTATAGCTTTGGCATCCTAAAAATATTTAGGAGTATGCAATAGCTTAGTTAAGGCTTTTAGAGCTTAATTGTTGATGCATGGATATTTGCATTGTAGTAGCTAGTAGACTGGACTAGTAGGCTTGGATTCTAGACCAGCAGAGCTAGGTTTGACCAGCAGTGTTAAAGGTACGTAAGTACTGACCGAGATAGCCGGAATGATATATTTTTTTGTATGTTGTATGAGTATGTGCTATATGTTTTACCATGTTTTAGCATGTTTTATCGTCTTAGCACATACATTATTTTACGTGTGACTGCATCCGGAGAGATGTGAGTCATTGACAGTCTCCATAGGGAACAATGACCTTATTTTGGACTCGAGTCAGGTATGAAAGTTTCCATATGAGGCTTGTATCCTGTTTTGGATTCGGGTCAGGATGGGGTTGGCTCAGCCCTGATATGGAGTATACGAGTACCCCGCGAAGTAGCTCTCTAGCCAGTACTGTATATTCCCGGCGCCATGAGCAAGTGTTTTCACTTGAGTTTTAAATCATCTGCATGCGCATATTTGTATTTATATCATTGCTTCTTATTGAGCGTTCTAGCTCACGCCCCTGTGTTTGGGTATTGTGTACCTTATGGAGGGGCAGGTTTGAGGCTGGACGGTTCAGGCGGCTCTCAGCAGGATTGAGCTTGGGGAGTACGAGGTTGTAGCGGGTAGGGATTTATTTACCCTGAACCTTCGATTTGGTTGTATAACAGTATTTATACACTTGTGATAGCGTCGGTTGTATTCTGCCGATTGAATTTGTTGTATTTTAATTATCCGCACTTTACGCTTTAAGCTTTTATTGTGTGCGCTTTTACTATAACTCTGATTAGGTAGTGGATCCGGGTTGGGTCACTACATTTTTTGTATCAGAGCGACGCATTGCACAGGGAATATCGTAAAGCAGATTAAGTAAATATCTGTTTTTATGTAAACAGATGGCAGATTACGACGAGAGTTACGGTACTGTAGATGGCGGTCATTGGGGCGATCCAGATGATCGTAGACGTCGGGGACAGCCCGAGGAGCGCAGGCGAGTAAGCATGGGTAGATTCAAAGAAGTTAGCCTGAAGCCTTTGACGGGTGGTGAGACAGCTGAAGAGGCGGAGGATTGGATGGAGAGGATGGAGCAGTGCTTCCAGGAGTTCCGTTGCACGGCTGAGGATAGGATGGAGATTCTTGCCTTTATGCTTGAGGGCAGAGCGAGGAAGTGGTGGAGATCTACTTCCGCACCGTTCATAGCAGCTAGAGGTGCAGCTACTTGGGTGGAGTTCCGTACTGCTTATCAGAGATTTTATTTTCCTCCAGCTCTTCGTCAGGCGAAAGCCAGTGAGTTGTTGAGTTTGCGACAGGGGACGATGACGATCGAGGAGTACCAGCAGAAGTTCTTTGATCTGCTACCCTTTTGTCCTCATATTGCTGATAGTTCTATGGCGAAGTTTGATCATTTCCTTCAGGGTTTGAATCCTGACATTCATCGTATGGTTGCTGTGGGCGGCGATGGGACTTATGAGGATTTGGTGCACCGTTGTCGCCAGGCCGAGGACAGTATTCGGAGGAACAGGGGACTTTACTCTTCTTCGTCCAGGCCAGCGAGCTCTAGTCCTTTGGGTCCGAGAGGACAGTCCTTCAAGAAGCCTGGAGGTACTTCTTCTTCTTCCTCTAGATCAGGTGGAGTGCAACGTTTTGGACAGAGACCGAACCGGTGTACTCAGTGCCGACGCAGACATCCGCCAGGGCAGTATGGTCGATCGACCACTGCATGTTTCCAGTGTGGCCAGGAGGGTCACATGAAGAGAGATTGTCCTATGTTGATTGGGGCAGCGAGTGGTTCCGGAGGTTCTCAGGCATCTGTTCAGCCACCTCAGTACCAGCAGCCACCTTTCCAACAGCAGTATTCATAGCAGCGCCAGCATCCGCAGCAGTCTCAGAGACAGCCTACTCAGACTCCTTCTCGGGGTCATTCTTCATTGAGGCCACGTACCCAGGGTCAGGTCTTTGCCCTTAACCAGGAGCAGGCAGAGGCTGACAGTGACTGGATGATTGCAGGTATCTGTAGTTTATGTGGTTTTCCTGCATATGTTTTAATTGATACCGGTGCATCGCATTCTTTTGTCTCAGAACATTTTTCTAAGAAGTATACATTGCCGTTTATTCCTTTAGACGTGTTGCTAGTGGTTTCTACTCCTATGGGGAGCAAGGTTTTAGCCAAGCGTTTAGTTGTGGGTTGTGTTTTGGATTTCGAGGGACATCAGCTTATTGCTAACCTGATGATTTTAGCAATGGAGGATTTTGATTGCATCATTGGGATAGATCTATTGACTACCTACCGAGCGATAGTGGATTGCTATCAGAGGTTTGTCCAGTTTTGTCCAGAGGATGACGAGTCATGGTATTTCTATGGTGAGGGAGCGCGACCCCCGATGCCAGTGGTTTCAGCTCTGAAGGCTCGGCGAGCTTTAGAGTCTGGCGGAGAAGGCTACCTTATCTACGCCATTGACGCATCCTTAGGAGAGCCAGATATCCAAGAGATACTAGTGGTTCGTGACTTTCCAGATGTGTTTCCTGAGGAGATTCCAGGCTTGCCACCAGTAAGGGAAATTGAGTTTGGCATTGAGTTAGTGCCAGGGACTACATCTATTTCAAGAACCCCTTACCAATTGGCACCGTCAGAAATGAAAAAGGATTATATTCGACCTAGTGTTTCGCCATGGGGAGCCCCAGTACTGTTTGTCAAGAAGAAGGATGGTTCAATGCAGTTGTGTAATGACTACTGTCAATTGAATCAAGCGACAGTGAAGAATAAGTATCCTCTTCCGCGGATAGATGATCTCTTTGATCAGTTGCAGGGTACTTCTGTCTATTTGAAGATTGATCTTCGGTTTGGGTATCATCAGTTGCGAGTTCGATAGGAGGATGTTCCTAAGACAGCATTTCGTACGCGGTATGGACACTATGAGTTTTTAGTGATGCCATTTGGTTTGACAAATGCTCCAGCTGTTTTTATGGATCTGATGAACAGAGTTTTCCGCAACTTTCTGGATAAGTTCGTGGTGGTGTTCATCGATGACATTTTGGTGCATTCTCGCAGCATGGATGAGCATGCCTACCATCTCTATACTGTACTACAGGTCTTGAGGGAAAGACAGTTGTACGCGAAGCTGAGTAAGTGTGACTTCTGGATTGACCGAGTTGTGTTCCTTGGTCATGTCATTTCTCAGGATGGCGTATCTATTGATCCTAGCAAGACAGAGGCTATTTTGAATTGGTCACGTCCAACTACAGCTTTTGAGATTCGTAGTTTCCTTTGTTTAGTAGGATACTATCGTCGTTTTGTGGAGAATTTCTCTCAGATAGCTAAGCCTTTGACTCAGTTGACGAAGAAAGACGTTTCTTTCGTTTGGTCTGATGCTTGTGAAGACAGTTTTCGTGAGTTGAGACGTCGTCTGACGATAGCTCCAGTTCTTGCTTAACCGTCTGGATCAGGTGGTTTTGTAGTCTTCACTGATGCTTCTCTCCAGGGTTTGGGGTGTGTGTTGACTCAGAATGGCCACGTGATCGCTTATGCTTCCAGACAGCTAAAGACTCACGAGGAGAACTATTCTGTACATGATTTAGAGCTTGCAGCCATTGTCTTTGCTCTTAAGATATGGCGTCACTATTTGTACGGAGAACGATTTGAGATCTTCACCGATCATAAGAGTTTGAAGTATCTGTTCACTCAGGCTGAGTTGAACATGCGGCAGCGTCGTTGGATGGATCTGTTGAAGGATTATGATTGTGAGATCAAGTACCATCCAGGTTCTTCAAATCCTGTTGTTGATGCGCTTAGTCGCAAAGTTTATATGAGTTCCCTTCGTACCAGTTCGGTTTCGAAGGCAGTGGAGGAGTGTTGTTCTTTGGGATTCACGTTCCGTCATAAGAAAGAACAACAAGGGATTCGTGTCTCTTCTGTGTTTGCAGAGCCAGCGCTATACAGACGAATTTGGGAAGCTCAGAACTCTGTTTTGAAGACTTAGAAGTTAGCCCGGCTGGCTGAGGGTGATAACACTTCTGGTTTCCATTTACAGGGAGACGATCTGTTGTGTCTTTCTGGTTGAGTTGTGGTACCCGAGGATTCTACTTTGAGGGATGAGATCTTATCGCAAGCTCACCGCAGTCGATTCTCTGTACATCCAGGCAGCATGAAGATGTATAAGGATCTTCGCACTCGATTTTGGTGGAAAGGGATGAAGCGCAGCGTTTATCAGTTCGTATCCCGATGCCTTGTGTGTCAGCAGGTCAAGGCAGAGTTTAGACGACCCGGAGGGTTACTTCACAGCTTAGAGATTCCTGAATGGAAGTGGGAGCATGTGACGATGGACTTTGTCACCCACTTGCGTATGTCTTCCAGGAATTGTGATGCTATTTGGATTGTCGTGGATCGGTTGTCGAAGTCAGCGCATTTTCTTCCCTATAACCGCGATTGCACCTTTGATAGGATGGCGCAATTGTATGTGCGGGATATTGTTCGATTTCATGGGATTCCGTTGAGCATTGTCAGCGATAGAGATCCGAGATTCACCTCGAGATTTTGGGGTAGTTTCCAGCGAGCCCTTGGTACTACTTTGAGCTTGAGTAAGGCTTATCATCTAGAGACGGACGGATAGTCGGAGCGTACTATTCGCACTCTAGAGGATATGCTTCGCGTAGCGGTGATGGATTTTGGTCCAGCGTGGCATGATCATTTACCATTGGTGGAGTTCGCCTACAACAATAGTTTTCATCGCAGCATTGGCATGGAATCATTTGAGGCTCTTTATGGACGCCGTTGTCGTACACCTTTGTTTTGGGACGAGGTTGGCGAGCGTCAGGTGGAGGATCCTCAGATGATTCAGCAGATGATTGATTCAGTAGAGTTGATCCGACGTAGGGTTAAGGCAGCCCAGGATCGACAGGCTAGCTACGCGAACACTCACCGCAGGCCACTTCATTTTGAGGTAGGGGAATACGTTTTCTTGTGTGTGTCACCTTTCCGGAAAGTGATGAGGTTTGGTCGCAAGGGTAAGCTGACACCTAGATTTATTGGTCCTTTCGAGATTTTCGAGAAGGTTGGGGATGTTGCTTATCGTCTGGCCTTGCCACCCGATCTTTTGGAGATCCACGATGTGTTCCACGTGTCCTTGTTAAGGCAGTATGTGGCGGATGAGTCGCATATTTTGCATCCGACCGAGGTAAAGGTAGATCGCGATCTATCGTATGTGGAGAAACCCCTGCGAATTCTTGACAGGAAGGACAAGGTACTTCGTAACAAGCGCATACCATTGGTTATGGTACAGTGGCAATGCAGAGGGACAGAGGAAGCTACTTGGGAGTTGGAGAGCCGGATGTTAGCCGAGCACCCCGAGTTATTTTGATATTTTGTACTTCTTTGTATCGAGTTATACTTGTTCAGTTGTAATAAAGAACATTTGGTTGGCTATTTATGTTTTCCTCTTAGACTTAAATTTCGAGGATGAAATTTTTTAAGTGGGGGAGAATGTAGTAACCCGCATTTCTAATTAGTGATTAATGAGTAATTAATCACGTGATCATGACTAGATTAAGTAAAACATGATTAAGTAAGTTCCTATTGGGATAACGGACTTCAGAAATGTATTCAGAGCACTCGAATTAGTTGAATTGGTTCAGCAGG
The DNA here is from genome assembly GCF_033568475.1 of Henckelia pumila. Lineage (NCBI taxonomy): Eukaryota > Viridiplantae > Streptophyta > Magnoliopsida > Lamiales > Gesneriaceae > Henckelia > Henckelia pumila. The sequence goes on from NC_133123.1 coordinate 136,504,978, forward strand.
ATCGGACGGTCCGAAGAGGAGTTCGGACGATCTGAAGTAGATCGGAAGCTCCGTGCCAGGATCGGGGGCACCGATCGAGATCGAACGCTCCATCGGCAAGATTGGAAGCTCCGATCTGGACCAGGGCACACGTCATCGCTTACGTCAGCAAGGTGACATCATGGCTAACGTAATATTGAGCGATCGGACGCTCCGAAGGTGCGATCGAAGGTTCCGATTGAGTTCGGACGGTCCGAACCGGGTTCGGAGGCTCCGAACGTTGCCTATAAATAGAGGGTCCGAGAATTCATTTTCTCGCACCAATTTCCTCTCTTCTCTCTCAATTCCTAAGCCTTCTAACTCAGATATAGGGAGATCTAGGCATCCTACGGGGAATCCGGAAGTGGCTTAGTAATCTAGACGTCGTCGCAGAGCTACGGCCTAGTTTTGAGGCTATCTTCAGCAAAGGGCTAACGACGGACGCAGGTATAGCTTTGGCATCCTAAAAATATTTAGGAGTATGCAATAGCTTAGTTAAGGCTTTTAGATCTTAATTGTTGATGCATGGATATTTGCATTGTAGTAGCTAGTAGACTGGACTAGTAGGCTTGGAGTCTAGACCAGCAGAGCTAGGTTTGACCAGCAGTGTTAGAGGTACGTAAGTACTAACCGAGATAGCCGGCATGATATATTTGCTTGTATATTGCATGAGTATGTGCTATATGTTTTAGCATGTTTTAGCATGTTTTATCGTCTTAGCACATACATGATTTTACGTGTGACTGCATCCGCAGAGATGTGAGTCATTGACAGTCTCCATAGGGAACAATGACCTTATTTTGGACTCGAGTCAGGTATGTCAGTTTCCATATGAGGCTTGTATCCTGTTTTGGATTCGGGTCAGGATGGGGTTGGCTCAGCCCTGATATGGAGTATACGAGTACCCCGCGGAGTAGCTCTCTAGCCGGTACTGTATATTCCCGGTGCCATGAGCAAGTGTTTTCACTTGAGTTTTAAATCATCTGCGTGCGCATATTTGTATTTATATCATTGCTTCGTATTGAGCGTTCTAGCTCACGCCCCTGTGTTTGGGTATTGTATACCTTGTGGCGGGGCAGGTTTGAGGCTGGACGGTCCAGGCGGCTCTCAGCAGGATTGAGCTTGGGGAGTGTGAGGTTGTAGAGGGTAGGGATTTATTTACCCTGAACCTTCGATTTTGTTGTATAACAGTATTTATACATTTGTGATAGCATCGGTTGTATTCTGCCGATTGGATTTGTTGTATTTTAATTATCCACACTTTATGCTTTAAGATTTTATTGCATGCGCTTTTATTATAACTCTGATTAGGTAGTGGTTCCGGGTTGGGTCACTACAAAGTATCACTCGAGTGTCTTCCTCCACACTTACTACAAAACCAACCTGTATACCCTGAACCCTGACTTGATCCATATGGCTTTGAACCACCAGAACTAGAGGAACTACTTTCTTGCTTCTTGAACTGTTTACCTTTGGGACTAAAACGATCTCTTTTGTTTCTACTGCTGCCACCTCCTTCATACCTGCTTTGCTATTGAGGAATGGATGATTGAGGTTGCACTGGTGGTAGCTGTGGATGTTGAGATGGTTGAGGCCTGAAAGAAATTCCTTTCTGTCTAATGATACCAGCTTCAGCACCCTTGGATTTATCCAGAGCATCAGCAAGATTGTTAGTTCGCCCCGTGTTGACCAAGGTAAAGACATCAGGATTAAGACCGTTAATGAATTGATCGGCCTTTGCTTCCTCATTATCAGCAATATGAGGTGCAAAACTAAGTAAAGTGGAAAACTTTGCAACATAATCTTCAATACACATATTTCCCTGTTGCAGATTAGCGAACTCCGCTCCCTTGTCCTTTCTGTATGACGGAGGAAAGAAACGTTTGAAAAACTCAGCTTTAAGCACATTCCAAGTAATAACAGTACCTCGATTTTCCAACGCTTTCTTGGTCATGATCCACCAACTTTTAGCCACATTATGCAACTGATGAATAACCAATCTAACTCATCGGTCATCGGTGTAATCAATAGATTCAAACAATTGCTCGATATCATCAAGACAGCTTTCACATGCTACCGAATCCTCTGTACCTTTCAAACTCGCTGGTTTAAATGACAGGAATTGCTTCAACAACACCTCCATCAGATTAGCAGTAGTATCCATTGGAGTAACAGTAGTACTTCCTTGCTCAGTCGTAGGTACCAGTGGAATATTAGAAACTACCGGAGGAACCTGTTCAATCGGAGGTACTTGGTGGTGACTGTAGATTCGTTTGACCACTGCGAAGAGGTAACGATCGGGGAGGCATAGCTGATAACTGAGAGTAGACAACAATTCAGCACATAACAACATCATATCTCTGTTCCAATATCTCATACTCTTTAATCTCATGAGCATGCCTTATTCCATCACACAACACTTCCATTACATGCTTAGCAATTCATATTATAAGCACATACTTGCAATAAGTAAACATGCTAGCATATAACATGTGATTACAAGAGTAGAACATGCTCGCATAAAATTCACATAAACAAACCATGCATTAAACTCATGCATCATGAATTTATGCGACTCACTCTACCCCGCTCAGCTTCTAATGTCGACTCAAGACAACTTAAACTCTGATACCAAACAATGTGGCAACCCCGGGCTCGTCTACTTTAATCCAATGACTCAACACAAAGCATTAGAACTAAGCACAAGTAATACAAAAGAAATAAATAAATGTTTTTTTTAAAATGGACCCTCCGGTCGATCGGTTAAAATTGACCGATTGAGTGGCCAAGAAATCCCAAACACTCGGGTTTGGAATTTCACATGCACCGCTCGATCGGTCAAATTGCACCGATCGAGCGGCCTCCTTCAGTGCAGAAATCTGCAGATTTCTTTGTGCTCTTGTGTTGTTCTTTGCTAGTCCCTTGCTATCTAATAACATGTAATTAAATGTAAACAAGGCTAAACATACTAGAACAACATGTACAAGATACATGACAATTTTATTCAAAAACCAATCTTACAAGATACTACAAATATTCAATCTAACCCCTAGTTTACATCCACTATGTTTATACAAACTACAACCAACACATGCTATAAACTGTGATGACCCGAGTTCTAATCTCTCATTAATCAACACTGTTAGACAATAATCAAAGTCTAAACAATTAATCAACAATGCTAGACAATAATCAAAGTCTAAACAAAAGAATAAAAAAAAAAATTTTTTTTTAAAAATGGATTGCCCTGCGCACGCGCGGCCTGTCCTCTCGCGCGCGCGCCGGCACCCAAACCCGAAACTCCAAGGGTTGGCTCGCGCGCGCGCGAGCAGGAGCTCGCCCGTGCGCCGGCCACTGCACCAGAAAAAAAATGTTGGCTCAGCTGCTGTCAAAATGAAATCAAGCCTACAATTGACTCAAGATCATCTCCTACAAAAGTCTAGACATGGTTTAATCAATCATAACATCTAACATGCATTCTAACATGCTATAATTGTTAGGAATAAACCATTCCAAGGCTTTACAACATAATCAAAATCTCATAAACATGCAATAATCATGTCATATAAAAACTAGTTCAAGATACAACATGTTGGAGTCAAATATTTGAAACATTACTCAAATTTCAAATATAATAACAAGACCTTTAGATCATCCTTAACAAGTCTTGATACAAGTAACTTCTAAAATGATCATGTTTACGACTCAATAAACTTCATAACAGTTCAAACAACTCCTAACTCGGATCCTCACACTATATCTCTTCAATCCTTGTTCTTCATGATTGCTTTTGCCCTGTTCCAATCCCCCTATTGCAATGACACATACAACAAAACAATAGCCGGATAACTCCGGTGAGAAATATATTTCCCAGTAAAAGCAACTAAACATGCATATCAAACATATATCAAGATCATGATATAAAAGTAAATACAATGCATGTTTTCAAAACAAGGTTCATTTCATCATTCGTCTGTGGGGATCCCGAGAAGTAGATATCATAACTAATCCACCGACTCTCCCGCTCGAGGTGGGGTTACTTATCTTTCTTCTCTAGACTTTGAAGCAATCATATATGCAAATCAGACGCTAGGCTAAATCAACCACCCAGGCCATACATATAAGATTCCTCAAATCGTCTATTCGAACGTTTCCGTTCATTTCAAAATCAAGGAATAAGTCTTCAAGCTGAATGCAATATATCATCATCAAAGCATTCATTATATCAACATTTGTTCAATAACTCAAAGTAAAACACATAAGATCAAATAATCAAACAAGTATGTGATTTAAGGGAACTCGATACAAACCATCTCGAGTTGTATTCCCAATCAAATAATAGTCCACTTTTACCTTCGTATATTGTCTGTTCTGAATTCTTCAACCTCAAAACATGTACATTAATCTTCGTTCAATTTATTCCTTTCAGAATCGAGTTAAAATCATCAACACATCTTCAATCAATCATTGCAAATCTCAAGCGAACTTCCTCGGTTCACAATTCGACCTCTGGAGTTGATTGAGCTCGTAACACGTCTGACATGTAAAGATTATCATGTAACAAAATCAGTATACAATCTCAAGATCATTAGCTCAATCGTAGACTATCAGTATGGTTTCAAAACATAACCAATTATCGTAACGATTGACAATCGGGAATCGTTACGGTATCGAATTCATTTCTACTTTCAACTCCATTCTTACGGTTTTTCATATCCGTTCATTGTCATTCAACTCTTCAAACCAACAGCTATTATCATAAACATAACAAGGAATCATCAGCCAATAGTTCAGCAACTTCAGAATCCAACAACAATAGCAAATCATTTCAATTCAAGAGTTCGACGGCATATCGGTATTACTTCGGCGATTCCGAACATATCATTAACAATTCTCACATATATATCGGCTGTTGAAGCTTCAAAATTAACATATCAGCAGGTATATGGATTGAATCATAGTTGGAAATTCATAAGAACATGATATACAAATCAATCTTCAATCCAATCCTCAAGAACACAAGTTTAGAAGCTCAACAACAATACTTCCACACAAGTTTCTGATATCTGTCCATTTCGAATTCTCAAATCTTAATGAACAAAGAAGAAACTTACATCAAATCGAAGTACTCGTCGCAAGGATTCCAGAACATCTTTCGGAATCGAAATCGGACGAACGGATCAAAAGTTACGGCAATTTGAAGAAATCAAAATCATAAGAAAGGAAAAGGTTTCGACCTCTGTTCTCCATTCTGAAACCTTTTTTGCTTCAAACACGTTTCATTCTGATTAAATTGGATAGATATTGCATAAATTGCAATTTAGTCCCTGAAGTCTTCAGTAATTGCAATTCAGTCCTCGGCCGTCGTTTTAATTCAATTTCAATCCAAAATAATTTAAGAATATTAGAATTCAAATCAAAACTCTAAATATTCCCAAATTAAATATACTCGGATTAAAATTAAATAAATTCAAATTAATTAAATAATCCGGTCTTTTGCACTTTAGCCCTTGCAACGTCGATAATTGCAAATCACTCCCTGATCAGGTTAAATCTTCAAAATTCATCTTCTTTAATTTCCGAAACATGGAATTAAATCTTCAATTCCATAAATATTCAAATCGAATATTTATTCTTTTAATTTAAGAATTCTCGGAATTTAATTCTCAAAATCCGCATATTCTCAAATTAAATATTTTCAGCTCGGAAATTAAATCTATCATTTTCATAACTTCTCAAATCAATATTAGCCCATAATATGGAATTTAATTCTCAAATTCCATAATTCATAATTTAATATTTTCGGGCCTTACAATTCCTCCCCTCTAAGAAATGATTTCGTCCTCGAAATCGTAGTCAAGCCAAATATCAAGTCTGATAGACTGAATGAGTATCTGAAGTTATTCTCACTTCAATCATTCAACTCTAATCTATTCAGTTGTACTCTAAGTACTGAATATAATTCTCTCAGTATTCCTCTTGTCTGATTCAAGTACACAGAAGGAATCTATCAATACTTCCCTACTTTAGATACATGAAACAATTCAGAATCATTTTATCAAGCTGAAAAGAATAAATCTTTTCTCATCTTTAAGTCCATCTGACATCTTATTCAATGAGGTTCAGTCTTTGAGTCGACTTGTTTCTTTCTAAATATCATTCAATGTTCTGTATAGAACATATCCAGTCTACACTATCATTCATTTCGTTGCTTCAAGTTTAGTATTCAACCTCATATTCTGAATCTGTGAATGAAATTCTGCTTTTTCTATATTCTGAATTGAATGATGTTTCAAGAATAACTTTGTCGCTTAACTAATCCGTTTCAGCTTCCAAAGTTATATCTATCATTCAATTACTAATTCTGGTTCTTCTTTTCCGTTTTCATTTCATACAGATTCATCGTCAAATTCGTTGTGTATTTCGAATCAACTCCGATCGGATATCGACAAATCATGTCTGATCTGATGTCATATACCTCAATAATATCATTTAAACACAAGAAATCGGAGTTTTTTTCATCATAGCATTATTTCAAAATTGGCTCAATAGCGGTTACAGGAAATATAATCCTCAAGTGGCAACATATCAAATCAAATAATACCGAATCAGGTATTAAAGTTCTGAGAATATCCTCAATATTTGGAAAATCGACTCAGATAATCCATCAATCGAATTCAACTCTCAGAACATCAGTCAATCAATCGATGCCACATTCTATCAAATAAATCTAAAGTCTTAATTCGGACAATAGATTTTAATCATTCCTGTACTATCATTATATCTCTATCTTCTTCACGGATCTGAATAGATAGCTGTTCATCACATCTCATACAGAGTATTCTGCCAAATGCTGATTAGTATATTCGGACTATCAATTAATCAGAGTATAATATGTTGTAGTCACAGATTTCAAAGTATTCAGAACTGTTGATAATCGGTATCATATCAGAAAAAAAATTCATTCTCACAAATTCGATTCATCTTCTCTGATTATTCTTCCAATTCAAGGATAAAATACTGTACCTTTACCTCAAAAAGTACTCAAAGTCATCGGATCATCTGTATTGAAATTTAATAGTAAACTCAATGTTTCAATCTAAAACATTATTTCCTGGCTTACTGTTCATTTTGCAATGAATCTAATCATAATTCAGTGACTTGTTCATACAGACAGATCATCGTATACAGTAATGTTCATCAGTCTGTTCATAACTACCACCTGTTTACCTCATCTATACTGTTTCATCACGGTAGTTGTTACAAAATATTCTTTCAAATTATAATCTCGTTTCAATGTTTGAAGTTTCCAAACTAACATTGAACTCATCTAATCAACGATTTTCAACTTCATCAGAAAATCTCTGTACGTTTAACTTCAAAAACGTACTAATTCTGTTACTACTATTTGCTTTATCAAAAGATAAAACAATTATCAAATGAATATTGAATTCATTGTTGTGCAATTCTTCAAATTTTGATATCTTTCTTCGGAGATATCACGCACAATCAAATAATCAATCATAATAGAATTCATTCATTCGGATCTGAGGCTTCAATTCATATCTCAATCTGACATTCTGTACTGAATTCTAATCACTTCAGTTTACTTTCTGTGTTGCTTTCATCTTCTGAACAATTCTGCCTTACTTCCAATCGAAAAAATCATTCTGATTGGTGTTATATTCATCTGAACATTCAAATCAGAATACACAAAAATCTGAAATCAATTCATCGGATGCCTATTTCATTCCTTATTTCTATCTCCAAATACCGACAAGTTATATCATCTAACCCAAAAATCATGGATCATATTTAAATTCTTCTATCAGTTACGAGTCACAATCTTAAATACGCTGAAATATCATCAAATGATCAATAATTCTCAAAATCAAAAGAAATAAATCAAGATTGAGAAAATCCCTCAATCAAGGTCATCCAAAATCAAATCTTCTGGATAACAAACTCTGCAAAGTGAAAACAACTCACTTGCATCACATAACTCAGAATGAGTAAATCAACACAGGCTCTAAACGAAAGCAATGTGCCATGAGAGCCAATCAATATTAAATCATTCAAGAATTATATCTCTAGTTGATGTAATCGATTCAGCATAATCAAAGAAAAGACTCATCTGTAACCAATTGTCATATCATCATTTATCTTCTAAACCTCAAGATTAATATATAATTCATAATCTCATCAAGTCGGTAATTCATAAATTCTTCAATTATTCAATTCAATATTGAATTCCAGTTCACAACTTAAACTAAAGTCAAATCTTACTGGAATATATCTGTAATCTCTATTCAGTAGCATACTTATCAATGCTAATTTAGATCTTGAACATATCTCGTGCATCGAATATCTTAATTTCGGCTTATTCTGTAATCAAACATCATATATCAAACCGAAATCACAGAATCTTAATTCGAGATTCTATATCATATCATCATATTCATATGCACATTATGTTCTTGTTGATCGAATTTTATCACTTCTTATCATCATACTGATTAGTTAAATCACAAAATCCAGTGACTCAATAATCTGAAACTATCACTAATCAGTACTTAGATAAATTCTCACATGAATAATATCATGTTCAGTTTCAGTTCATCGAAGCAATAGTTCTATTCTTCAGTTCATATCACAAATTCTCTTTTCTGATACAGAGGTAATCATATAATAAGCTTTCCGCTATCATGTATCTATTGCACCAATAATAAAACAGGTCAAAACAAAATAAATCTGTTACCTGAAATTTCATTCTCAGGTGCAATTTCATTCTGATCCTCTGTATACCTTTGCTATTTAGTCATTGAATAAATTTTAGCACATATGTCTGACTTATCCTTACACTGTTTGTTCAGATATCCTCTTCCACAAAAAGTGTAATAATTTCTAATATACTCTGCATTCAGAATCAGACTAATCCATCTCGATTCGCTAGAGTTAGAGATTTATTTTCATATCATGCACTTCATATCTGTTCTGGAATAAAACTTGTAGATAAAGTTGTGAGTATCTCACATACTCTTTCATGTCTACAATTCCATTCTCCTAACTCATCATGCAACTTCTATTCTTTTAGACAGGTCTATGTCTTTACTAAACTGTTTCAGTCGTTAACATCTATTCAGACATAATCTGCAGATTCAAGCCATGAAATAATTCACTCAATCTTGAGCTTTTCATCATCTACAATTCAAAGAATTGTAATAGACTTGAAAATTCTAATAAGGCATTCCTCAAATTCAAAAAGATTCAACTTCTATAGGGTATATTTTTCTTTCTCATCATTTCTATCTGTTGTGGCAAAGAACTATAAACATAATTCTGTTCTACGCACTTACCAACAATCAACATACCTCTGCCTTCTTATCTTTTCTTTATCACAATCCACCAGCTGGTTGCTAGGTTTCGAAGTTGGTATTCAATCAATCTGATCCGATATTCATCTGAATATTTCCGGTATTTGAACAACTAATCACGTTCTTCAAGCCAACTGTTACCTACAACATCATCTATTCATTTGCTGATATTCTGTTCTGTTCAATCAGAGATACTTCATTCAGCTGAGTAATACCGTTCTGTTCTGTTCAATCTGACCATACAATTTTGTTCAGTCTGGCCATACTAGTCTGTCAGTCTGGGGTGCTTACGTCACCCAAAGAACACTGTTCTATTCAATTATGGGTTCTTACATCACCCGGTAAAAATCTTATAACAAAACGGTAAAAATTTCAAAAATTTACGAATCAGTAAATCAGGCAATTGAATTTCAAATATAGATCATGCTCACATGCAATTTATCAAATCATCGAATTATCAAATCAAGTAATGCATAATCATGCAATACAATACATGCATGTGACTCAATCTACCCCGCTCAGCTTCTATCTCAGTCCAAGAATTTAGGGCTCTGATACCACCTGTTGTGATGACCCGAGTTCTAATCTCTCATTAATCAACACTGTTAGACAATAATCAAAGTCTAAACAATTAATCAACAATGCTAGACAATAATCAAAGTCTAAACAAAAGAATAAAAAAAAAAAAAATTTTTTTAAAAATGGATTGCCCTGCGCACGCGCGGCCTGTCCTCTCGCGCGCGCGCCGGCACCCAAACCCGAAACTCCAAGGGTTGGCTTGCGCGCGCGCGAGCAGGAGCTCGCCCGTGCGCCGGCCACTGCACCAGAAAAAAAATGTTGGCTCAGCTGCTGTCAAAATGAAATCAAGCCTACAATTGACTCAAGATCATCTCCTACAAAAGTCTAGACATGGTTTAATCAATCATAACATCTAACATGCATTCTAACATGCTATAATTGTTAGGAATAAACCATTCCAAGGCTTTACAACATAATCAAAATCTCATAAACATGCAATAATCATGTCATATAAAAACTAGTTCAAGATACAACATGTTGGAGTCAAATATTTGAAACATTACTCAAATTTCAAATATAATAACAAGACCTTTAGATCATCCTTAACAAGTCTTGATACAAGTAACTTCTAAAATGATCATGTTTACGACTCAATAAACTTCATAACAGTTCAAACAACTCCTAACTCGGATCCTCACACTATATCTCTTCAATCCTTGTTCTTCATGATTGCTTTTGCCCTGTTCCAATCCCCCTATTGCAATGACACATACAACAAAACAATAGCCGGATAACTCCGGTGAGAAATATATTTCCCAGTAAAAGCAACTAAACATGCATATCAAACATATATCAAGATCATGATATAAAAGTAAATACAATGCATGTTTTCAAAACAAGGTTCATTTCATCATTCGTCTGTGGGGATCCCGAGAAGTAGATATCATAACTAATCCACCGACTCTCCCGCTCGAGGTGGGTTACTTATCTTTCTTCTCTAGACTTTGAAGCAATCATATATGCAAATCAGACGCTAGGCTAAATCAACCACCCAGGCCATACATATAAGATTCCTCAAATCGTCTATTCGAACGTTTCCGTTCATTTCAAAATCAAGGAATAAGTCTTCAAGCTGAATGCAATATATCATCATCAAAGCATTCATTATATCAACATTTGTTCAATAACTCAAAGTAAAACACATAAGATCAAATAATCAAACAAGTATGTGATTTAAGGGAACTCGATACAAACCATCTCGAGTTGTATTCCCAATCAAATAATAGTCCACTTTTACCTTCGTATATTGTCTGTTCTGAATTCTTCAACCTCAAAACATGTACATTAATCTTCGTTCAATTTATTCCTTTCAGAATCGAGTTAAAATCATCAACACATCTTCAATCAATCATTGCAACTCTCAAGCGAACTTCCTCGGTTCACAATTCGACCTCTGGAGTTGATTGAGCTCGTAACACGTCTGACATGTAAAGATTATCATGTAACAAAATCAGTATACAATCTCAAGATCATTAGCTCAATCGTAGACTATCAGTATGGTTTCAAAACATAACCAATTATCGTAACGATTGACAATCGGGAATCGTTACGGTATCGAATTCATTTCTACTTTCAACTCCATTCTTACGGTTTTTCATATCCGTTCATTGTCATTCAACTCTTCAAACCAACAGCTATTATCATAAACATAACAAGGAATCATCAGCCAATAGTTCAGCAACTTCAGAATCCAACAACAATAGCAAATCATTTCAATTCAAGAGTTCGACGGCATATCGGTATTACTTCGGCGATTCCGAACATATCATTAACAATTCTCACATATATATCGGCTGTTGAAGCTTCAAAATTAACATATCAGCAGGTATATGGATTGAATCATAGTTGGAAATTCATAAGAACATGATATACAAATCAATCTTCAATCCAATCCTCAAGAACACAAGTTTAGAAGCTCAACAACAATACTTCCACACAAGTTTCTGATATCTGTCCATTTCGAATTCTCAAATCTTAATGAACAAAGAAGAAACTTACATCAAATCGAAGTACTCGTCGCAAGGATTCCAGAACATCTTTCGGAATCGAAATCGGACGAACGGATCAAAAGTTACGGCAATTTGAAGAAATCAAAATCATAAGAAAGGAAAAGGTTTCGACCTCTGTTCTCCATTCTGAAACCTTTTTTTGCTTCAAACACGTTTCATTCTGATTAAATTGGATAGATATTGCATAAATTGCAATTTAGTCCCTGAAGTCTTCAGTAATTGCAATTCAGTCCTCGGCCGTCGTTTTAATTCAATTTCAATCCAAAATAATTTAAGAATATTAGAATTCAAATCAAAACTCTAAATATTCCCAAATTAAATATACTCGGATTAAAATTAAATAAATTCAAATTAATTAAATAATCCGGTCTTTTGCACTTTAGCCCTTGCAACGTCGATAATTGCAAATCACTCCCTGATCAGGTTAAATCTTCAAAATTCATCTTCTTTAATTTCCGAAACATGGAATTAAATCTTCAATTCCATAAATATTCAAATCGAATATTTATTCTTTTAATTTAAGAATTCTCGGAATTTAATTCTCAAAATCCGCATATTCTCAAATTAAATATTTTCAGCTCGGAAATTAAATCTATCATTTTCATAACTTCTCAAATCAATATTAGCCCATAATATGGAATTTAATTCTCAAATTCCATAATTCATAATTTAATATTTTCGGGCCTTACAATTCCTCCCCTCTAAGAAATGATTTCGTCCTCGAAATCGTAGTCAAGCCAAATATCAAGTCTGATAGACTGAATGAGTATCTGAAGTTATTCTCACTTCAATCATTCAACTCTAATCTATTCAGTTGTACTCTAAGTACTGAATATAATTCTCTCAGTATTCCTCTTGTCTGATTCAAGTACACAGAAGGAATCTATCAATACTTCCCTACTTTAGATACATGAAACAATTCAGAATCATTTTATCAAGCTGAAAAGAATAAATCTTTTCTCATCTTTAAGTCCATCTGACATCTTATTCAATGAGGTTCAGTCTTTGAGTCGACTTGTTTCTTTCTAAATATCATTCAATGTTCTGTATAGAACATATCCAGTCTACACTATCATTCATTTCGTTGCTTCAAGTTTAGTATTCAACCTCATATTCTGAATCTGTGAATGAAATTCTGCTTTTTCTATATTCTGAATTGAATGATGTTTCAAGAATAACTTTGTCGCTTAACTAATCCGTTTCAGCTTCCAAAGTTATATCTATCATTCAATTACTAATTCTGGTTCTTCTTTTCCGTTTTCATTTCATACAGATTCATCGTCAAATTCGTTGTGTATTTCGAATCAACTCCGATCGGATATCGACAAATCATGTCTGATCTGATGTCATATACCTCAATAATATCATTTAAACACAAGAAATCGGAGTTTTTTTCATCATAGCATTATTTCAAAATTGGCTCAATAGCGGTTACAGGAAATATAATCCTCAAGTGGCAACATATCAAATCAAATAATACCGAATCAGGTATTAAAGTTCTGAGAATATCCTCAATATTTGGAAAATCGACTCAGATAATCCATCAATCGAATTCAACTCTCAGAACATCAGTCAATCAATCGATGCCACATTCTATCAAATAAATCTAAAGTCTTAATTCGGACAATAGATTTTAATCATTCCTGTACTATCATTATATCTCTATCTTCTTCACGGATCTGAATAGATAGCTGTTCATCACATCTCATACAGAGTATTCTGCCAAATGCTGATTAGTATATTCGGACTATCAATTAATCAGAGTATAATATGTTGTAGTCACAGATTTCAAAGTATTCAGAACTGTTGATAATCGGTATCATATCAGAAAAAAAATTCATTCTCACAAATTCGATTCATCTTCTCTGATTATTCTTCCAATTCAAGGATAAAATACTGTACCTTTACCTCAAAAAGTACTCAAAGTCATCGGATCATCTGTATTGAAATTTAATAGTAAACTCAATGTTTCAATCTAAAACATTATTTCCTGGCTTACTGTTCATTTTGCAATGAATCTAATCATAATTCAGTGACTTGTTCATACAGACAGATCATCGTATACAGTAATGTTCATCAGTCTGTTCATAACTACCACCTGTTTACCTCATCTATACTGTTTCATCACGGTAGTTGTTACAAAATATTCTTTCAAATTATAATCTCGTTTCAATGTTTGAAGTTTCCAAACTAACATTGAACTCATCTAATCAACGATTTTCAACTTCATCAGAAAATCTCTGTACGTTTAACTTCAAAAACGTACTAATTCTGTTACTACTATTTGCTTTATCAAAAGATAAAACAATTATCAAATGAATATTGAATTCATTGTTGTGCAATTCTTCAAATTTTGATATCTTTCTTCGGAGATATCACGCACAATCAAATAATCAATCATAATAGAATTCATTCATTCGGATCTGAGGCTTCAATTCATATCTCAATCTGACATTCTGTACTGAATTCTAATCACTTCAGTTTACTTTCTGTGTTGCTTTCATCTTCTGAACAATTCTGCCTTACTTCCAATCGAAAAAATCATTCTGATTGGTGTTATATTCATCTGAACATTCAAATCAGAATACACAAAAATCTAAAATCAATTCATCGGATGCCTATTTCATTCCTTATTTCTATCTCCAAATACCGACAAGTTATATCATCTAACCCAAAAATCATGGATCATATTTAAATTCTTCTATCAGTTACGAGTCACAATCTTAAATACGCTGAAATATCATCAAATGATCAATAATTCTCAAAATCAAAAGAAATAAATCAAGATTGAGAAAATCCCTCAATCAAGGTCATCCAAAATCAAATCTTCTGGATAACAAACTCTGCAAAGTGAAAACAACTCACTTGCATCACATAACTCAGAATGAGTAAATCAACACAGGCTCTAAACGAAAGCAATGTGCCATGAGAGCCAATCAATATTAAATCATTCAAGAATTATATCTCTAGTTGATGTAATCGATTCAGCATAATCAAAGAAAAGACTCATCTGTAACCAATTGTCATATCATCATTTATCTTCTAAACCTCAAGATTAATATATAATTCATAATCTCATCAAGTCGGTAATTCATAAATTCTTCAATTATTCAATTCAATATTGAATTCCAGTTCACAACTTAAACTAAAGTCAAATCTTACTGGAATATATCTGTAATCTCTATTCAGTAGCATACTTATCAATGCTAATTTAGATCTTGAACATATCTCGTGCATCGAATATCTTAATTTCGGCTTATTCTGTAATCAAACATCATATATCAAACCGAAATCACAGAATCTTAATTCGAGATTCTATATCATATCATCATATTCATATGCACATTATGTTCTTGTTGATCGAATTTTATCACTTCTTATCATCATACTGATTAGTTAAATCACAAAATCCAGTGACTCAATAATCTGAAACTATCACTAATCAGTACTTAGATAAATTCTCACATGAATAATATCATGTTCAGTTTCAGTTCATCGAAGCAATAGTTCTATTCTTCAGTTCATATCACAAATTCTCTTTTCTGATACAGAGGTAATCATATAATAAGCTTTCCGCTATCATGTATCTATTGCACCAATAATAAACAGGTCAAAACAAAATAAATCTGTTACCTGAAATTTCATTCTCAGGTGCAATTTCATTCTGATCCTCTGTATACCTTTGCTATTTAGTCATTGAATAAATTTTAGCACATATGTCTGACTTATCCTTACACTGTTTGTTCAGATATCCTCTTCCACAAAAAGTGTAATAATTTCTAATATACTCTGCATTCAGAATCAGACTAATCCATCTCGATTCGCTAGAGTTAGAGATTTATTTTCATATCATGCACTTCATATCTGTTCTGGAATAAAACTTGTAGATAAAGTTGTGAGTATCTCACATACTCTTTCATGTCTACAATTCCATTCTCCTAACTCATCATGCAACTTCTATTCTTTTAGACAGGTCTATGTCTTTACTAAACTGTTTCAGTCGTTAACATCTATTCAGACATAATCTGCAGATTCAAGCCATGAAATAATTCACTCAATCTTGAGCTTTTCATCATCTACAATTCAAAGAATTGTAATAGACTTGAAAATTCTAATAAGGCATTCCTCAAATTCAAAAAGATTCAACTTCTATAGGGTATATTTTTCTTTCTCATCATTTCTATCTGTTGTGGCAAAGAACTATAAACATAATTCTGTTCTACGCACTTACCAACAATCAACATACCTCTGCCTTCTTATCTTTTCTTTATCACAATCCACCAGCTGGTTGCTAGGTTTCGAAGTTGGTATTCAATCAATCTGATCCGATATTCATCTGAATATTTCCGGTATTTGAACAACTAATCACGTTCTTCAAGCCAACTGTTACCTACAACATCATCTATTCATTTGCTGATATTCTGTTCTGTTCAATCAGAGATACTTCATTCAGCTGAGTAATACCGTTCTGTTCTGTTCAATCTGACCATACAATTTTGTTCAGTCTGGCCATACTAGTCTGTCAGTCTGGGGTGCTTACGTCACCCAAAGAACACTGTTCTATTCAATTATGGGTTCTTACATCACCCGGTAAAAATCTTATAACAAAACGGTAAAAATTTCAAAAATTTACGAATCAGTAAATCAGGCAATTGAATTTCAAATATAGATCATGCTCACATGCAATTTATCAAATCATCGAATTATCAAATCAAGTAATGCATAATCATGCAATACAATACATGCATGTGACTCAATCTACCCCGCTCAGCTTCTATCTCAGTCCAAGAATTTAGGGCTCTGATACCACCTGTTGTGATGACCCGAGTTCTAATCTCTCATTAATCAACACTGTTAGACAATAATCAAAGTCTAAACAATTAATCAACAATGCTAGACAATAATCAAAGTCTAAACAAAAGAATAAAAAAAAAAATTTTTTTTTAAAAATGGATTGCCCTGCGCACGCGCGGCCTGTCCTCTCGCGCGCGCGCCGGCACCCAAACCCGAAACTCCAAGGGTTGGCTTGCGCGCGCGCGAGCAGGAGCTCGCCCGTGCGCCGGCCACTGCACCAGAAAAAAAATGTTGGCTCAGCTGCTGTCAAAATGAAATCAAGCCTACAATTGACTCAAGATCATCTCCTACAAAAGTCTAGACATGGTTTAATCAATCATAACATCTAACATGCATTCTAACATGCTATAATTGTTAGGAATAAACCATTCCAAGGCTTTACAACATAATCAAAATCTCATAAACATGCAATAATCATGTCATATAAAAACTAGTTCAAGATACAACATGTTGGAGTCAAATATTTGAAACATTACTCAAATTTCAAATATAATAACAAGACCTTTAGATCATCCTTAACAAGTCTTGATACAAGTAACTTCTAAAATGATCATGTTTACGACTCAATAAACTTCATAACAGTTCAAACAACTCCTAACTCGGATCCTCACACTATATCTCTTCAATCCTTGTTCTTCATGATTGCTTTTGCCCTGTTCCAATCCCCCTATTGCAATGACACATACAACAAAACAATAGCCGGATAACTCCGGTGAGAAATATATTTCCCAGTAAAAGCAACTAAACATGCATATCAAACATATATCAAGATCATGATATAAAAGTAAATACAATGCATGTTTTCAAAACAAGGTTCATTTCATCATTCGTCTGTGGGGATCCCGAGAAGTAGATATCATAACTAATCCACCGACTCTCCCGCTCGAGGTGGGGTTACTTATCTTTCTTCTCTAGACTTTGAAGCAATCATATATGCAAATCAGACGCTAGGCTAAATCAACCACCCAGGCCATACATATAAGATTCCTCAAATCGTCTATTCGAACGTTTCCGTTCATTTCAAAATCAAGGAATAAGTCTTCAAGCTGAATGCAATATATCATCATCAAAGCATTCATTATATCAACATTTGTTCAATAACTCAAAGTAAAACACATAAGATCAAATAATCAAACAAGTATGTGATTTAAGGGAACTCGATACAAACCATCTCGAGTTGTATTCCCAATCAAATAATAGTCCACTTTTACCTTCGTATATTGTCTGTTCTGAATTCTTCAACCTCAAAACATGTACATTAATCTTCGTTCAATTTATTCCTTTCAGAATCGAGTTAAAATCATCAACACATCTTCAATCAATCATTGCAAATCTCAAGCGAACTTCCTCGGTTCACAATTCGACCTCTGGAGTTGATTGAGCTCGTAACACGTCTGACATGTAAAGATTATCATGTAACAAAATCAGTATACAATCTCAAGATCATTAGCTCAATCGTAGACTATCAGTATGGTTTCAAAACATAACCAATTATCGTAACGATTGACAATCGGGAATCGTTACGGTATCGAATTCATTTCTACTTTCAACTCCATTCTTACGGTTTTTCATATCCGTTCATTGTCATTCAACTCTTCAAACCAACAGCTATTATCATAAACATAACAAGGAATCATCAGCCAATAGTTCAGCAACTTCAGAATCCAACAACAATAGCAAATCATTTCAATTCAAGAGTTCGACGGCATATCGGTATTACTTCGGCGATTCCGAACATATCATTAACAATTCTCACATATATATCGGCTGTTGAAGCTTCAAAATTAACATATCAGCAGGTATATGGATTGAATCATAGTTGGAAATTCATAAGAACATGATATACAAATCAATCTTCAATCCAATCCTCAAGAACACAAGTTTAGAAGCTCAACAACAATACTTCCACACAAGTTTCTGATATCTGTCCATTTCGAATTCTCAAATCTTAATGAACAAAGAAGAAACTTACATCAAATCGAAGTACTCGTCGCAAGGATTCCAGAACATCTTTCGGAATCGAAATCGGACGAACGGATCAAAAGTTACGGCAATTTGAAGAAATCAAAATCATAAGAAAGGAAAAGGTTTCGACCTCTGTTCTCCATTCTGAAACCTTTTTTGCTTCAAACACGTTTCATTCTGATTAAATTGGATAGATATTGCATAAATTGCAATTTAGTCCCTGAAGTCTTCAGTAATTGCAATTCAGTCCTCGGCCGTCGTTTTAATTCAATTTCAATCCAAAATAATTTAAGAATATTAGAATTCAAATCAAAACTCTAAATATTCCCAAATTAAATATACTCGGATTAAAATTAAATAAATTCAAATTAATTAAATAATCCGGTCTTTTGCACTTTAGCCCTTGCAACGTCGATAATTGCAAATCACTCCCTGATCAGGTTAAATCTTCAAAATTCATCTTCTTTAATTTCCGAAACATGGAATTAAATCTTCAATTCCATAAATATTCAAATCGAATATTTATTCTTTTAATTTAAGAATTCTCGGAATTTAATTCTCAAAATCCGCATATTCTCAAATTAAATATTTTCAGCTCGGAAATTAAATCTATCATTTTCATAACTTCTCAAATCAATATTAGCCCATAATATGGAATTTAATTCTCAAATTCCATAATTCATAATTTAATATTTTCGGGCCTTACAATTCCTCCCCTCTAAGAAATGATTTCGTCCTCGAAATCGTAGTCAAGCCAAATATCAAGTCTGATAGACTGAATGAGTATCTGAAGTTATTCTCACTTCAATCATTCAACTCTAATCTATTCAGTTGTACTCTAAGTACTGAATATAATTCTCTCAGTATTCCTCTTGTCTGATTCAAGTACACAGAAGGAATCTATCAATACTTCCCTACTTTAGATACATGAAACAATTCAGAATCATTTTATCAAGCTGAAAAGAATAAATCTTTCCTCATCTTTAAGTCCATCTGACATCTTATTCAATGAGGTTCAGTCTTTGAGTCGACTTGTTTCTTTCTAAATATCATTCAATGTTCTGTATAGAACATATCCAGTCTACACTATCATTCATTTCGTTGCTTCAAGTTTAGTATTCAACCTCATATTCTGAATCTGTGAATGAAATTCTGCTTTTTCTATATTCTGAATTGAATGATGTTTCAAGAATAACTTTGTCGCTTAACTAATCCGTTTCAGCTTCCAAAGTTATATCTATCATTCAATTACTAATTCTGGTTCTTCTTTTCCGTTTTCATTTCATACAGATTCATCGTCAAATTCGTTGTGTATTTCGAATCAACTCCGATCGGATATCGACAAATCATGTCTGATCTGATGTCATATACCTCAATAATATCATTTAAACACAAGAAATCGGAGTTTTTTTCATCATAGCATTATTTCAAAATTGGCTCAATAGCGGTTACAGGAAATATAATCCTCAAGTGGCAACATATCAAATCAAATAATACCGAATCAGGTATTAAAGTTCTGAGAATATCCTCAATATTTGGAAAATCGACTCAGATAATCCATCAATCGAATTCAACTCTCAGAACATCAGTCAATCAATCGATGCCACATTCTATCAAATAAATCTAAAGTCTTAATTCGGACAATAGATTTTAATCATTCCTGTACTATCATTATATCTCTATCTTCTTCACGGATCTGAATAGATAGCTGTTCATCACATCTCATACAGAGTATTCTGCCAAATGCTGATTAGTATATTCGGACTATCAATTAATCAGAGTATAATATGTTGTAGTCACAGATTTCAAAGTATTCAGAACTGTTGATAATCGGTATCATATCAGAAAAAAAATTCATTCTCACAAATTCGATTCATCTTCTCTGATTATTCTTCCAATTCAAGGATAAAATACTGTACCTTTACCTCAAAAAGTACTCAAAGTCATCGGATCATCTGTATTGAAATTTAATAGTAAACTCAATGTTTCAATCTAAAACATTATTTCCTGGCTTACTGTTCATTTTGCAATGAATCTAATCATAATTCAGTGACTTGTTCATACAGACAGATCATCGTATACAGTAATGTTCATCAGTCTGTTCATAACTACCACCTGTTTACCTCATCTATACTGTTTCATCACGGTAGTTGTTACAAAATATTCTTTCAAATTATAATCTCGTTTCAATGTTTGAAGTTTCCAAACTAACATTGAACTCATCTAATCAACGATTTTCAACTTCATCAGAAAATCTCTGTACGTTTAACTTCAAAAACGTACTAATTCTGTTACTACTATTTGCTTTATCAAAAGATAAAACAATTATCAAATGAATATTGAATTCATTGTTGTGCAATTCTTCAAATTTTGATATCTTTCTTCGGAGATATCACGCACAATCAAATAATCAATCATAATAGAATTCATTCATTCGGATCTGAGGCTTCAATTCATATCTCAATCTGACATTTTGTACTGAATTCTAATCACTTCAGTTTACTTTCTGTGTTGCTTTCATCTTCTGAACAATTCTGCCTTACTTCCAATCGAAAAAATCATTCTGATTGGTGTTATATTCATCTGAACATTCAAATCAGAATACACAAAAATCTGAAATCAATTCATCGGATGCCTATTTCATTCCTTATTTCTATCTCCAAATACCGACAAGTTATATCATCTAACCCAAAAATCATGGATCATATTTAAATTCTTCTATCAGTTACGAGTCACAATCTTAAATACGCTGAAATATCATCAAATGATCAATAATTCTCAAAATCAAAAGAAATAAATCAAGATTGAGAAAATCCCTCAATCAAGGTCATCCAAAATCAAATCTTCTGGATAACAAACTCTGCAAAGTGAAAACAACTCACTTGCATCACATAACTCAGAATGAGTAAATCAACACAGGCTCTAAACGAAAGCAATGTGCCATGAGAGCCAATCAATATTAAATCATTCAAGAATTATATCTCTAGTTGATGTAATCGATTCAGCATAATCAAAGAAAAGACTCATATGTAACCAATTGTCATATCATCATTTATCTTCTAAACCTCAAGATTAATATATAATTCATAATCTCATCAAGTCGGTAATTCATAAATTCTTCAATTATTCAATTCAATATTGAATTCCAGTTCACAACTTAAACTAAAGTCAAATCTTACTGGAATATATCTGTAATCTCTATTCAGTAGCATACTTATCAATGCTAATTTAGATCTTGAACATATCTCGTGCATCGAATATCTTAATTTCGGCTTATTCTGTAATCAAACATCATATATCAAACCGAAATCACAGAATCTTAATTCGAGATTCTATATCATATCATCATATTCATATGCACATTATGTTCTTGTTGATCGAATTTTATCACTTCTTATCATCATACTGATTAGTTAAATCACAAAATCCAGTGACTCAATAATCTGAAACTATCACTAATCAGTACTTAGATAAATTCTCACATGAATAATATCATGTTCAGTTTCAGTTCATCGAAGCAATAGTTTCTATTCTTCAGTTCATATCACAAATTCTCTTTTCTGATACAGAGGTAATCATATAATAAGCTTTCCGCTATCATGTATCTATTGCACCAATAATAAACAGGTCAAAACAAAATAAATCTGTTACCTGAAATTTCATTCTCAGGTGCAATTTCATTCTGATCCTCTGTATACCTTTGCTATTTAGTCATTGAATAAATTTTAGCACATATGTCTGACTTATCCTTACACTGTTTGTTCAGATATCCTCTTCCACAAAAAGTGTAATAATTTCTAATATACTCTGCATTCAGAATCAGACTAATCCATCTCGATTCGCTAGAGTTAGAGATTTATTTTCATATCATGCACTTCATATCTGTTCTGGAATAAAACTTGTAGATAAAGTTGTGAGTATCTCACATACTCTTTCATGTCTACAATTCCATTCTCCTAACTCATCATGCAACTTCTATTCTTTTAGACAGGTCTATGTCTTTACTAAACTGTTTCAGTCGTTAACATCTATTCAGACATAATCTGCAGATTCAAGCCATGAAATAATTCACTCAATCTTGAGCTTTTCATCATCTACAATTCAAAGAATTGTAATAGACTTGAAAATTCTAATAAGGCATTCCTCAAATTCAAAAAGATTCAACTTCTACAGGGTATATTTTTCTTTCTCATCATTTCTATCTGTTGTGGCAAAGAACTATAAACATAATTCTGTTCTACGCACTTACCAACAATCAACATACCTCTGCCTTCTTATCATTTCTTTATCACAATCCACCAGCTGGTTGCTAGGTTTTGAAGTTGGTATTCAATCAATCTGATCCGATATTCATCTGAATATTTCTGGTATTTGAACAACTAATCACGTTCTTCAAGCCAACTGTTACCTACAACATCATCTATTCATTTGCTGATATTCTGTTCTGTTCAATCAGAGATACTTCATTCAGCTGAGTAATACCGTTCTGTTCTGTTCAATCTGACCATACAATTTTGTTCAGTCTGGCCATACTAGTCTGTCAGTCTGGGGTGCTTACGTCACCCAAAGAACACTGTTCTATTCAATTATGGGTTCTTACATCACCCGGTAAAAATCTTATAACAAAACGGTAAAAATTTCAAAAATTTACGAATCAGTAAATCAGGCAATTGAATTTCAAATATAGATCATGCTCACATGCAATTTATCAAATCATCGAATTATCAAATCAAGTAATGCATAATCATGCAATACAATACATGCATGTGACTCAATCTACCCCGCTCAGCTTCTATCTCAGTCCAAGAATTTAGGGCTCTGATACCACCTGTTGTGATGACCCGAGTTCTAATCTCTCATTAATCAACACTGTTAGACAATAATCAAAGTCTAAACAATTAATCAACAATGCTAGACAATAATCAAAGTCTAAACAAAAAATAAAAAAAAAAAAATTTTTTAAAAATGGATTGCCCTGCGCACGCGCGGCCTGTCCTCTCGCGCGCGCGCCGGCACCCAAACCCGAAACTCCAAGGGTTGGCTTGCGCGCGCGCGAGCAGGAGCTCGCCCGTGCGCCGGCCACTGCACCAGAAAAAAAATGTTGGCTCAGCTGCTGTCAAAATGAAATCAAGCCTACAATTGACTCAAGATCATCTCCTACAAAAGTCTAGACATGGTTTAATCAATCATAACATCTAACATGCATTCTAACATGCTATAAATTGTTAGGAATAAACCATTCCAAGGCTTTACAACATAATCAAAATCTCATAAACATGCAATAATCATGTCATATAAAAACTAGTTCAAGATACAACATGTTGGAGTCAAATATTTGAAACATTACTCAAATTTCAAATATAATAACAAGACCTTTAGATCATCCTTAACAAGTCTTGATACAAGTAACTTCTAAAATGATCATGTTTACGACTCAATAAACTTCATAACAGTTCAAACAACTCCTAACTCGGATCCTCACACTATATCTCTTCAATCCTTGTTCTTCATGATTGCTTTTGCCCTGTTCCAATCCCCCTATTGCAATGACACATACAACAAAACAATAGCCGGATAACTCCGGTGAGAAATATATTTCCCAGTAAAAGCAACTAAACATGCATATCAAACATATATCAAGATCATGATATAAAAAGTAAATACAATGCATGTTTTCAAAACAAGGTTCATTTCATCATTCGTCTGTGGGGATCCCGAGAAGTAGATATCATAACTAATCCACCGACTCTCCCGCTCGAGGTGGGGTTACTTATCTTTCTTCTCTAGACTTTGAAGCAATCATATATGCAAATCAGACGCTAGGCTAAATCAACCACCCAGGCCATACATATAAGATTCCTCAAATCGTCTATTCGAACGTTTCCGTTCATTTCAAAATCAAGGAATAAGTCTTCAAGCTGAATGCAATATATCATCATCAAAGCATTCATTATATCAACATTTGTTCAATAACTCAAAGTAAAACACATAAGATCAAATAATCAAACAAGTATGTGATTTAAGGGAACTCGATACAAACCATCTCGAGTTGTATTCCCAATCAAATAATAGTCCACTTTTACCTTCGTATATTGTCTGTTCTGAATTCTTCAACCTCAAAACATGTACATTAATCTTCGTTCAATTTATTCCTTTCAGAATCGAGTTAAAATCATCAACACATCTTCAATCAATCATTGCAAATCTCAAGCGAACTTCCTCGGTTCACAATTCGACCTCTGGAGTTGATTGAGCTCGTAACACGTCTGACATGTAAAGATTATCATGTAACAAAATCAGTATACAATCTCAAGATCATTAGCTCAATCGTAGACTATCAGTATGGTTTCAAAACATAACCAATTATCGTAACGATTGACAATCGGGAATCGTTACGGTATCGAATTCATTTCTACTTTCAACTCCATTCTTACGGTTTTTCATATCCGTTCATTGTCATTCAACTCTTCAAACCAACAGCTATTATCATAAACATAACAAGGAATCATCAGCCAATAGTTCAGCAACTTCAGAATCCAACAACAATAGCAAATCATTTCAATTCAAGAGTTCGACGGCATATCGGTATTACTTCGGCGATTCCGAACATATCATTAACAATTCTCACATATATATCGGCTGTTGAAGCTTCAAAATTAACATATCAGCAGGTATATGGATTGAATCATAGTTGGAAATTCATAAGAACATGATATACAAATCAATCTTCAATCCAATCCTCAAGAACACAAGTTTAGAAGCTCAACAACAATACTTCCACACAAGTTTCTGATATCTGTCCATTTCGAATTCTCAAATCTTAATGAACAAAGAAGAAACTTACATCAAATCGAAGTACTCGTCGCAAGGATTCCAGAACATCTTTCGGAATCGAAATCGGACGAACGGATCAAAAGTTACGGCAATTTGAAGAAATCAAAATCATAAGAAAGGAAAAGGTTTCGACCTCTGTTCTCCATTCTGAAACCTTTTTTGCTTCAAACACGTTTCATTCTGATTAAATTGGATAGATATTGCATAAATTGCAATTTAGTCCCTGAAGTCTTCAGTAATTGCAATTCAGTCCTCGGCCGTCGTTTTAATTCAATTTCAATCCAAAATAATTTAAGAATATTAGAATTCAAATCAAAACTCTAAATATTCCCAAATTAAATATACTCGGATTAAAATTAAATAAATTCAAATTAATTAAATAATCCGGTCTTTTGCACTTTAGCCCTTGCAACGTCGATAATTGCAAATCACTCCCTGATCAGGTTAAATCTTCAAAATTCATCTTCTTTAATTTCCGAAACATGGAATTAAATCTTCAATTCCATAAATATTCAAATCGAATATTTATTCTTTTAATTTAAGAATTCTCGGAATTTAATTCTCAAAATCCGCATATTCTCAAATTAAATATTTTCAGCTCGGAAATTAAATCTATCATTTTCATAACTTCTCAAATCAATATTAGCCCATAATATGGAATTTAATTCTCAAATTCCATAATTCATAATTTAATATTTTCGGGCCTTACAATTCCTCCCCTCTAAGAAATGATTTCGTCCTCGAAATCGTAGTCAAGCCAAATATCAAGTCTGATAGACTGAATGAGTATCTGAAGTTATTCTCACTTCAATCATTCAACTCTAATCTATTCAGTTGTACTCTAAGTACTGAATATAATTCTCTCAGTATTCCTCTTGTCTGATTCAAGTACACAGAAGGAATCTATCAATACTTCCCTACTTTAGATACATGAAACAATTCAGAATCATTTTATCAAGCTGAAAAGAATAAATCTTTCCTCATCTTTAAGTCCATCTGACATCTTATTCAATGAGGTTCAGTCTTTGAGTCGACTTGTTTCTTTCTAAATATCATTCAATGTTCTGTATAGAACATATCCAGTCTACACTATCATTCATTTCGTTGCTTCAAGTTTAGTATTCAACCTCATATTCTGAATCTGTGAATGAAATTCTGCTTTTTCTATATTCTGAATTGAATGATGTTTCAAGAATAACTTTGTCGCTTAACTAATCCGTTTCAGCTTCCAAAGTTATATCTATCATTCAATTACTAATTCTGGTTCTTCTTTTCCGTTTTCATTTCATACAGATTCATCGTCAAATTCGTTGTGTATTTCGAATCAACTCCGATCGGATATCGACAAATCATGTCTGATCTGATGTCATATACCTCAATAATATCATTTAAACACAAGAAATCGGAGTTTTTTTCATCATAGCATTATTTCAAAATTGGCTCAATAGCGGTTACAGGAAATATAATCCTCAAGTGGCAACATATCAAATCAAATAATACCGAATCAGGTATTAAAGTTCTGAGAATATCCTCAATATTTGGAAAATCGACTCAGATAATCCATCAATCGAATTCAACTCTCAGAACATCAGTCAATCAATCGATGCCACATTCTATCAAATAAATCTAAAGTCTTAATTCGGACAATAGATTTTAATCATTCCTGTACTATCATTATATCTCTATCTTCTTCACGGATCTGAATAGATAGCTGTTCATCACATCTCATACAGAGTATTCTGCCAAATGCTGATTAGTATATTCGGACTATCAATTAATCAGAGTATAATATGTTGTAGTCACAGATTTCAAAGTATTCAGAACTGTTGATAATCGGTATCATATCAGAAAAAAAATTCATTCTCACAAATTCGATTCATCTTCTCTGATTATTCTTCCAATTCAAGGATAAAATACTGTACCTTTACCTCAAAAAGTACTCAAAGTCATCGGATCATCTGTATTGAAATTTAATAGTAAACTCAATGTTTCAATCTAAAACATTATTTCCTGGCTTACTGTTCATTTTGCAATGAATCTAATCATAATTCAGTGACTTGTTCATACAGACAGATCATCGTATACAGTAATGTTCATCAGTCTGTTCATAACTACCACCTGTTTACCTCATCTATACTGTTTCATCACGGTAGTTGTTACAAAATATTCTTTCAAATTATAATCTCGTTTCAATGTTTGAAGTTTCCAAACTAACATTGAACTCATCTAATCAACGATTTTCAACTTCATCAGAAAATCTCTGTACGTTTAACTTCAAAAACGTACTAATTCTGTTACTACTATTTGCTTTATCAAAAGATAAAACAATTATCAAATGAATATTGAATTCATTGTTGTGCAATTCTTCAAATTTTGATATCTTTCTTCGGAGATATCACGCACAATCAAATAATCAATCATAATAGAATTCATTCATTCGGATCTGAGGCTTCAATTCATATCTCAATCTGACATTTTGTACTGAATTCTAATCACTTCAGTTTACTTTCTGTGTTGCTTTCATCTTCTGAACAATTCTGCCTTACTTCCAATCGAAAAAATCATTCTGATTGGTGTTATATTCATCTGAACATTCAAATCAGAATACACAAAAATCTGAAATCAATTCATCGGATGCCTATTTCATTCCTTATTTCTATCTCCAAATACCGACAAGTTATATCATCTAACCCAAAAATCATGGATCATATTTAAATTCTTCTATCAGTTACGAGTCACAATCTTAAATACGCTGAAATATCATCAAATGATCAATAATTCTCAAAATCAAAAGAAATAAATCAAGATTGAGAAAATCCCTCAATCAAGGTCATCCAAAATCAAATCTTCTGGATAACAAACTCTGCAAAGTGAAAACAACTCACTTGCATCACATAACTCAGAATGAGTAAATCAACACAGGCTCTAAACGAAAGCAATGTGCCATGAGAGCCAATCAATATTAAATCATTCAAGAATTATATCTCTAGTTGATGTAATCGATTCAGCATAATCAAAGAAAAGACTCATATGTAACCAATTGTCATATCATCATTTATCTTCTAAACCTCAAGATTAATATATAATTCATAATCTCATCAAGTCGGTAATTCATAAATTCTTCAATTATTCAATTCAATATTGAATTCCAGTTCACAACTTAAACTAAAGTCAAATCTTACTGGAATATATCTGTAATCTCTATTCAGTAGCATACTTATCAATGCTAATTTAGATCTTGAACATATCTCGTGCATCGAATATCTTAATTTCGGCTTATTCTGTAATCAAACATCATATATCAAACCGAAATCACAGAATCTTAATTCGAGATTCTATATCATATCATCATATTCATATGCACATTATGTTCTTGTTGATCGAATTTTATCACTTCTTATCATCATACTGATTAGTTAAATCACAAAATCCAGTGACTCAATAATCTGAAACTATCACTAATCAGTACTTAGATAAATTCTCACATGAATAATATCATGTTCAGTTTCAGTTCATCGAAGCAATAGTTCTATTCTTCAGTTCATATCACAAATTCTCTTTTCTGATACAGAGGTAATCATATAATAAGATTTCCGCTATCATGTATCTATTGCACCAATAATAAACAGGTCAAAACAAAATAAATCTGTTACCTGAAATTTCATTCTCAGGTGCAATTTCATTCTGATCCTCTGTATACCTTTGCTATTTAGTCATTGAATAAATTTTAGCACATCTGTCTGACTTATCCTTACACTGTTTGTTCAGATATCCTCTTCCACAAAAAGTGTAATAATTTCTAATATACTCTGCATTCAGAATCAGACTAATCCATCTCGATTCGCTAGAGTTAGAGATTTATTTTCATATCATGCACTTCATATCTGTTCTGGAATAAAACTTGTAGATAAAGTTGTGAGTATCTCACATACTCTTTCATGTCTACAATTCCATTCTCCTAACTCATCATGCAACTTCTATTCTTTTAGACAGGTCTATGTCTTTACTAAACTGTTTCAGTCGTTAACATCTATTCAGACATAATCTGCAGATTCAAGCCATGAAATAATTCACTCAATCTTGAGCTTTTCATCATCTACAATTCAAAGAATTGTAATAGACTTGAAAATTCTAATAAGGCATTCCTCAAATTCAAAAAGATTCAACTTCTACAGGGTATATTTTTCTTTCTCATCATTTCTATCTGTTGTGGCAAAGAACTATAAACATAATTCTGTTCTACGCACTTACCAACAATCAACATACCTCTGCCTTCTTATCATTTCTTTATCACAATCCACCAGCTGGTTGCTAGGTTTCGAAGTTGGTATTCAATCAATCTGATCCGATATTCATCTGAATATTTCCGGTATTTGAACAACTAATCACGTTCTTCAAGCCAACTGTTACCTACAACATCATCTATTCATTTGCTGATATTCTGTTCTGTTCAATCAGAGATACTTCATTCAGCTGAGTAATACCGTTCTGTTCTGTTCAATCTGACCATACAATTTTGTTCAGTCTGGCCATACTAGTCTGTCAGTCTGGGGTGCTTACGTCACCCAAAGAACACTGTTCTATTCAATTATGGGTTCTTACATCACCCGGTAAAAATCTTATAACAAAACGGTAAAAATTTCAAAAATTTACGAATCAGTAAATCAGGCAATTGAATTTCAAATATAGATCATGCTCACATGCAATTTATCAAATCATCGAATTATCAAATCAAGTAATGCATAATCATGCAATACAATACATGCATGTGACTCAATCTACCCCGCTCAGCTTCTATCTCAGTCCAAGAATTTAGGGCTCTGATACCACCTGTTGTGATGACCCGAGTTCTAATCTCTCATTAATCAACACTGTTAGACAATAATCAAAGTCTAAACAATTAATCAACAATGCTAGACAATAATCAAAGTCTAAACAAAAGAATAAAAAAAAAAAAAATTTTTTAAAAATGGATTGCCCTGCGCACGCGCGGCCTGTCCTCTCGCGCGCGCGCCGGCACCCAAACCCGAAACTCCAAGGGTTGGCTTGCGCGCGCGCGAGCAGGAGCTCGCCCGTGCGCCGGCCACTGCACCAGAAAAAAAATGTTGGCTCAGCTGCTGTCAAAATGAAATCAAGCCTACAATTGACTCAAGATCATCTCCTACAAAAGTCTAGACATGGTTTAATCAATCATAACATCTAACATGCATTCTAACATGCTATAATTGTTAGGAATAAACCATTCCAAGGCTTTACAACATAATCAAAATCTCATAAACATGCAATAATCATGTCATATAAAAACTAGTTCAAGATACAACATGTTGGAGTCAAATATTTGAAACATTACTCAAATTTCAAATATAATAACAAGACCTTTAGATCATCCTTAACAAGTCTTGATACAAGTAACTTCTAAAATGATCATGTTTACGACTCAATAAACTTCATAACAGTTCAAACAACTCCTAACTCGGATCCTCACACTATATCTCTTCAATCCTTGTTCTTCATGATTGCTTTTGCCCTGTTCCAATCCCCCTATTGCAATGACACATACAACAAAACAATAGCCGGATAACTCCGGTGAGAAATATATTTCCCAGTAAAAGCAACTAAACATGCATATCAAACATATATCAAGATCATGATATAAAAGTAAATACAATGCATGTTTTCAAAACAAGGTTCATTTCATCATTCGTCTGTGGGGATCCCGAGAAGTAGATATCATAACTAATCCACCGACTCTCCCGCTCGAGGTGGGGTTACTTATCTTTCTTCTCTAGACTTTGAAGCAATCATATATGCAAATCAGACGCTAGGCTAAATCAACCACCCAGGCCATACATATAAGATTCCTCAAATCGTCTATTCGAACGTTTCCGTTCATTTCAAAATCAAGGAATAAGTCTTCAAGCTGAATGCAATATATCATCATCAAAGCATTCATTATATCAACATTTGTTCAATAACTCAAAGTAAAACACATAAGATCAAATAATCAAACAAGTATGTGATTTAAGGGAACTCGATACAAACCATCTCGAGTTGTATTCCCAATCAAATAATAGTCCACTTTTACCTTCGTATATTGTCTGTTCTGAATTCTTCAACCTCAAAACATGTACATTAATCTTCGTTCAATTTATTCCTTTCAGAATCGAGTTAAAATCATCAACACATCTTCAATCAATCATTGCAACTCTCAAGCGAACTTCCTCGGTTCACAATTCGACCTCTGGAGTTGATTGAGCTCGTAACACGTCTGACATGTAAAGATTATCATGTAACAAAATCAGTATACAATCTCAAGATCATTAGCTCAATCGTAGACTATCAGTATGGTTTCAAAACATAACCAATTATCGTAACGATTGACAATCGGGAATCGTTACGGTATCGAATTCATTTCTACTTTCAACTCCATTCTTACGGTTTTTCATATCCGTTCATTGTCATTCAACTCTTCAAACCAACAGCTATTATCATAAACATAACAAGGAATCATCAGCCAATAGTTCAGCAACTTCAGAATCCAACAACAATAGCAAATCATTTCAATTCAAGAGTTCGACGGCATATCGGTATTACTTCGGCGATTCCGAACATATCATTAACAATTCTCACATATATATCGGCTGTTGAAGCTTCAAAATTAACATATCAGCAGGTATATGGATTGAATCATAGTTGGAAATTCATAAGAACATGATATACAAATCAATCTTCAATCCAATCCTCAAGAACACAAGTTTAGAAGCTCAACAACAATACTTCCACACAAGTTTCTGATATCTGTCCATTTCGAATTCTCAAATCTTAATGAACAAAGAAGAAACTTACATCAAATCGAAGTACTCGTCGCAAGGATTCCAGAACATCTTTCGGAATCGAAATCGGACGAACGGATCAAAAGTTACGGCAATTTGAAGAAATCAAAATCATAAGAAAGGAAAAGGTTTCGACCTCTGTTCTCCATTCTGAAACCTTTTTTGCTTCAAACACGTTTCATTCTGATTAAATTGGATAGATATTGCATAAATTGCAATTTAGTCCCTGAAGTCTTCAGTAATTGCAATTCAGTCCTCGGCCGTCGTTTTAATTCAATTTCAATCCAAAATAATTTAAGAATATTAGAATTCAAATCAAAACTCTAAATATTCCCAAATTAAATATACTCGGATTAAAATTAAATAAATTCAAATTAATTAAATAATCCGATCTTTTGCACTTTAGCCCTTGCAACGTCGATAATTGCAAATCACTCCCTGATCAGGTTAAATCTTCAAAATTCATCTTCTTTAATTTCCGAAACATGGAATTAAATCTTCAATTCCATAAATATTCAAATCGAATATTTATTCTTTTAATTTAAGAATTCTCGGAATTTAATTCTCAAAATCCGCATATTCTCAAATTAAATATTTTCAGCTCGGAAATTAAATCTATCATTTTCATAACTTCTCAAATCAATATTAGCCCATAATATGGAATTTAATTCTCAAATTCCATAATTCATAATTTAATATTTTCGGGCCTTACAATTCCTCCCCTCTAAGAAATGATTTCGTCCTCGAAATCGTAGTCAAGCCAAATATCAAGTCTGATAGACTGAATGAGTATCTGAAGTTATTCTCACTTCAATCATTCAACTCTAATCTATTCAGTTGTACTCTAAGTACTGAATATAATTCTCTCAGTATTCCTCTTGTCTGATTCAAGTACACAGAAGGAATCTATCAATACTTCCCTACTTTAGATACATGAAACAATTCAGAATCATTTTATCAAGCTGAAAAGAATAAATCTTTTCTCATCTTTAAGTCCATCTGACATCTTATTCAATGAGGTTCAGTCTTTGAGTCGACTTGTTTCTTTCTAAATATCATTCAATGTTCTGTATAGAACATATCCAGTCTACACTATCATTCATTTCGTTGCTTCAAGTTTAGTATTCAACCTCATATTCTGAATCTGTGAATGAAATTCTGCTTTTTCTATATTCTGAATTGAATGATGTTTCAAGAATAACTTTGTCGCTTAACTAATCCGTTTCAGCTTCCAAAGTTATATCTATCATTCAATTACTAATTCTGGTTCTTCTTTTCCGTTTTCATTTCATACAGATTCATCGTCAAATTCGTTGTGTATTTCGAATCAACTCCGATCGGATATCGACAAATCATGTCTGATCTGATGTCATATACCTCAATAATATCATTTAAACACAAGAAATCGGAGTTTTTTTCATCATAGCATTATTTCAAAATTGGCTCAATAGCGGTTACAGGAAATATAATCCTCAAGTGGCAACATATCAAATCAAATAATACCGAATCAGGTATTAAAGTTCTGAGAATATCCTCAATATTTGGAAAATCGACTCAGATAATCCATCAATCGAATTCAACTCTCAGAACATCAGTCAATCAATCGATGCCACATTCTATCAAATAAATCTAAAGTCTTAATTCGGACAATAGATTTTAATCATTCCTGTACTATCATTATATCTCTATCTTCTTCACGGATCTGAATAGATAGCTGTTCATCACATCTCATACAGAGTATTCTGCCAAATGCTGATTAGTATATTCGGACTATCAATTAATCAGAGTATAATATGTTGTAGTCACAGATTTCAAAGTATTCAGAACTGTTGATAATCGGTATCATATCAGAAAAAAAATTCATTCTCACAAATTCGATTCATCTTCTCTGATTATTCTTCCAATTCAAGGATAAAATACTGTACCTTTACCTCAAAAAGTACTCAAAGTCATCGGATCATCTGTATTGAAATTTAATAGTAAACTCAATGTTTCAATCTAAAACATTATTTCCTGGCTTACTGTTCATTTTGCAATGAATCTAATCATAATTCAGTGACTTGTTCATACAGACAGATCATCGTATACAGTAATGTTCATCAGTCTGTTCATAACTACCACCTGTTTACCTCATCTATACTGTTTCATCACGGTAGTTGTTACAAAATATTCTTTCAAATTATAATCTCGTTTCAATGTTTGAAGTTTCCAAACTAACATTGAACTCATCTAATCAACGATTTTCAACTTCATCAGAAAATCTCTGTACGTTTAACTTCAAAAACGTACTAATTCTGTTACTACTATTTGCTTTATCAAAAGATAAAACAATTATCAAATGAATATTGAATTCATTGTTGTGCAATTCTTCAAATTTTGATATCTTTCTTCGGAGATATCACGCACAATCAAATAATCAATCATAATAGAATTCATTCATTCGGATCTGAGGCTTCAATTCATATCTCAATCTGACATTTTGTACTGAATTCTAATCACTTCAGTTTACTTTCTGTGTTGCTTTCATCTTCTGAACAATTCTGCCTTACTTCCAATCGAAAAAATCATTCTGATTGGTGTTATATTCATCTGAACATTCAAATCAGAATACACAAAAATCTGAAATCAATTCATCGGATGCCTATTTCATTCCTTATTTCTATCTCCAAATACCGACAAGTTATATCATCTAACCCAAAAATCATGGATCATATTTAAATTCTTCTATCAGTTACGAGTCACAATCTTAAATACGCTGAAATATCATCAAATGATCAATAATTCTCAAAATCAAAAGAAATAAATCAAGATTGAGAAAATCCCTCAATCAAGGTCATCCAAAATCAAATCTTCTGGATAACAAACTCTGCAAAGTGAAAACAACTCACTTGCATCACATAACTCAGAATGAGTAAATCAACACAGGCTCTAAACGAAAGCAATGTGCCATGAGAGCCAATCAATATTAAATCATTCAAGAATTATATCTCTAGTTGATGTAATCGATTCAGCATAATCAAAGAAAAGACTCATATGTAACCAATTGTCATATCATCATTTATCTTCTAAACCTCAAGATTAATATATAATTCATAATCTCATCAAGTCGGTAATTCATAAATTCTTCAATTATTCAATTCAATATTGAATTCCAGTTCACAACTTAAACTAAAGTCAAATCTTACTGGAATATATCTGTAATCTCTATTCAGTAGCATACTTATCAATGCTAATTTAGATCTTGAACATATCTCGTGCATCGAATATCTTAATTTCGGCTTATTCTGTAATCAAACATCATATATCAAACCGAAATCACAGAATCTTAATTCGAGATTCTATATCATATCATCATATTCATATGCACATTATGTTCTTGTTGATCGAATTTTATCACTTCTTATCATCATACTGATTAGTTAAATCACAAAATCCAGTGACTCAATAATCTGAAACTATCACTAATCAGTACTTAGATAAATTCTCACATGAATAATATCATGTTCAGTTTCAGTTCATCGAAGCAATAGTTCTATTCTTCAGTTCATATCACAAATTCTCTTTTCTGATACAGAGGTAATCATATAATAAGCTTTCCGCTATCATGTATCTATTGCACCAATAATAAACAGGTCAAAACAAAATAAATCTGTTACCTGAAATTTCATTCTCAGGTGCAATTTCATTCTGATCCTCTGTATACCTTTGCTATTTAGTCATTGAATAAATTTTAGCACATATGTCTGACTTATCCTTACACTGTTTGTTCAGATATCCTCTTCCACAAAAAGTGTAATAATTTCTAATATACTCTGCATTCAGAATCAGACTAATCCATCTCGATTCGCTAGAGTTAGAGATTTATTTTCATATCATGCACTTCATATCTGTTCTGGAATAAAACTTGTAGATAAAGTTGTGAGTATCTCACATACTCTTTCATGTCTACAATTCCATTCTCCTAACTCATCATGCAACTTCTATTCTTTTAGACAGGTCTATGTCTTTACTAAACTGTTTCAGTCGTTAACATCTATTCAGACATAATCTGCAGATTCAAGCCATGAAATAATTCACTCAATCTTGAGCTTTTCATCATCTACAATTCAAAGAATTGTAATAGACTTGAAAATTCTAATAAGGCATTCCTCAAATTCAAAAAGATTCAACTTCTACAGGGTATATTTTTCTTTCTCATCATTTCTATCTGTTGTGGCAAAGAACTATAAACATAATTCTGTTCTACGCACTTACCAACAATCAACATACCTCTGCCTTCTTATCATTTCTTTATCACAATCCACCAGCTGGTTGCTAGGTTTTGAAGTTGGTATTCAATCAATCTGATCCGATATTCATCTGAATATTTCCGGTATTTGAACAACTAATCACGTTCTTCAAGCCAACTGTTACCTACAACATCATCTATTCATTTGCTGATATTCTGTTCTGTTCAATCAGAGATACTTCATTCAGCTGAGTAATACCGTTCTGTTCTGTTCAATCTGACCATACAATTTTGTTCAGTCTGGCCATACTAGTCTGTCAGTCTGGGGTGCTTACGTCACCCAAAGAACACTGTTCTATTCAATTATGGGTTCTTACATCACCCGGTAAAAATCTTATAACAAAACGGTAAAAATTTCAAAAATTTACGAATCAGTAAATCAGGCAATTGAATTTCAAATATAGATCATGCTCACATGCAATTTATCAAATCATCGAATTATCAAATCAAGTAATGCATAATCATGCAATACAATACATGCATGTGACTCAATCTACCCCGCTCAGCTTCTATCTCAGTCCAAGAATTTAGGGCTCTGATACCACCTGTTGTGATGACCCGAGTTCTAATCTCTCATTAATCAACACTGTTAGACAATAATCAAAGTCTAAACAATTAATCAACAATGCTAGACAATAATCAAAGTCTAAACAAAAGAATAAAAAAAAAAAAAATTTTTTAAAAATGGATTGCCCTGCGCACGCGCGGCCTGTCCTCCGCGCGCGCGCCGGCACCCAAACCCGAAACTCCAAGGGTTGGCTTGCGCGCGCGCGAGCAGGAGCTCGCCCGTGCGCCGGCCACTGCACCAGAAAAAAAATGTTGGCTCAGCTGCTGTCAAAATGAAATCAAGCCTACAATTGACTCAAGATCATCTCCTACAAAAGTCTAGACATGGTTTAATCAATCATAACATCTAACATGCATTCTAACATGCTATAATTGTTAGGAATAAACCATTCCAAGGCTTTACAACATAATCAAAATCTCATAAACATGCAATAATCATGTCATATAAAAACTAGTTCAAGATACAACATGTTGGAGTCAAATATTTGAAACATTACTCAAATTTCAAATATAATAACAAGACCTTTAGATCATCCTTAACAAGTCTTGATACAAGTAACTTCTAAAATGATCATGTTTACGACTCAATAAACTTCATAACAGTTCAAACAACTCCTAACTCGGATCCTCACACTATATCTCTTCAATCCTTGTTCTTCATGATTGCTTTTGCCCTGTTCCAATCCCCCTATTGCAATGACACATACAACAAAACAATAGCCGGATAACTCCGGTGAGAAATATATTTCCCAGTAAAAGCAACTAAACATGCATATCAAACATATATCAAGATCATGATATAAAAGTAAATACAATGCATGTTTTCAAAACAAGGTTCATTTCATCATTCGTCTGTGGGGATCCCGAGAAGTAGATATCATAACTAATCCACCGACTCTCCCGCTCGAGGTGGGGTTACTTATCTTTCTTCTCTAGACTTTGAAGCAATCATATATGCAAATCAGACGCTAGGCTAAATCAACCACCCAGGCCATACATATAAGATTCCTCAAATCGTCTATTCGAACGTTTCCGTTCATTTCAAAATCAAGGAATAAGTCTTCAAGCTGAATGCAATATATCATCATCAAAGCATTCATTATATCAACATTTGTTCAATAACTCAAAGTAAAACACATAAGATCAAATAATCAAACAAGTATGTGATTTAAGGGAACTCGATACAAACCATCTCGAGTTGTATTCCCAATCAAATAATAGTCCACTTTTACCTTCGTATATTGTCTGTTCTGAATTCTTCAACCTCAAAACATGTACATTAATCTTCGTTCAATTTATTCCTTTCAGAATCGAGTTAAAATCATCAACACATCTTCAATCAATCATTGCAACTCTCAAGCGAACTTCCTCGGTTCACAATTCGACCTCTGGAGTTGATTGAGCTCGTAACACGTCTGACATGTAAAGATTATCATGTAACAAAATCAGTATACAATCTCAAGATCATTAGCTCAATCGTAGACTATCAGTATGGTTTCAAAACATAACCAATTATCGTAACGATTGACAATCGGGAATCGTTACGGTATCGAATTCATTTCTACTTTCAACTCCATTCTTACGGTTTTTCATATCCGTTCATTGTCATTCAACTCTTCAAACCAACAGCTATTATCATAAACATAACAAGGAATCATCAGCCAATAGTTCAGCAACTTCAGAATCCAACAACAATAGCAAATCATTTCAATTCAAGAGTTCGACGGCATATCGGTATTACTTCGGCGATTCCGAACATATCATTAACAATTCTCACATATATATCGGCTGTTGAAGCTTCAAAATTAACATATCAGCAGGTATATGGATTGAATCATAGTTGGAAATTCATAAGAACATGATATACAAATCAATCTTCAATCCAATCCTCAAGAACACAAGTTTAGAAGCTCAACAACAATACTTCCACACAAGTTTCTGATATCTGTCCATTTCGAATTCTCAAATCTTAATGAACAAAGAAGAAACTTACATCAAATCGAAGTACTCGTCGCAAGGATTCCAGAACATCTTTCGGAATCGAAATCGGACGAACGGATCAAAAGTTACGGCAATTTGAAGAAATCAAAATCATAAGAAAGGAAAAGGTTTCGACCTCTGTTCTCCATTCTGAAACCTTTTTTGCTTCAAACACGTTTCATTCTGATTAAATTGGATAGATATTGCATAAATTGCAATTTAGTCCCTGAAGTCTTCAGTAATTGCAATTCAGTCCTCGGCCGTCGTTTTAATTCAATTTCAATCCAAAATAATTTAAGAATATTAGAATTCAAATCAAAACTCTAAATATTCCCAAATTAAATATACTCGGATTAAAATTAAATAAATTCAAATTAATTAAATAATCCGGTCTTTTGCACTTTAGCCCTTGCAACGTCGATAATTGCAAATCACTCCCTGATCAGGTTAAATCTTCAAAATTCATCTTCTTTAATTTCCGAAACATGGAATTAAATCTTCAATTCCATAAATATTCAAATCGAATATTTATTCTTTTAATTTAAGAATTCTCGGAATTTAATTCTCAAAATCCGCATATTCTCAAATTAAATATTTTCAGCTCGGAAATTAAATCTATCATTTTCATAACTTCTCAAATCAATATTAGCCCATAATATGGAATTTAATTCTCAAATTCCATAATTCATAATTTAATATTTTCGGGCCTTACAATTCCTCCCCTCTAAGAAATGATTTCGTCCTCGAAATCGTAGTCAAGCCAAATATCAAGTCTGATAGACTGAATGAGTATCTGAAGTTATTCTCACTTCAATCATTCAACTCTAATCTATTCAGTTGTACTCTAAGTACTGAATATAATTCTCTCAGTATTCCTCTTGTCTGATTCAAGTACACAGAAGGAATCTATCAATACTTCCCTACTTTAGATACATGAAACAATTCAGAATCATTTTATCAAGCTGAAAAGAATAAATCTTTCCTCATCTTTAAGTCCATCTGACATCTTATTCAATGAGGTTCAGTCTTTGAGTCGACTTGTTTCTTTCTAAATATCATTCAATGTTCTGTATAGAACATATCCAGTCTACACTATCATTCATTTCGTTGCTTCAAGTTTAGTATTCAACCTCATATTCTGAATCTGTGAATGAAATTCTGCTTTTTCTATATTCTGAATTGAATGATGTTTCAAGAATAACTTTGTCGCTTAACTAATCCGTTTCAGCTTCCAAAGTTATATCTATCATTCAATTACTAATTCTGGTTCTTCTTTTCCGTTTTCATTTCATACAGATTCATCGTCAAATTCGTTGTGTATTTCGAATCAACTCCGATCGGATATCGACAAATCATGTCTGATCTGATGTCATATACCTCAATAATATCATTTAAACACAAGAAATCGGAGTTTTTTTCATCATAGCATTATTTCAAAATTGGCTCAATAGCGGTTACAGGAAATATAATCCTCAAGTGGCAACATATCAAATCAAATAATACCGAATCAGGTATTAAAGTTCTGAGAATATCCTCAATATTTGGAAAATCGACTCAGATAATCCATCAATCGAATTCAACTCTCAGAACATCAGTCAATCAATCGATGCCACATTCTATCAAATAAATCTAAAGTCTTAATTCGGACAATAGATTTTAATCATTCCTGTACTATCATTATATCTCTATCTTCTTCACGGATCTGAATAGATAGCTGTTCATCACATCTCATACAGAGTATTCTGCCAAATGCTGATTAGTATATTCGGACTATCAATTAATCAGAGTATAATATGTTGTAGTCACAGATTTCAAAGTATTCAGAACTGTTGATAATCGGTATCATATCAGAAAAAAAATTCATTCTCACAAATTCGATTCATCTTCTCTGATTATTCTTCCAATTCAAGGATAAAATACTGTACCTTTACCTCAAAAAGTACTCAAAGTCATCGGATCATCTGTATTGAAATTTAATAGTAAACTCAATGTTTCAATCTAAAACATTATTTCCTGGCTTACTGTTCATTTTGCAATGAATCTAATCATAATTCAGTGACTTGTTCATACAGACAGATCATCGTATACAGTAATGTTCATCAGTCTGTTCATAACTACCACCTGTTTACCTCATCTATACTGTTTCATCACGGTAGTTGTTACAAAATATTCTTTCAAATTATAATCTCGTTTCAATGTTTGAAGTTTCCAAACTAACATTGAACTCATCTAATCAACGATTTTCAACTTCATCAGAAAATCTCTGTACGTTTAACTTCAAAAACGTACTAATTCTGTTACTACTATTTGCTTTATCAAAAGATAAAACAATTATCAAATGAATATTGAATTCATTGTTGTGCAATTCTTCAAATTTTGATATCTTTCTTCGGAGATATCACGCACAATCAAATAATCAATCATAATAGAATTCATTCATTCGGATCTGAGGCTTCAATTCATATCTCAATCTGACATTCTGTACTGAATTCTAATCACTTCAGTTTACTTTCTGTGTTGCTTTCATCTTCTGAACAATTCTGCCTTACTTCCAATCGAAAAAAATCATTCTGATTGGTGTTATATTCATCTGAACATTCAAATCAGAATACACAAAAATCTGAAATCAATTCATCGGATGCCTATTTCATTCCTTATTTCTATCTCCAAATACCGACAAGTTATATCATCTAACCCAAAAATCATGGATCATATTTAAATTCTTCTATCAGTTACGAGTCACAATCTTAAATACGCTGAAATATCATCAAATGATCAATAATTCTCAAAATCAAAAGAAATAAATCAAGATTGAGAAAATCCCTCAATCAAGGTCATCCAAAATCAAATCTTCTGGATAACAAACTCTGCAAAGTGAAAACAACTCACTTGCATCACATAACTCAGAATGAGTAAATCAACACAGGCTCTAAACGAAAGCAATGTGCCATGAGAGCCAATCAATATTAAATCATTCAAGAATTATATCTCTAGTTGATGTAATCGATTCAGCATAATCAAAGAAAAGACTCATATGTAACCAATTGTCATATCATCATTTATCTTCTAAACCTCAAGATTAATATATAATTCATAATCTCATCAAGTCGGTAATTCATAAATTCTTCAATTATTCAATTCAATATTGAATTCCAGTTCACAACTTAAACTAAAGTCAAATCTTACTGGAATATATCTGTAATCTCTATTCAGTAGCATACTTATCAATGCTAATTTAGATCTTGAACATATCTCGTGCATCGAATATCTTAATTTCGGCTTATTCTGTAATCAAACATCATATATCAAACCGAAATCACAGAATCTTAATTCGAGATTCTATATCATATCATCATATTCATATGCACATTATGTTCTTGTTGATCGAATTTTATCACTTCTTATCATCATACTGATTAGTTAAATCACAAAATCCAGTGACTCAATAATCTGAAACTATCACTAATCAGTACTTAGATAAATTCTCACATGAATAATATCATGTTCAGTTTCAGTTCATCGAAGCAATAGTTCTATTCTTCAGTTCATATCACAAATTCTCTTTTCTGATACAGAGGTAATCATATAATAAGCTTTCCGCTATCATGTATCTATTGCACCAATAATAAACAGGTCAAAACAAAATAAATCTGTTACCTGAAATTTCATTCTCAGGTGCAATTTCATTCTGATCCTCTGTATACCTTTGCTATTTAGTCATTGAATAAATTTTAGCACATCTGTCTGACTTATCCTTACACTGTTTGTTCAGATATCCTCTTCCACAAAAAGTGTAATAATTTCTAATATACTCTGCATTCAGAATCAGACTAATCCATCTCGATTCGCTAGAGTTAGAGATTTATTTTCATATCATGCACTTCATATCTGTTCTGGAATAAAACTTGTAGATAAAGTTGTGAGTATCTCACATACTCTTTCATGTCTACAATTCCATTCTCCTAACTCATCATGCAACTTCTATTCTTTTAGACAGGTCTATGTCTTTACTAAACTGTTTCAGTCGTTAACATCTATTCAGACATAATCTGCAGATTCAAGCCATGAAATAATTCACTCAATCTTGAGCTTTTCATCATCTACAATTCAAAGAATTGTAATAGACTTGAAAATTCTAATAAGGCATTCCTCAAATTCAAAAAGATTCAACTTCTACAGGGTATATTTTTCTTTCTCATCATTTCTATCTGTTGTGGCAAAGAACTATAAACATAATTCTGTTT
Source organism: Henckelia pumila (assembly GCF_033568475.1). Taxonomy (NCBI): domain Eukaryota; kingdom Viridiplantae; phylum Streptophyta; class Magnoliopsida; order Lamiales; family Gesneriaceae; genus Henckelia; species Henckelia pumila. Next base: position 136,548,523 of record NC_133123.1, read on the forward strand.
TACGCACTTACCAACAATCAACATACCTCTGCCTTCTTATCATTTCTTTATCACAATCCACCAGCTGGTTGCTAGGTTTCGAAGTTGGTATTCAATCAATCTGATCCGATATTCATCTGAATATTTCCGGTATTTGAACAACTAATCACGTTCTTCAAGCCAACTGTTACCTACAACATCATCTATTCATTTGCTGATATTCTGTTCTGTTCAATCAGAGATACTTCATTCAGCTGAGTAATACCGTTCTGTTCTGTTCAATCTGACCATACAATTTTGTTCAGTCTGGCCATACTAGTCTGTCAGTCTGGGGTGCTTACGTCACCCAAAGAACACTGTTCTATTCAATTATGGGTTCTTACATCACCCGGTAAAAATCTTATAACAAAACGGTAAAAATTTCAAAAATTTACGAATCAGTAAATCAGGCAATTGAATTTCAAATATAGATCATGCTCACATGCAATTTATCAAATCATCGAATTATCAAATCAAGTAATGCATAATCATGCAATACAATACATGCATGTGACTCAATCTACCCCGCTCAGCTTCTATCTCAGTCCAAGAATTTAGGGCTCTGATACCACCTGTTGTGATGACCCGAGTTCTAATCTCTCATTAATCAACACTGTTAGACAATAATCAAAGTCTAAACAATTAATCAACAATGCTAGACAATAATCAAAGTCTAAACAAAAGAATAAAAAAAAAAAATTTTTTTTAAAAATGGATTGCCCTGCGCACGCGCGGCCTGTCCTCTCGCGCGCGCGCCGGCACCCAAACCCGAAACTCCAAGGGTTGGCTTGCGCGCGCGCGAGCAGGAGCTCGCCCGTGCGCCGGCCACTGCACCAGAAAAAAAATGTTGGCTCAGCTGCTGTCAAAATGAAATCAAGCCTACAATTGACTCAAGATCATCTCCTACAAAAGTCTAGACATGGTTTAATCAATCATAACATCTAACATGCATTCTAACATGCTATAATTGTTAGGAATAAACCATTCCAAGGCTTTACAGCATAATCAAAATCTCATAAACATGCAATAATCATGTCATATAAAAACTAGTTCAAGATACAACATGTTGGAGTCAAATATTTGAAACATTACTCAAATTTCAAATATAATAACAAGACCTTTAGATCATCCTTAACAAGTCTTGATACAAGTAACTTCTAAAATGATCATGTTTACGACTCAATAAACTTTATAACAGTTCAAACAACTCCTAACTCGGATCCTCACACTATATCTCTTCAATCCTTGTTCTTCATGATTGCTTTTGCCCTGTTCCAATCCCCCTATTGCAATGACACATACAACAAAACAATAGCCGGATAACTCCGGTGAGAAATATATTTCCCAGTAAAAGCAACTAAACATGCATATCAAACATATATCAAGATCATGATATAAAAGTAAATACAATGCATGTTTTCAAAACAAGGTTCATTTCATCATTCGTCTGTGGGGATCCCGAGAAGTAGATATCATAACTAATCCACCGACTCTCCCGCTCGAGGTGGGGTTACTTATCTTTCTTTTCTAGACTTTGAAGCAATCATATATGCAAATCAGACGCTAGGCTAAATCAACCACCCAGGCCATACATATAAGATTCCTCAAATCGTCTATTCGAACGTTTCCGTTCATTTCAAAATCAAGGAATAAGTCTTCAAGCTGAATGCAATATATCATCAAAGCATTCATTATATCAACATTTGTTCAATAACTCAAAGTAAAACACATAAGATCAAATAATCAAACAAGTATGTGATTTAAGGGAACTCGATACAAACCATCTCGAGTTGTATTCCCAATCAAATAATAGTCCACTTTTACCTTCGTATATTGTCTGTTCTGAATTCTTCAACCTCAAAACATGTACATTAATCTTCGTTCAATTTATTCCTTTCAAAATCGAGTTAAAATCATCAACACATCTTCAATCAATCATTGCAACTCTCAAGCGAACTTCCTCGGTTCACAATTCGACCTCTGGAGTTGATTGAGCTCGTAACACGTCTGACATGTAAAGATTATCATGTAACAAAATCAGTATACAATCTCAAGATCATTAGCTCAATCGTAGACTATCAGTATGGTTTCAAAACATAACCAATTATCGTAACGATTGACAATCGGGAATCGTTACGGTATCGAATTCATTTCTACTTTCAACTCCATTCTTACGGTTTTTCATATCCGTTCATTGTCATTCAACTCTTCAAACCAACAGCTATTATCATAAACATAACAAGGAATCATCAGCCAATAGTTCAGCAACTTCAGAATCCAACAACAATAGCAAATCATTTCAATTCAAGAGTTCGACGGCATATCGGTATTACTTCGGCGATTCCGAACATATCATTAACAATTCTCACATATATATCGGCTGTTGAAGCTTCAAAATTAACATATCAGCAGGTATATGGATTGAATCATAGTTGGAAATTCATAAGAACATGATATACAAATCAATCTTCAATCCAATCCTCAAGAACACAAGTTTAGAAGCTCAACAACAATACTTCCACACAAGTTTCTGATATCTGTCCATTTCGAATTCTCAAATCTTAATGAACAAAGAAGAAACCTACATCAAATCGAAGTACTCGTCGCAAGGATTCCAGAACATCTTTCGGAATCGAAATCGGACGAACGGATCAAAAGTTACGGCAATTTGAAGAAATCAAAATCATAAGAAAGGAAAAGGTTTCGACCTCTGTTCTCCATTCTGAAACCTTTTTTGCTTCAAACACGTTTCATTCTGATTAAATTGGATAGATATTGCATAAATTGCAATTTAGTCCCTGAAGTCTTCAGTAATTGCAATTCAGTCCTCGGCCGTCGTTTTAATTCAATTTCAATCCAAAATAATTTAAGAATATTAGAATTCAAATCAAAACTCTAAATATTCCCAAATTAAATATACTCGGATTAAAATTAAATAAATTCAAATTAATTAAATAATCCGGTCTTTTGCACTTTAGCCCTTGCAACGTCGATAATTGCAAATCACTCCCTGATCAGGTTAAATCTTCAAAATTCATCTTCTTTAATTTCCGAAACATGGAATTAAATCTTCAATTCCATAAATATTCAAATCGAATATTTATTCTTTTAATTTAAGAATTCTCGGAATTTAATTCTCAAAATCCGCATATTCTCAAATTAAATATTTTCAGCTCGGAAATTAAATCTATCATTTTCATAACTTCTCAAATCAATATTAGCCCATAATATGGAATTTAATTCTCAAATTCCATAATTCATAATTTAATATTTTCGGGTCTTACATAAACATTAACTCTAAAATAAATCATGCAACTAATGCGAAACAACAACAAAAATGATACTAACAAATGCAACAAAAACAGAACTATCAAATACCCCCACACTTAATCCTTGCTCGCCCTCGAGCAAGTTATGCAAAAACAAAATGAAACAGAACAAAAACATAAGTAAGGATGAATCACGCAAATCATAGCCTCAGAGAAAACCATATTCATCTAAAAAAATAAGTTCATAGAAACTCTCAATTATCAATGATATACCTTCAGTCGAATGCGAACATGTGTGTGTGTGTCATGTTACCCCAGTTACATGCAACTTCAAAAGAACAAAGTTTCAAGACTGTTCGCCGACCTATAACAATTCAGTGCCAGCTACACCATCAAGAACTCTCCTCCCAACAATCCTTCAACACAACACAACTTTCTTGAGAGTAATTACGCACCTTCGGATTTTACACCTGGTATTGCTTTAGCCCCAATAATTACCCGCATACTTAGCTCTAACTAAGACAGGATTAGATTTTCAATCCCCTGGTCTATAGCCCGGATGGAGCATCAACCCCATTTAATCCGCATACTTAGCCTTGAATTTAATCTTTTAGGATTAGGATTTCAATCCTTTTCTGATGCGATCATGGATAGCTCGCATGTTGATCAAGTGATTAAGGATCCGTTGGAGATGCCAAGAGGACCGATTACGAGAGGACGAGATAAGAAATTCAAAAATGCGCTTTAATCGTTGATAATGGACATTGGAATGCTTGAAGATCATTTTGAGAGATGTTATAATGCTATTGAAGGCCAAAAAGATCAAGAAAATGAAGGATTTTCACGATAGGACAGCGCTCCAGCGCTTCAAAACAGGCGCTCCAGCGCCAAACCTTCGTATTTTGAAGTGCCCCAGCACTAGTCCATCGGAGCTCCAGCTCTGTACGGAGCGCTCCAGCGCTGACGTCCTAGCGCTCCAGCGCTACCGCACTTACACACAGTATGGCGTGTAGTGTGTTTTCGGATTTATGATTATTTATGATATTCTTTTCTATTTTTGAGTTTTATTCCTACTAGAAAACTTTTAGGAGATATCTTTGATATCTTTAGCTATATTTTGAATTATTTTGCGATATCTTTTATTATTTTGTAGTTGTATTATAAATACAACATATACATTCAGTATTAAAAATAACAATTAAGATTTCAGATTATTGATTATTCAATACAAAATTCTCTCTAGAATTTTATTAAGCTTTTGCTTACCCAAAAAATCAAACTTATCAAAGTTTTCAACTTTGTGGCATTTGTCGATTGATTATCCTCGTGGGTTGTCAAAAACAGGTTTTTTGAAGGTCCCGTTGTGATCAATTGTTTTCTTCGTGATTACTGTTGCTAGTTTCGTTGTAAGTTAGAGGTGGTTAATCCAAAACTTTTTACTTGTTTTCAAGATCGGGCAATTTCTTGATTTCTTTTGTTATTGGATTGAGGGTACGATTTTAATATAGTCGTGTTTGCCTTCCATACATTAAGAATTCATATCATTTGGTATCAAAGCAAAGGTTTTGAATCAAGTAAGTATCTATCTTCATCTATCTCTGTTCTTCGCGTTCTTCTTACCCGTTCTTCATCGTTCTTCGTTGGAATATTTCCTTCGTCGAATTTTTGTGTCGTTTCTTTCAAACTTGTTATCCAAGTCTCGTGTCTTGTGCTACAAGTTATAAAAAAAAATCGATAAAAAAAAATAGAAAGGATCGAAAGCTTCAAAAAAAAAAAAAAGAAATATTGAAGAAGCAAGATAACTTGTTGTCAATTGTTCATCCTTGGGTTCAAGTCAAAATTCGAGTGTTCATAAATTTATTCATCTTGTTTTTGTCAGTCTTCGAGAGTCAATCTTCAAGTGTCTACAAGTTGTGAGCTTGAGAGTTTGATTCACTTTTACCAAGCAAAAGCCTACATAAATTTTGAGTGAAAAAAAAAAGAGTGATTGAGTGAATTCGTTTGGAGGGACTTGTGAGAACTTGTGTGAGGAATTTTATTACTAATTTTTTTTTTGCAGGTACGATGAGTTCAAATAGTCAAAATTTTTCAAAGGAAGATTTGAGTATAATGATAAGGGAAGCAATGAGAGCGGAGTTGGAAACAATGCATGAAAGGATAAGTAAACTTGAAGTTAGTGAGGATGATGAGAGTTTTGGTGAGAATTCGGGTAGGAATAGGCGAGGTCAAGACGATGGAAGAAATAGAAGAGAAGCAATGCGAGGGAGGTATACTGAAGGGGGTAGAGAAGATGGGAATATTAATGGGATTAAGATGAAAATTCCTTCGTTTAATGGGAAATCTGATCCAGAGGCTTATTTGGAGTGGGAGATGAGAGTGGAGTCGGTGTTTGACTGCCACAACTACAACGATTCGAAAAAAATAAAGTTAGCGGTTGTTGAGTTTGTGGATTATGCTCTAATTTGGTGGGATCAACTGACTACATCTAGGAGGAGAAATCGTGAGAGGCCTATTGAAACATGGGAGGAGATGAAGCAAATAATGAAGAAAAGGTTTGTTCCTAATTACTATTATCGTGATATGTTTAAGCGATTGCGGAATTTGAAGCAAGGCTCGAGAAGTGTAGAAGACTACTACAAGGAGTTGGAGATTACTATGATCCGGGCTAACATTGAGGAGGATAGTGAGGCAACAGTGGCTCGATTTGTGTGGTTTGAATAGAGATATTCACGACCAAGTGGAGCTACGACATTGTGTGGATCTTGAAGAGATGGTACAATTAGCTATGAAAGTGGAGCTACAGCTTAAAAGGAGAGGCATTGGTCGAGTGTCCTCGGGTGGAGGAACTACTACACCTTGGCATCCAAACGTTGGCAAACGAGAGGATGTCAAGCCGGTGTCCAAACCAAAAGTTGACACCAAGCAAGAAACACCAAAGCAAGGAGTGCAAGGTAAATTTGAAACTCCCAATAATCGTTCTAGGGATATTAAATGCTTTAGATGTCAAGGTCTTGGTCATATTGCTAGTCAGTGTCCTAACAAAAAAATAATGATTGTGAATGATGGTGGTGAGGTTGAATCGGAGAGTGAGGAGGAGAATTATGATGATATGCCTGCGTTGGAGGATCCCGATGACGAGGGATATAAGGCAATCGTTGGAGAGTTGTTGGTGACTAGGAGAGTGTTGAATGTGCAACAAAAAGAAGAAGAAGAAAATCAAAGGGAAAATTTGTTTCATACTAGATGCTTTGTGAAAAACAAAGTGTGTAGTGTCATCATTGATGGGGGTAGCTGTACCAATGTCGCAAGTAGCGAGCTTGTTGAGAAATTGAGTTTTTCTACTTCAAAGCATCCTCAACCCTATAGATTGCAGTGGTTTAATGATAGTTCTGAAGTGAGAGTGACTAGGCGAGTTGTGGTGCCTTTCTCAATTGGGAAATATGGAGATGAAGTGGTGTGTGATGTGGTGCCTATGCAAGCGTGTCATATCTTGTTGGGTAGACCGTAGCAATTTGATAGGAAGGTGACACATGATGGGTTTAAAAATCGTTATTCCTTTACTATGAAAAAAGAATCTGTTGTATTGTTGCCTATGACTCCAAATCAAATATTGGAGGATCATTTGCAAAAGAAAAAGAAAGAAGAGGCCGAAAAAAAAAGTGAACAAAAAAGTGAGATGGCCTTAGAAAAAAAGAATGAAAGAAAAAAAGATGAGAAAAAAATTGAGAGGAAAGAGGCCGATAAAAAAATATACATGGCCCAAAAGAGTGAGTTGCGAGAGATTTTACATGTGCATACTCTACTTGTGTTGATTTTCTATAAGGAGATTCTCCTTAACACAAGTGATATAGCCGGAAATCTTCCGAGCAATGTTGTTTCTCTCTTGCAGGAATTTGAAGAATTATTTCCGGAGGATTTACCTCAAGAACTACCACCTTTGAAGGGAATTGAGCATCAAATTGATCTTGTGCCCGGAAGTGCATTACCGAATCGTCCAGCTTATAGGAGTAATCCGAAAGAAACAAAAGAGCTACAAAGGCAGGTAAGTGAACTTCTTGATAAGGGATTTGTGCGTGAGTCTATGTCTCCTTGTGCTGTACCTGTTTTGTTAGTGCCTAAGAAAGACGGTTCATGGAGAATGTGTGTTGATTGTAGAGCCGTTAACAATATTACCATCAAGTATAGGCATCCTATTCCTAGACTAGATGATATGTTGGATGAATTGTATGGTTCTAGCATCTTTAGTAAAATTGATCTTAAGAGTGGTTACCATCAAATTCGGATGAGAGAAGGTGATGAATGGAAAACTGCTTTTAAAACTAAGTATGGGTTGTATGAGTGGTTGGTTATGCCATTTGGGTTAACTAATGCACCTAGTACTTTTATGAGGTTAATGAATCATGTTTTGCGTGCTTATATTGGAAAATTTGTTGTGGTATATTTTGATGATATCTTGGTGTATAGTAAAAGTTTGAATGAGCATGTTGAACACTTGAGGATTGTGTTAATCACACTAAAGGCTGAACATTTGTATGCTAATTTGAAAAAATGTGTATTTTGTACAAAAAAACTTGTGTTTCTTGGTTTTGTTGTGAGTGCTCAAGGTGTCAAAGTTGATGAGGACAAGGTAAGTGCAATTCGAGATTGGCCAACGCCTACTTCTATTGGTCAAGTTCGGAGTTTTCATGGTCTTGCAAGTTTCTATAGGAGATTTGTAAAAGATTTCAGCACTTTGGCGGCTCCTATGACTGCGGTGATAAAGAAGAACGTTCCATTCCATTGGGGCGAGGAGCAAGAGAAGTCTTTTGATATTATTAAGAAAAAATTAATTAATGCTCCTTTACTTGTATTACCTGATTTTTCTAACACTTTTGAAATTTAATGTGATGCGTCAGGTGTAGGAATTGGAGGTGTCTTGATGCAAGGTGGGAGACCGATTGCATATTTCAGTGAGAAGCTAAGTGGAGCGTCCTTGAATTATCCTACCTACGACAAAGAGTTCTATGCCTTGGTTCATGTTCTTGAAACGTGGCAGCATTATTTGAGGCCAAAAGAATTTGTGATTCATACGGATCATGAGTCTTTGAAACATCTCAAAGGACAACAAAAGCTGAACAAGAGAAATTCCAAGTGGGTGGCGTTTGTGGAGACTTTTCCCTATATTATCAAGTACAAGCAAGGGAAAGAAAACGTGGTAGCAGATGCTCTATCATGAAGGTATGTGCTTCTATCTACTCTGGACTCTAAGTTTTTGGGATTTGAGTATGTGAAGGAGTTGTATGCCAATGATCATGATTTTGGTGAGATTTATGTGTCATGTTTGCATGGTCCGAAGGATAAATTTTTCATGCATGATGGATATCTGTTTAAGGAAGATAAATTGTGTGTTCCTAAATCGTCCATACGTGAATTACTTGTTAGGGAATCACATGGGGATGGTTTGATGAGGCATTTTGGTGTGGTTAAAACTTATGATACTTTGCATGAACATTTTTATTGGCCACATATGAAGCATGAAGTTGAGAGTATTTGTGAGAGATGTGTAACTTGTAGGAAAGCTAAGTCTAAGACACAACCGCATGGATTGTATACCCCAATTCCTGTTCCTAGTGAACCATGGGTAGATATTTCGATGGATTTTGTTTTAGGATTACCAAGATCTAAGAAGGGGAGGGATTCTGTGTTTGTGGTGGTTGATAGATTTTCGAAAATGGCTCATTTTATTGCTTGTCATAAATCTGATGATGAATCTCATGTTGCGGACTTGTTCTTTAATGGAATTGTTAGATTGCATGGCATTCCTAGGAGTATTGTTTCTGATAGAGATACTCGTTTCTTGAGTTACTTTTGGAAAACATTATGGTGCATGCAAGCTTGGTACTAAATTACTGTTTTCAACTACATGTCATCCTCAAACGGATGGTCAAACTGAGGTTGTTAATATGACATTAGGAACTTTGTTGCGTGCTATAATTAAAAAGAATATGAAGAGTTGGGAAGAATGTTTGCCATTTGTGGAGTTTGCATATAATCGTAGTGTGCATTCTACTACAAATTTTTCACCATTTGAAATTGTGTATGGTTTTAATCCTTTAACCCCGTTGGATTTGATGTCTTTACCTATGAGTGAAAGGGTTAGTATGGATGGAAAGAAAAAGGCTGAGTTTGTGAGAAATTTGCATGAGAAGGTGAAAGCGAACATTGAGAAAAAGAACTTGCAATACACAAAGCAAGCAAATAAAGGTAAAAAGAAGGTTGTATTTGAACCGGGTGATTGGGTTTGGTTGCACTTGAGGAAGGAGCGTTTTCCGGAGAAGCGGCGTTCTAAATTGTTATCCAGAGGCGACGGACCTTTCCAAGTCTTGGAGCGGATCAATGACAATGCCTACAAATTAGATCTACCAGGTGAGTATAACGTCAGTGCTACTTTCAATGTTTTTGATTTGTCTCCATTTGATGTAGGAGATGATCAAGATTTGAGGACAAATCCTTTTCAAGAAGGGGAGGATGATGCGATCATGGATAGCTCGCATGTTGATCAAGTGATTAAGGATCCGTTGGAGATGCCAAGAGGACCGATTACGAGAGGACGAGCTAAGAAATTCAAAGATGCGCTTCAATCGTTGATAATGGACATTGGAATGCTTGAAGATCATTTTGAGAGATTGTATAATGCTATTGAAGGCCAAAAAGATCAAGAAAATGAAGGATTTTCACGACAGGACAGCGCTCCAGCGCTTCAAAACAGGCGCTCCAGCGCCAAACCTTCGTATTTTGAAGTGCCCCAGCACAAGTCCATCGGAGCTCCAGCTCTGTACGGAGCGCTCCAGCGCTGACGTCCTAGCGCTCCAGCGCTGACGTCCTAGCGCTCCAGCGCTACCGCACTTACACACAGTATGGGGTGTAGTGTGTGTTTTCGGATTTATGAGTATTTATGATATTCTTTTCTATTTTTGAGAGTTTTATTCCTACTAAGAAACTTTTAGGAGATATCTTTGATATCTTTAGCTATATTTTTAATTATTTTGCGATATCTTTTATTATTTTGTAGTTGTATTATAAATACAACATATACATTCATTATTAAAAATAACAATTAAGATTTCAGATTATTGATTATTCAATACAAAATTCTCTCCAGAATTTTATTAAGCTTTTGCTTACCCAAAAAATCAAACTTATCAAAGTTTTCAACTTTGTGGCGTTTGTCGATTGATTATCCTCGTGGGTTGTCAGAAACAGGTTTTCTGAAGGTCCCGTTGTGATCAATTGTTTTCTTCCTAATTACTGTTGCTAGTTTCGTTGTAAGCTAGAGGTGGTTAATCCAAAACTTTTTACTTGTTTTCAAGATCGGGCAATTTCTTGATTTCTTTTGTTGTTGGATTGAGGGTACGATTTTAATATAGTCGTGTTTGCCTTCCATACATTAAGAATTCATATCATTTTCAGGCCGGATGGAGTAGTAAAATTTTTTTTTTTTTTCTAGGTGCGCCCAAGATCGTTTATGCCATATCAAAGAAATCATCAAGATTCAAACACTATCAAGTTTCACAAACACCTATTGTCGTGCAATGGTACAACAGACATCCATGATATCTAATACATCGCTACACTTCACTGGTTAAACACGTGTGCTTAAGAATATTCAACAAACAACCTCCGGTTTCTCATTTCCAATCAAGAGTAAATTTTTTCAAAAATTCATAATTTTTCAACTACCTCATCATAGGCTAACAATCATCATCCTACTCATGTAACACGACAAACACTAATAAACTAACAAATGATACGGAACGAACTATATGCATATACTCAACAAACGAATGCAAACAAATTGACAAAACATCGAATGAACTCCCCCCACACTTAAAACCAAAGCATTGCCCTCAATGCTCTAGTACTAACGACACAAACACAAGTAACAAAATGATAACAAGATGCAAAATTAAAACAAAACTCCCCTGGTTCAAGTGCTGGCGTTGTCGTCCTCTTTGGCCTTAGGCTGAATACTGGGAGACTCAAATTGAAAATTGGTCTGTAGACGGGGCGGCTAGGCTCCTGAAAACAAAGAAATAAAAAAAAATAAAAAAAAAACAAAACAAAATAAAAACAAAAAATGAAATAAAGGATAAGATACTGGGTTGCCTCCCAGCCAGCGCTTGATTTTCAGTCATCGACTTGACTCTCAGAAGCACTGCTCAAAGAGCGGCTGACGCCCAAAATAAGTTTCATATGACACCACAAATGGGTCTTGGTTCCATAAGCCCTCAAGCTTGGCCAGGTATAAACAGAATAAGCTCGTCACCTTAACAACACTCCGTAGCTGGTAAACATGGGAAGAGAATATCTCTGTAGGCTCTTGGAAACCAAAATATTTCGAAACTGGTACTCCATCATATGCTGTTTCTTCTAGTACATCTTTCGGCTGAGGTTCAATTAGAAGAGAAGACTCAAGCACCTCTAAATCTTCAGCAGCATTTGATTCGCACTCCCAATCCTGTTTCTCTGAATCATCATCATCGAGCCAAATTGGGTTGGTCACTTCTTGAGTATATTGCTTCACCTCTTGTTCTTGGTGTTCATGGAGGAATGATCTGTTCATATTCTCTATTTGCTCCGCAAGGTGACATCTAGAAATTTTCAGATCTTCTATAGTTTCCACAGTCGATGCCACAAGCTTGCTCATGATATCCTCTAGCGGATGTAAGATCAACTGCGAACAACTTCCCTCCTCCTTTTGAAGCTCGAATGGTTGGTCTGTAAAATCCGGGTATTGAGAGTGTGAATACCAGTAATAGTCAAACTCGGCCATATCATCCAACAGGTGTCTCATGGTATCATCATCTCGGCAAAATATTGAAATACGGGCTGTGAAAGCTCCATCAATTACCCATTTTCTTGTCACTGCATCCAAACCATTAAGATAATATGTAAGGAAAGAATAGTTAGAAAAATCATGATACCGGAAGATGGTTGCTAAATCATTGAATCTCTTCCATGCTGCGTAGAAAGGCTCTCCGTGTTGTTGGGTAAAACTTGTGAATACTTGTAGATTTGACATCTCAAAGTATTACACCATAAAAGTCCTCCTTCGCCTATGCAAAATTCTTTCTATCTCTGGGTCGTATGAAAACTCTTCTTCTTCCGAAGATTCACCTGCACGCACGAACAAACCAGAGTAGCACTAGGAGGAATAAAAAAAAAAACAAAGAATCAAAAACAAAAACACAAATAAATTAAACGCCTTTCCCCGGCAACGGCGCCAAAATTTGGTAGCGCTTATCGCGTATGCCCAAATTACCCAACTCAATCAGATAAACAAATAATGCAGTAGCGTGAGTAGGGATCGTTCCCACGAGAAAAGGTAAATTTAAAAGTGTTCTTTATAATAAAAGGGGGTTTTGGAGTTGAGATTAACTACTAAAAATCTTAGCAATTAAATAATTAAATTATCACTATCATGCAAGATTAAAAATTAACTGAGGAAATCAATAAGAAATAAGACTTAGTATCGGTCGACTACACCCTTGATATTATTCATTCAATCATTGATCATCTAAAAATAATTAATCTTATCAAATATTCACCATTGGAAATTTAATTTCTGTTTCACCTTAATTTTAGTTAACTAGACAACAGCAGTCTAAGTTAACCCTTACCCCATAAACTAACCCAATACCAGCGATCAGATTTAAAACCACGGTAGCATTCAAACTAGTAAAACTGATAAAGCTAGACAACCCATACACAAGCGGATGAATTTAACCTAGTCAATTATTATTCCTACGATTTAACAAATTCAACAGCATAAAATATTAATCATAGTTGCTTCGCAAATTAGAGGTTTCAAATAATTACGGATTTGAATTCTAATTTAGCATTCATTTGTATAATGAAATCCTAAGATGGCCAATCTAAAAATCTCATACACAAGAATATCAATCAATTAATAATAATTCTTGATACTTGATAAAAATCAAACATTGAAAATCAAAATCTCATAAATAAACTAAATCAAGGGTTTTGTATTCCTCAACCAAGTACTAAAGTTTAGCTACAACGATTCATAGCAAAATTCACAAAATTCAAAGAAAAAGAAAAAAACTCGAATTAAGAATTCAAGAAGAAAACCTGGCCTCCAATGTGTCTCCGCCAGTCTGATAATAAATCCTACTAAAACGGAATAATAGTCTAATAAAGGCTAGGAACTAAATTAACAAAGTTTCCAAAAATATATTTTTTTTCCGAAACATAACGCCCGCTCGATCTGCAGGAAATAGCGGATCGAGCGGCGTGAATATCCAACTGCTACTGCCTCGCGTAAATAGGGCTCGCTCGATCGGTAAATATCTGCGGATCGAGCGAGAGAAATTGTCCTTCCTACTGTCCTCAAAATATAAGCGCTCGCTCGATCTGCATACTCTTGCGGATCGATCGAGAGAGAATTTTCAAAAATTGTCCAGCATTTCCCTTGCTTCAAATCTCCGTTCCTCCGAGGTTTCATCTTAGTCCGCAAAATAAGTGACCTAACCACAAAAACAAGAATCCCATCATGCAAACACGGAAAATGCAATACGAACAAAATGCTTAAATAAAACATGCAACTAATCCGAAACAACAACAAAAATGATACTAACAAATGCAACAAAAACACAACTATCATTAGTCTTGAACTATTGCACAATCTTAGCGAGGGATATATCAGGAGAGTGTTCGAAGATTGTAAGAATCTTGGAGATTCGTTAGTTATGATTCTGAATTTGGCGAATCATGATATTCATCCTGGATGAACGAAGCAAGGATAGTTAGTGCGGTGATTGCGCTATGTACTATCTGATATTTTCAGAGATTGAGCGTAGGATTTTCCATGGGATGGAAATGGGCTTAGTTCATCTTGGTGTTTGCCTTGGGTAAACCAGACAACGATTAGTAATACTAAGGTGGCACGGAATCTGTGCTAATGACTACTAGTGTCTATTGGCTAACTCTGTCAGATTTAGGTTGATTAAGTTCAGTATACGAGGTAGATGTCAGTAGTGAGGCACGAGATTGTGTCGATAGACTACTAATAGCTATTTACTGGTTATCAATCATGAGTGTGTTGAAACCAAAGCGATTTTGGTATTCCAAGCATTTGGGAATGGTTCTTTGTGGCAGCTGAGTCATGGTTATTGACCGAGCCATGTAGGTTGGATGATCAGTGGTGGTCTGATCTTATAAGTGCGAGCTTAAGTAGATCGACGAATTCGATTGGTTGAGCCAATCAGGGTTGATCAGGATGTAGCAATTAAGAATACTTGGGATAGTATTTTGTCGCTTAGTGCTTAGGAGATGAGTACTTGGTACAGTCTCAGAGCATTCGACAATTTGGATGATTTAGAATCTCTAGGTTTTCCAGAGACGAATCTATCGAAAGATTGCAATTGACTTGTATGGTAAAGTTAGGTGATAACTTGACAGTGGAGACAAGCAAAGGAGTTGGTAGTTTCCAGTATAGTGCATTCTTGTTAAGAAGGAAGCTGATATTGATCCAATCAATTGCTTAGTGATAGCAATAGGTCAGGAAAGGATCATGTTGTTTCATGTGAAAGTTTTCCATTGAACAACAATAGTGAAGATTGTTGACCGGACATTTCGGTTAAGTGAGGGCATCTATGTGTACCATTGTGGTTGGATCCGACGAGTAGTTGGAAATGCTAATGGGCATTAGCAAGGAAACATCAGTTGTCTGATCTATTTGACATTAGCTAGGATCTGATCCTCGAGATCTAGCAGAATGTGCCACTAGTCTTCTAGCGTGTGATGAACGATGTCTCTGAAATGACAGAGATAGTATAATTTCAACTTAGCAGCCAACAAGATTGTTGTGAGAATTGAAGACTTCGCAAGGTAGCAATGAAGTAACTTTGTTCTTTCCAGTCAACAAGCCATATCCATGCGGATTGTATGTCAAGAATATTGCGCGTTAGCAATAACCGATATTTGGATGTGCGTCGAGTGGCAAGTTATGTAGTGACCCAACCCGGATCCACTAACTAATCAGAGTTATAGTAAAAGCGCACGCAATAAAAGCTTAAAGCGTAAAGTGCGGATAATTAAAATACAAAAAATCCAATCGACAGAATACAACCGACGTTATCACAATTGTATAAATACTGTTATACAACCAAATCGAAGGTTCAGGGTAAATAAATCCCTACCCTCTACAACCTCGCACTCCCCAAGCTCAATCCTGCTGAGAGCCGCCTGGACCGTCCAGCCTCAAACCTGCCCCCCCACAAGGTACACAATACCCAACCACAGGGGCATGAGCTAGAACGCTCAATATGAAGCAATGATATAAATACAAATATGCGCACACATATGATTTAAAACTCAAGTAAAAACACTTGCTCATGGCGCCGGGAATATACAGCACCGGCTAGAGAGCTACTCCGCGGGGTACTCGTATACTCCATATCAGGGCTGAGCCAACCCCATCCTGACCCGAATCCAAAACAGGATACAAGTCCCATATGGAAACTGTCATACCTGACTCGAGTCCAAAATGAGATCATCGTTCCCTATGGAGACTGTCAATGACTCACATCTCTCCGGATGCAGTCACACATAAAATCATGTATGTGCTAAGGCGGTAAAACATGCTAAAACATGATAAAACATATAGCACATACTCATGCAGCATATAAGAAAATATATCATGCCGGCTATCTCGGTCAGTACTTACGTACCTCTTACACTACTGGTCAAACCTAGATCTGCTGGTCTAGACTCCAAGCCTACTAGTCCAGTCTACTAGCTACTACAATGCAAATATCCATGCATCAACAATTAAGCTCTAAAAGCCTTAACTAAGCTATTGCATACTCCTAAATATTTTTAGGATGCCAAAGCTATACCTGCGTCCGTCGTTAGCCCTTTGCTGAAGATAGCCTCA
Organism: Henckelia pumila; assembly: GCF_033568475.1. Lineage (NCBI taxonomy): Eukaryota > Viridiplantae > Streptophyta > Magnoliopsida > Lamiales > Gesneriaceae > Henckelia > Henckelia pumila. The sequence continues at coordinate 136,564,747 of NC_133123.1, forward strand.
AAACTAGGCCGTAGCTACGCGACGACGTCTAGATCACTAAGCCACTTCCGGATTCCTCGTAGGATGCCTAGATCTCCCTAGATCTGAGTTAGAAGGCTTGAGAATCGAGATACAAGAGAGGAAATTGGTGTGAGAAATGAGCATCTCGAACCCTATATTTATAGGCGACGTTCTGAACCTCCGAACCCAGTTCGGAACATCCGATCACGATCGGAACTTCCGTTCTCCCCTTCGGAGCTTCCGATCGCCCGATATTACATCAGCCATGATGTCACCTTGCTGACATAACCGATGACATGTACGCTGAGTCCGATCGGAGCATTCGATCTTGCCGACGGAGCTTCCGATCTCGATCGGAGCCTCGGATCCTGGCACGGAGCTTCCGATCCACTTCGGATCATCCGAACTTCTCATCGGACCGTCCAGTCCTGCTGAACCAATTCAACTAGTTCGAGTGCTCTGAATCCATTTCTAAAGTCCGTTATCCCAACAAGAACTTACTTAATCATGTTTTATTTAATCTAAACATGAACACGTGATTAATTACTCATTAATCACTAATTAGAAATGCGGGTTACTACATTCTCCCCCACTTAAGAAATTTCGTCCTCGAAATTTAAGTCTTAGAGGAAAACGTAAATAGCTAACCAATGTTCTTTATTACAACTGAACAAGTATAAACTTGATACAAAGAAGTACAAAATCTCAAAATAACTCGGGGTGCTCGGCTAACATCCGGCTCTCCAACTCCCAAGTAGCTTCCTCTGTACCTCTGCGTTGCCACTGTACCATCACCAACGATATACGCGTGTTACGAAGTACCTTGTCCTTCCTGTCAAGAATCCGTAGGGGTTTCTCCACATACGATAGATCTCGATCTACCTTTACCTCAGTCGGATGCAAAATATGCGACTCGTCCGCCACATACTGTCTCAACAAGGACACGTGGAACACATCGTGGATCTCCGAAAGATCAGGTGGCAAGGCTAGACGGTAAGCAACATCCCCAACCTTCTCGAGAATCTCAAAAGGACTAATAAATCTAGGTGTCAGCTTACCCTTGCGACCAAACCTCATCACCTTCTGGAAAGGTGACACACGCAAGAAAACATACTCCCCTACTTCAAAATGAAGTGGCCTGCGGTGAGTGTTCGCGTAGCTAGCCTGTCGATCCTGGGCTGTCTTAACCCTGCGTCGGATCAACTCTATTGCATCAATCATCTGCTGAATCATCTGAGGACCCTCAACCTGACGCTCGCCAACCTCGTCCGAAAACAAAGATGTACGACAACGGCGTCCATAAAGAGCCTCAAATGGTGCCATGCCAATGCTGCGATGGTAACTATTGTTGTAGGCGAACTCCACCAAGGGTAAATGATCATGCCACGCTGGACCAAAATCCATCACCGCCGCGCGAAGCATATCCTCTAGAGTACGGATAGTCCTCTCCGATTGTCCATCAGTCTCTGGATGATAAGCCGTACTCAAGCTCAAAGTAGTACCAAGGGCTCGCTGGAAACTACCCCAAAATCTCGAGGTGAATCTCGGATCTCTATCGCTGACAATGCTCAACGGAATCCCATGCAATCGAACAATCTCTCGCACATATAATTGTGCCATCCTATCAAAGGTGTAATCGCGGTTATAGGGAAGAAAATGCGCTGACTTTGACAACCGATCCACGACAACCCAAATAGCATCACAATTCCTGGAAGAAATAGGCAAGTGGGTGACAAAGTCCATCATCACATGCTCCCACTTCCATTCAAGAATCTCTAAGCTGTGAAGTAACCCTCCGGGTCGTCTAAACTCTGCATTGACTTGTTGACATACCAGGCATCGGGACACAAACTGATAAACGCTGCGCTTTATCCCTTTCCACCAAAATCGAGTGCGAAGATCCTTGTACATCTTCATGCTGCCGGGATGTACAGAGAATCGACTGCGGTGAGCTTGCGATAAGATCTCAACCCTCAAAGTAGAATCCTCGGGTACCACAACTCGACCAGAAAGACACAACAGACCGTCTCCCTGCAAATGGAAACCAGAAGTGTTATCACCCTCAGCCAGCCGGGCCAACTTCTGAGTCTTCAGATCAGAATTTTGAGCTTCCCGGATTCGTCTGTATAGTGCTGGCTCTGCAAGCATAGAAGAGACACAAATCCCTTGTTGTTCTTTCTTATGACGGAACGTAAATCCCAAAGAACAACACTCCTCCACTGCCTTCGAAACCGAACTGGTACGAAGGGAACTCACATAAACTTTGTGACTAAGCGCATCAGCAACGGGATTTGAAGAACCTGGATGGTACTTGATCTCACAATCGTAATCCTTCAACAGATCCATCCAACGACGCTGCCGCATGTTCAACTCAGCCTGAGTGAAAGATACTTCAAACTCTTATGATCGGTGAAGATCTCAAATCGTTCTCCGTACAAATAATGACGCCATATCTTAAGAGCAAAGACAATGGCTGCAAGCTCTAAATCATGTACGGGATAGTTCTCCTCGTGAGTCTTCAACTGTCTGGAGGCATAAGCGATCACGTGGCCATTCTGAGTTAACACACACCCCAAACCCTGAAGAGAAGCATCAGTGAAGACTACAAAACCACCTGATCCCGACGGTAAGGCAAGAACTGGAGCTGTCGTCAGACGACGTCTCAACTCACGAAAACTTTCACAAGCATCAGACCAAATGAAAGTAACGTCTTTCTTCGTCAACTGAGTCAAAGGCTTAGCTATATGAGAGAAATTCTTCACAAAACGACGATAGTATCCTGCTAAACCAAGGAAACTACGAATCTCAAAAGCTGTAGTCGGACGTGACCAATTCAAAATAGCCTCTGTCTTGCTAGGATCAACAGATACGCCCTCCTGAGAAATGACATGGCCAAGGAACACAACTCGGTCAATCCAGAAGTCACACTTACTCAGCTTCGCGTACAGCTGTCTCTCCCTCAAGACCTGCAATACAGTATAGAGATGGTAGGCATGCTCATCCATGCTGCGAGAATACACCAAAATGTTATCGATGAACACCACCACGAACTTATCCAGAAAGTCGCAGAAAACTCGGTTCATCAGATCCATAAAAACAGCTGGAGCATTCGTCAAACCAAACGACATCACTAGAAACTCATAGTGTCCATACTGCGTACGAAATGCTGTCTTAGGAACGTCCTCTTGTCGAACTCGTAATTGATGATACCCAGACCAAAGATCAATCTTCGAGTAGATAGAAGTACCCTGCAACTGATCAAAGAGATCATCTATCCGCGAAAGAGGATACTTATTCTTCACTGTCACCTGATTCAACTGACGGTAGTCAATACACAACCGCATCGAACCATCCTTTTTCTTGACAAACAGTACTGGGGTTCCCCATGGCGAAACACTAGGTCTAATATAACCCTTATCAAGAAGATCTTGCAATTGCTTCTGCAGCTCTTTCATTTCTAACGGTGCCAATCGGTAAGGAGTTCTGGAAATCGGTGCAGTCCCTGGCACTAACTCAATGCCAAACTCGATTTCCCTTACTGGTGGCAAACCTGAAATTTCCTCCGAAAACACATCTAGAAAGTCACGAACCACTGGTATCTCTTGGATATCTGGCTCTCCTAAGGATGCGTCAATGGCGTAGATAAGGTAGCCTTCCCCGCCAGACTCTAACGCACGCCGGGCCTTCAGAGCTGAAACCACTGGCATTGGGGGTCGCGCTCCCTCACCATAGAAATACCACGACTCGTCATCCTCTGGACGAAACTGAACAAACCTCTGATAGCAATCCACTATCGCTCGGTAGGTAGTCAATAGATCTATCCCAATGATGCAATCGAAATCCTCCATCGCTAGAATCATTAGGTTAGCACTAAGCTGATGTCCCTCAAAATCCAAAACACAACCCACAACTAGACGCTTGGCTAAAACCTCGCTACCCATAGGAGTAGAAACCACTAATAACACGTCTAGAGGAATATATGGCAACTTATACTTCTAGCAAAACGTGCTGAGACAAAAGAATGCGATGCACCGGTATCAATTAAAACATATGCAGGAAAACCACATAAACTACAGATACCTGCAATAATCCGATCGCTGTCAGCCTCTGCCTGCTCTTGGTTAAGCGCAAAGACCAGACCCTGGGTACGTGGCCTCAAAGAAGAATGACCCCGAGAAGGAGTCTGAGTAGGCTGTCTCTGAGACTGCTGCGGATGCTGGCGCTGCTGCAAAAACTGCTGCTGGAAAGGTGGCTGCTGGTACTGAGGTGGCTGAACAGATGCTTGAGAACCTCCAGAACCACTCACTGCCCCAATCAGCATAGGACAATCTCTCTTCATGTGACCCTCCTGGCCACACTGGAAACATGCAGTGGTCGATCGACCACACTGTCCTGGCGGATGCCTGCGTCGGCACTGAGTACATCGGTTCGGTCTCTGTCCACCAAAACGATGCACTCCACCAGATCCAGAGGAAGAAGAAGTACCTCCTGGCTTCAAAAAGGACTGTCCTCTCGGACCCAAAGGACTAGAGATCACTGGCCTGGAAGAAGAAGAATAAAGTCCCCTGTTCCTCCGAATACTGTCCTCGGCTTGGCGACAACGGTCCACCAAATCCTCGTAAGTCCCATCGCCGCCCACAGCAACCATACGATAAATGTCAGGATTCAAACCCTGAAGGAAATGATCAAACTTCGCCATAGAACTATCAGCAATATGAGGACAAAAGGGTAGCAGGTTAAAGAACTTCTGCTGGTACTCCTCGATCGTCATCGTCCCCTGTCGCAAACTCAACAACTCACTGGCTTTTGCCTGACGAAGAGCTGGAGGAAAATAAAATCTCTGATAAGCGGTACGGAACTCAACCCAAGTAGCTGCACCTCTAGCTGCTATGAACGGTGCGGAAGTAGATCTCCATCACTTTCTCGCTCTGCCCTCAAGCATAAAGGCAAGAATCTCCATCCTATCCTCAGCCGTGCAACGGAACTCCTGGAAGCACTGCTCCATCCTCTCCATCCAATCACTTTTTTGAATCTACGCATGCTCACTCTCCTGCGCTCCTCGGGCTGTCCCCGACGTCTACGATCGTTCGGATCGCCCCAACGACCGCCGTCTACGCTACCGTGACTTTCGTTGTAATCTGCCATATGTTACATAAGAACAAATAATTACTAAATCCGCTTTACGATATTCCCAGTGCAATGCGTCGCTCTGATACCAATAATGTAGTGACCAACCCAGATCCACTAACTAATCAGAGTTATAGTAAAAGCGCACGCAATAAAAGCTTAAAGCATAAACTGTGGATAATTAAAATACAACAAATCCAATCGAAAGAATATAACCGACGTTATCACAATTGTATAAATACTGTTATACAACCAAATCGAAGGTTCAGGGTAAATAAATCCTTACCCTCTACAACCTCGCACTCCCCAAGCTCAATCCTGCTGAGAGCCGCCTAGACCGTCCAGCCTCAAACATGTCCCGCCACAAGGTACACAATACCCAACCACAGGGGCGTGAGCTAGAAAGCTCAATACGAAACAATTATATAAATACAAATATGCGCACACATATGATTTAAAACTCAAGTAAAAACACTTGCTCATGGCGCCGGGAATATACAGCACCGGCTAGAGAGCTACTCCGCGGGGTACTCGTATACTCCATATCAGGGCTGAGCCAACCCCATCCTGACCCGAATCCAAAACAGGATACAAGTCCCATATGAAAACTGTCATACCTGACTCGAGTCCAAAATGAGGTCATCGTTCCCTATGGAGACTGTCAATGACTCACATCTCTTCGGATGCAGTCACACGTAAAATCATGTATGTGCTAAGGCGGTAAAACATGCTAAAACATGATAAAACATATAGCACATACTCATGCAACATATAAGCAAATATATCATGCCGGCTATCTTGGTCAGTACTTACGTACCTCTTACACTGCTGGTCAAACCTAGCTCTGCTGGTCTAGACTCCAAGCCTACTAGTCCAGTCTACTAGTACTACAATGCAAATATCCATGCATCAACAATTAAGCTCTAAAAGCCTTAACTAAGCTATTGCATACTCCTAAATATTTTTAGGATGCCAAAGCTATACCTGCGTCCGTCGTTAGCCCTTTGCTGAAGATAGCCTCAAAACTAGGCCGTAGCTACGCGACGATGTCTAGATCACTAAGCCACTTCCGAATTCCCCGTAGGATGCCTAGATCTCCCTAGATCTGAGTTAGAAGGCTTGGGAATCGAGAGAGAAGAGAGGAAATTGGTGAGAGAAATGAGCATCTCAAACCCTATATTTATAGGCGACGTTCGGAACCTCCGAACCCAGTTCGGAACGTCCGATCACGATCGAAACTTCCGATCGCCCCTTTGGAGCTTCCATTCGCCCGATATTACGTCAGTCATGACGTCACCTTGCTAACGTAATCGATGACGTGTACGCTGAGTCCGATCGGAGCTTCCGATCTTGCCGACGGAGCTTCCGATCCACTTCGGATCATCCGAACTCCTCATCGGACCGTCCGGTCCTGCTGAACCAATTCAACTAGTTCGAGTGCTCTGAATCCATTTCTGAAGTCCGTTATCCCAACAGGAACTTACTTAATCATGTTTTACTTAATCTAAACATGAACACGTGATTAATTACTCATTAATCACTAATTAGAAATGTGGGTTACTACAAGTTACTTCGAGCACAAGTGTTTCCCAGGATCGATTATGGAATCAACGAATTAGTTCGATCAGTGTTGAGACTGATGCATTTAGCAAGGGGGCGATTTGACTATTGAGAATCTGTTGGGATTTAGTTTCCATGATCTTTATGATTCGATCTTGTGAGGTTGGGATGAGCGATGATGGTATCATCAGAGACTCCAAGTTGAGTTATACCAGGTGCAACGACTGTCGAGTTTTGAGACGGAATAGGAAGCGTTCCCATATGTCTGTGCACTGTGGAATGTCCCAGTCGAGCATATTGGTGGAAGCTTTCCTTAGTCTTGATGTGTGTACAGTGGTTGTGATTATGTATAACTATCAGGAGGATTTTTATCGACCAAATTCTTGAGGTGAATAACCTATGATCGAGATGGTGTAGATCATTAGAGGCGTGATGACTTCCATTGCAATGTATGCGTGACTTCGCAAGCCCATGGCTAGGAGATGACGTAGCGTCATGAATTTCAAGTGATGATAGTTATCATCAGGGCACAGTGTTGAGGTTATACTAGGAAACGTGGACAGCAGAATGTACTAGACATGATGGTTTAAGTTCTCAGTATTTCTTAAGAAGCCGGTTGTGCTTCATGGAGAGTGGGGAGGATAACCAGTCTATGGAACATTGTGAGCAGTTACGTTGGAGTATAGACTTGAGTCAACTGGATTATCTTAAAGCGAGATTCATGTTAGAATGTGTCAGCACAATGTTGGGATTAGCGTTTTCCTGACTAGAGGTGTTGAACGCCGAGAAATTTTGGAACCATTAGATGGTTAATTTTGATTAGTGATTTGACGATTGCCGTAAGCCAATCAGGTTATAATTTGGTCTTCTTCAGTCTATGACTTTTTCTCGAGACAATGATCTCGGTCAAGCGGATGTTTGTATCCTTCATGATCAGGGGGATCGTGGTCAGAAAGGAATTACGTATCAGTGTTGTGGTACTCTAGCGCCAGAGGAGTTCGACTGTCAACCAGTAGCGCAATGGTTTTTCTGCTAGAAGAATGTTAATGCAGTTCAGCATTAATGGAGTTGTAGAGGATTCAACAAGAGTCTGACTTTGTCGAAAGCTATTTCGACCATACACTCGGACAAGGGTCTTTAATATGTTCTTGAGGTTTCTACCTTAGATTTCGAGGACGAAATCTTTTAAGGGGGGGAGAATGTAGTTACCCGTATCCAGAATTAACGATTAATGAATAATTAATCGTGTAATCATGTTTAAATTAATTAAAACATGATTAAGGAAATTCCAAATGGGTTAACGGAGTCCAGAAATGGATTCAGGATACTCAAAAATGGTCGGGAAGGTTTCGAGGGTTCGGATGGTTCGAAGGCTCCGAACCGGGTTAGGAGGCTCCGAACAGGAACTGGATCGGAGGATCCGAGCCAAAGATCGGAGGATCCGAACTCGGATCGGAGGCTCCGAAGATAATGCGTCATGGGTGACATCATTGATGGGACTTCGGAGGATCCGAAGTCAAGATCGGAGGCTCCGAACAGGAACGGAGGCTTCAAAGTCAGGAACGGGGGATCCGAACCAGTTCGGAGGATCCGAAGTCGAGTTCGGACGGCCCGAACTTTTCCTATAAATAGGGGGCCGAGATTTCATTTTCAAGTGCACCTTTCCCTCTCTTCTCTCTGATTCCTAGGCCTTCTAACTCAGATCTAGGGAGTTCTAGGCATCCTATTGAGAATCCGGAAGTGGCATAGAGATCCAGGCATCGTAGCGGAGCTGTGGCCTAGTTTTGAGGCAATTGTCATCAGCGGGCTGACGATGGACGCAGGTATAGCTATGGTCTCCTTAAATTATTTAGGAGTATGCAACAGCTTAATTAAGGCTTTAAGAGCTTAATTATTGATGCATGGGTATCTGCATTGTAGAGCTGATATAGGCTTGGAACCTAGAGCGGGACTGCTAGGAACTGCCTGAAGAAAGGTACGTAAGTACAGACTGAGATAGCCAGCGGGTTTTGCATGCTTATATGTTGCATTTGTGTGTCATATTATTATGTACCATGTGCATATCATATTGTGCCTGTTCATCTTGTGAGATGAGCCATGTAGGGCCGCTCAGCCCTGTTTGGACGGGTGATGTCTAGTGCCCAGTGACTGACGGGTCATGGGTAGTTAGCATCTGGGGACACAGTCCACGTCCTATAGGAATGAGCAGTGTCGACAGGGTTTGCTCCTCGGGTTGTACCACTCATATCCTAGGCGCCATTACTGAGCAGTTATATACAGTTATCCCAGATATGGATACCCTATCATTTGCATGCATCATATTTGTATGTTTTACCCAGTGCTTTCTTATTGAGCTTAGAGCTCACGTCCAGTCTTTTTTGTGTATCTGGACACCCCATTCGACGGGGCAGGTGTAGGTGCAGGGTGGAGCACCAAGAGCTTGGAGTAGCCAGTGACCAGTGAAGACAGCAGGATTAGCTGTAGGTTTTGCCTTTAGGCTATTTATTCGATTTGGTTGTATAAATCGAATTGTTTTAACCGGTTGTATTCTGCCGGTCTGTTTTTATTTAAGTCTTCCGCAGCGATTTATTTAACGCATGTTTAATTATGCTCTTAACTCTGATTAGGTAGCGGATCCGGGTAGGGTCGCTACATAAGCACTAAGAGACAAAATACTACCCCAAGTATTCTTAATTGCTACATTCTGATCAACCCTGATTGTCTCAACCAATCGAATTCGTCGATCTACTTAAGCTCGCACTTATAAGATCAGACCACCACTGATCATCCAACCTACATGGCTCGGTCAATAACCATGATGCAACTGCCACAAAGAACTATTTCCAAACTCTTGGAATACCAAAATCGCTTTGGTTTCAACACACTCATGATTGATAACCAGTAAATAGCTATTAGTAGTCTATTGACACAATCTCGTGCCTCACTACTGACAACTACCTCGTATGCTGAACTTAATCAACCTAACTCTGACAGAGTTAGCCAATTGACACTAGTAGTCATTAGCACAGATTCCGTGCCACATCAGCACTACTAATCGCTGTCTTGTTCGCCCAAGGCAAACATCAAGATGAACTAAGCCCATTTCCATCCCATGGAAAATCCTACGCTCAACCTCTGAAAATATCAGACAGTACTTAGCGCAACCACTGGACTCACTATCCTTACCTCGTTCATTTAGAATGAACACCACGACTCATCAAGTCCAAGAAGAATAACTAAAGAATCCCAAAGATTTCCACAATCTTCGAACACTCTCCTAATCATATCCCTTGTTAAGATTGTGCAACAGTTCAAGACTAAGGTAGCTTACCTCAATAACCCACCTGGACAACCACCAAGGTTTCACGGTCATAGGCCATGCTTCCCTAACATCTTAAATAGTCATGTACAATCTTCAACATCTGATATAATCCCTTGCAATTGAAGTCATTCATCGTGGAGTAGTCCTCACATTCGAGTCGAAGTCTTAGAACAACATCCTATCCAAGTTCTTGGATAACTCCTATTACAGGAAAATTCTAACCACAACCCTGATGACAACCCATAGCCATCGCTGGTAGAATCCATCCACCTACTAGATCCGCACGCATAGCAGTAACTTAAAGGTTAAAATCTAACTGCTCAGAATACACACTTATCGAGAAAATCCCTCCAAGACTGGTTCCCAAAAAAAAACATAATCAATATCTCTGGCACACCAGACGATATTGAACCATCAATTTTAAAACATGATATCTAATTCAAGGTCATACCTCGTCGTGACTGTCACCAAATCCCAGACTAAGTAGCCTTCCCACCGCCATCTCCTGAAGCACAAGGCTCCCGGGTAACGCTGGCATAGGGTCGCGCCCCATCACGTCTAGTCCTGGTCATAGTCCACAACTCTCGGCATATACTGGACCTGGTATCCCGATGAAAACCCATCATCACAAGCCTCAACCTAACAAAGGTCAGACAGTCAAAGGAAACAACCTAGAACAAAGCCCAAATGTTCTAAACCGAACAATATCCCTATTGCCTCTAGACGAGTCCACTCATCGCTGGCACTTAGTCCACTGACTAACTAGGTCAATCCTAGGAAAATGCCTAGACTAACCACAAGTCAAACAGTCATAGTCGGCCCACTCAAATCCCATGAGCTACAGCAGTTGAACACTAATCAACTAAAACAATGCCAATCCTTGCAAAATCACTCGCAATCATTCACGAATTGCTGGATAAATAAAACATGTATCATTGCTTCCATTTATGTACAATTTCTCAATTACAATCCCATGTAATACATACAGTATTCAAAATACAATGAAATGTACAACCAAACTTGAAATGATACAACCATAGTATGATGATTCTTTACAACTGAAATACTGTTTACAACTACAACGATACAGTATTTAAATCATCGTACTAGTCTTGTTCCTTGAGCATGAAGCTTCTAATCGACACACGCATCGATACAAGCATACTCCCAACCAAGTCTCTCTACATGTCCTCCTACGAAGAACTCTGGAGAAATGGCTCGTGATAGCTAACCAGCTATGCTCTGCGTCAGTGCATGTCAGTCGACCCCTTCTGCTCATGATCTACATCAGTGTTCTTCTTGTATTCATATCATGCTTTTGAACATGAAGTTTCCCATGTGCCTACCGAACGCATCGGTACAAGCATACCGGCAAAACTATGTTCCGCATGAAAATCTCTCCAACTACGACTGGAGAATCTTCAGAGTAGTGTCATCATGGTAATGACTGTACAGATGCAACCATCAAGTAAGTCCCCACCAATCCTCTGGCATCCGGTACTCGATCCAAAACTAAGATCCACATGAGTAGAAGTCTTGAAAACTCGGGCACGATTCCTCGCTCCTATCCGCACTTGCTAGAATCCCACCAAATCTTTAGAAATCCTGCCGATGATGATAGTCTTCGGGCAACTTAATCGCCGCATCATCACCTCTTCCAAGGTCTCATCAATCCTATAAGGATAATCCAAATTCTCAGTACTATATCCCAAGTCTCTTGCATGCATATGCTCTGATACCAAAAAGTGTAGCGACCCTACCCGGATCCGCTACATAATCAGAGTTAAGAGCATAATTAAACATGCATTAAATAAATCACTGCGGAAAACTTAAATATAAACAGACAGGCAGAATACAACCGGTTAAAACAATTCGATTTATACAACCAAATCAAATAAATAGCTTAAAGGCAAAACCTACAGCTAATCCTGCTGTCTTCACTGGTCACTGGCTACTCCAAGCTCCTGGTGCTCCACCCTGCACCTACACCTGCCCCGTCGAATGGGGTGTCCAGATACACAGAAAAGACTGGACGTGAGCTCTAAGCTCAATACGAAAGCACTGGGTAAACCATACAAATATGAGGCATGCAAATGATAGGGTATCCATATCTGAGATAACTGTATATAACTGCTCAGTAATGGCGCCTAGGACATGAGTGGTACAACCCGGGGAGCAAACCCTGTCGACACTGCTCATTCCTATAGGACGTGGACTGTGTCCCCAGATGCTAATCACCCATGACCCGTCAGTCACTGGGCACTAGACATCACCCGTCCAGACAGGGCTGAGCGGCCCTACATGGCTCATCTCACAAGATGGACAGACACAATATGATATGCACATGCTGTATAATAATATGACACACAAATGCAACATATAAGCATGCAAAACCCGCTGGCTATCTCAGTCTGTACTTACGTACCTTTCTACAGGCAGTTCCTAGCAGTCCCGCTCTAGGTTCCAAGCCTATATCAGCTCTACAATGCAAATACCCATGCATCAATAATTAAGCTCTAAAAGACTTAACTAAGCTATTGCATACTCCTAAATAATTTAAGGAGACCATAGATATACCTGCGTCCGTCGTCAGCCCGCTGATGGTAATTGCCTCAAAACTTAGGCACATCTTCGCCTCGACGTCGGGATCGCTATGCCACTTCCGGATTCCCAATAGAATGCCTAGAACTCCCTAGATCTGAGTTAGAAGGCCTAGGAATTGAGAGAGGAAATGGAGAGGTGCGAGTTGAAAATAAAATTTCGGACCTCTATTTATAGGCGAAGTTCGGGCCGTCTGAACTCGACTTCGGATCCTCCGAACTGGTTCGGATCCCCTGTTCCTAACTTCCGATCCTCCGTTCCTGTTCGGAGCCTCCGATCCTAACTTCGGATCCTCCGAAGTCCCATCAATGATGTCACCCATGACGCATTATCTTTGGAGCCTCCGATCCGAGTTCGGATCCTCCGATCTTTGGTTCGGATCCTCCAATCCAGTTCGGAGTCTCCTAACCCAGTTCGGAGCCTCCGAACCATCCGAACCCTCGGAACCTTCTCGACCATTTTCGAGTGTCCTGAATCCATTTCTGGACTCCGTTAACCCATTTGAAATTTCCTTAATCATGTTTTACTTAATCTAAACATGATTACACGATTAATTATTCATTAATCGTTAATTCTGGATACGGGTCACTACACGCTTGTAGTTGGATCAGCTGAATATTAGAGGGTTTCAGCTCAAATTTTTTTGCCTCAATAACAGGGCAAACTATGCTAGATCTATAACCTTCAACTGGCGGCCTAATCAGATACCATACAGTACGGTTGTCCGCCATCTCTTCTTCTGTTTCTGAATCGAGTTCCAGATTAATATCTCTCCTAGCTCTCCGAATCCTGCTAAGTGTGCGCTCGATCTCCAAGTCAAGTGGTAAGAGATCTTTGGTGTGTCGATATCGGTGCATGCACTAGCAGATGAGTACCTGAAAATCACCAAGAAAATAAAAAAATTTTAGAATTTAATAAAATAAATTAAAATTAAGTCTAATCTCAAGTGAAATAAAAATTCTGATATCAAACAGTCCCCGCCAACAGCGCCAAAAACTTGACCGCTTAAATAAGTATGATTAAAAATCTACTGGCAAGCGTACCTGGTCAAGTAATTGTAAAGTGGGCAAAGGTCCAGATGTCGAACCAACAGGGACTGTATAATTATGAATACCAAAATATGATTATTCCTACTTAATCTAGACTAATAAATAAGTGTGATTTCATATTTTAAACTAAGAAATTAAATAGCAAATAAAATTCAACTTAGTAAAAACTAAGCAGGGATTTTGGATTAAATTCAATAGGGAAAAAAATCGATCAAGGACACACGTAGGTACCAGACAAATTATGTAACAAGTAGTCGATTCAATACTCAGATTTAATATTAATTCACGGGATTTATCCTAATTTGTTCAAATGACTATTTCTAGAACAATCAAACCTATTCAAATATTAACGGATTAATCTTTCGTAATTCTAATCAAATTTGAATGCATGAATAACTGTGAGAATTAAGTAAACACCTAAACCGTACATTGAAACCGAATTTTATTTCTAGTTGGTTTTACAATATGTTGATTATCAAAGTGATCGAAATCGAATACTCCTCCGTCGACTTGGAATCGATTAACATGCCAGAAAACAGTTGATCAGGCTATTCACAAGATAAATATAAATCCGATAATCAATAAAATAAAATCAAGTCTAAAAAATCCCAAACTGATATGAATTCTTAATGTATGGAAGGCAAACACGACTATATTAAAATCGTACCCTCAATCCAATAACAAAAGAAATCAAGAAATTGCCCAATCTTGAAAACAAGTAAAAAGTTTTGGATTAACCACCTCTAGCTTACAACAAAACTAGCAACAGTAATCACGAAGAAAACAATTGATCACAACGGGACCTTCAGAAAACCTGTTTCTGACAACCCACGAGGATAATCAATCGACAAACGCCACAAAGTTGAAAACTTTGATAAGTTTGATTTTTTGGGTAAGCAAAAGCTTAATAAAATTCTAGAGAGAATTTTGTATTGAAATAATCAATAATCTGAAATCTTAATTGTTATATTTAATAATGAATGTATATGTTGTATTTATAATACAACTACAAAATAATAAAAGTTATCGTAAAATAATTCAAAATATAGCTAAAGATATCAAAGATATCTCCTAAAAGTTTCCTAGTAGGAATAAAACTCTCAAAAATAGAAAAGAATATCATAAATACTCATAAATCCAAAAACACACACTACATGTCGTACTGTGTGTAAGTGCGATAGCGCTGGAGCGCTAGGACGTCAGCGCTGGAGCGCTCCGTACAGAGCTGGAGCTCCGATGGACTAGCGCTGAGGCGCTTCAAAATACGAAGGTTTGGCGCTGGAGCGCCTGTTTTGAAGCACTGGAGCGCTGTCCTGTCGTGAAAATCCTTCATTTTCTTGATCTTTTTGGCCTTCAATAGCATTATAACATCTCTCAAAATGATCTTCAAGCATTCCAATGTTCATTATCAACGATTGAAGCGCATCTTTGAATTTCTTAGCTCGTCCTCTCGTAATCGGTCCTCTTGGCATCTCCAACGGATCCTTAATCACTTGATCAACATGCGAGCTATCCATGATCGCATCATCCTCCCCTTCTTGAAAAGGATTTGTCCTCAAATCTTGATCATCTCCTACATCAAATGGAGACAAATCAGAAACCTTGAAAGTAGCACTGACGTTATACTCACCTGGTAGATCTAATTTGTAGGCATTGTCATTGATCCGCTCCAAGACTTGGAAAGGTCCGTCGCCTCTGGGTAACAATTTAGAACGCTGCTTCTCCGGAAAATGCTCCTTCCTCAAGTGAAACCAAACCCAATCACCCGGTTCAAATACAACCTTCTTTTTACCTTTATTTGCTTGCTTTGTGTATTGCAAGTTCTTTTTCTCAATGTTCGCTTTCACCTTCTCATGCAAATTTCTCACAAACTATGCCTTTTTCTTTCCATCCATACTAACCCTTTCACTCATAGGCAAACACATCAAATCCAATGGGGTTAAAGGATTAAAACCATACACAATTTCAAATGGTGAAAAATTTGTAGTAGAATGCACACTACGATTATATGCAAACTCCACAAATGGCAAACATTCTTCCCAACTCTTCAAATTCTTTTTAATTATAGCACGCAACAAAGTTCCTAATGTCCTATTAACAACCTCAGTTTGACCATCCATTTGAGGATGACATGTAGTCGAAAACAGTAATTTAGTACCAAGCTTGCACCATAATGTTTTCCAAAAGTAACTCAAGAAACGAGTATCTCTATCAGAAACAATACTCCTAGGCATGCCATGCAATCTAACAATTTCATTAAAGAACAAGTCCGCAACATGAGATGCATCATCAGATTTATGACAAGCAATAAAATGAGTCATTTTCGAAAATCTATCAATCACCACAAACACAGAATCCCTCCCCTTCTTAGATCTTGGTAATCCTAAAACAAAATCCATCGAAATATCTACCCATGATTCACTAGGAACAGGAAGTGGGGTATACAATCCATGCGGTTGTGTCTTAGACTTAGCTTTCCTACAAGTCACACATCTCTCACAAATACTCTCAACATCATGCTTCATATGTGGCCAATAAAAATGTTCATGCAAAGTATCATAAGTTTTAGCCACACCAAAATGCCCCATCAAACCACCGCCATGTGATTCCCTAACAAGTAATTCACGTATGGACGATTTAGGAAAACACAATTTATCTTCCTTAAACAGATATCCATCATGCATGAAAAATTTATTCTTCGGACCATGCAAACATGACACATAAATATTACCAAAATCATGATCATTGGCATACAACTCCTTCACATACTCAAATTCCAAAAACTTAGAGTCCAGAGTAGATAGAAGCACATACCTTCGTGATAGAGCATCTGCTACCACGTTTTCTTTCCCTTGCTTGTCCTTGATAATATAGGGAAAAGTCTCCACAAACGCCACCCACTTGGCATGTCTCTTGTTCAGCTTTTGTTGTCCTTTGAGATGTTTCAAAGACTCATGATCCGTATGAATCACAAATTCTTTTGGCCTCAAATAATGCTGCCACGTTTCAAGAACACGAACCAAGGCATAGAACTCTTTGTCGTAGGTAGGATAATTCAAGGACGCTCCACTTAGCTTCTCACTGAAATATGCAATCGGTCTCCCACCTTGCATCAAGACACCTCCAATTCCTACACCTGACGCATCACATTCAATTTCAAAAGTGTTAGAAAAATCAGATAATACAAGTAAAGGAGCATTAATTAATTTTTACTTAATAATATCAAAAGACTTCTCTTGCTCCTCGTCCCAATGGAATGGAACGTTTTTCTTTATCACCGCAGTCATAGGAGCCGCCAAAGTGCTGAAATATTTTACAAATCTCCTATAGAAACTTGCAAGACCATGAAAACTCCGAACTTGACCAATAGAAGTAGGCGTTGGCCAATCTCGAATTGCACTTACCTTGTCCTCATCAACTTTGACACCTTGAGCACTCATAACAAAACCAAGAAACACAAGTTCTTTTGTACAAAATACACACTTTTTCAAATTAGCATACAAATGTTCAGCCTTTAGTGTGATTAACACAATCCTCAAGTGTTCAACATGCTCATTCAAACTTTTACTATACACCAAGATATCATCAAAATATACCACAACAAATTTTCCAATATAAGCACGCAAAACATGATTCATTAACCTCATAAAAGTACTAGGTGCATTAGTTAACCCAAATGGCATAATCAACCACTCATACAACCCATACTTAGTTTTAAAAGCAGTTTTCCATTCATCACCTTCTCTCATCCGAATTTGATGGTAACCACTCTTAAGATCAATTTTACTAAAGATGCTAGAACCATACAATTCATCCAACATATCATCTAGTCTAGGAATAGGATGCCTATACTTGATGGTAATATTGTTAACGGTTCTACAATCAATACACATTCTCCATGAACCGTCTTTCTTAGGCACTAACAAAACAGGTACAGCACAAGGAGACATAGACTCACGCACAAATCACTTATCAAGAAGTTCACTTACCTGCCTTTGTAGCTCTTTTGTTTCTTCCGGATAACTCCTATAAGCTGGACGATCGGTAATGCACTTCTGGGCACAAGATCAATTTGATGCTCAATTCCCCTCAAAGGTGGTAGTCCTTGAGGTAAATCCTCCGGAAATAATTCTTCAAATTCCTGCAAAAGAGAACCAAAATTGCTCGGAAGATTTCCGGCTATATCACTTGTGTTAAGGAGAATCTCCTTATAGAAAATCAACACAAGTGGAGTATGCACATGTAAAATCTCTCGCAACTCACTCTTTTGGGCCATGTATATTTTTTTATCGGCCTCTTTCCTCTCAATTTTTTTCTCATCTTTTTTTCTTTCATTCTTTTTTTCTAAGGCCATCTCACTTTTTTGTTCACTCTTTTTTTCGGCCTCTTCTTTCTTTTTCTTTTGCAAATGATCCTCCAATATTTGCTTTGGAGTCATAGGCAACAATACAACAGATTCCTTTTTCATAGTAAAGGAATAACGATTTTTAAACCCATCATGTGTCACCTTCCTATCAAATTGCCACGGTCTACCCAACAAGATATGACACGCTTGCATAGGCACCACATCACACACCACTTCATCTCCATACTTCCCAATTGAGAAAGGCACCACAACTCGCCTAGTCACTCTCACTTCAGAACTATCATTAAACCACTGCAATCTATAGGGTTGAGGATGCTTTGAAGTAGGCAAACTCAATTTCTCAACAAGCTCGCTACTTGCGACATTGGTACAGCTACCCCCATCAATGATGACACTACACACTTTGTTTTTCACAAAGCATCTAGTATGAAACAAATTTTCCCTTTGATTTTCTTCTTCTTCCTTTTGTTGCACATTCAACACTCTCCTAGTCACCAACAACTCTCCAACGACTGCCTTATATCCCTCGTCATCGGGATCCTCCAACGCAGGCATATCATCATAATTCTCCTCCTCACTCTCCAATTCAACCTCACCACCATCATTCACAATCATTATTTTTTTGTTAGGATACTGACTAGCAATATGACCAAGACCTTGACATCTAAAGCATTTAATATCCCTAGAACGATTATTGGGAGTTTCAAATTTACCTTGCACTCCTTGCTTTGGTGTTTTTTGCTTGATGACAACTTTTGGTTTGGACACCGGCTTGACATCCTCTCGTTTGCCAACGTTTGGATGCCAAGGTGTAGTAGTTCCTCCACCCGAGGACACTCGACCAATGCCTCTCCTTTTAAGCTGTAGCTCCACTTTCATAGCTAATTGTACCATCTCTTCAAGATCCACACAATGTCGTAGCTCCACTTGGTCGTGAATATCTCTATTCAAACCACACAGAAATCGAGCCACTGTTGCCTCACTATCCTCCTCAATGTTAGCCCGGATCATAGTAATCTCCAACTCCTTGTAGTAGTCTTCTACACTTCTCGAGCCTTGCTTCAAATTCTGCAATCGCTTAAACATATCACGATAATAGTAATTAGGAACAAACCTTTTCTTCATTATTTGCTTCATCTCCTCCCATGTTTCAATAGGTCTCTCACGATTTCTCCTCCTAGATGTAGTCAGTTGATCCCACCAAATTAGAGCATAATCCACAAACTCAACAACCGCTAACTTTATTTTTTTCGAATCGTTGTAGTTGTGGCAGTCAAACACCGATTCCACTCTCATCTCCCACTCCAAATAAGCCTCTGGATCAGATTTCCCATTAAACGATGGAATTTTCATCTTAATCTCATTAATATTCCCATCTTCTCTACCCCCTTCAGTATACCTCCCTCGCATTGCTTCTCTTCTATTTCTTCCATCGTCTTGACCTCGCCTATTCCTACCCGAATTCTCACCAAAACTCTCATCATCCTCACTAACTTCAAGTTTACTTATCCTTTCATGCATTGTTTCCAACTCCGCTCTCATTGCTTCCCTTATCATTGTACTCAAATCTTCCTTTGAAAAATTGTGACTATTTGAACTCATCGTACCTGCAAGAAAAAAATTAGTAATAAAATTCCTCACACAAGTTCTCACAAGTCCCTCCAAACGAATTCACTCAATCACTCTTTTTTTTTTTCACTCAGAATTTATGTAGGCTTTTGCTTGGTAAAAGTGAATCAAACTCTCATGCTCACAACTTGTAGACACTTGAAGATTGACTCTCGAAGACTGACAAAAACAAGATGAATAAATTTATGAACACTCGAATTTTGACTTGAACCCAAGGATGAACAATTGACAACAAGTTATCTTGCTTCTTCAATATTTCTTTTTTTTTTTTTGAAGCTTTCGATCCTTTCTATTTTTTTTTTGATCGATTTTTTTTATTTTATAACTTGTAGCACAAGACACGAGACTTGGATAACAAGTTTGAAAGAAACGACACAAAAATTTGACGAAGGAAATATTCCAACGAAGAACGATGAAGAACGGGTAAGAAGAACGCGAAGAACAGAGATAGATGAAGATAGATACTTACTTGATTCAAAACCTTTGCTTTGATACCAAATGATATGAATTCTTAATGTATGGAAGGCAAACACGACTATATTAAAATCGTACCCTCAATCCAATAACAAAAGAAATCAAGAAATTGCCCAATCTTGAAAACAAGTAAAAAGTTTTGGATTAACCACCTCTAGCTTACAACGAAACTAGCAACAGTAATCACGAAGAAAACAATTGATCACAACGAGACCTTCAGAAAACCTGTTTCTGACAACCCACGAGGATAATCAATCGACAAACGCCACAAAGTTGAAAACTTTGATAAGTTTGATTTTTTGGGTAAGCAAAAGCTTAATAAAATTCTAGAGAGAATTTTGTATTGAATAATCAATAATCTGAAATCTTAATTATTATATTTAATAATGAATGTATATGTTGTATTAATAATACAACTACAAAATAATAAAAGATATCGTAAAATAATTCATGGGTGACATCATTGATGGGACTTCAGAGGATCCGAAGTCAGGATCGGAGGCTCCGAACAGGAACGGAGGCTCCGAAGTCAGGAACGGGGGATCCAAACCAGTTCGGAGGATCCGAAGTCGAGTTCGGACCGCCCGAACTTCGCCTATAAATAGAGGTCCGAAATTTCATTTTCAACACGCACCTCTCCTTTTCCTCTCTCAATTCCTAGGCCTTCTAACTCAGATCTAGGGAGTTCTAGGCATCCTATTGGGAATCCGGAAGTGGCATAGCGATCCCGACGTCGAGGCGAAGATGTGCCTAAGTTTTGAGGCAATTGTCATCAGCGGGCTGACGACGAACGCAGGTATAACTATGGTCTCCTTAAATTATTTAGGATTATGCAATAGCTTAATTAAGGCTTTTAGATCTTAAATAATGATGCATGGGTATTTGCATTGTAGAGTTGATGATAGGCTTGGAACCTAGAGTGGGACTGCTAGAAACTGCCTATAGAAAGGTACGCAAGTACAGACTGAGATAGCCAGCGGGTTTTGCATGCTTATATGTTGCATTTGTGTGTCATATTATTATGCAGGATGTGCATATCATATTGTGCCTGTCCATCTTGTGAGATGAGCCATGTAGGGCCGCTCAGCTCTGTCTGGACGATTGATGTCTAAGGCCCAGTGACTGACGGGTCATGGGTGATTAGCATCTGGGGAAACACAGTCCACGTCCTATAGGAATGAGCAGTGTCGACAGGGTTTACTCCCCAGGTTGTACCACTCATGTCCTAGGCGCCATTACTGAGCAGTTATATACAGTTATCCCAGATATAGATACCCTATCATTTGCATGCATCATAATTGTATGTTTTACCCAGTGCTTTCATATTGAGCTTAGAGCTCACGTCCAATATTTTCTGTGTATCTGGACACCCCATTCGATGGGGCAGGTGTAGGTGCAAGATTGAGCGCCAGGAGCTTGGAGTAGCCAGTGACCAGTGAAGACAGCAGGATTAGCTGTAGGTTTTGCCTTTAGGCTATTTATTCAATTTGGTTGTATAAATCGAATTGGTTTAACCAATTGTATTCTGCCGGTCTGGTTTTATTTAAGTCTTTCGCAGCGATTTATTTAATGCATGTTTAATTATGCTCTTAAACTCTGATTAGATAGCGGATCCGGGTAGGGTCGCTACATTTATTGGTATCAGAGCATATGCATGCAAGAGACTTGGGATATAGTAAAGAGACTTTGGGTTATCCTTATAGGATGGATGAGACCTTGGAAGAGGTGATGATGCGGCGATTAGTTTGCCCAGAGACTATCATCATCGGCAAGATTTCTGAAGATTTGGCTTATGGGATACCAGCAAGTGCGGACAGGAGTGATGGATCGTGTCCGAGTTTTCAAGATTTCTACTCATGTGGATCCTAGTTTTGGATTGAGTACCGGATGCCAGAGGCAGTGGCAGAGCATTGGATGGGACGCACTTGATGCTTGCATCTGTATTGTCCATACCATGATGACACTACTCTGAAGATTTTCCAGTCGTAGATGGAGAGATTGTCAGATAGACCTTCACCAGAGAATGCCTCAAGTGCCTAAAGCATGACAGGTTTCGAGCGTGAGGTCTTTAACCTCATGCAGAACATGGTTTTGCCGTTATGCTGGTATCGATGCTTTTGGTAGGCATACGAGAAACTTCATGTTCAAAAGCATGATTTGGTTACAGGAAGAACGCTGATGGCAGATCGTGAGCAGAAGAGGTCGACTGACATGCACTGACGCAGAGCATAGCTGGTTAGCTATCATTTGCCATTTCTCCGGAGTTCTTCGTAGGAGGACATGTAGAGAGACTTGGTCGGAAGTATGCTTGTATCGATGCGTGTGTTGATTAGAAGCTTCATGCTCAAGAAACAAGACAAGTACGATGATTTTAAATACTGTATTGATGTAGTTGTAAAAAGTATTTCAGTTGTAATGAATCATCATACTTTGGTTGTATCATTTCAAGTTCGATTGTACATTTCATTGTATTTTGAATACTGTATATATTACATGAGATTGTAATAAAGAGAATTGTACATAACTTGAAATAAGTGTTACATGTTTTATTTATCCAGCAATTCGTGGATGGTTGCATGATTTTGCTGAGGTTGGCTTGATTCTAGTTGATTAGTGTTCAACTGCTGTAGCTCATGGGATTTGAGTGGGCCGACTGTGACTGTTTGACTTGTGGTTAGTCTAGGCGTTTTTCCTAGGATTGACCTAGTTAGTCAGTGGACTAAGTTAGTGCCAGCGATGAGTGGACTCATCTAGGGGCATTAAGGGTATTGTTCGGTTTAGAACATTTGAACTTTGTTCTAGGTTGTTTTCTTAGAACAGTAGGCTGACTGACCTTTGTTAGGTTGAGGCTTGTGATGATGGTTTTTAATCGGGATACCAGGTCCAGTATATGCCGAGAGTTGTGGACTATGACCATGACTAGACGTGATGGGACGCGACCCTATGCCAGTGTTACTCTGGGAGTCCTTGTACTTCAGAGGTTATCTAGGAGCCTTCGTGCTTCAAGATTGGCGGTGGGAAGGCTACTCAGTCTAGGGATTCGGTAGCAGTCACAACAGGGTATGACCTTGGATTAGATATCAGGTTTGATATCGATGGCTTGATATCGTCTGGTGTGCCAAAGATATAGGGTGAGTATTCTACTATGAGAACTAGTCTTGGAGGGAATTCCTTGACGAGTGTGTACTGTGGGGACCCGGGTTGCTAATCTTATCTTAGGACAATTTATTATAATTAACAATTAATCAAGTACTCAAAAGAATTAAGGAACCAAGAGCTAAACAAAATTAATTTTTTTTTAAAATACACTGTCTCGCTCGATTGGCAGAAGTTGGCCGATCGAGTGAGCTCAAACTCGAAGCTCTCGGGTCCAGGACATTCTTGGCCTCGCTCGATCGGTGAACTTCAGCCAATCGAGCGGCCAAGAATATCAACTCCTCTGTTCTGCAAAATACATGGCTCGCTCGATCGGTGAATTTCACCCGATCGAGCGGGCTTCAATTCTGGAAAAATCTGCTGCTAACAAAGTGCTGTCAAAGGTAGAAACAATAACTATAATCTCTTGTATAATCTACCAAATAAGATACATGCTATCTCATAACATCTTATAAGCTTCCATACACAAGCTAAGACATATTCAACTACTTATACAACATTCTTGTATCTGTTCTAACATGGTTCATCAACTCAAAGTATATGTAGTGCTGCTAAAACCCGTGTCCTCACATGCTACAACTCTATCTCGAGCCATCACTGTCTCTTTTGACTAGCTCCTGCCCCACCTATTGCCATGCACACATACAAAACAAAGCAATAGCCGGATACCTCTGGTGAGAATAAAATTCCGGTATAAACAACATAAAGCGCAAGATAATAAACGTGAATGCAATGCATATGGCAAAAGAGGCTATCAAGCTGATATCAATAGGATATAAGT
This sequence comes from Henckelia pumila, assembly GCF_033568475.1. Taxonomy (NCBI): domain Eukaryota; kingdom Viridiplantae; phylum Streptophyta; class Magnoliopsida; order Lamiales; family Gesneriaceae; genus Henckelia; species Henckelia pumila. Next base: position 136,588,812 of record NC_133123.1, read on the forward strand.
TCTTTGGGATCCCGAGGAAATAAAATCTTTAACGAACACCAACTCACCCAATCGAGGTGAAGTTAAATACTTTATTTTCTCTGACTTTGATGCAACTGTAGTGAGTCTTCTGGCTCTGGAAGTAAGTCTACAATCCGTGTCACTCAACTACAGCCCTCCAAACGTCATATGTACTCTAGGCTTTTCAACCCTCTGTGCTTTTCAGGCTGGAGTTCAAGATGAATGCAACATGTTCTGTATGTATTAAATGCTCTAAAACATCTTGAACAACTAATCATATAAGCATGTAAAGCAATCAAAGCATCTAATCACATAAAATACATACTCAACCAAGTATGTGATTAACAATGGAATACTCGAAACAATAGCTATTTCGAGTGTTCTATCCCATTTGGATTTGCTGTCATTTATGTCTTTCGATGTCGAGTCTGAAAGTACTTCAAATCTGTAAATACAATCAACAACAACATGTCAAAATCTGCTCAGCTTCTCAACTTCATTTCAAATATAATGCGCTAAACCTTGCTTCAACTCCTTCTCGGTTCGAATCGGGATTCTCGAGTCGTCAATCTTCGAATGAAAGCTGAGAAATAACATATCAAATAACTAACAAGATCAGATGCAACTCAAACCATGCTCCTTTTAATCAATAATATCGAAGTCTTGACATTTTGCGAATAGACGGCGTAACGGCTACAAACCGGCAATCCAAACAATATCCAAAACAATCCAACAATCAAGATCACTTATAATCTCATATCAATATCATCAAAAGCATCATAATCAGATAGGGTAGGGTTCGAATTTTGCTTGCTAAAATCATATAAAATCCGAACGATAGTCTTTTTCTGAACCGTCTGCGAATACGTAATCGGTACAGCTCATAAATGCTTATATCTTAAAATCATAAATTTCCATCTTCAACATACAAATAAAGTATGAGAAAGATGAATGAAACTTGTACCAAAACTAAGGTCTTGGAGCGGTGATCGCAGATATATATTTATTCGGAATTTCTGACAACCGGAGCACAAGTTATCGGAGCTTGAACGGGACAAAAATGGCGTCCAAAGGTTTCAGCCGTGTACTGCCTCTTTACCCTTTTCTTTTGATGTTTTCCACGTGAAAAAGAGATAATTCAAGTAGATAATTAGATATATATTGCATATTTGCACTTTAGTCCTTGAACTTTTGGCTATTTGCAATTCAGTCCCCGGAAAAGCGATTTAATTCAATTTCAATCCTTATTCATTTAAGAATATTAAAATTTAATTCTAAACTCTAAATATTTCCAAATTAAATATTCTCGGATTAAAATTAAATAATCCCGGGCCATACATTTCTCCCCCACTCATGCATGAGTTCATCCTCGAAATCATAAGCAAGCTGTATAGACAATCTGTATACACATAAGAGAAAGAAATAACATAAAGCAGAATAAGAACTCACATCAATGAAACAACTCTGGAAATCTCTGTCTCATGTCTGACTCAGTCTCCCAAGTCGCTTCTTCAGTGCCATGTCGACTCCACTGAACTTTGACTAGCTGAATTGTCTTGTTTCTGAGCTGTTTATCTTTGCGATCAAGAATCTGAATAGGCTGCTCAAAATAACTGAGAGTCTCGTCAAGTTCAGCTTCATCAGGCTGAAGAATATGGGAAGGATCAGGCTGATACTTCCGCAGCATAGAGACATGGAATACGTCATGAATACCAGACAAAGATCGAGGAAGAGCGAGTCGATAAGCAAGATCGCCTATGTTCTCGATAATCTCATATGGATCAATAAAACGTGGAGATAACTTTTCTCTCTTGCCAAATCTGACTGTACCTCTAAACGGAGAAATCTTCAAGAAAACTCTGTCTCCCTGATCAAAAGATAGAGGTCGTCGTCTGATATTTGCATACTTTGCTTGTCTGTCCTGAGCTGTTTTCATTCTTTTCTGAATAAGCTTCACCTTTTCAGTCATTTCTCGGATCATATCTGGCCCAACATCTGGTACGTCTGAGATATCATCCCAATAAAATGGTGATCTGCATTTCTTTCCGTACAATGCTTCAAAAGGAGCCATCTCAATGCTCGTCTAATAGCTGTTATTATAAGAGAATTCTGCAAGTGGTAATGAATCTTGCCAACTTGTACCAAAATCTAGTACTACAGCTCTCAACATATCCTCAAGTGTCTGGATAGTCCGCTCTGACTGTCCGTCTGTTTGAGGATGATAAGCAGTACTCAGATGCAAGTGAGTACCAAGAGCTTGTTGCAAACTATGCCAAAAGTGTGATGTAAATCTAGGGTCTCGATCTGAAACAATAGATTTAGGCACACCATGTAATCTTACCACTTCTCGGACGTAGATTTCTGTCATCTGATCATGTCTGTACGTCATTCTGTACGGAATAAAACATGCTGATTTCGTCAAACGATCAATAATCACCCAAATGGCATCGCACCCTCTGGATGAACGTGGTAGCTGTGTAACGAAATCCATGGAAATATGATCCCATTTCCATTCTGGAACTAATAGACTCTGCAATAGACCACCTGGTTTCTTTCTTTCTGCTTTTACCTGTTGGCAATTCAAACATTTAGACACAAAATCTGTGACATTTGCTTTCATTTGTTTCCACCAATACTGTGTCTTCAGATCATTATACATTTTCCTGCCACCAGGATGAATACTGAATCGACTGCTGTGAGCCTCTTTCAATATCTGCTGTTTCAAGTCTGAAACATCTGGAACAACAAGTCTGTTATTCACATATAAAACATCATCAGCACTAACCTGATATTCAGATTGATAACCAGATCTGACCATAGCAATAGAATTCTGAATATTTTGTTCCTCTTTCTGTGCTTCTTTGATTCTCATTAACAGTTCTGGCTCAGCTCTTATAGCACAAACACGAATAGGTCACATATCTGTTTCAAATATTAATCCAAAAATACAACAATCTTCCACCAATTGAGATACACCTATTATAATGGACTGGACCCGCACCCTCTGCTTTCTGGCCACATCAGGCACTTCTACTCTGGGCCGGCCCAGCCATTTTCTACTCATGGGCCTTCTCCCACCTGGAAAGGGAGTTTCATGCCCTCCCCAGGGATAGAACTTGGATCTCCAGGCATAAATCCAAATTCTTATCATCCCTGTCCATTACAAAAAAGGGCGCCCTTTTATGTAATGGATTGGGACTCTGCTCTGCCATCTCTCAGGCTCTGCTCTGGCCCAGCCATACTCATGGTCTTCTCTCCACCTGGAAAGGAGAGTTTCATGCCCTTCCCAGGACTCGAACTTGTAACCCAGGAAGAAGAACCAGTGCTCCGATTCTTTCTATTCCATCTGGTTCTGGAGGTTTCACAATTTATTGCGATGCTTCTCATCTAGGTCTGGGTTGTGTTCTTATGCAGAGGAAGCAGGTGATAGCATATGCGTCGAGGCAGTTGAAACCGCACGAGACTCGCTATCCAGTTTATGATCTTGAACTCGCTGCTATTGTTTTTGCCTTGAAGATCTGGCGTCACTATTTGTACGGTGAGTCTTTTGAGATCTATTTTGATCATAAGAGTCTTAAGTACTTATTTTCACAGTCTGAGTTGAATATGAGACAGAGGAGATGGCTAGATTTATTGAAGGACGAAGGACTGCGAGATTAAGTATTACCCAGGTAAGTCGAATGCAGCTGCCGATGCCTTGATTCGCAAGCTTTGCTCTTTATCTCTTTCGACGATCGGTGTTTCTCGGTTGATCGACGACTGTTGCACTTCTGGGCTGGAGTTTGAGCCAGATAGAAATCCAATCAGAGTTTGTGCGATTCAGGCCAAGCCAGAGTTGTTTGTGTCGATCAGAGAAGCACAGAAATCAGATGAGAGTATTCAAAAGTCGATAAAGAAGGTGAGATCAGGACACAAGTCTGAGTTTCAGGTCAGAGATGATGTTTTATTTGTGAATAGCCGTATTGTTGTGCCTGAGATTGATGAGTTAAGACAATGTATTCTTAGAGAGGCACTGTGAGACCCCGTTACTAATCATCTAATCTCGAATAATTAAACACAATCAATCACAAAGAGCCGCGGAAAAATCGAATCAATTTTTTTATTTTTTTAAAGGATTGAAACGCGCCCGCGCGAGCTTTCTCCTCGCGCGCGCGCAGGCAAAAGGTCCAGAGGCTTGTGGAACTGCTCGCACCCGCGCGAGGGGAGTGCTCGCGCGCGCGCGAGCAAAACTGTCAGAGCCCCTCCAGGCTAGCCGCACGCGCGCGAGGTCCAACCTCGCCCGCGCGCAGGCCAAATGAACAGAAACCTGGAAACGCTGGAAAAAATCAACCAAGATCAATTTCGATCTATTCTAAACTCAAGAATGCATAAATATCAAAATTTGGGACATACAATATTCTATGTTCTGTCCAAAAAAAAATACAATAAGAATTTTGACGATAGGGTCATTCGACAAATCAAATAAATTCGAGTTTCCTATACATAAATCAAGACATGAAATTTCATCAACCCTATAATGCAAGATTGCTAAAAGAACAAACTTCTAGACGGTGTCTCACTCTATCACTTCCAACTCGATCTAGTCATGTATCTTCTGACACGATCCTGCCCCATCTGCCGTCAAGTACACATACAAACAAAACGACAGCCGGATAATCCGGTGAGAATATAATTCCCAGTAAAAGAGACAAATAAAGCAATTTCAAATAATATAACAATTCATGTTATATAAAACAACGAGCCAATTAATTCAAAAAGGCATATCAGCTATCAACTCAAAATGCATTAAAATGCAATGCATGACTTCAAAACTCGGGATTATCTAATCGAATATCAATCGGTACTCGGTTGGGATCCCAGGGCCAAGTTTTCACGAACAACTCACCAACACACCCATTCGGGGTGGATGTCGCTCAACTCAGACCCCTAGACTTCAGAGCAACTATAAGAAGCATTTTAGCAATTGGAAAAACTCGAAATCCAAAGCCACTTCAATATAGCTCCCTAAATCGTCTAAATTCAAAACGAATCGAATCTTTGGCTCAAGATGTATGCAAATGAAACTAAACTCATTCCATTTAAAATCAAATAATTCGAAAAGCATACGAGTATGTGATTTCTTTCGGGCACTCGAATTAATTCAAATTCGAGTTAATCGTCCCGTTCATTCAATCGTCGTCTTTTTACCTTTCAAGTTCGTCAAGGATTCAATCTGAAAATAACAACGAACTCAAATAAATAATCAATCGAATCAAAACAATCGAAGCAAAGAAATTCAATCAATATCGAATCAAAACCAGTCGAGCCATCTCAAGAAGTTCAATACTATACCGTTCTTCAATTCTGAATCGATTCAACTCCCAAGTTCGATCCAAATCCTAAACTTCAACCCAAATCTGAAAATGAAGATTATACAGATTCGATGTCAATTCATCAACTCAAACAATTTCGGAAATCAAACCAAAACAAACAACCGATAATCCAAAACTCGATTTCGACGGCATAACGGCTATAAACGGTCAAACCAAAAATCCTCAACATCATCAAACCATTCCAAACAACTCATATCATCTTCCAATCCATCAAAACACAACAAAATCCAACAAAATCCAAAATTCGACCTTTTTCTGAACCGACTTCGAATACACGGTCTATGCTAGCTCAAGCACAATATACCCGAAAATTATCAAATTCTGACTACCCAAAAAAAATCAAAGTTCGTGGATCGTAGCAAAACTTACGTCCAAATGAAGCCTTCGTTGCAGTGATCGTGAATCTCAACTCGAATCTGAAATCTAACGGTCGGATCGTGCGAATCGAACGGAGCAAAAGCTTGAAGAAATCAGTCATGGCTTCCGCTTCAGTACGTACGAAAATGGAGAGGGAGGAGAGGGATGTGAAGTGATGTGATGGGGAGTCCACTTGAAAGGATAATAATAATAAAAATCTCATTTTGCACTTTGTTCCCTGAACTCCCAATTAAATCGATTCAGTCCCACCTCAAAATAATTTCCACTAATTCCAAAATGATTAATATTCAATTATGCTAATCATGAAATAATTAATTTCAGGGCCTTACAATTCTCCCCCTCTAAGAATCGATTTCGTCCTCGAAATCAAAGCAGTTCCATCTCATAGAAAACAAGATAGAGTTCGAAGACTGCTAAAATAACTCTTCTCCCAAAACAACTCTGAAATCGCGGTTCTAATCAAACTCCGCTTCCTGCACCGTTTCTTTAAATCCGTATCGGCTTAACTGCACAACTCATCTGAAACGGTTCCGCTAAGAAGCTGCAACTATAATCGGTCAACTCTGAATCAGTTGTCTCAAACAAAACTGGCGACACATCAATTTTCGTCTCAACAACAAGAAAAATATGTGAATCGGCAACAAAAGATGTGAAGCCCGTCGAGAATACCCAAAGAATATGGAAGATTAAATTAGTGGAAAACAAGGAGAACTGAAGAAGTAAAAGTCAGTAGGCGAGATCGCCTAAATCCTTTAGAATCTCAAAGGAGCTTGAGAGTTCATCGAGACAGTTCTCTCTCTTATTATTACTGCCACAACCTCTAAAAGGAGGAATCTTCTTAATTACTCGGCCTCCCTGAACATAAGTACAGAGATCTGCGTCGGAATCCGAGTAATTCGTTTATTCTTCTTCTCAAGTCATCTTTATCTTAGATAGGAAAACTACATTCGTCTATCAAATCTCGAATCAAATCTGATCCCAAGTTAACTCAAAATCTCATTCTGAGAGGACAGACCTTGACAAGTTAACTATCTGAAAATTCTCCTGACAACAATTCCAAACATATTGTCGTGTCTGAAATCCATTCTGTATGGAAACAGAAGCCGACTACAGTCATATCTCGATTATAGTCAGATAGCATCTCCAAATCAAACAGTTCTATACCTCCGTGACCACATGTCGAATGCTCCCAATTCCATTTTGCACGGATAAAACGGCGACAGATTAAAACAATCTGAAACTCTTTCTGACCAACTTGTCAACATTGGGTCGAGTCTGGAGTTCATTCCATACAAAAAAACAGTAGCAGATTCTATAATCGGTCTAATAGTTCAGCTGACTACTAATTTCCCGACTGAACGATAGCTTCGGAAAGTAATCGTCGAAAAATAATCTTCTTTACAATCTGACAATAGCTGTACCATAGACAGTCGGTTCTTTAATCCTCTAAACATCTTTCGGTCGTCTGAGAGAATAATGCATAAGTGCAAAGTGCAAATATCAAGGTACTCTGTCTCAATCAAAATCTCTGAACGACAAAACAATTACTCAAAACTGAGGTATTGTCACTGTCCTGAAACCCAGCTTGTGTCCAGTACTGACTCTTCTTTAATAAATTCTTCAATTCAAATCTGTTTTCTGCGCTATCTCCATCTTCTAAATCAATTCTGGTTCAGTTCGGATAAAAGAATTCTGATAGACTTCCTATTTGTTCTAGACTCTAAATCAGGAGTGCAACATTCATCGGTCGGTGAAGTCAAGGATAGTAGCTAAAATAAGAACAGATCCATCGGCTCAAGAGAATAACGGTAGTAGATAAAATAATAATACATCATTATGTTCCAACTTCAGTTGCTGCACTGTTCTACTTCAGATCATACTGTAAGTCACCATCAGATTCTACATCATATCCAATCTGTACCTCAATCTCAAAATCAGTTCGGTTGCGAAACTCATACTCTGACTTCTCAGTTCAACAAAAAGACTTCGAAAATTTCACTGGAGATAAAGATGCCCGATCTGCCATATCAATATCACGAAAAGGATGTTGATCCTTGAATTGCTCCATTTTCTACCATGACTGAGCTATCACAGATTTCTTATGAATATAAGAATACCTCAAGAATCTAGATAAGAAAATTCAATGCACTGAAGATCATCAGTACAGAGGAAATAAGAATTACTGAAGCTCTGGTCGATCTCTTTTTATTGCCAAACAAACTGATCTCATAAGATTTGGTTCAGATACAAGAGCTTTCTCTAGAGTTAGATGAGAAATCGGCTCCACGACGATAAGAATCTCTCGAAAATCTGCAATTGAACTCAAAATCTTCAATTCTCAGGTACATATGTCGGTTTGGCTTCAATCAAAACAGCTTTGGTTGTAGTGACCCGCAATTAATCAAGGTAATTAAGGAAATTAATTACTAAATTTTGCCTAAAATTATCCAAAGTGGATCGGAAGCTCCGAAGCACAGATCGGAAGCTCCGATCTGGATCGGACGTTTCGTTGGAGGATTGTACGTTCCGTTCTGGCTAGGGCTGGCGTCATCACCGACGTCAGCAAGATGACATCACTGCTTATGCACGTGAGGTGACATCGGACGTTCCGATGTCACGATCGGACGCTTCGTTCGCGATCGGACGTTCCGATGAGGGATCGGACGTTCCGATCGCCGTCTATAAATAAGGGGTCCGAGCCCTCATTCTGTGCACCGATTTCCCCTCCTTTCCTCTGGTTTTCGAACCTTCTTACTTAGATCTACGGAGTTCTAGGCATCCTATTGGGAATCCGGAAGTTGCCTAGCGATCCCGGCGTCGTAGCGGAGGTGTGCCTAAGTTTTGAGGCGATTCTACACCAGCGGGCTGATGACGGACGAAGGTATAATTTGGCTTCCTAAAAATATTTAGGAGTATGAAATAGCTTAGTTAAGGCTTTTAGAGCGTTTATAGTGATGCATGGACTTTTGCATGTGTAGACGCAGTAGAACAGACTTGTAGGCTTTGGACCTAGACGAGTGTGCTAGGAGTTGACCTGCAGTGTTAGAGGTACGTAAGTACTGACCGAGATAGCCGGCATAATATTTATACATATGTGTGTGATGCATGATGTATGTGCTGTATTGACTATGTTTTACTGTTTTTAGCACATGCATATGTTTTTACGGAGACTGCATCAGGTATGATGTGAGTCATGACAGTTTCCATCAGTCGAGGCGATTCTTCCTGAGGATTCGTGTCTTGGGAATATACGAGTACCATGCGGAGTCGCTCTCTTGTCCGTTACTGTGTATTCCAGGCGCCATGAGTAAAGTGATTTAACCCTGATTTTTAAAGTCATGTGCATGCTCATATTTATATTTATATTTGGGACACCTTGTGGCGGGTCAGGTCTGAGGCTGGACGGTTTCGGTGGTTCCCAGCAGGGTTGAGGTTGCTACCATGCAGAGGTAGTTTGTTAGGGATTCCGATACCCTAATTTCGATTTGGTTGTATAAATAATTATACACTGTTTCTATCGTCGGTTGTATTCTGTCGATTGGATTTGTTGTACTTTGGAATTATTCGTTATTTAACGCTTTAATTATTGTTGCTTGCGCTAATCACTCTGATTAGGTAGTAGATCCGGATAGGGTCGCTACATTCATTGGTATCAGAGCGCATTGCAACTGGGAATTAGTAAAACGGATTTTAAGAGTTGTCTGTTGTTATTGACAGATGGCAGATGATGATTACGTGAGTCAGGCTAGCGGTGGTCGTTGGGGTGATCCACCAAGGAGACATCACCATAGACATCATCATGAGGATCATAGGCGTTTTAGTACGAACCGTTTTCTTCAGATGGCTCCTAAGCCATTGGTGGGTGGCGAGGCTCCTGCAGTTGCTGAGGACTGGTTGGAGCGTATGGAGAGTTGTTTTCGGGAGTATCAGTGTACTGAAGCCCAGAAGATGGAGACTTTAGCTTTTGTTCTAGAGGGAAATGCAAAGAGGTGGTGGAGAGCTACTTCTACTTCGTTTATTGCCGCCAGGGATACCGCTACTTGGGCTGAGTTTAAGTCTTCCTTCGAGAAGCATTACTTTCCTCCAGCTTTGCGTTAGACGAAGGCGAGCGAGTTGCTGAGTTTGCGACAGGGTACTATGACCATTGATGAGTACCAGTAGAAATTCTTTGAGCTTCTTTCTTTCAGTCCCCATATTGCGAATAGCTCAGAGACGATGCACGATCTATTTCTTCAGGGCCTTAACCCTGACATTCATCAGTTGGTTGCCATGGGCAAAGAGAGGAACTTCGAGAATTTGGTGAACAATTGTCACCAGGCAGAGGACAGTCTGCAGAGGAACAGGACTTTCGGATCTTCTGCATCCAGACCATCTAGCTCTTTGGGTCCAAGGGCCCAGTCTTTTAAGAGACAGGGTGGTACTTCTTCTTCTTCTTCTTCCGGATCTGGCGGTGTTCATCGTTTTGGTGATTCACGACGTTGTCGTCAGTGCAAACGGAAGCATCACTCAGGACCGTGTCCTCATATCACTGGTGTTTGTTTTTAGTGCAGCCAGGAGGGTCACATGAAGAGAGATTGTCCCACTTTGGCCGGTACAGTGAGTGGTTTGGGGAGTGTTGGTGGTTCTCAGACCACTATATATCAGCCACCGCGGTATCAGCAGCAGCCTTCGCCGCAGCAGCGTCAGCAGTTGCAGCCATCGCAGCGACATCATTCTCAGTCTTCTTCGAGAGGACAGTCATCGCGCCCGCGTGCTCAGGGGCAGGTGTTTGCGCTGAACCAGGAGCAGGCTCAGACAGACAGTGAGAACATGATTGCAGGTACTTTTAGTTTGTGCGGTTTTCTTGCTTATCTTTTGATCGATACCGGTGCTTCGCATTCATTCATATCAGCTCGGTTTGTTAAGAGGCATAAATTACCTTTTGTTTCCTGGTCAAGAAGTCTTAGCTAAGCGTCTTGTTTTGGGTTGTATTTTGGGATTTGAGGGACATCTGTTGAGCGCTAACCTGATGGTTTTAGCGATGGATGACTTTGATGGTATCATCGGAATTGATCTTCTGACTTCGTATCGAGCGGTAGTGGATTGCTACCAGAGATTTTTCCAGTTTCGCCCCGAGGCTGAGGATGCTTGGTATTTCTATGGTGAGGGAGCGCGACCCCCGATGCCAGTGGTTTCTGCTCTGAAAGCCCGACGTGCTTTAGAGTCTGGCGGGGAAGGCTACCTGATCTATGCGATTGATGCATCCTTAGAGGGTCCGGACATGGAGGAGATACCAGTAGTCAGTAAGTTCCCGGATGTGTTTCCCGACGAGATTCCAGGGTTACCACCTGTGCGAGAGATAGAGTTTGGCATTGACTTGTTACCAGGGACAGCGCCGATTTCCCGAGCACCGTACCGATTAGCTCCATCTGAGATGCGAGAGTTGCAGCAGCAGTTGCAGCAGTATTGGCATTGAATTAATGTGAGACCCCATTACTAATCATCTAATCTCGAATAATTAAACACAATCAATCACGAAGAGCCGCAGAAAAATCGAATCAATTTTTTTTTTTTAAAGGATTGCCTCGCGCCCGCGCGAGCTTTCTCCTCACGCGCGCGCAGGCAAAAGGTCCAGAGGCTCGCGGAACTGCTCGCGCCCGCGCGAGGGGAGTGCTCGCGTGCGCGCGGGAAAAACTGTCAGAGCCCCTCCAGGCTAGCCGCGCGCGCGCGAGGTCCAGCCTCGCCCGCGCGCAGACCAAACGAACAGAAACCTGGAAATGCTGGAAAAAATCAACCAAGATCAATTTCGATCTATTCTAAACTCAAGAATGCATAAATATCAAATTTTGGGACATACAATATTTTAAGTTCTGCCCAAAAAAAAAATACAATAAGAAGTTTGACGATAGGGTCATTCGACAAATCAAATAAATTCGAGTTTCCTATACATAAATCAAGACATGAAATTTCATCAACCCTATAATGCAAGATTGCTAAAAGAACAAACTTCTAGACGGTGTCTCACTCTATCACTTCCAACTCGATCTAGTCATGTATCTTCTGACACGATCCTACCCCACCTGCCGTCAAGTACACATACAAACAAAACGACAGCCGGATAATCCGGTGAGAATATAATTCCCAGTAAAAGAGACAAATAAAGCAATTTCAAATAATATAACAATTCATGTTATATAAAACAACGAGCCAATTAATTCAAAAAGGCATATCAGCTATCAACTCGAAATGCATTAAAATGCAATGCATGACTTCAAAACTCGGGATTATCTAATCGGATAATCGAATATCAATCGGTACTCGGTTGGGATCCCAGGGCCAAGTTTTCACGAACAACTCACCGACACACCCATTCGGGGTGGATGTCGCTCAACTCAGACCCCTAGACTTCAGAGCAACTATAAGAAGCATTCTAGCAATTGGAAAAACTCGAAATCCAAAGTCACTTCAATATAGCTCCCTAAATCGTCTAAATTCAAAACGAATCGAATCTTTGGCTCAAGATGTATGCAAATGAAACTAAACTAATTCCATTTAAAATCAAATAATTCGAAAAGCATACGAGTATGTGATTTCTTTCGGGCACTCGAATTAATTCAAATTCGAGTTAATCGTCCCGTTCATTCAATCGTCGTCTTTTTACCTTTCAAGTTCGTCGAGGATTCAATCTGAAAATAACAACGAACTCAAATAAATAATCAATCGAATCAAAACAATTGAAGCAAAGAAACTCAATCAATATCAAATCAAAACCAGTCGAGCCATCTCAAGAAGTTCAATACTATACCGTTCTTCAATTCTGAATCGATTCAACTCCCAAGTTCGATCCAAATCCAAAACCTCAACCCAAATCTGAAAATGAAGATTATACAGATTCGATGTCAATTCATCAACTCAAACAATTCCGGAAATCAAACCGAAACAAACAACCGATAATCCAAAACTCGATTTTGACGGCATAACGGCTATAAACGGTCAAACCAAAAATCCTAAACATCATCAAACCATTCCAAACAACTCATATCATCTTCCAATCCATCAAAACACAACAAAATCCAACAAAATCCAAAGACCCATTTTCGAATTTAAGCCTAAAAATTCATATAAAATCCAAACTTCGACCTTTTTCCGAACCGACTTCGAATACACGGTCTATGCTAGCTCAAGCACAATATACCCGAAAATTATCAAATTCTGACTACCCAACAAAAATCAAAGTTCGTGGATCGTAGCAAAACTTACGTCCAAATGAAGCCTTCGTTGCAGTGATCGTGAATCTCAACTCGAATCTGAAATCTAACGGTCGGATCGTGCGAATCGGACGGAGCAAAAGCTTGAAGAAATTGGTCATGGCTTCCGCTTCAGTACGTATGAAAATGGAGAGGGAGGAGAGGGAAGTGAAGTGATGTGATGGGGAGTCCACTTGCAAGGATAATAATAATAAAAATCTCATTTTGCACTTTGTTCCCTGAACTCCCAATTAAATCGATTCAGTCCTACCTCAAAATAATTTCCACTAATTCCAAAATGATTAATATTCAATTATGCTAATCATGAAATAATTAATTTCAGAGCCTTACAGTCACATTGTAGTCGGTTCAGTGTTCATCCCGGAGGCCGAAAGATGTATAACGACTTGAAGAGTCAGTTCTGGTGGAAGAAGTTAAAGAAGGATGTGGTGAGGTTTGTATCCCATTGTTTGAACTGTCAGCAGGTTAAAGCCGAGAGAAAGAGACCAGGTGGGCTTCTGCACAGTCTGCCTATTCCAGAATGGAAGTGGGATCACATTTCGATGAATTTTGTCACGAAACTACCCCGATCGGTTCGAGGATGCGATGCAATTTGGGTAGTGATTGATAGGTTGACGAAGTTTGCTTGCTTCATTCCTTATCGGATGACGTACCGCCATGATCAGATGGCCGAGTTGTATGCTAAAGAGATTCTCAGATTGCACGGTGTGCCGAGATCGATTGTTTCAGACCGAGATCCTTGGTTTACTTCTCAATTCTGGCATAGTCTATAGGAAGCTCTTGGTACTCGTTTGCACTTGAGTTTAGCTTATCATCCTCAGACCGACGATCAGTCTGAGCGGACGATTCAGACTCTGGAGGATATGTTACGAGCAGTGGTGCTTGACTTTGGCACTACTTGTCAAGATTCATTGCCTCTCGTTGAGTTTTCTTACAACAACAGCTTTCAGACGAGTATAGATATTGTGGGGACCTCGGGTTGTTAATCTCGTTTTAGGGCAGCTAATGATTAATTAAACATTTAATCAAACAATTAAAGAATAATAAATAAAGAGCAGAAATTTTTTTAAAAAAAATTCAGAGCCTCGCTCGATCTGGCAAAGTCAGCCGATCGAGCGAGCAATTAAATCATGCTCTCGGGTCTGCACATTTTTGGTCTCGCTCGATCGGTCAAAACCTACCGATCGAGCGAGCTTAAAATGCTCGATTTTTTGCCTTCAATTTAAGGGACTCGCTCGATCGGAGAACTTCACCCGATCGAGCGGGCACCATTTCCAGAAAACACCAGAAGACATTTTCTGCTGTCAAGCTTGGAACAATGGCATGAATCAACCAACAAAATTCGAGTCTAAACATATTATAAATTCTGAGAACATGCATACTTTCATATACCAAGTTCCTATCATCAAATCATACATGTATTACATCAAATGAATAGCTTAAGGGATAAAAGAAACTACAAGCTATTCAACATAGCATAAACAACTTCAAGTCTTAAGTTCTTGCTATGTTTGATGCTATCACTATACAATTCTTTATCTTATAAACCCAAGACCACACTTGCTACATCTCTCTCCCGAGCTATCAATGTCATCTCAGACCAACTCCTGCCCCATCTGTTGTGATGCACACATACAAAACAAAACAACAGCCGGATAAACTCCGGTGAGAAATCATTCTCAGTATAATCGACATATAAACGCGTTAAATGAATTCATATCAACTCTAAACATATCAACTCAAGAATAGAGTAAAAATAACGCATATATCGACTCAACTTTCAAATCAAGACTTCAATTTATATAGCGCGCTTATCTCAAGAATTGATTCTTATCACTTCATTGCCATAAAAATTCATAACCGATCTTGACATGGATATCCATCTATCGTAACCATTCCGGGCTAGAAAATAAGGTTAACCGCAACCTTGGCATATAATCAATTCAATATACAATCATATCGACTCAAAATCAAAGATCCACTACCTGCGATGGATCGACAACATCAAACATAATCAAAACATCTCAAATATGTGATTTTCGCGGGCCAACTCAAGAATAGTCGTTCTTGAGTTTCAAAGTCCCTAACTCGTGATGTCGTCATTATACCTTTCATTCTCGAGTTGACGATGTTCCACATCTGAATAGGAAGTACAACAACTCCTACAAGAATCTGATCATTCAAACATCAATCAATCTTCATTCAAATTCACTTCAATCTTGATCACTTCTTCTTCGGTTTCAAGTTGAGGTTCTTGAGTCAATAGTCTCCTATTAAACTCTGAAAAATATCATCAAAACATGTATATCAAACCTCATTCTATTCAATCATTTCAGAATTGAATCAAAATCATCAATATAGATTCAATCAACATCATTTCAAACTTTAACTTCTTCTTATTCGGTACAACTCGGAGTCGTGAATTGTTAGCCTTCAAAACTCAACTGAAATCGAGAAATAAAAATGCCATAACATTCATAACATCTAAACAACTATCTCAACTCAGTTATAGGCTATCAAAACGATGTCAAAACATCAACCGGCGGCGTAGCGATTGAAAATCGGGAACCGACTCGGTATCGCATTCATTATGAACTTCTTATCAACTTCTAATCACTTCATATCATTAATACTTCACATATCAGCAGCTATACTCACATGTTAACAAGTCAAAAACATGCTGAAACCATGACAAGTTCGTTTCTTAATTCATTTCCAATCCAACTGCGATATCGAACGGCATACGAACTCAAAAACACAACATAGTTTCATAATCTGATCTCTGCCATATTTTGTTCTTCAAAAAATGTCGAGAGAACAAAATACTTACATCAAATCGAAGGCCTCATCTCAAGGATTCCAGAACATCTTTCGGAATTGAAATCGGACGAGCGGATCAAAAGTTACGGCGATTTGAAACTCAAAACGAAAAAGGAATAAGAGGGTTCGACTTCCTCTGTTCTTCACTTCTGAATTCATACAAAATATGCACGTATACATGCTGATAATCTGATTAAAAATCAGATATGTATTGCATAAATTGCAATTTAGTCCATCAATACTTCAGTAATTGCAATTCAGTCCTCGGCCTTCTTTTTATTTCAATTTCAATCCAAAATAATTTAAGAATATTAGAATTAAAATCGAAACTCTAAATATTTCCAAATTAAATATACTCGGATTATAATTAAATAAATTCGGATTAAATCAATAATCCCGGCCTTTTGCACTTTAGCCCTCGAATCTTCGATATTTTCAAATCAACCCCTAGTCGGGTTTCATCTCCAAAATTAATCTTCGTTAATTTCCAAAACATGGAATTTAATCTTAAATCCCATAAATATTCAAATCGAATATTTATTCTTTTAATTTAATAATTCTCGGAATTTAATTCTCAAAATCCATAAATTCTCAAATTAAATATTTTCGGCTCGGAAATTAAATCTATCATTTCCATAAATGCTCAAATCAATATTAGCCCATAATATGGAATTTAATTCTCAAATCCCATAATTAATAATTTACGATTTCGGGCCTTACAATTCCTCCCCTCTAAGAAATGATTTCGTCCTCGAAATCACATTCAATCGAACTATTCAATCTGATAAACTGAATGATTATCTGAAGTGATTCTCACTTCAATCATCCAACTCTAATCTTCGTATCCTATCTCTTCATCTCTTCCTTTGTACTTTAATTCACTGAAAAGAATTCGTTCTGATCTGTTTCTTTCTTCAATCAAAGATTTGTCGACTAATTGACTTACTCAAAATCTTTTCGACATCTATCTCAACTAATTAAAGTACA
This sequence comes from Henckelia pumila, assembly GCF_033568475.1. Classification (NCBI taxonomy): domain Eukaryota; kingdom Viridiplantae; phylum Streptophyta; class Magnoliopsida; order Lamiales; family Gesneriaceae; genus Henckelia; species Henckelia pumila. The sequence continues at coordinate 136,605,616 of NC_133123.1, forward strand.
TCAGAAGAATCTTCTGATACTTCCTTCTCTTATTCTCATGGAACAAATCAGATCCATCATATCAAACTGAAAAGATTAAATCGTTCAATCGAATCATCAATTCCATCTGATATCTCAGTAAGTGAAATTCAACTTCAGTAACGACTTGTTTCTTTATCGATATCATTCTATGCTCCGCATAGAAGATATATCAAGTCTACACTGTTATTCTATTCATCGCTTCAAAATCAGTATTCACATTCATATTTTGAATCTGTATCTCAACTTCTTTCTTTCTCAATTCTGAATCGAATGATGTTCAGGAATAACTTTTATGCTTAACAAGTTAGTTTCAGCTTCAAAAGTTATATCTATCATTCAATTACTAATTTTAATTCTTCTTCTCTGCTTTCATTCCATACAGATTCATATTCATCATCCTTGTGTTCCTCAAATCAAATCTGATCTGCTGTCAACAATTCATGTCTGATCTGATATCATATACTTCAATAGTATCATTTCAACACAAAGAAATCGGATTTCTTTTCATCATAACATTATCTCAAAATCAATTCATTAGTTGTTACAGGAATTATAATCATTAAGTGGCAACACATCAAGACAAGTAATACCGAATCAGGTATTAAAGTTCTGAGAATATTCTCAATATCCGGAAAATCAACTCAGATAATCCATCAATCGACAAATGGTATAATGCAATCACATATAACCAACTCTCAGAACATCAATCAATCAATCTATGCCACATCTGTTGAATAATTCTAAAGTCTTAATCCTGACAATAGATTGTAATCATTCCTGTAATTTATCATATCTCCATCTTCTTCACAGATTTGAATCGATAGCTGTTATTCACATCTCATACAGTGTATTCCACAAATCTGATTAGTCTATTCGGACTATCTAGTAATCAGAGTATATACTGTATTTACAGATTTCAAAGTATTCAGATATGTTGATAATCAGTATCACAACAGATAAAGTTTCATTCTCGAAATTCAATTCATCTTTTCTGATTTTTCTTCCACTTCAAGGATATCAAATTGCACCTTTATCTCAAAAAGTACTCAAAGTCTTCTGATCATTTGTATTACAATTTCATAGTAAACCCAATGTTTCAATATGAAACATTATTTCGTGGCTTACTGTTCGTCTTACAACGAATCTAATCACAATTTAGTGAGTTGATCATACAGACAAATTATCGTATCCAGTAATTTCAATCAATCTGTTCATAACTACCACCTGTTTACTTCACATAAACTGTTTCATCTTGGTAGTTTCACAAAATATTCTTTCAAATCACAATCTCGTAACAATTCTGGAGTTTCTAAACTATCACTGAACTCATCTGGTCAACGATTTTCAAATTCATCGGAAACTCTCTGTACGTTTAACTTCGAAAACGTACTAATTCGGTCACTTCTGTTTACTTTATCGTCTGATAAAACAATTATTGGATGAATCTTAAATTCATTGTCGTGCAATTCTTCAAATGTTGATATTTCTTGTCAGAAATATTAAGCACAATCATATTATCTGTCACTATAAAAATTCATCTATTCTGATCTGAGGCTTCAATTCATATCTCTATATGACATTCTGTACTGAATTCTCATCGCTTCAGTTTACTTTCTGTGTTTCTTTCATCTTCTAAAAAAATCATTCTAATTGGTCATATATTCATCTGAATATTCAAACCAGAATATGCAAAATCTGAAATCAATTGATCGAATGCCTGTTTCATTCTTCATTTTTATTTCTCAATTGAATTCTAATAACTTGATCTAATCTCAATGTGCTTTAATCCTTCAAAATCAATTCTCACTTAATTTGAATTACAGCAATTCTGACTGTTTTAGTATCTATCTCGATACTTTAAGTACATAAATTCAAAAGATCAATCAATCACGCATTCATCTCTTCTCTTTGTTCTATTTCTCAAATCTCAATTGGAAATTCTATCAGTTACGAGTCATAAATATTATAATATACTGAATGTATACATCAACCAATCAGTAACTCTTGAAATTCATAATCAGGAAAACTGACTTAAGTCAAGGTCATCCAAAGAACAATATTCTGAAAGACAATATGCTAAGTGAAAACAACTCACTAGCATCTCAACTTAAGACAAGTAAATCAATTCAGACCCTAACAAAGAATAAGAGTCAATCAAAATCGATTGAGGTCGGTACCAAAACCTCAAAATCAATATCAAGAATTTCAAAAATCATGATTTATGATGTAATAACTTCAGTAAAATCAAATAAAAGACTCATCTGTAATTGATTTTCATATCATCATCTATTTTGTAAACCTCAAAAGCAGTAGTCAATTCACAAACTCATCAATTCTCTGATAAATTTCAGGTCACAACTTAAACTAAAGTCAAGAATCTTACTGAAATATATCTGCCATCTCTACTCATCGGCATATCTTTCAATTCTAGTTTAGATCATGAACATATCTAGTGCATTGAATATACTGATTTCGGAATATTTCTGTAATCAAACATCATATATCGAACCGAAATCACATAATCTTAATTCGAGATTCTATATCATCATATTCAATTGCACATTATGTTCTTACTGATCTAATTTAATCGCTTCTTATCATCAATTCTTCTACTAATCTGTATTTGAGTATTGCATCATCATCTATCATGCAACATAAATAGATATTTCAATACGAATAAAATCATCTTCAGTTTCAGTTCATCGAAGCAATAGTTCCATTCTTCTGTTCAATTCACACAATCTCTTTTCTGATACAGAGGTGATCATATAATAAGCCTTCAGCTATCATATATCTATTGCACCAATAACATAAACAGGTTAAAACAAAATAAATCTGTTACCTGCAATTTCATTCTCAGGTGCAATTTCATTATGATTCTCTGTATACTTCTAGAATAGAAATTGTAGCTAAATATGTGTTTCTCTCACACACTATAGCATCTTTACAATTTCAGTCCTTTTGCTTCCTCATTCAGCTTCAGTTCTATTAAACAAGATTATGTCTTTCATAACATGTTTCAGTCATCAACATTTATTCAGACATATTCTTCGAATTCAAGCCATAATTAAACAATTCAATCTTGAGCTTTTTCATCATCTCCAATTCAAAGAATTATAATAGGCTTGAAAATCTAATAAAACATTCTTCAATACTCAAAATATTCAGCTTCTAAAAGGTATATTTGTCTTTCTGATCATTTCTATCTGTTGTGGCACAGAACTATAAACAAAACTCATGTTATCAACAAATTAATATACCTCTGTTTTTGCATCATTTCTTCATCAAACTTCATCAACTGATTGCTAGGTTTCGAAGTTGGTATTCAATCAATCGGATACGTCATTCATCTGTATCTTTCAGGTATCTGAACGATTGATCAAGTTCTTCAGGCCAACTTCCACCTGCAATAACATCTATTCATTGGCTGATATGCTGTTCTGTTCTGTTCAATCAGAGATACTTCTTTCACCTGAGCAATAATACAGTTCTGTTCAATCTGACCATACCATTCTGTTCAGTCTGGCCATACTATACTGTCAGTCTGGGGTGCTTACATCACCCAAAGAACACTGTTCTCTTAGATTCTGGGTGCTTACATCACCCGAGGAATTCAATTTCAAAAGTAGATCAAGAGCACATGCAATTTATTAAATCATCGAATCAAATACTGCATAATCATGCAATACTATAAATGCATATGACTCACTCTACCCCGCTCAGCTTCTATCTCAGTCCAGAACCTACGCTCTGATACCACCTGTTGTGGGGACCTCGGGTTGCTAATATAGTTTTAAGGCAGCTAATGATTAATTAAATAATTAATCAAACAATTAAAGAATAATAAATCAAGAGCAGAAATTTTTTTTTTAAATTCAGAGCCTCGCTCGATCGAGCAAAGTCAGCCGATCGAGCGAGCAATTAAATCATGCTCTCGGGTCTGCACATATTTGGTCTCGCTCGATCGGTCAAAACCTACCGATCGAGCGAGCCCAAAATGCTCGATTTTCTGCCTTCAATTTAAGGGCCTCGCTCGATCAGTGAACTTCACCCGATCGAGCGGGCACCATTTCCAGAAAACACCAGAAAACATTTTCTGTTGTCAAGCTTGGAAAACAATGGCATGAATGAACCAACAAAATTTGAGTCTAAACATATTATAAATTCTGAGAACATGCATACTTTCATATACCAAGTTCCTATCATCAAATCATACATCTATTACATCAAATGAATAGCTTAAGGAATAAAAAAAACTACAAGCTATTCAACATAGCATAAACAACTTCAAGTCTTAAATTCTTGCTATGTTTCATGCTATCACTATACCATTCTTTATCTTATAAACCCGAGTCCACACTTGCTACATCTGTCTCCCGAGATATCAATGTCATCTCAGACCAACTCCTGCCCCATCTGTTGTGATGCACACATACAAAACAAAACAACAGCCGGATGAACTCCGGTGAGAAATCATTCTCAGTATAATCGACATATAAACGCGTTAAATGAATTCATATCAACTCTAAACATATCAACTCAGGAATAGAGTAAAAATAACGCATATATCGACTCAACTTTCAAATCAAGACTTCAATTATATAGCGCGCTTATCTCAAGAATTGATTCTTATCACTTCATTGCCATCAAGATTCGTAACCGATCTTGACATGGATATCCATCTTTCGTAGCCATTCCGGGCTAGAAAATAAGGTTAACCGCAACCTTGGCATAGAATCAATTCAATATACAATCATATCGACTCAAAATCAAAGATCCACTACCTGCAATGGATCGACAACATCAAACATAATCAAAACATCTCAAGTATGTGATTTTCACGGGCAAACTCAAGAATAGTCGTTCTTGAGTTTCAAAGTCCCTAACTCGTGATGTCGTCATTATACCTTTCATTCTCGAGTTGACGATGTTCCACATCTGAATAGGAAGTACAACAACTCCTACAAGAATCTGATCATTCAAACATCAATCAATCTTCATTCAAATTCACTTCAATCTTGATCACTTTTTCTTCGGTTTCAAGTTGAGGTTCTTGAGTCAATAGTCTCCTATTAAACTCTGAAACATATCATCAAAACATGTATATCAAACCTCATTCTATTCAATCATTTCAGAATTGAATCAAAATCATCAATATAGATTCAATCAACATTATTTCAAACTTTAACTTCTTCTTATTCGGTACAACTCGGAGTCGTGAATCGTTAGCCTTCGAAACTCAACTGAAATCGAGAAATAAAAATGCCATAACATTCATAACATCTAAACAACTATCTCAACTCAGTTATAGGCTATCAAAACGATGTCAAAACATCAACCGACGACATAGCGATTGAAAATCGGGAACCGACTCGGTATCGCATTCATTATGAACTTCTTATCAACTTCTAATCACTTCATATCATTCATACTTCACATATCAGCAGCTATACTCACATGTTAACAAGTCAAAAACATGCTGAAACCATGAAAAGTTCGTTTCTTAATTCATTTCCAATCCAACTGCGATATCGAACGGCATACGAACTCAAAAACACAACATAGTTTCATAATCTGATCTATGCCATATTTCGTTCTTCAAAACATGCCGAGAGAACAAAATACTTACTTCAAATCGAAGGCCTCGTCGCAAGGATTCCAGAACATCTTTCGGAATTGAAATCGAACGAGCGGATCAAAAGTTACGGCGATTTGAAACTCAAAACAAAAAAGGAATAAGAGGGTTCGGCTTCCTCTGTTCTTCACTTCTGAATTCATACAAAATATGCACGTGTACATGCTGATAATCTGATTAAAAATCAGATATTTATTGCATAAATTGCAATTTAGTCCCTCAAGTTTTCAGTAATTGCAATTCAGTCATCGGCCTTCTTTTTAATTTAATTTCAATCCAAAATAATTTAAGAATATTAGAATTAAAATCAAAACTCTAAATATTCCCAAATTAAATATACTCGGATTAAAATTAAATAAATTCGGATTAAATCAATAATCCCGGCCTTTTGCACTTTAGCCCTCGAATCTTTGATATTTTCAAATCAACCCCTGGTCGGGTTTCATCTCCAAAATTAATCTTCGTTAATTCCCGAAACATGGAATTTAATCTTAAATCCCATAAATATTCAAATCGAATATTTATTCTTTTAATTTAAGAATTCTCGGAATTTAATTCTCAAAATCCATAAATTCTCAAATTAAATATTTTCGGCTCGGAAATTAAATCTATCATTTCCATAAATGCTCAAATCAATATTAGCCCATAATATGGAATTTAATTCTCAAATCCCATAATTAATAATTTACGATTTCGGGCCTTACAGGTATGGCACCATTCGAAGCGTTGTACGGAAGGAAGTGCAGATCTCCTTTGTACTGGGATGAGATGTCTGAGTCCCCAGACTTGGGACCAGATATGATTCGTGATATGGCTGAGCAGGTGAAGATTATTCGATTGAGAATGAAGACTGCTCAGGACCGACAAGAGAAGTATGCGAATATCCGTCGCAGACCTCTATCTTTTGATCAGGGAGACCGAGTATTCTTGAAGATTTCTCCGTTTAGAGGTACTGTTAGATTTGGGAAGAGAGGGAAGTTGTCACCAAGATTCATCGGTCCGTATGAAGTTTTACAGAAGATAGGCGATCTAGCCTATAAGTTAGCACTTCCTCCTTCTTTATCTGGAATTCACGACGTATTTCACGTCTCGATGTTGAGGAAATACCATCCAGATCCTTCTCATGTTCTTCAACCTGATGAAGCCGAACATGATGAAACTCTGAGTTATTTTGAGAGACCGATTCAGATCCTTGACAGGAAGGAGAAACAGCTCAAAACCAAATCGATTCCTTTGGTTAAAGTTCAGTGGAGTCGTCACGGAGTTGAAGAAGCGACTTGGGAGACAGAATCTGACATGAGACAGAGATTTCCTGTTTTATTCATCTGATGTGAGTTGTTAATTCTGTTCTTGAATTCTTAATTATCTTCTTATGAGTTGATATCGATGGTTTCGAGGATGAAATCTTTTCTTAGAGGGGGAGAATTGTAACGCCCCATTTTTATCTTAATTGATGTTATTAGAGATAATCAGTGATTTCAGAATTCGAGATCGGACTTTTTATTAATCAAGGACCTTTTTGAAAATTTTAGGGACTAAAACGCAAAATTGAGTTTTGTTATATAATTAGACTTTGACTAAGTCCTTGGATCACTTCTTCATCCCCTCCTCAACGCCCCTTCACCATTGTTAGGTGAGCAAAAAAGCTTCCAAGCTTTTGTGATTTTGATTCTAGCTCAATCCGTCCGATAGAATTGAATTCTGACTTGATATCTACGATCACAGCGACGAGTGCTCCATTTGGAAGTAAGTTTATCTTAATTACAGCGACGAGTGCTCCGTTTGGAAGTAAGTTTATCTTAATTTTGAGAAGTTTGATTTTTTCGATGTTGTCAGAATTTGTTTATATTCGGAGAGGATGATTATGAGTTAGCAGTGATCGTATATCTAAGACGGTTCGAAGATCTAACGACGATCGGATTTGTTATGATTTTTCTTATTATTTTCGAAAACCTTGATTTTGTGATGTGTTGGGATTGTGTTGGAATTGATGTTTGAGGTTGATTATGAGTTCTTTGGATTGTTATCTTGCTGTCTGCATTTCCGGTTTGATCAGTATATAGCCGTTATGCCATCAGTTTGAAGTTTGAACGTCGTTTTGATGTTTTGAGTTATACGAGTTTGATATGAGTTTGATATCGAGTTTGATCACCATGACTTATTCTGATAGATTGAATTGAAGTTCTTGAAGATTGTGAGCCTTGCAGTCTTGATCAGTTTAGAAGAGTCGAGCCGGTATAGTATCGGTGTCTTCTTTTATCGATTGATGAACTTGTTTGGATATTGATTGAGGATTTGTTATTTTCAGATTGAAGAGTTTGAAACGACAAAGAAGAGGTATAAGATGACTTTGGAATGGAATAGGACGATTAACTCGAATCCGGATTCATTCGAGTGTCCTAGAAGAAATCACATACTGCATGTTTTGATTGCTTATTTGATTATATGATTGAATTTATATTGAGTGCATGAGATTACATATGCATTCATATTGAGCCTTGATTTATTCAATTTGAATTAGACGATCTAGGGATTGTGGTTGAGTGGCTTGGTAGGCGATTTACTACCTTGTCGAGTAGCTCACTATAATGCTCTGGAGTCTAGAAGATTAAAATATGCCACATCCATCTCGAGAGGGGAGTCGGTGTGATCGTTGGATGTTTTAATCTCGTGATCCCAAACCGAAGAAAGAAAGAAAGAATAGAAGAATTTCTTTTGATTATCTGAGTTTGATAATCCAAAAGTTTTAAAGACATGCATATCATCTTAATTCAGTACTTGATTGGATTAATTGATTATATGAAGAATGAGTTCATATTATGACTTGATATGTTTATTTGATAGCATGTTAGTCTCTTTTACTGGGAATATTATTTTCATCGGATTATCCGGCTGTTGTCTTTGTTTGTATGTGTACTTGGCAACAGGTGAGGCAGGACCGAGTCAGAGACAACATGGCTAGACGATTGAGAGGATAGAGTGAGGCTTGGATGTTAGGAGTCGTTTATGTTTTTTGAACTCCTTTTGTGTTTGTATAAGTCCGACTAGAAGGATTTTATGCATGTTATATTTTGATGATTGTATAAGTCTAGACCTAATCCTTTTATATCTTGATTGAATGAGATTATGATGTTTGGAATGTTTTTGGATTATGTTGGAGTTGGATTTATTTGAGGAAAAACTAGTTTTATTTCTGGTACAGAGCATCTCGCTCGATCGGTAGAAGTTCACCGATCGAGCGAGCACCCCTGTACCAAAGCAGAGAGTGGGACATTTTTGTGTCGGCTCGATCGGTAAGATTTTACCGATCGAGCGGGGGTCCTAAACTTTGGGCAGAGAATTGGATTATTTTCGGCTGCTCGATCGGTAAGATTTTACCGATCGAGCGAGCACCCCTTTTAAAAAAAAAAAAAAAAATTTGTGTCTTAATCCTTATTATTGAATTGAGTTGATCAATTCCTTTATCCCGAGATTGTATGATTAGAATCTAGGCCTCACACAAACACTATAGCAAAAAGTTCTTTTTCAGTAGTTGCATAATTCAGTTGGGCAGCTGACAGGGTGATACTGGCGTAGTAAATAACATGAAGAACTTTGTCCCTCTTTTGTCTAAGCACGGCTCCCAACGCAGTGTCACTCGCATCACTCATCAATTCAAATGGCAGATTCCAGTCAAGCACGACTATCACAGGTGAAGTTGTCAATTTCAGCTTCAAAATCTGAAAAGCCTGTATGCACTCAGCAGAAAAATTAAAAGGCACCTCTTTGATTAACAAATTATTAAGGGGTTTAGCACTAGAAAAAAAATCTTTAATAAATCTCCTATAAAAACCCGCATGCCCAAGAAAACTTCTGATTCCTTTCAAATTCGTGGGAGGTGAAAGTTTTTCAATTACTTCCAATTTTGCCCGGTCCACCTCCACACCTACCTCGAAGACCTTATGTCCTAACACAATTCCATCTCTCACCATGAAGTGGAATTTTTCCCAATTAAGCACAAGATTACTCTCCTCACACCTCTGCAAAACCTTTTTCAAATTACCTAAACATGCATCAAAAGATGACCCAACCATAGAAAAATCATCCATAAACACTTCAATAAAATTTTCAATTATGTCATGAAAAATTGTCATCATACACCGCTGAAAAGTGGCAGGCGCATTACAAAGACCAAACGACATCCGTTTATATGCAAAAGTACCATAAGGACAAGTAAAAGTGGTTTTATGTTTGTCCTCAGGTGCTATAGGAATTTGCATATGCAAAAGTACCATAAGGACAAGTAAAAGTGGTTTTATGTTTGTCCTCAGGTGCTATAGAAATAGACTGGGTAGTTGTCCTCGTGAAGCTTCAGCTGTCTAGAAGCTTATGCGATCACATGCCCATTTTAAGTCAGGACACAACCTATGTAGTAGCCCGTACCCTAATTGAGTAATTAAAGGATTAATGCTAATTAATTGAATTGGGTATTGGACGGATCGGAAGCTCCGAAGGCACGATCGGAAGCTCCGAACAGGATCGGAAGCTCCGATGAGCGATCGGAGGCACCGATGTTATTACGTCAGGCATGACGTGTGGTTGGATCGGAAGCTTCGATCAGGACCGGAAGCTCCGATCACCCCTATCCGGAGTCATCAAGTGATATTTTGACACGTGGCAGATCAGGATCTTCGAAAGCTCCGATGACAGGATCGGACGTTCCGATCGAGGTTCGGACGTTCCGATCAAGGATCGGAAGTTCCGATCGTTGTCTATAAATAGAAGGCCGAGACTTCACTTTCATTTGCCAATTCCGAGTTCTCCTTTCCTTTCTAGTCCTTTTGGAGCTGTTCTAGTCTTCTTAGGCTTGGTCCGGAGGTCGGAGAGGCGTTCGGTAGTCGTAGCGGAGTCGTGCCCAAGTTCTGGAGGCATCGATATCAAAGGGCTAACGACGGACGAAGGTATAGCTTTTGCTCCCTATAAATATTTAGGAGTATGCAATAGCTTAGTTAAGGCTTTTAGAACACTTTAATGATAGTAGTATCATTTGGCAGTGTAGAGCAGACTATAGGCGTGGACCTAGAGTTGGTAGAGCTTTCATTGTTTTGAGGTACGAAAGTACTGTTCGAGATATTCTGACTGAGTATGCATGTATTATGTGACTGCATGATTTATATGACATGATATTTTGCTGCATTCATTTGCATCTTGCTGTATCTCTTTCGAGATGTCTGTTAGAAGGGTTGTACCCTATCCTGTTAGTGGATGGACTTCCATCGATTTGGGTCCGGCGTATCCACGGTTATCTTGGTATGGGAGCCACCTCCTGAAGTGACGGCACAGCGTGCTACATACCAGGGCCCGGTCTGTCTCTGTTATCTGATCCTTGACCTCGAGTCTATAGGGAGTTCACTTTGCATGCATGTATACTCATACTCTCGCACTGAGCGTTTTATGCTCACGTCTCGTACTCTGTATTTTCTGGACACCCTATTCCATGGGGCAGGTTTGCGATTGGACGAGGAGGGTGGATCCAGGAGGGGCTAGTCAGCGGTTGGCCGGCTGGAGCTTCGCTTAGGTTTTATTACTGTTGTTTGGGTTTATACAGCTATTCGATTTGGTTGTATATTATTGGATAAATTACAGATTCATTTACTTGGGATTGTATTTTGTTTATGGATTCCGCAGTTTTATTCTGATATCTGTTTTATTAAGTTAATTGCATGCCTAAGTTCTGTTTAGTAGGTGATCCGGGTAAGGGTCACTACATTTATGGTATCAGAGCGTGCAAAAGAATTCTTGGGATTTAGTCTCATCTTGAGGTATTTTTGTAGATGTCAAATCGTGACGACCAGAGTTCTCATGGCAGTGTTGGTGGGCGTTGGGGTGATGCCGACCGGGAGCCTCATCGAGAACGGCGTCATCGTCATCATGACGACGAGCGTTTCACTGTGCGTCGATTCTTAGCTATGGGTCCCAAGCCCTTAGTTGGAGGTGAGTCTCCGGAGGATGCGGAGAACTGGTTAGACCGCATGGAGACGACTTTTCAGACTTTCCAATGCACCGATGAGCAGAAGGTGGAAACCCTTGGCTATCTTCTGGATGGGCGTGCGCGCAGGTGGTGGAGGTTTACTTCTGCACCTTTTGTTACGGCGAGAGGAGTGGCCACCTGGGCCGAGTTCCGCACAGCTTTCCAAAAGCGGTATTTTCCTCCTGCACTCCGTCAGTCGAAGGCAGGCGAGCTACTGAGTCTGCGACAGGGAGCCATGTCTATCGATGAGTATCAGCAGAGGTTCTTGATCTGCTATCCTATTGCCCCGAGATTGCTGATAGCTCAGAGATGAAGTATAATCTGTTTCTTCAGGGCCTTAACCCTGAGATCCATGACCGTGTGGCGGTTGGCGACGACATGTCCTACGAAGGTTTGGTGAGCCGTTTTCATCAGGCAGAGGACAGCATTCGGCGGAACATGTCTTTCCCTCAGTCGAGGCCTGCTAGTTCTTTGGGTCCCCGTGCCCAAACTTTCAAGAAGTCTGGATCTTCTTCTTCCTCTGGTTCTGGAGGTATTGTCCGTTATGGTAAGAAGGACAAGTGTGATCACTGTGGGAAGAACCATCCATCCGACAAGTGCCGTAAAGCTTCTGGAGCTTGTTTCCATTGTGGAGAGACTGGTCATATCCGGAGAGATTGTCCAATGTCTGGGGGAGGTGGTTCTGGTTCAGGATCGGGTTCTCAGGCTACCGTACAGCAGAGGTCGCATGGACAGTCTGCTGGGAGTTCTCATTTGAGGCCACGAGCTTCTGGCCAGGTGTTTGCCCTGAGACATGATCAGGCTGTGGAGGAGAATGAGAAAGTCATCGCAGGTACATTTATGCTTTATGGTATACCTGCTCTTGTACTTATTGACACTGGTGCATCTCATTCCTTCATTTCTGCACGTTTTGTTAAGAGGCATAAGTTACCATGCATTGCACTAGACGTAGTGATGTCTGTTTCTACTCCGACGGGCCAATCTGCTTTGGCTAAGCATCTAGTGATGGGTTGCCCTTTAGAGTTCGAAGGGAACGTTCTGTTGGCGAATCTCATGGTCCTGGCGATGGACGACTTTGATTGCATTTTGGGAATAGATGTGCTGACTACCTATCGAGCTTCAGTGGACTGCTATCAGAGATTAGTACGCTTTCATCCGGAAGGGAGTGAGAGTTGGTTTTTCTATGGTGAGGGAGCGCGACCCCCGATGCCTTTGGTATCAGCTTTGAGAGCCTGTCGAGCTCTAGAGTCTGGCGGGGAAGGCTTCCTTATCTATGCAGTTGATTTGTCCGCTAAGAATATTGGGATAGAGAGAATTCCTGTTGTGGATGAATTTCCATATGTGTTTCTTGATGAGATTCCGGGTTTTCCTCCTGCTAGGGAAGTCGAGTTTGGCATAGAGTTGATGCCGGGTACTTCGCCTATTTCTAGAGCACCGTATCGTCTGGCTCCATCAGAGATGCGTGAGTTAAAGAATCAGCTACAGGATCTTTTGGACAAGGGGTACATTCGTCCTAGTGTATCTCCTTGGGGAGCTCCTGTTCTCTTCGTGAAGAAGAAGGATGGGTCGATGCGGCTGTGCATTGACTATCGGCAGCTGAATCGAGTGACTGTGAAGAATAAGTATCCGTTGCCTCGTATTGATGACTTGTTTGACCAGCTGCAGGGCACGTCAGTTTACTCCAAGATTGACTTGAGATCTGGGTATCATCAGTTGAGAGTCCGTGATCAGGATGTAGCCAAAACTGCATTCCGTACTCGCTATGGGCATTACGAGTTCCTAGTGATGCCATTTGGTTTGACTAATGCGCCGGCAATATTCATGGATTTGATGAACCGTGTCTTCAGGGAGTATTTGGACAAGTTTGTCGTGGTCTTTATTGACGACATCTTGGTGTATTTGCGTAATACGGAAGAGCATGTTTCTCACTTGCGGTTGGTACTGCAGACTCTTCGAGATGAGCAATTGTACGCCAAGCTGAGCAAGTGTGAGTTCTGGATGGATAGAGTGATTTTTCTTGGCCATATCATATCCAGGGAGGGGATTTCTGTTGATCCAAGCAAGATTGAAGCGGTACTTAATTGGTCGCGTCCGACGACAGTTGCTGAGATCCGTAGTTTTCTGGGTCTAGCAGGGTATTATCGTCGCTTCATTCTGAACTTCTCTCAGTTAGCTCGACCGTTGACGCAGCTTACCCGCAAGGGTGTGGATTTTGAGTGGTCCTCCGAGTGCGAGGAGAATTTCCGTGAGCTTCGACGACGGTTGACTTCTGCGCCGGTGTTAGCATTACCGTCAGGATCTGGAGGGTATGTAGTTTACACGGATGCTTCTCTTCAGGGGTTAGGTTGTGTCCTGACTCAGAATGGGCATGTGATCGCATACGCTTCTAGACAGCAGAAGCTTCACGAGGACAACTACCCAGTCCATGATTTGGAATTGGCAGCCATTGTGTTCGCTTTGAAGATCTGGCGTCATTATTTTTATGGCGAGAAATTTGAGATCTTCACCGATCATAAGAGTCTCAAGTATTTGTTCACTCAGGCAGAATTGAACATGAGATAGAGACGTTGGATGGACTTGTTTAAGGACTATGATTGCGAGATTAAGTACCATCCGGGAGCTGCTAATCTCACCGCTGATGCTTTGAGTCGCAAGGTGCGACTATCCGCACTTCAGACTTGTTCGATGTCTAGTGCGATCAGTGACTGTTGTACTTCAGGTTTTACCTTCAAGCATAAGAAAGGTATGCAGAGTATCAAGATGTTTGCGATATTATCTGAGCCAGCCTTGTATTCGCGGATCCGAGATGCTCAGATGTCTGATTCAAAGACCCAGCGTTTAGCTTGTCTAGCTAACGAGGTTAGCTCATCTGGATTTTATTATCAGTCAGATGGCTTTCTGTGTTTGTCTGGTAGGCTTGTGATTCCACAGGATGAAGAGTTGCGAGAGGAGATTTTATCTCAGGCACATCGCACTAAGTTGAGTATTCATCCTGGGAGCAACAAGATGTACAAGGATCTACGTACTCGTTTCTGGTGGAAGGGAATGAAACGCAGTGTTTATCAGTTTGTTTCGAGATGTTTGGTGTGTCAACAGGTCAAGGTAGAGCACCGACGACCTGGAGGATTGCTTCACAGTCTGCCTATTCCTGAATGGAAATGGGAGTTTAACACTATGGACTTTGTGACCCATTTGCCGGTATCCCCGAGGAACTGTGATGCTATCTGGGTTGTGGTGGACCGACTCACCAAGTCAGCGCATTTCATTGCCTATAGCCGAGAGTACTCTGTGGATCGCATGGCACGGATGTACATTCAGGAGATCGTCCGACTTCATGGAGTGCCTGTGAGCATTGTCAGTGATCGTGACCCCAGGTTTACTTCTAGATTCTGGGGGAGTGTTCAGCGTGCGATGGGTACTACTCTCAGTTTGAGTACAGCCTATCATCCGGAGACTGATGGTCAGTCAGAGCGCACTATCCGTACGTTAGAAGATATGCTTAGAGCGTGCGTCATGGATTTTGGTTCAGCCTGGCAGGATCATTTGCCGTTGATCGAGTTCGCTTACAACAACAGCTATCACACTAGTATTGGGATGGCACCTTTTGAAGCGTTGTATGGGCGACGTTGTCGTACTCCACTCTTCTGGGAAGAAGTGGGGGAGAGACAGGCTGAAGGACCGGAGTTTATCCAGCAGGCGATAGACACTGTTGATCAGATCAAGAAACGGATTAAGACTGCACAGGATCGTCAGGCCAGTTATGCTAATATCAAGCGTAGGCCTTTGCAGTTCGAGGTCGGGGAGAAAGTGTTTCTGAGAGTGTCACCTTTCCGCAAGATTCTCAGATTTGGCCTTAAGGGCAAGTTGTCTCCCAGATTTATCGGTTCGTTTGAGATCTTGGAGAGTATTGGCGATTTGGCTTATCGACTAGCATTGCCACCGCATCTATCCAGCATTCACGACGTGTTCCACGTATCTTTGTTGCGACGGTATGTGGCAGATGAATCTCATATTCTGCAGCGATCTGAGGTTCAGGTAGACAAGGATTTGACTTATGTTGAGAAACCTCTTCGCATCCTTGATTATAAGGATAAGGTTTTACGGAACAAAGTCATTCCTTTGGTTTTAGTTCAGTGGCAGCGCCGAGGCACTGAGGAAGCTACTTGGGAGCTTGAGGATAGGATGCGTAAAGATCATCCTGAGTTGTTTTGATTTCATTCTTTAAGTTGTATTCAGTTGCAAACTCTGTAAACGTTTGATTTGAATAAAGAATGTTTTTGATTTCTGTATTTGCATTCGGTACTTAAGATCTGTTTTCGAGGACGAAATATCTTAAGTGGGGGAGAATGTAGTAGCCCGTACCCTAATTGAGTAATTAAAGGATTAATGCTAATTAATTGAATTGGGTATTGGACGGATCGGAAGCTCCGAAGGCACGATCGGAAGCTCCGAACAGGATCGGAAGCTCCGATGAGCGATCGGAAGCTCCGAACAGGATCGGAAGCTCCGATGAGCGATCGGAGGCACCGATGTTATTACGTCAGGCATGACGTGTGGTTGGATCGGAAGCTCCGATCAGGACCGAAAGCTCCGATCACCCCTATCCGGAGTCATCAAGTGATATTTTGACACATGGCAGATCAGGATCTTCGGAAGCTCCGATGACAGGATCGGACGTTCCGATCGAGGTTCGGACGTTCCGATCAAGGATCGGAAGTTCCGATCGTTGTCTATAAATAGAAGGCCGAGACTTCACTTTCATTTGCCAATTCCAAGTTCTCCTTTCCTTTCTAGTCCTTTTGGAGCTGTTCTAGTCTTCTTAGGCTTGGTCCGGAGGTCGGAGAGGCGTTCGGTAGTCGTAGCGGAGTCGTGCCCAAGTTCTGGAGGCATCGACATCAAAGGGCTAACGACGGACGAAGGTATAGCTTTTGCTCCCTATAAATATTTAGGAGTATGCAATAGCTTAGTTAAGGCTTTTAGAACACTTTAATGATAGTAGTATTATTTGGCAGTGTAGAGCAGACTATAGGCGTGGACCTAGAGTTGGTAGAGCTTTCACTGTTTTGAGGTACGAAAGTACTGTTCGAGATATCCTGACTGAGTATGCATGTATTATGTGACTGCATGATTTATATGACATGATATTTTGCTGCATTCATTTGCATCTTGCTGTATCTCTTTCGAGATGTCTGTTAGAAGGGTTGTACCCTATCCTGTTAGTGGATGGACTTCCATCGATTTGGGTCCGGCGTATCCACGGTTATCTCGGTATGGGAGCCACCTCCTGAAGCGACGGCACAGCGTGCTACATACCAGGGC
Source organism: Henckelia pumila (assembly GCF_033568475.1). Taxonomy (NCBI): domain Eukaryota; kingdom Viridiplantae; phylum Streptophyta; class Magnoliopsida; order Lamiales; family Gesneriaceae; genus Henckelia; species Henckelia pumila. The sequence continues at coordinate 136,622,601 of NC_133123.1, forward strand.
CCGGTCTGTCTCTGTTATCTGATCCTTGACCTCGAGTCTATAGGGAGTTCACTTTGCATGCATGTATACTCATACTCTCGCACTGAGCGTTTTATGCTCACGTCTCGTACTCTGTATTTTCTGGACACCCTATTCCATGGGGCAGGTTTGCGATTGGACGAGGAGGGTGGATCCAGGAGGGGCTAGTCAGCGGTTGGCCGGCTGGAGCTTCGCTTAGGTTTTATTACTGTTGTTTGGGTTTATACAGCTATTCGATTTGGTTGTATATTATTGGATAAATTACAGATTCCTTTACTTGGGATTGTATTTTGTTTATGGATTCCACAGTTTTATTCTGATATCTGTTTTATTAAGTTAATTGCATGCCTAAGTTCTGTTTAGTAGGTGATCCGGGTAAGGGTCACTACAACCTAACTCCTGAAAAGAAGCATCAGTGTACACCACATACCCTTTAGATCCTGACGGTAATGCCAACACTGGCGCAGAAGTCAACCGTCGCCGAAGCTCACAGAAATTCTCCTCACACTCGGAGGACCACTCGAAACCCACACCCTTGCGGGTAAGCTGCGTTAACGGTCGAGCTAACTGAGAGAAGTTCAGAATGAAGCGACGATAATATCCTGCTAGACCCAGAAAGCTACGGATCTCAGCAACCATCGTCGGTCGCGACCAATTAAGCACAGCCTCAATCTTGCTCGGATCAACAGAAATCCCCTCCCTGGATATGATATGACCAAGAAAGACCACTTGATCCATCCAGAACTCACACTTGCTCAGCTTGGCATATAACTGCTCATATCGAAGAGTCTGCAGTACCAACCGCAAGTGAGAAACGTGCTCTTCCGTATTACGCGAATACATCAAGATGTCGTCAATGAAGACCACGGCAAACTTGTCCAAATACTCCCTGAAGACACGGTTCATCAGATCCATGAATATAGCCGGCGCATTAGTCAAGCCAAATGGTATCACTAGAAACTCGTAATGCCCATAGCGAGTACGGAATGCAGTCTTGGCTACGTCCTGATCTCGGACTCTCAACTGATGATACCCAGGTCTCAAGTCAATCTTGGAGTAAACTGAAGTGCCCTGCAGCTGATCAAACATGTCATCAATACGAGTCAAATGATACTTGTTCTTCACAGTGACTCGATTCAGCTGCCGATAGTCAATGCACAGCCGCATCGACCCATCCTTCTTCTTTACAAAAAGAACAGGAGCTCCCCAAATAGATACACTAGGACGAATGTACCCCTTGTCCAAAAGATCATGTAGCTGATTCTTCAACTCACGCATCTCTGATGGAGCCAGACGATACGGTGATCGAGAAATAGGCGAAGTACCCGGCATCAACTCTATGCCAAACTCGACTTCCCTAACAGGAGGAAAACCCGAAATCTCATCAGGAAATACATCTGGGAATTCATCCACAACAGGAATACTCTCTATCCCAATACTCTCAGCGGACAAATCAACTGCATAGATAAGGTAGCCTTCCCCGCCAGACTCTAGAGCTCGACAGGCTCTCAAAGCTGATACCAAAGGCATCGGGGGTCGCGCTCCCTCTCCATAGAAAAACCAGCTATCACTCCCCTCCGGATGAAAGCGTACTAATCTCTGATAGCAGTCCACTGAAGCTCGATAGGTAGTCAACATATCTATTCCCAAAATGCAATCAAAGTCGTCCATTGCAAGAACCATGAGATTCGCTAACATAATGTTCCCCTCGAACACTAAAGGGAAACCCATCACTAGACTCTTAGCCAAAGCAGATTGGCCCGTCGGAGTAGAAACAGACATCACTACGTCTAGTGCAATGCATGGTAAATTATGCCTCTTAACAAAACGTGCAGAAATGAAGAAATGAGATGCACCAGTGTCAATAAGTACAAGAGCAGGTATACTATAAAGCAGAAATGTACCTGCGATGATTTCTCATTCTCCTCCACTGCCTGATCATGTCTCAAGGCAAACACCTGGCCAGAAGCTCATGGCCTCAAATGAGAACTCCCAGCAGGCTGTCCCTGTGACCTCTGCTGAATGGTGGCCTGAGAACCAGATCCTGAACCAGAACCAGAACCGCCTCCCCCAGATAGTGGAAAATCCCTCCGGATATGACCAGTCTCTCCACAATGGAAACAAGCTCCAGAAGCTCTACGGCACTTGTCGGATGGATGGTTCTTCCCACAGTGATCACACTTGTCCTTCTTTCCGAAACGGACAACACCAGCAGAGCCAAAAGAAGAAGAAGTAGATCCAGACTTCTTGAAAGATTGGGCACGGGGACCCAAAGAACTAGCAGGTCTCGACTGAGAGAAAGACCTTTTCCGCCAAATGTTGTCCTCTTCCTGGTGACAACGGCTCACCAAACCCTCGTAGGACATGTCGTCACCAACCGCCACATGGTCATAGATCTTAGGGTTAAGGCCCTGAAGGAACAGATTATACTTCATCTCGGAGATGTCGGCAATCTCGGGGCAATAGGATAGCAGATCAAAGAAATTCTGCTGATACTCATCAATAGACATGGCTCCCTGTCGCAGACTTAGTAGCTCGCCCGCCTTCGACTGACGGAGTGCAGGAGGAAAATACAGCTTCTGAAAAGCTATACGGAACTCGGCCCAGGTGGCCACTCCTCTCGCCGCAACAAAAGGTGCAGAAGTAAACCTCCACCACCTGTTCGCACGTCCATCCAGAAGATAACCAAGGGTCTCCATCTTCTGCTCCTCGGTGCATTAGAAAGTCTGAAAAGTCGTCTCCATGCGGTCTAACCAGTTCTCCGCATCATCCGGAGACTCACCTCCAACCAAGGGCTTAGGTCCCATCTGCAAGAATCGACGTACACTGAAACGGTCCTCATCTCGATGACGATGGCGGGGTTCCCGACGAGGCTCCCGGTCGGCATCACCCCAACGCCCACCAATACTGTCATGAGAACTCTGGTCGTCACGATCTGCCATCTACAAAATTAACCTAACGGTTATCTTATTTAGAATCTAAATCCCAAGAATACTTTGCATGCTCTGATACCATAAATGTAGTGACCCTTACCTGGATCACCTACTAAACAGAACTTAGGCATGTAATTATCTTAATTAAACGGATATCAGAATAAAACTGCGAAAACCATAAACAATATACAATCCCAAGGCAAGGAATCTGTAAATACTCAAATATTATACAACCAGATCGAACAGCTGTATCAATCCAAATAACAACAGAATAAAACCTAGGCGAAGCTCCAGCTGGCCAACCACTGCCTAGCCCCTCTTGGATCCACCCGCCTCGTCCAATCGCAAACCTGCCCCATGGAATAGGGTGTCCAGAAACACAGAGTGCGAGACGTGAGCATAAAATGCTCAGCACGAGAGTATGAGTATACATGCATGCAAAGTGAACTCCCTATAAACTCGAGGTCAAGGATCAGATAACAGAGACAGACCGGGCCCTAGTATGTAGCACGCTGTGCCGTCGCTTCAGGAGGTGGTTCCCATACCATAATACCAGTGGATTTACCGGACCCAAAGCCATGGCATAAATCAATGCAGCATAAATCAATTACATACATACCGCTACGACTATCGAACGCCTCGCCAACCCCCGGGTCAAGCCTATGAAGACTAGAACTGAAAGAGTTGATGCCCCGTTAGCCAACTTGTGGCTAAGGGCTTTGAGAGTCTCTTTTTGTAAACAATATTTGTTTAATATAATATACGTTCTTTAAATGGCGTTCACTTTATTTTATTATTATATAATGATATACTATTGTTATTTTGATAAAGACCTTGAATATACTAAAGTAAGATGAGATAGTGAATATATAGAGATCACTGTCATGAAACACATCTTATATTCACTGTATATTCTAAACAGTCCCTAGTCAATTGAGCCATCCACAAATAAGGATAAGGATCGCTCGAGATTGAGACTAGCATTTGCGATGCCAAGTACCATGTTTCATTGGTATGGAACATAGAGATGTTCGAAGCATGCAAATGGATATTCATATGATGAATAATCGAACTACCCTATTCGGACTTTCCAAGTGGTTATCACTTATCGAGTGGATATAGTCAGCAGTTTTGGTTGTACACCATTAGTCCTTATTACTTGAAACATCATTGAGACTTTATATGCTAGTACTGTGCTTTGACTCATTTACCGACTCTATTAGGGTCATCAGGTGTCGGGATTGGGTACAGTTATGAAACATATAGGAGTCAATGCTTTGTTGTCAAGGATTCACCGCACACTTGCGAGTGTGGATATCTTATGCAATCTGAGGAGATATTAGTGTGACGAATCTCTGGCCAGAGTACATGATGTGTTTTAGGTTACTTGGTTTCCTAGTAGCACATGCGATGTCACTATTTGATCTTCAAGATTCATTGCATAGTTATCGAATCTCGAACGACTCTCGATGTACCAATGGTTGTTGATTCGATCGGGATATATGGATGAAGGGACCGTACTGTACGCTAACCAAAATCTACTGGTTCTTGCAGGCACTATCAGTGATACTTAGGGAATCATGGGGCGATGTTGCTAGACGCTCTTACCATGATTCGATGGGCAAGTCGGAAATTGTTGTTCCGAGTCACAAGGAGTTGTGAGCCCACGGCTAGCTGTATTTCTGAACCATTGAGGGTCACACAAGTAATGGATTTCTAATCCCCGTTGAGATAATTAAATTTAAAGAGTTAAATTTAGTGGATAAAGAAGTAGGACTTCTTATTTTAAAATTAGAGGGAGTAAGATTTCCTAAAATGACATATTGATGGACATTTTTGGAAACCACTGAATTCGGATTCAGAAAATTTGTCTTGACTTTAAAAGATGCAGAAATGGTTTCTGTGCACATTGATGAAATTGTTTTATCAATCTGAGTCACGATGAATTTTATATTAATTTCTGAACACGCGGGCTTTGCTTGTCAGGCTTGAACTTATGACTAATGGGTCCTAAGCTGTTAGCAGCCCACATTATAAATAAGTTATTGCAGTACAGAAATTGACACAATCACAGGCATAATTTTCGAAAACCTAGAGCCTCCTCTCTTAGGGTTTTCGGCCGCCCCTCTCCCCTACTGTGTTCGAAAATTCAGTCTGCAAATTTCTGAATTTGCAGTCTGATTTAACAGATCAAATCTGTTATTTCTCTTCGTAGAAACTTCTGATAGACTTTATAGTGCAGTCTATCAGAGGGATTAAACTTCTGTTCGTGGACCTGATTGAAGAAACGTTCGTTCATCAGTTCCTGGGATATACAACAAGAGCAGTTTAATCTGTTGGTGTCCATAATCTCGTTTCGATATTTTAAGGTAAAATTTACATTGTTTAAATTTTATGTTATCAATTTTAATCGTAGGAATTTGATACCCATAATATGGAATTGTTCCATATAAAATTTTAAAACTTCCGCTGCAACGGGTATCACTTTCTTTTAGATCCGGAGAACGACCGTGTTCCAACAGTGGTATCAGAGCCAGGTTGTTCTTGGATTTTACGATTAAAATTTATTCGATTGTACCAGCCTCGATTTTTCAGAAAAATAAAACGAAAATTTTAAATTAAATTCCAGGGCAATCGGGCAGCGATTTGATCGCTTCCCAGGGCAGCGACTTGATCGCTGCCCACGGGCAGCGATTGGCTGCCCACCTCCACGTGGGCAGCCCTGTCCCACGTGGAGGCCGGGCTGCCCGGGATTGTCACGGGCAGTCCGGAAATTTTAAAATTTAATTTTTTGATTTTTTGAAATTTTTGAAATTTCAGATTTTGGTCCGATTGAAAATTGTTTTTGATTGGTCCACGAGGCATCGGATCAAATTGTTTGAGTCCGAAATTTTAAAAATCGATTTTTGGATAAATTTGAATTTTTGGAAAATTTATAAATTTTATCTATTAAATTAGATTTTATAAAATTAATAATTTTGGTACAATTGATAATAAAATATGATTTTATGTATAAAATTGGATTTTATATGTAAAATATGATTTTATGGATAAACTAGATAAAATATGATTTTATATATAAAATAAGATTTTATGTATGAAATATGATTTTATCTATTTATATTTATTGTCATTGCATGATATCCAATAAATTAATTTGTGAATTAAATATTATTGAATAAGGAATATCGATTGCCATGACCAATATTATAGGTGTATGTTAGGTTGTTTACATTTGATTTTAATTATTGTTGTTGGATTTATTAATGGGCGTGGTTTATGGCCCAATATGAATTGTCATATGTAATAAAAGTGGGCCTGGTTTATGGCCCGTTCCCACCCCTAAAATATGTATCCCCTGCTTGTCATCGAAATTTATTATAAATTTTAGACTTAGTGGGAGATGAAGATTTGAAGACAAAGGTGGGCCCAGCAGACAATAAAGACCGAAAAAATGTAAATTGGAAGCTCAATGTAATAGGATTACATTGCATACTTGCATATTACCTAGGATTGGACTTAGACTCGTGATTGGCAACCACGAGTCGATTAGTAATGGAATCGATCATCCTAAAATAATATATGATATTATTGTTGTATGCATGTTTAGACTAAATTGTATGAATCCCGCAAGCATACAAATTTTAAATGATGAGACAAATTTTCGAAATTAAAATCCCTCATTTTAAATATGATTTAAAATTGATATCAAGATAAACAAAAGGGCATTTAAATATTGTTTAAATGTTCCTACCTTCCATCAACGATCAATGTATGAGATGTTACCCGCGGATACGGTCCGGCTCATATTATTGGGGGGGCCCGTTCGTCGGAAAGCTGTACATTGGATCGACACATGTTGTAAGTTGGATGGAACTCCCATGGGATTGGCTCATATTATTGGGGATCCACATGGCGACCGTCCATCACAACTTAATATTGATGGGTCATCTTGACATGTCACAATAAACGGCGTCATATTATTGGGCCCTTACTGGACATGAGGTAAATAACATGGGGATTGTTTTGGAAACAATTGGGCTCTACCTTTTGAAAAGCATGGTTGGCTGATATTATTCGGGATCATGTTTTGTCAATTGGGCTCCATGTTCCCACTAAAGAAAATAATTCTCTCGTTTTCACTAGAGGGTGGTGGAATCGTTAAAATAGTAGAAGTGTAATTCATAAAATTAAACTCGCCTTATTTTATGTCTTAGTAAATTAATTAAACAATCACTGATTATTGTCTGTTTCTTTTCAGTATTTCATTAAGATGAATTCGCGCAATCCACTATTCTCTATTCTCGAATAAAAAAAACTGACTGGCGCAAACTATACGAAATGGTTCCGTAAGTTGAAGATTGTCTTGATCTCGGAGAAGATGTTCTACGTGTTAGAAAAATCTCCTACGAAGGAAGCACCAGCTGATATAAGTCCGGAAGAGTTGGCCAAACTTGATAAATGATGGGACCATGATATCAAGGCCAAATGCTATATGCAAGCTTCGATGTCTGATGAACTCCAGAGGCGATTTGAGGATACCGTGAATGCTGCTGACATTCACGTACAACTCAAGGAACTTTTTGGGGCTCAATCGAGAGCTGAAAGGTTCGCTACTGTAAAAGAGTTAATGACGTGTTGCATGCGTGAAGGGACTTCGGTCCGTGATCATGGGGTACGCGTGATTTGGCTCATTCAGAAGTTGGTAAAGCTTGAATTGGTATTGGAGAATGAACTCAATGTGGACTTATTACTTCTCTCTCTTCCTTCATCGTTTGACGGTTTTGTGGTGAATTTCAATATGAACAAGATAGAGGCCTCCCTTGAAGAGATGGTCAATATGCTTGTAACTTATAAAGCCACTTTAAAGAAGGATAAACCGGTTCTCTTGGTGGGCTCCTCTTCTTCTGCTAAGAAGGGGCCAAGTACAAAGGGTAAGAAACGTTCTGTCCCATCCAAGAAAACCGGACCCGAGAAGAAGAACAAGAAAAAGGCTTCAAACGTGGAAAAATCTAAGGATGTTTGCCATCACTGCAAGAAACACGATGATTGGAAACGTAACTGCAAGGAATATCTCGAGCAGTTGCGAACTGCGAAGGATATGTTTTATATTGAAATAAATGTTTCACTTAATACTACTTCTTGGGTATTGGATACCGGATGTGGATCTCACATTTGCAATGATTTGCAGGTGATGACAAGAAGTCGCAAGCTTAGGATGGGTGAGACCCAGCTGAGGCTCGAAAATGGTTCTCGAGTTGAAGCAAAAGCTGTGGGAGACATTTGTTTAATTTTGCAGAATGATTTTAAGTTATTTTTGAGAGATGTTTTATATGTGCCAGATTTGGTTAAAAACATTATTTCTATTTCTATGCTTGATAGAGATGGTTTTTCTTGCAATTTTGTGAATGGGATTTGCAATATTTACAAGAATGAATGTTTAATTGGATGTGGACAACTTGAAAACGATCTATATAACTTAAAATTAAAAGACGTTCCAATTAATTATGTTGATAAACCGGTAACAACAAATAAAAGAAAAATTGATAATCAAAACCCGGCAAACCTTTGGCATGCTAGGCTAGGTCATGTTTTCTCAAGGAGGATGAACAAGCTAGTGGGAGAGGGCATGTTTGATATGTCTAATATTAACTCTCTACCTACTTGTGAGTCCTGCCTGAAAGGAAAAATGACTAAATCTCCTTTCAAAGGAAAACCTGAGCATAGTCAAAATCTATTGGATTTGATCCATACAGATGTTTGCGGACCATTTAGTATTGGTACAAAATTTGGTCACACCTACTTCATTACCTTTACTGATGATTATTCTAGGTATGGGTATTTATTTGATGAAATATAAGTCTGAATCATTTGAAAAGTTCAAAGAATTCATGTAGTGACCCTTACCCGGATCACCTACTAAACAGAACTTAGGCATGCAATTAACTTAATTAAACAGATATCAGAATAAAACTGCGGAAATCATAAACATTATACAATCCCAAGTAAAGGAATCTGTAATTTATCCCAATAATATACAACCAAATCGAATAGCTGTATAAACCCAAACAATAGTAATAAAACCTAGACGAAACTCCAGCTGGCCAACCACTGACTAGCCCCTCCTGGATCCACCCTCCTCGTCCAATCGCAAACCTGCCCCATGGAATAGGGTGTCCAGAAACACAGAGTACGAGACGTGAGCATAAAACGCTCAGTACGAGAGTATGAGTATACATGCATGCAAAGTGAACTCCCTATAGACTCGAGGTCAAGGATCAGATAACAGAGACAGACCGGGCCCTGGTATGTAGCACGCTGTGCCGTCGCTTCATGAGGTGGCTCCCATACCGAGATAACCGTGGATACGCCGGACCCAAATCGATGGAAGTCCATCCACTAACAGGATAGGGTACAACCCTACTAACAGACATCTCGAAAGAGATACAACAAGATGCAAATGAATGCAGCATAATATCATGGCATATAAATCATGCAGTCACATAATACATGCATACTCAGTCAGGATATCTCGAACAGTACTTCTGTACCTCAAAACAGTGCAAGCTCTACCAACTCTAGGTCCACGCCTATAGTCTGCTCTACACTGCCAAATGATACTACTATCATTATAGTGCTCTAAAAGCCTTAACTAAGCTATTGCATACTCCTAAATATTTATAGGAAGCAAAAGCTATACCTTCGTCCGTCGTTAGCCCTTTGATGTCGATGCCTCCAGAACTTGGGCACAACTCCGCTACGACTACCGAACGCCTCGACGACCGTCGGATCAAGCCTAGGAAGGCTAGAACAACTCGAATAGACTAGAAAGGAGAGGGAAACACTCGGAATTGGCAATTGGAAATGAAGCCTCGGCCCTCTATTTATAGACAACGATCGGAACGTCCGAACCTCGATCGGAACGTCCGATCCTGCCATCGGAGCTTCCGAAGATCCTGATCTGCCACGTGTCAAAATGTCACTTGTTGACTTCGGATAGGGGTGATCGGAGCTTCCGATCCTGATCGGAGCTTCCGATCCTGATCGGAGCTTCCGATCTAACCACACGTCATGGATGACGTAATATCATCGGTGTCTCCGATTTCTCATCGGAGCTTCCGATCCGTCCGATACCCAATTTATTTAATTAGCATTAATCCTTTAATTACTCAATTAGGGTACGGGCTACTACATTCTCCCCCACTTAAGATATTTCGTCCTCGAAATCAGATCTTAAGTACTGAATGTAATACAGAAATCAGAAACATTCTTTATTTAAATCAAACATTTACAGAGTTTGCAACTGAATACAACTTAAGAATGAAATCAAAACAACTCAGGATGGTCTTCACGCATCCTGTCCTCAAGCTCCCAAGTAGCTTCCTCAGTGCCTCGGCGCTGCAAATGAACTAAAACCAAAGGAATGACTTTGTTCCGTAAAACCTTATCCTTATAATCCAGGATACGAATAGGTTTCTCAACATATGTCAAATCCTTGTTCACCTGAACCTCAGACCGCTGCAGAATATGAGATTCATCCGCCACATACCGTCGCAACAGAGATACATGGAACACGTCGTGAATACTAGATAGATGTGGTGGCAAAGCTAGTCGATAAGCCAAATCGTCAATGCTCTCCAAGATCTCAAACGGATCGATAAACTTGGGAGACAACTTGCCCTTAAGGCCAAATCTGAGAATCTTGCGAAAATGTGACACTCTCAGAAACACTTTCTCCCCGACATCGAACTGCAAAGGCCTACGCTTGATATTAGCATAGCTGGCCTGACGATCCTGTGCAGTCTTAATCCGTTTCTTGATCTGATCAACAATGTCTACCGCTTGCTGGATAAATTCCGGTCCCTCAGCATGTCTCTCCCCCACTTCTTCCCAGAAGAGTGGAGTACGACAACGTCGCCCGTACAACGCCTCAAAAGGTGCCATCCCAATACTAGTATGGTAGCTGTTGTTGTACGCGAACTCGATCAATGGCAAATGATCCTGCCAGGCTGAACCAAAATCCATGACGCACGCTCTAAGCATATCCTCCAAAGTACGGATAGTGCGCTCTGACTGACCATCAGTCTCCGAATGATAGGCAGTACTCAAACTGAGAGTAGTACCCATCGCACGCTGAACACTCCCCCAGAATCTAGAAGTAAACCTGGGGTCCCGATCGCTGACAATGCTCACAGGCACTCCATGAAGTCGAACGATCTCCTGAATGTACAACCGAGCCATACGATCCACATTGTACTCCCGGCTATAGGCAATGAAATGCGCTGACTTGGTGAGTCGATCCACCACAACCCAGATAGCATCACAGTTCCTCGGGGATAACGGCAAATGGGTCACAAAGTCCATTGTGATAAACTCCTATTTCCATTCAGGAATAGGCAGACTGTGAAGCAATCCTCCAGGTCTTCGGTGTTCTGCCTTGACCTGTTGACACACCAAACATCTCGAAACAAACTGATAAACACTGCGTTTCATTCCTTTCCACCAGAAACGAGTACGTAGATCCTTGTAAATCTTGTTGCTCCCAGGATGAATACTCAACTTAGTGCGATGTGCCTGAGACAAAATCTCCTCTCGCAACTCTTCATCCTGCGGAATCACAAGCCTACCAGACAAACACAGAAAACCATCTGACTGATAATGAAATCCAGACGAGCTACCCTCGTTAGCTAGACGAGCTAAACACTGGGTCTTCAAATCAGTCATCTGAGCATCTCGGATCCGCGAATACAAAGCTGGCTCAGATAATATCGCAAACATCTGGATACTCTACATACCTTTCTTATGCTTGAAGGTATAACCTGAAGTACAACAGTCACGGATCGCACTAGACATCGAACAAGTCTGAAGTGCGGATAGCCGCACCTTGCGACTCAAGGCATCAGCGGTGAGATTAGCAGCTCCCGGATGGTACTTAATCTCGCAATCATAGTCCTTAAGCAAGTCTATCTAACGTCTCTGCCTCATGTTCAACTCCGCCTGAGTGAACAAATATTTGAGACTCTTATGGTCGGTGAAGATTTCAAATTTCTCGCCATACAGATAATGACGCCAGATCTTCAAAGCGAACACAATGGCTGCTAATTCCAAATCGTGGATTGGATAGTTGTCCTCGTGAAGTTTCACCTATCTAGAAGCGTATGCGATCACATGCCCATTCTAAGTCAGGACACAACCTAACCCCTGAAGAGAAGCATCTGTGTAAATCACATACCCTCCAGATCCTGACGGTAATGCCAACACCGGCGCAGAAGTCAACCGTCGTCGAAGCTCACAGAAATTATCCTCACACTCGGAGGACCACTCGAAATCCACACCCTTGTGGGTAAGTTGCGTCAACGGTCGAGCTAACTGAGAGAAGTTCAGAATGAAGCAACGATAATACCCTGCTAGACCCAGAAAACTACGGATCTCAGCTACTGTCGTCGGACGCGACCAATTAAGTACCGCTTCAATATTGCTTGGATCAACAGAAATCCCCTCCCTGGATATGATATGGCCAAGAAAGACCACTCTATCCATCCAGAACTCACACTTGCTCAGCTTGGCGTACAACTGCTCATCCCGAAGAGTCTGCAGTACCAACCGCAAGTGAGAAACATGCTCTTCCGTATTACGTGAATACACCAAGATGTCGTCAATGAAGACCATGGCAAACTTGTCCAAATACTCCCTGAAGACACGGTTCATCAGATCCATGAATATAGCCGGCGCATTAGTCAAACCAAATGGCATCACTAGAAACTCGTAATGCCCATAGCGAGTACGGAATGCAGTCTTGGCTACGTCCTGATCACGGACTCTCAACTGATGATACCCAGATCTCAAGTCAATCTTGGAGTAAACTGACGTGCCCTGCAGCTGATCAAACAAGTCATCAATACGAGGCAACGGATACTTGTTCTTCACAGTGACTCGATTCAGCTGCCGATAGTCAATGCACAGCCGCATCGACCCATCCTTCTTCTTCACGAAGAGAACAGGAGCTCCCCAAGGAGATACACTAGGACGAATGTACCCCTTGTCCAAAAGATCATGTAGCTGATTCTTTAATTCACGCATCTCTGATGGAGCTAGACGATACGGTGCTCTAGAAATAGGTGAAGTACCCGGCATCAACTCTATGCCAAACTCGACTTCCCTAACAGGAGAAAAACCCGGAATCTCATCAGGAAATACATCTGGAAATTCATCCACAACAGGAATGCTCTCTATCCCAATGTTCTCAGCAGACAAATCAACTGCATAGATAAGGTAGCCTTCCCCACCAGACTCTAGAGCTCGACAGGCTCTCAAAGCTGATACCAAAGGCATCGGGGGTCGCGCTCCCTCTCCATAGAAAAACCAGCTCTCACTCCCCTCTGGATGAAAGCGTACTAATCTCTGATAGCAGTCCACTGAAGCTCGATAGGTAGTCAACATATCTATTCCCAGAATGCAATCAAAGTCGTCCATCGCCAGGACCATGAGATTCGCTAACAGAATGTTCCCTTCGAACTCTAAAGGGCAACCCATCACTAGACGCTTAGCCAAAGCAGATTGGCCCGTCGGAGTAGAAACAGATATCACTACGTCTAGTGCAATGCATGGTAACTTATGTCTCTTAACAAAACGTGCAGAAATGAAGGAATGAGATGCACCAGTGTCAATAAGTATAAGAGCAGGTATACCATAAAGCAGAAATGTACCTGCGATGACTTTCTCATTTTCCTCCACTGCCTGATCATGTCTCAGGGCAAACACCTGGCCAGAAGCTCGTGGCCTCAAATGATTACTCCCAGCAGACTGTCCCTGCGACCTTTGCTGTACGGTGGCCTGAGAACCAAATCCTAAACCAGATCCAGAACCGCCTCCCCCAGATAGTGGACAATCTCTTCGGATATGACCAGTCTCTCCACAACGGAAACAAGCTCCAGAAGCTCTACGGCACTTGTCGGATGGATGGTTCTTCTCACAGTGATCACACTTGTCCTTCTTACCGAAATGGACAACACCTCCAGAACCAGAGAAAGAAGTAGATCCAGACTTCTTGAAAGATTGGGCACGGGGACCCAAATAACTAGCAGGCCTCGACTGAGGGAAAGACCTGTTCCGCCGAATGCTGTCCTCCGCCTGATGACAACGGCTCACCAAACCCTCGTAGGACATGTCGTCACCAACCGCCACACGTTCATGGATCTCAGGGTTAAGGCCCTGAAGGAACAGATTATACTTCATCTCTGAGCTATCAGCAATCTCGGGGCAATAGGATAGCAGATCAAAGAACTTCTGCTGATATTCATCGATAGACATGGCTCCCTGTCGCAAACTAAGAAGCTCGCCTGCCTTCGACTGACGGAGTGCAGGAGGAAAGTACCGCTTCTGGAAAGCTGTGCGGAACTCGGCCCAGGTGGCCACTCCTCTCGCCGCAATAAAGGGTGCAGAAGTAAACCTCCACCACCTACGGGCTTTCCCATCCAGAAGATAGCCAAGGGTCTCCATCTTCTGCTCCTCGGTGCAGTGGAAAGTCTGAAAAGTCGTCTCCATGCGGTCTAACCAGTTCTCCGCATCCTCCGAAGACTCACCTCCAACTAAGGGCTTAGGACCCATAGCTAAGAATCGACGCACAGTAAAACGCTCGTCGTCATGATGACGATGACGCCGTTCTCGACGAGGCTCCCGGTCGGCATCACCCCAACGCCCACCAATACTGCCATGAGAACTCCGGTCGTCACGATTTGTCATCTACAAAAATACCTCATGATGAGACTAAATCCCAAAAATTCTTTTGCATGCTCTGATACCATAAATGTAGTGACCCTTACCCGGATCACCTACTAAACAAAACTTAAGCATGCAATTAACTTAATTAAACAGATATCAGAATAAAACTGCGGAAACCATAAACATTATACAATCCCAAGTAAAGGAATCTGTAATTTATCCCAATAATATACAACCAAATCGAATAGCTGTATAAACCCAAACAATAGTAATAAAACCTAGACGAAGCTCCAGCTGGCCAACCACTGACTAGCCCCTCCTGGATCCACCCTCCTCGTCCAATCGCAAACCTGCCCCATGGAATAGGGTGTCCAGAAATACAGAGTACGAGACGTGAGCATAAAACGCTCAGTACGAGAGTATGAGTATACATGCATGCAAAGTGAACTCCCTATAGACTCGAGGTCAAGGATCAGATAACAGAGACAGGCCGGGCCCTGGTATGTAGCACGCTGTGCCGTCGCTTCAGGAGGTGGCTCCCATACCGAGATAACCGTGGATACGCCGGACCCAAATCGATGGAAGTCCATCCACTAACAGGATAGGGTACAACCCTACTAACAGACATCTCGAAAGAGATACAGCAAGATGCAAATGAATGCAGCATAATATCATGGCATATAAATCATGCAGTCACATAATACATGCATACTCAGTCAGGATATCTAGAACAGTACTTCCGTACCTCAAAACAGTGCAAGCTCTACCAACTCTAGGTCCACGCCTATAGTCTTCTCTACACTGCCAAATGATACTACTATCATTATAGTGCTCTAAAAGCCTTAACTAAGCTATTGCATACTCCTAAATATTTATAGGAAGCAAAAGCTATACCTTCGTCCGTCGTTAGCCCTTTGATGTCGATGCCTCCAGAACTTGGGCACAACTCCGCTACGACTATCGAACGCCTCGACGACCGCCGGGTCAAGCCTAGGAAGGCTAGAACAACTCGAATAGACTAGAAAGGAGAGGGAAACACTCGGAATTGGCAATTGGAAATGAAGCCTTGGCCCTCTATTTATAGACAATGATCGGAACTTCCGATCCTCGATCGGAACGTCCGAACCTTGATCGGAACGTCCGATCCTGCCATCGGAGCTTCCGAAGATCCTGATCTGCCACGTGTCAAAATATCACTTGTTGACTTTGGATAGGGGTGATCGGAGCTTCCGATCCTGATCGGAGCTTCCGATCTAACCACACGTCATGGATGACGTAATATCATCGGTGTCTCCGATCGCTCATCGGAGCTTCCGATCGTGCCTTCGGAGCTTCCGATCCGTCCGATACCCAATTTATTTAATTAGCATTAATCCTTTAATTACTCAATTAGGGTACGGGCTACTACAATTCAAGGCTGAAGTAGAAAACAAACTAGGTAAGAGTATTAAAGCACTTCGATCAGATCGAGGTGGAGAATACTTAAGTACCGAGTTCTTGGATTATCTAAAAGAGAATGGGATTCTCTCTCAGTGGACACCTCCTATGACACCTCAGCTGAATGGTGTTTTGGAGCGTCGCAATCGAACCTTGTTGGACATGGTTCGATCTATGATGAACTTCACTGAGCTCTCACCTTCGTTTTGGGGCTATGCTCTTGAAACAGCGTTATTGTTGTTGAACAATGTCCACACTAAAGCAGTGGACAAAACACCATACGAGTTATGGAATGGCAAAGCTCCTAAGTACTCGTACTTGAGAATTTGGGGATGTCCTGCTTACGTGAAGCAGACAGTGGGAGATAAGTTGGATAGTCGATCCACCTTATGTTATTTTGTAGGGTATCCGAAGAATTCAATCGGATATTATTTCTATCATCCTACTGAAACAAAAGTGTTTGTTTCAAGTAATGCCACCTTCTTGGAGAAGGAGTTCTTATTGGATAAGAAAGGCAAGATGATGGAACTCGAAGAAATTCGGGAAGAACCCGAGATACAAAATAACGATCCTATACCTCAAGAATCATCACAAGACACGCCTATTACTAGAAGATCCGAGAGGACTTCTAGGCCTCCTATTAGATATGGTCTTCTTCTTGAAGGGGATCAAAGTGAACCCGACATTGGATGTGATCCGAGAAACTTCAAGGAAGCAATTTCTAATGCTGATTCGAACTTATGGCTTGAATCTATGCAGTCGGAAATAGACTCGATGCATGCAAACCAAGTTTGGTCTTTATTAGATCCTCCCGATGGAATAGTTCCAATAGGGTGTAAATGGATCTACAAGAGAAAGCTTGGGCCTGATGGTAAGGTACTGACCTACAAGGCACGATTGGTTGCAAAAGGTTACACTCAAAGACAAGGTGTTGACTATGATGAAACTTTTTCACCAGTCGCAATGTTCAAGTCCATAAGAATCCTTATTGCCATTGCTGCATGGTATGACTATGAGATATGGCAAATGGATGTGAAGACTGCATTCCTTAATGGAAACATTAAGGAAGAGATCTATATGATGCAGCCCGAGGGATTCACATCCATGGGAAGCGAGCATAAGGTATGTAAGCTTCAGAGATCAATCTATAGTCTCAAACAGGCATCAAGAAGTTGGAACCAGAAATTTGATGAAACAATAAAGGACTTTGATTTCATCAAGAACCCGGAGGAACCGTACGTGTACAAGAAAGTAGTTAAGGATGCTGTGACATTCTTAGTACTTTATGTTGATGACATCTTACTCATTGGGAATGATATAGGGATGTTGCAGTTAACAAAGATATGGTTGTCAGGTAGATCCTCGATGAAGGATTTGGGTGAGGCGTCCTATATTCTAGGGATACAGATCTATAGAGATAGATCTAAGAGAATGATAGGACTTACTCAAGCTACCTACATCGACACTATATTGAAAATGTTTTCAATGGATGAGTCTAAGAGAGGACATCTACCTATGTGTCATGGAGTCTCTCTATCCAAGTCTATGTGTCCCAAGACTGACGAAGAGATAGAGAAAATGACACACATACCATATGCGTCAGCCATAGAGAGTATCATGTATGGGATGATATCTACCAGACCAGATGTGGCATTTGCTCTGAGTGTCACGAGCAGATATCAAGTCAATCCCGGTCAAATGCATTGTAAAGCCGTGAAGGATATTCTTAAGTACTTGAGAAGAACTAAGAATTTATTCATGGTTTATGGAGGAAGAGATCTGAAATTGGAAGGCTATACCGACTCTAGCTTCCAAAGTGACGTGGATGACTCGAAGTCAACCTCTGAATTTGTGTTCATGCTCAATGGCGGTGCTGTCTCTTGGAAGAGTTCCAAGCAGGACACCACATCGGATTCCACCACTGAGGCAGAATACATTGCGGCATCAGCTGCTGCTAAAGAGGCCGTTTGGATGAGGAATTTCGTCCAAGAGTTGGGCGTTATTCCTGAAGCTGTTGGTCCAGTCCCGGTGTACTGTGACAACACGGGTGCCGTTGCTCAGGCAAAGGAACCAAGGTCTCATCAAAGATCCAAACACGTACTGAGGAAATACCACATCATCCGGGAGATCGTGGAAAGAGGAGACATCATTGTCGAGAGAGTGGCCTCTGCAGACAATATCGCTGATCCACTTACTAAGCCCTTGCCAGGACCATTATTTGACAAATATCGCGAAGCAATGGGACTACGTAGTATGACTAGTTGGCTTTAGGGCAAGTGGAAGATTGAAAGAGTTGATGCCCCGTTAGCCAACTTGTGGCTAAGGGCTTTGAGAGTCTCTTTTTGTAAACAATTTTTGTTTAATATAATATACGTTCTTTAAATGGCGTTCACTTTATCTTATTATTATATAATGATATACTATTGCTATTTTGATAAAGACCTTGAATATACTAAAGTAAGATGAGATAGTGAATATAGAGAGATCACTGTCATGAAACACATCTTATGTTCACTGTATATTCTAAACAGTTCCTAGTCAATTGAGCCGTCCACAAATAAGGATAAGGATCGCTCGAGATTGAGACTAGCATTTGCGATGCCGAGTATCATGTTTCATTGGTATGGAACATAAAGATGTTCGAAGCATGCAAATGAATATTCATATGATGAATGATCGAACTACCCTATTCGAACTTTTCAAGTGGTTATCACTTATCGAGTGGATATAGTCCGTAGTTTTGGTTGTACACCATTAGTCCTTATTACTTGAAACATCATTGAGACTCTATATGCTAGTACTGTGCTTTGACTCGTTTACCGACTCTATTAGGGTCATCAAGTGTTGGGATTGGGTACAGTTACGACACATATAGGAGTCGATGCTTTGTTGTCAAGGATTCACCGCACACTTGCGAGTGTGGATATCCTATGTAATTTGAGGAGATATTAGTGTGACGAATCTCTGGCCAGAGTACATGATGTGTTTTAGGTTACTTGGTTTCCTAGTAGCACATGCGATGTCACTATTTGATCTTCAAGATGCATTGCATAGTTATCGAATCTCGAACTACTCTCGATGTACCAATGGTTGTTGATTCGATCGGGATATATGGATGAAGGGACCGTACTGTATGCTAACCAAAATCTACTGGTTCTTGCAGGCACTATCAGTGATACCTAGGGAATCATGGGACGATGTTGCTAGACGCTCTTACCATGATTCTATGGGCAAGTCGGAAATTATTGTTTCGAGTCACAAGGAGTTGTGAACCCATGGCTAGCTGTATCCTTGAACCATTGAGGGTCACACAAGTAATGGATTTCTAATCCCCGTTGAGATAATTAAATTTAAAGAGTTAAATTTAGTGGATAAAGAAGTAGGACTTCTTATTTAAAAGTAGAGGGAGTAAGATTTCCTAAAATGACATATTGATAGACATTTTTGGAAACCACTGAATTCGGATTCAGAAAATTTGTCTTGACTTTAAAAGATGCAGAAATGGTTTCTGTGAACATTGATTAAATTGGTTTATCAATCTGAGTCACGATGAATTTTATATTAATTTCTGAACATGCGGGCTTTGCTTGTCAGGCTTGAACTTATGACTAATGGGCCCTAAGCTGTTAGCAGC
Organism: Henckelia pumila; assembly: GCF_033568475.1. NCBI lineage: Eukaryota > Viridiplantae > Streptophyta > Magnoliopsida > Lamiales > Gesneriaceae > Henckelia > Henckelia pumila. Next base: position 136,642,344 of record NC_133123.1, read on the forward strand.
CCATATTATAAATAAGTTATTGCAGTAAAAAAATTGACACAATCACAGGCATAATTTTCGAAAACCTAGAGCCTCCTCTCTTAGGGTTTTCGGCCGCCCCTCTCCCCTACTGTGTTCGAAAATTCAGTCTGCAAATTTCTGAATTTGCAGTCTGATTTAACAGATCAAATCTGTTATTTCTCTTCGTAGAAACTTATGATAGACTTTCTAGTGCAGTCTATCAGAGGGATTAAACTTCTGTTCGTGGACCTAATTGAAGAAACGTTCGTTCATCAGTTCCTGGGATATACAACAAGAGCAGTTTAATCTGTTGGTGTACATAATCTCGTTTTGAGATTTTAAGGTAAAATTTACATTGTTTAAATTTTATGTTATCAATTTTAATCGTAGGAATTTGATACCCATGATATGGAATTGTTCCATATAAAATTTTAAAACTTCCGCTGCAACGGGTATCACTTTCTTTTCGATCCGGAGAACGACCGTGTTCCAACAAGAACTACTCAAATATGCCTGGAATAGAGAGGGATTCTCGGAATTGGCAAATGAAAGTGAAGCCTCGGCCTTATATTTATAGACCACGATCGAAACCTCCGATTCTCGATCGGAACGTCCTATCCTGCCATCGGAGCTTCCGAACATCGTTATCTGCCACGTGTCAAACTATCACTGGTTGACTTCGGATAGGGGTGATCGGAGCTTCCGATCCTGATCGAAGCTTTCGAACCTGCCACACGTCATGCCTGACGTAATACCATCAGAGCTTCCGATCCTACATCGGAGCTTCCGATCCGTCCGGTACCCAATTTATTTAATTAGCGTTAATTAATCCTTAATCACTAATTTTGGGTACGGGCTACTACAGAAATAATAGATGGATTAGTATCAATCTTAGATTTGCCCTTGTCAATATTGGGCCTAAGATTGATCTCTTCCTCTTTTACCCCAGAGGCGAAGGGTTGACTTGATGAGTTCTTCTCATCAATTATTGCTTCATCCAATTCATCAAAAGCTGATGGTAGATTAGCACTTGTATCTTGGGTATTAGAATTCCCAACAACTTGTTCTACAACAAGTGGTTGTATTTCTTCTTGTAAAACCAATGGTTTTATCGTTTCTTGTTTATAAGAAACCAATGGCTTCTCTATAGCCCTCACAATTGGCCCTTGAATAGCAGCCCATTGTTGAGTTTGAGCTTGCAAACATCCTGTAATACGATTAGATACTTTGATCCGATCAGCTTGTTGTAACCTGTCAGCCATTTCCGCATTAATGACTAACTAGTTGAACTCGGTTTGAAGCAACCCAAGGTGTTCCCTGAGATGCCTCTGCATTTTCATGATGGAATCTACATCACTGCCTTCCATTTCTTGTTAAGAAATCTGCAATAATATTTTCATGAGATTTAATAATAACAATATCAAAATATAATTTTGACATAATGTTTGCCATCTTAATAACCTAGTTTTCTCAAGTTTAGATTCAATCTTATTTTTTAGAAAAGCTTTTACCTGGGTGTTATCAACCTTCAGCGTGAATTTTTTAGCAAGTAAAAATAATGGTCATTTTTCAAAAGCTCTTTTAACTGCATAAAATTCTTTTTTGTTGATATGTCATCTGATGACCTCTGATTCTGAAAAAAGACCGCTACAGTTAGGGGTGTTCATCGGTCGGTTCGGTTTTAATTTGGCCAACTTTGGTTCGGTTTTTCGGTTTTCGGTTTATGAAATATGTAATCCGAAGTCGAACAATTTTACTTTGGTTTGGTTCGGTTTTATATTATAATGGACCGGTTTATACGGTTCGGTTTTATTGGTTTTATCAATAATAAATAACATCATAAAAAACATGAATTTCATCCAAGATGTAATTTAAATAGATAAACACACAACTTGAAGTCATATAAATATATTTAAAAAACAGAAAAAAAAAAAAACAAACAAACAAAGATAACAAGTACAAACATGAACCAACCAACCTCTGTCTTACAATGTTTTCAAACAAAAAACAAACCGTACTTACTACATACTACATATATTCTCAATTGACAGAGTCATGCTTCTTGCAAGTTGTAGTTTGATGGTGTCATATTCAAATTTTCAAATGGAATACTTGAGCATCTTGAACTTGTTTGAACAGTTAACACTAATAAGATTACCTGCAACCTTTCCATCTTTTATCCTACTGATTCCAAGATGCAATTACATATTAGTTATGCAAGAAACATCTCTTCCCAAGCTAGCCATATCTAGAAAAAAAAAATCTATAAAAATTAAAATATTTGTCACATTAATATAAAAAAAATTGTACTTTTTAGTTTTTTTACCATCTTCAAACTTCTCGAGCTTATCCAAGTCCTCTTCTACTGTAACAGGTAAAGATTCATGACAAATCCAGTCTTGTGTACAAAGAAGAGCTTGCACCAATTTAGGAGTTAAAGAACTCCTAAATGGATCAAGCACACGTCCTCCAGTGCTAAATGCACTTTTTGAAGCAACAGTTGAAATAGGAATTGCTAACACATCACGAGTCATCTCAGCAATAACAGGAAATCTAGGCGAATTAACTTTCCACCAAAGCAAGATATCAAAATTTTCATTTACGGGTTCTGTTTCTTCACCAAGATATTTGTCCAACTCTGATTTAGAATCCATAGTTCCGCTTATGGCTCTGTGTCTCAAGTACTCTTGCTGGATTAAGGTTCTTTTATGGGTGTTTCCAGAACTTGCCATGTCAAATGTGTCACCAGCTGGAGCAGGTTGCTTAGATTGAGATTCTTTTGAAGTTCTCTTTCGATACTCGTCATATAACGATATCATATAGAGCTTTAAATCATCTCTCATTTTCCCCCTTTCTCTTCCCCATACATACTCAAAAGAACAAAAGCAACATACTCAAATTTGAAACGAGGATCTAACACACAAGCAACAAAAATCATTTTATTCATCTTTTCTGGAACACCCCAATACTTTTCAAATTTAGCTTTCATCCTCTCCGCCATAAAAATCAAATCAAGATCATCACTATCCATAGCATTTTCAAAATGCAAGGAACTTCACCAATTTCATGAAACTGAACATTTGAAGTAACATATAATGAGTCCGACACCCTTACAGTAAGTTCATAAAAAGTTTCAAAAAACTTTACCATGTGTCTTATTTTCTTCCAGTCAACACTAGTAAGAGTACCTGAAACCTTTCCATCTTCACAATTATGATTAAGAAGATAATCCAACAATCCAGGATCAATAAAACCATATCTTGTAAGGCATTCTCAAATTCTTGTGTTGTATTCAACATCAAATACGTCGAATTCCACCTAGTAGGGACATCCAAACACAATGATTTTTTACTTTCTATCTTTTCAATTTCACAACATTCTTTGAATCTTTTTATCCTCGCAGGAGATTGCCTGATGTATCTTGTAGCTTGTCCCACACGTTTCACAGGATCGCCAACTTTTTTCAATCCATCTTGAACAATAAGATTGATAATGTGAGCAACACATCTCACATGAATATGACTACCATCCATGAAATTAGTTCCCCATTTACTAAACTGTTTTGAAAGTTCTTTCGCCGTTGTATCATTTGAACTAGCATTATCAACTGTAATTGTGAAAACTTTATCCAAACCCCAATCAATCAAACACTTGGTAATTGCAACCGCCATATCATCACCTTTATGACTACTAATTGGACAAAAATTTAGGATCTTCTTATGTAGTTTCCAATCTTTATCAATAAAATGAGCTGTAAGACACATGTAATTTATCCTCTGTATCGAAGTCCATGTATCTGTTGTGAGACATACTATTTGATGTGTTTCTTTAAAAACCAACTTTAGTTTTTTCTTTTCTTCAAAGAAAATTTTGAAGCAATCTCTCGTTATTGTAGCACGAGAAGGCATTCGAAATAGAGGTTGTATTATATTAATAAAGTGCTTGAACCCTTCTCTTTCAACAAGACTAAAAGGTTGCTCATCTATAATTATCATCCGAGCTAATGCTTTTCTACATAATTCTTGATCAAATCTCCAAACATTTAATGAACTTTCACTCGCAGCATTCGAATTTGGTGGAAATATTAATTTAGCTTGTTTGGTCTTAGCATTATGGGGATTTTGGGTACACTTCGTCATATGATTATTTAAAGAAGATGTTCCATTAGAGTTTGAATCAACAACGTAGTTTGAACTACAATAACGATACCTTGCTCTTTTATGTTGGAGAACGCGGCGTTCAGATCAATTAGGATTGATACCCGGTGCAGCGGAAGTTTAAAAATTTTGTATGGAACGATTCTATAATAGGTATCAACCTTACGATTAAATTGTGTGTGTAAAAATTAAATAACAATTATAAAATTTTTACCTTTAATCTCGAATCGAGATTTTGGACACCAACAGATTTCTCTGCTCTTGTTGTATATCCCTGGAACTGATGGACGAACTGTTCTTCAATCAGGTCCACGAACGGATATTTAATCCCTCTGATAGATTGCACTAGAAAATCTATCAGAAGTTTTCTACGAAGAGATTAACGAATTTGATCCGTTAAACCAGACTGTAATTCAAAATCACAGGCTGGATTTTCTCGAGTAGAGGGAGAGGGGGGGACGGCCACCTTTTTTTAAAATAAACTAGGGTTTTCGAAAAATCCTTGTGACCTGTTGTGTGTAATTTCTGTACTGCAATAACTTATTTATAATGTAGGCCACTAACAGCTTAGGGCCCATTAGTCATAAGTTCAAGCCCGACAAGCAAAGCCCGCATGTTCAGAAATTAATATAAAATTCATCGTGACTCCGATTGATAAACCGATTTCACCAATGTGCACAGAAACCATTTCTGCACCTTTTAAAGTCAAGATAAATTTTTCTGAATCTGAATTCAGTGATTTCCAAAAATGGCCATCCCTATGTCATTTTAGGAAATCTTACTCCTCTACTCTTAAATAAGAAGTCCAACTTCTTCGTTCATTAAATTTAACTCTTTAAATTTAACTATCTCAACGGGGATTAAAAATCCATTACACTGTGTGACCCTCAATGGTTCAGGGATACAGCTAGCCATGGGCTCACAACTCCTTGTGACTCGGAACAACAATTTCCGACTTGCCCATCGAATCATGGTAAGAGCGTCTAGCAACATCGCCCCATGATTCCCTAGGTATCACTGATAGTGCCTACAAGAACCAATAGATTTTGGTTAGCGTACAGTACGGTCCCTTCATCCATATATCCCGATCGAATCAACAACCATTGGTATATCGAGAGTCGCTCGAGATTCGATAACTATGCAATGCATCTTGAAGATCAAATAGTGACATCGCATGTGCTACTAAGAAACCATTTATTAAATCACATCATGTACTCTGGCCAGAGATTCGTCACACTAATATCTCCTCAGATCGCATAGGATATCCACACTCGCAAGTATGTGGTGAATCCTTGACAACAAAGCATCGACTCCTATATGTGTTGTAACTGTACCCAATCCCGACACCTGATGACCCCAATAGAGTCGGTAAACGAGTCAAAGCACAGTACTAGCATATAGAGTCTCAATGATGTCTCAAGTAGTAAGGACTAATGGTGTACAACCAAAACCGCGGACTTTATCCACTCGATAAGTGATAACCACTTGGAAAGTCCGGATAGGGTAGTTCGATCATTCATCATATGAATATCCATTTGCATGCTTTGAACATCTCTATGTTCCTTACCAATGAAACGTGGTACTCCGCATCGCAAATGCTAGTCTCAAACTCGAGCGATCCTTATCCTTATTATCGGACGACTCAATCGACTAGGAACAGTTTAGAATATACAGTGACTATAAGATGTGTTTCATGATAGACATCCCCATGTTCTACCACATCTTACATACACTATAGTATATTCAAGGTCTTTATCAAAACAACAATAGTATATCACAATATAACAATATGAAGAAAGATAAAGTCATTGTCATTAATAAAAGTGTAAATTATATTAAACAAAAGATTGTTTATACAAAGAGTCATCAAAGCCCTTAGCCACATGTTGGCTCACCGGGCACCCACTCTTTCAATCTCCCACTTGCCCTATAGCCAACTAGTCATACTACGTAGACCCATTGCTTCGCGATGTTTGTCAAATAATGGTCCTGGCAAGGGCTTAGTAAGTGGATCAGCGATATTGTCTGCAGAGGCCACTCTTTCGACAGTGATGTCTCCTCTTTCCACAATCTCCCGGATGATGTGGTATTTCCTCAGTACGTGTTTGGATCTTTGATGAGACCTGGTTCCTTTGCCTGAGCAACGGCACCCGTGTTGTCACAGTACACCGGGACTGGACCAACAACTTCAGGAATGACGCCCAACTCTTGGACGAAATTCCTCATCCAAACGGCCTTTTTAGCAGCAGCTGATGCTGCAATGTATTCAGCCTCAGTGGTGGAATCCGCTGTGGTGTCCTGCTTGGAACTCTTCCAAGAGACAGCACCGCCATTGAGCATGAACACAAATCCAGAGGTTGACTTCGAGTCATCCACGTCACTTTGGAAGCTAGAGTCGGTATAGCCTTCCAATTTTAGTTCTCTTCCTCCATATACCATGAACATATTCTTAGTCCTTCGTAAGTACTTAAGAATGTCCTTCACAGCTTTCCAATGCATTTGACCGGGATTAGCTTGATATCTGCTCATGACACTCAGAGCAAATGCTACATCCGGTCTGGTAGATATCATCCCATACATGATACTACATATGGCTGACGCATATGGTACATGTGTCATTTTCTCTATCTCTTCATCAGTCTTGGGACACATAGACTTGGATAGAGAAACTCCATGACACATGGGTAGATGTCCTCTCTTGGACCCATCCATTGAAAACCGTTTCAATATGGTGTCGATGTAGGTTGATTGAGTGAGTCCTATCATTCTCTTAGATCTATCTCTATAGATCTGTATCCCTAGAATATAGGATGCCTCACCCAAATCCTTCATCGAGAATCTACCTGATAACCATATCTTTGTTGACTGCAACATCCCTACATCATTCCCAATGAGTAGGATGTCATCAACATAAAGTACTAAGAATGTCACAGCATCCTTAACTACTTTCTTGTACACGCATGGTTCCTCCGGATTCTTGATGAAACCAAAATCTTTTATTGTTTCATCAAATTTTTGGTTCCAACTTCTTGATGCTTGTTTTAGACCATAAATTGATCTCTGAAGCTTGCATACCTTATGCTCGCTTCCCATGGATGTGAACCCCTCAGGCTGCTTCATATAGATTTCTTCCTTAATGTCTCCATTAAGAAAAGCAGTCTTCACATCCATTTGCCATATCTCATAGTCATACCATGCAGCTATGGCAATAAGGATTCTTATGGACTTGAATATTGCAACTGGTGAAAAAGTTTCATCATAGTCAACTCCTTGTCTTTGAGTATAACCTTTTGCCACCAATCGTGTCTTGTAGGTCAATACCTTACCATCAGGCCCAAGCTTTCTCTTGTAGATCCATTTACACCCTATTGGAACAATTCCATCGGGAGGATCTACTAAAGACCAAACTTGGTTTGTATGCATCGAATCTATTTCCGACTGCATAGCTTCAAGCCATAAATTTGAATCCGCATCAGAAATTGCTTCCTTGAAGTTTCTTGGATCACATCCAACATCGGGTTCATCTTGATCCCCTTCAAGAAGAAGACCATATCGAATAGGAGGTCTAGAAGTCCTCTCGGATCTTCTAGGTACAGGCGTGTCCAGCAATGGTTCCTGAGGTGTAGGATCGTTATTTTGTATTTCAGGTTCTTCTCGAATTTCTTCGAGTTCCATCATCTCGCCTTTCTTATCCAATAAGAACTTCTTCTCCAAGAAGGTGGCATTCCTCGAAACAAACACCTTTGTTTCAGCAGGATAATAGAAATAATATCCGATTGAATTCTTCGGATACCCTACAAAATAACATAAGCTGGATCGACTATCCAACTTATCTCCCACTGTCCGCTTCACGTAAGCAGGACATCCCCAAATCTTCAAGTACGAATACTTAGGAGCTTTGCCATTCCATAACTCGTATGGTGTTTTGTCCACTGCTTTAGTGTGGACGTTGTTCAACAACAATACCGCCGTTTCAAGCGCATAGCCCCAAAACGAAGGTGGAAGCTCAGTGAAGCTCATCATGGACCGAACCATGTCCAACAAAGTTCGATTACGACGCTCCGATACACCATTAAGCTGTGGTGTCATAGGAGGAGTCCACTGAGAGAGAATCCCATTCTCTTTTAGATAGTCCAAAAACTCGGTACTCAAGTATTCTCCACCTCGATCCGATCGAAGTGCTTTAATACTTTTACCTAGCTTGTTTTCTACTTCAGCCTTGAATTCTTTGAACTTTTCAAATGCTTCAGACTTATATTTCATTAAATATAAATACCCATACCTTGAATAATCATCAATAAAGGTAATGAAGTAGGTGTGGCCATATTGAGTCCCAACTCTAAATGGACCACAAACATCTGTATGGATCAAATCCAACAGATTTTGACTACGCTCAGGTTTCTCCTTAAAAGGAGATTTAGTCATTTTTTTCTTTTAGGCAGGATTCACAAGTAGGTAGAGAGTTAATATCAGACATATCAAACATGCCCTCTCCCACTAGCTTATTCATCCTCCTTGAGGAAATATGACCTAGCCTAGCGTGTCAAAGGTTTGCCGGGTTTTGGCTATCGATTTTCCTTTTGTTTGTTGTTGCCGGTTTATCAACATAATTTATTGGAACGTCTTTTAGTTTTAAGTTGTATAGATCGTTTTCAAGTTGTCCATTTCCAATTAAACATTCACTCTTGTAAATATTGCAAATCTCATTCACAAAATTGCAAGAATAACCATCTCTATCAAGCATAGAAACAGAAATAATGTTTTTAATCAAATCCGGAACAAATAAAACATCCCTTAAAAGTAACTTAAAACCGTTCTGCAAAATTAAATAAACATCTCCCACGGCTTTTGCTTCAACTCTGGAACCATTTTCGAGCCTCAGCTGGGTCTCACCCATCCTAAGCCTGCGACTTCTTGTCATCACCTGCAAATCATTGCAAATGTGAGATCCACATCCGGTATCCAATACCCAAGAAGTAGTATTAAGTGAAACATTTATTTCAATATAGAACATACCCTTTGCAGTTCGCAACTGCTCTAGATATTCCTTGCAGTTACGCTTCCAATGACCGGGCTTCTTGCAGTAATGGCAAACATCCTTGGATTTTTCCATGTTTGAAGCCTTTGTCTTGTACTTCTTCTCGGGTTCGATTTTCTTGGGTGGGGCAGAACGTTTCTTACCCTTTGTACTTGGCCCCTTCTTAGCAGAAGAAGAGGAGCCCACCAAGAAAGCCGGTTTATCCTTCTTTAATGTGGATTCATATGTCACAAGCATATTGACCATCTCTTCAAGGGAGGCCTCTATCTCGTTCATATTGAAATTTACCACAAATCCGTCAAACGAAGAAGGAAGAGACAGAAGTAGTAAGTCCACGTTGAGTTCATGCTCCAACACCAAATCAAGGGTTACCAACTTCTGTATGAGCCAAATCACTCGTACCCCATGATCACGGACCGAAGTCCCTTCACGCATGCGACACGTCATTAGCTCCTTTACAGTAGCGAACCTTTCAGCCCTCGATTGAGCCCCAAAAAGTTCCTTGAGTTGAACGTGAATGTCAGCAGCATTCACGGTGTCCTCAAATCGCCTCTGGAGTTCATCAGACATCGAGGCTTGCATATAGCATTTGGTCTTGATATCATGGTCCCACCATGTATCAAGCTTGGCTAACTCCTCCGGACTTACGTCAGCTGGTGCTTCCTTCGGAGGAGATTTTTCTAACACGTAGAGCATCTTCTCAGAAGTCAAGACAATCTTCAACTTACGGAACCATTCCGTATAGTTTGCGTCAGTCAACTTATTTTGTTCGAGGATCGAGAAAAGTGGATTACGCGAATTCATCTTATGAAATACTGAAAAGAAACAGACAAAGTGATTGTTTAAGCAATTTACTAAGACATAAAATAGGCGAAATTTATTTTATGAATCTCACTCCCACTATTTTAACGATTTCACTACCCTCTAGTGAAAACGGGAAACTGTTTTCCTTAGTGAGAACATGGAGTCCAATTGACAAACTTATGGTCCCGAATAATATCAGCCAACCATAATTTTCAAAAGGTAGAGCCCAATTGCTTCCAAAGCAACCTCCACGTTTTTACCTCATGTCCAATAAGGTCCCAATAATATGACGCCGATTATTGTGACATGTCAAGATGACCCATCAATATTAAGTTGTGATGGACGATCGCCATGTGGATCCCCCAATAATATGAGCCGATCCCATGGGAGTTCCACCCAACTTACAACATGTGTCGATCTAATGTACAGCTTTCCGACGAACGGGCCCCCCAATAATATGAGCCGGACCGTATCCGCGGGTAGCATCTCATACATTGATCGTTGATGGAAGGTAGGAACATTTAAACAAATTTAAATTTCCTTTATTTATCTTGATATCAATTTTAAATCATATTTAAAATGAGGGATTTTTAATTATAAAAATTTGTCTCATCATTTTTTAAAATTTTGTATGCTTGCCGGATTCACACAATTATGTCTAAAACATGCATACAACTATAATATCACATATTATATAGGATGATCGATTCCATTTCTAATTGATCCGTGGTTGCCAATCACGAGTCTTAGTCCAATCCTAGGTAATATGCAGTATGCAATGCAATCCTATTACATTTGCTTCCAATTTACATTTCTTCTGTCTTTATTGTCTGTTGGGCCCACCTCCATCTTCAAATCTTGATCTCCCACTAAATCTAATGTATTTACAATAAATAACAATGACAAGTAGGGGATACATTTTTAAGGGGTGGGAACGGGCCATAAACCAAGCCCACTTTTATTACATATGACATTCATATTGGGCCATAAACCAGGCCCATTAATAAAACCAACAATAATAAAACAAATGTAAATTCCTAACATACACCTACAAAATTGGTCATGGCAATCGATCATCCTTATCCAATAACATTTAATTCAAAATTAATTTATTGGATAACATGCAATGGCAATTTAAATTTAAAAAGATAAAATCATATTTCATACATAAAATCTTATTTTACATATAAAATCATATTTTATCTTTTTATCAAATAAAATCATATTTTATCTATAAAATCCAATTTTATACATAAAATCATATTTTACTCAATATATCCATAAGATCATATCTTATCATCAATTGTACCAAAAATAATTAATTTCAAAATTCAATTAAAGGATAAAATATTAAAATTTTCCAAAAATTCAAATTTATCCAAAAATCAATTTTAAAATTTTCGGACTCGAACAATTCGATCCGACGCCTCGTGGACCAATCAAAACAATTTTCCCGGGCCGGGCAGCCCGGCTGCCCCTAGGGCAGCGACGATCGCTGCCCATGGGCAGCGCCGTGCGCTGCCCGGGGCAGCGACGATCGCTGCCCCTGCCCCGGGCAGCGATCCAATCGCTGCCCGGGTTTTTGCCCGAAAAAAAATATTTTTTATTTTTAAAATATTTATTTTGTTTCAAAAACCGAGACCTAAAAAATTTTGTACAATCGATTAATTTAATCGCTTGATCTGAGCAACCTGTCTCTGATACCACTGTTGGAGAACGCGGCGTTCAGATCAATTAGGATTGATACCCGGTGCAGCGGAAGTTTAAAAATTTTGTATGGAACGATTCCATAATAGGTATCAACCTTACGATTAAATTGTGTGTGTAAAAATTAAATAACAATTATAAAATTTTTACCTTTAATCTCGAATCGAGATTTTGGACACCAACAGATTTCTCTGCTCTTGTTGTATATCCCTGGAACTGATGGACGAACTGTTCTTCAATCAGGTCCACGAACGGATATTTAATCCCTCTGATAGATTGCACTAGAAAATCTATCAGAAGTTTTCTACGAAGAGATTAACGAATTTGATCCGTTAAACCAGACTGTAATTCAAAATCACAGGCTGGATTTTCTCGAGTAGAGGGAGAGGGGGGGACGGCCACCTTTTTTTAAAATAAACTAGGGTTTTCGAAAAATCCTTGTGACCTGTTGTGTGTAATTTCTGTACTGCAATAACTTATTTATAATGTAGGCCACTAACAGCTTAGGGCCCATTAGTCATAAGTTCAAGCCCGACAAGCAAAGCCCGCATGTTCAGAAATTAATATAAAATTCATCGTGACTCCGATTGATAAACCGATTTCACCAATGTGCACAGAAACCATTTCTGCACCTTTTAAAGTCAAGATAAATTTTTCTGAATCCGAATTCAGTGATTTCCAAAAATGGCCATCCCTATGTCATTTTAGGAAATCTTACTCCTCTACTCTTAAATAAGAAGTCCAACTTCTTCGTTCATTAAATTTAACTCTTTAAATTTAACTATCTCAACGGGGATTAAAAATCCATTACACTGTGTGACCCTCAATGGTTCAGGGATACAGCTAGCCGTGGGCTCACAACTCCTTGTGACTCGGAACAACAATTTCCGACTTGCCCATCGAATCATGGTAAGAGCGTCTAGCAACATCGCCCCATGATTCCCTAGGTATCACTGATAGTGCCTACAAGAACCAATAGATTTTGGTTAGCGTACAGTACGGTCCCTTCATCCATATATCCCGATCGAATCAACAACCATTGGTATATCGAGAGTCGCTCGAGATTCGATAACTATGCAATGCATCTTGAAGATCAAATAGTGACATCGCATGTGCTACTAAGAAACCATTTTTTAAATCACATCATGTACTCTGGCCAGAGATTCGTCACACTAATATCTCCTCAGATCGTATAGGATATCCACACTCGCAAGTATGTGGTGAATCCTTGACAACAAAGCATCGACTCCTATATGTGTTGTAACTGTACCCAATCCCGACACCTGATGACCCCAATAGAGTCGGTAAACGAGTCAAAGCACAGTACTAGCATATAGAGTCTCAATGATGTCTCAAGTAGTAAGGACTAATGGTGTACAACCAAAACCGCGGACTTTATCCACTCGATAAGTGATAACCACTTGGAAAGTTCGGATAGGGTAGTTCGATCATTCATCATATGAATATCCATTTGCATGCTTTGAACATCTCTATGTTCCTTACCAATGAAACGTGGTACTCCGCATCGCAAATGCTAGTCTCAAACTCGAGCGATCCTTATCCTTATTATCGGACGGCTCAATCGACTAGGAACAGTTTAAAATATACAGTGACTATAAGATGTGTTTCATGATAGACATCCCCATGTTCTACCACATCTTACATACACTATAGTATATTCAAGGTCTTTATCAAAACAACAATAGTATATCACAATATAACAATATGAAGAAAGATAAAGTCATTGTCATTAATAAAAGTGTAAATTATATTAAACAAAAGATTGTTTATACAAAGAGTCATCAAAGCCCTTAGCCACAAGTTGGCTCACCGGACACCCACTCTTTCATTTTATTCCCATCACAGTCATCATACCTTTCAAAATGTTTCCAACCAGTTGATCTTTGCCTTACAGATTTCCTCTTCTTTGACTCATCAGCAGTTTTTGTAGACGTAATAGGTGGCTCGTCATTTGAATTATTACTTTCACCAAGCTTGCTATCAACTTCAGCCATCTAAGAATGCAATTAACAAAATATGAAGATTAAAATAAGAACAGATGAAACAATTCAGCAAAGAAATGAATAGAAAAATAAACAAAAAGAAAGTGTTGCTTTACTTGAAAGTCAAAAGACACCAAATTTGGGAAAATAAAGCATAGTAAATTATTGAAGAAACATCTCAAAGTTAGATTTTACGTTGATTTTTTTAGCCACTTGTACTAATCAAAAATCACATTAATAAAGGTAATTTTGTGCAATTTTTTATAAAAGTTCAAGGACTAATACTCGTATTTAATTCTCACTAGATGAAATAAGCGTTTTTGATATTTCACGTGGATTAGGAACTTTGAGTTTTGACTAAAAAAAGTTAACAATTTCACCGATGTGATAATTGAACCACACTTCCAGTAATTTTTTAAGTTCAAAAAAATTGATTCTATAATCGTATGGATTCTGGATTCTGGATTCAAGAAAACCAACGGAACCAATACAAAATTCCATAAAGTTAAAGAAATGTTCCCTGTACAATCTAAAAGTCTATGCAACACTTTTATCTAAAAGTCTCCTTTATAGACCATGAGAGAATATCAAGCAATCATTAAGCCAAGTTTGAAGAAACAAACCGATGGGCAGTGCTGGAGATTGGCTGGTAATTTTGTATGGCAGACTGGAATAGAGGAGATTAGCAGTCGAGCCGCGGATGGGCAGTGGCTGGTTGGAGGCGTGAGCGAGTCCAAGGAAGAGAAAGCTTCGGCCGACGGTAGATTGCTAGATTTTGTGAGTGACGGCTAGGGCAAATGGGTAGCGATGCGTGAGAGAAGTGAGAATGAAAAAGTAAGAAAATAAAATGTATTAAAAATTAGAAACTTACTTACTAACCCAAGAGTCCAGCTGGCTAGGATTATATTTTTAATATAAATAAATTATAACCGACCGGTTCGGTGATTTTGGTTTTATTATGCATAAAAACCGAAACCGAACCGGAAAACCAAAAAAACTAAAAATTAAATCCAAAACCGAACCGAAAAACCGAAAAATCGATTTTTCGGTCGGTTTTTTTGGTTATATCCGAATAATGAACACCCCTAGCTACAGTATCTGCATGGTATTTCTCTATCTGAAGTGATCCTGGTAAGGACTGCTGCCCACCAATCGTCACTGGCATTCGTAAATAATTCCAGATCATCTTCATCTACGGGTATAGCCATTTTTGGGAGATTCTTTCATATCTCCTTTAATTGGTTTACCCCTTTAGTATGGTCATCGGTCCATATAAACCTAGCATCCTTTTTCAACAAAGGACTGAACACTTTTCTGTAAATTGCTAGGTTGTTAATGAACATCCCTGCAAAATTAACTACTCCAAGAAAACTCTGGAGTTGTTTTACGTTTTTAAGTTTATCTGAAAAATTCTTTACCTTTTCCACAATATGGGGTTGTAGAATTATTCCAGTTTCATCAATCTCAATACCAAGGAATTCAATTTTCCTTGTTGCTATGATTGCTTTCTTTTCAGATAAGACCAGTCCCTCTTGTTTACAAATTTTTGAGAAAATCTCTAAGTGTTTAATGTGTTCGTCTATGTTTTTTGATGCTATAAGAATATCATCAATAAAAACAAACATAAAGTTGAAATAATCTTTAAAAAGGTTATCCATCTTTCTTTGAAATATCTGGGGTGTATTAGTCAATCCCATAGGTATAACTTCCCAAATATAGTGTCCTTGTGGAGTAGAGAAGGCTGTGAATTTCTTACTGCCTTCTTCCATTCGAATCTGGTAAAATCTAGATTTACAATCGAATTTTGAGAACACTCTAGCATTTTGTACACGGCTAATTAGGTTTTTTCTACTCGGTATGAAGTATCCATCAAACTCCAGGATTTTATTAATACCTTGGTAGTTAATAACTAACCTGGTTTTCCCTCTTTTTATTTCACCATGATTTCTTACCAAAAAACCTGGGCTGCTATATGGTGAAACTCCTTTTTTGATTAGACCAAGGTCCAAATGTTCTTTGATAATCATTCTCATATCTCTTTGATATGTTATGTTTATCGGGGTAGGCTTATATCTGACAAATTCATACTCTTTGTCTTCCTTTAGAGTAAGACTGACTTTGAGTTGATTTCTATCCCACCATGCCAAAGGATGCTCGTTGTAACTTTCTTTAAGCCTCTTTTTGACATCTTCAAGGGATACCTTATTTTTCTAACTCTATATCTCTGTGATTTAGAATTACCTTGAGAAGCTCCATATCCTCTATTTGGAGTTCTTGTTCTGTTGTTATTTTTAACATGGTTTCTCCAAACCTTCTTGGATCTTTCATTTTTGGATGAAAAAGTTCTCCTTTATCACCACTGATAAGTGCATTTTATGCACTTAATTTATATATGATTTGACTTGGATTTTGTGATGTATCGAGTGGATATTATGCGTATTTTTTGTTGTTTTTGTGAGTTGCAAGGATTTGAAAAAAAAGTAGCAAGAAGAAGCGGAAAGCCGAATTACAGGACAGCAAACTTCAGAAAATTACTGGGAATGTTACAGATACCTAAATCCGATCTCTACCGTTCAAATTGAAGTTTAAGATGTTTTAAAGTTTTTGTTAAAATTTCAGCTCGATCCGACGGCTAGAACTTAAGTTATGATTTTTACAAAAATGTTGCGCAGATGGTGAAATGGAAGAACAAGTAGCGCCTCAGCTCTAGTTTTCCAGCGCTCCAGCGACCGTAAATTCATGTCCAGAGCACCCCAGCGCCGTATTTTGAGCGCTCCAGCGCTATACGTCCGTCATTGAAAAATAAAATACGAAACTTGAGCGCCCCAGCGCCGAATTAGTAGCGCTCCAGCGCTGCGCAGTCTCCAAAAATATGGAAAGTCTTTAATCGAATTTAAAAGGGTTTTGATAGCTTATTTTTTAGGGATATGAGGGTTTAGAGAGTATTCAGAGTTTTTGAAGGCTAGAGATGGCTAAAGACCAAGGAAAAGGGAGAAGAAGCATTCTTGGCGCGAAAACGGACGAAGCGACTACCGGAGACGGAGAAGCATCATCTACCTTCATTTTTATTTCATTCTTTCTCCTAATTTTTGAATGATGTTCAAGAACATGCTTTGTTTGATTTTTATTTTCATTATGAACTAATTCCTTTGTCTAGAGGAACGATGTAGCTTGACTTGAAACCATGTTTTTGATATTTTGATTGATATATTAGAATTATTCATTCGGTTTATTTGTGTTTTCCTGAATTGATTGCGTTCAATTAACTGATCATTACTTGAATTGTTAAATTTATTTGAAATCTAGCACTCCAGAGAGGCGATTTTGAATAGGACCGTAGGAAAATACATCATTGGTGTTTATAGAGTTCGAGAGGCCTATAACTCCATTGAAGCCTTTGTAAGAATTATTTTGCTATTTACCGGATTTAATAGTTGAACTTAGATAGAGATATTGAGTTTGCTTTTGAATACGAATTTCTGCTTGACACTCGAGAGAGGTAGTAGAAAATAATAGGGATTCTTGGTTAGTAAACTAGAAGAATTTATGATATAGATTTCTCTATGAATTAAACTGGTGGATGGTCAAGTGAAGTCGAACCTCTAGAATTCTTCGCTTATTGAATTTTTCTCTCGTGAACTCGTGGTTATTTAGTTTTGTTTCTTGCAAATTTTAGTTTTATAAAAATCAAACCACTTTCGTAGCTCTACATAAAATTAGGATTTTATTAGTTGCAAATATTTGATATAATATCATTTATTCATTCTCCGTGGGATCGACTTGTACTCATTTTCTATATTAAAACTTGACACCGTGCACTTGCGGACACAAAATTACGCAACAAGTTTTTGGCGCTGTTGCCGGAGAGTGAATTTTATTTGATTTATATTAAATTGTGCTAATTAGTCTTAATTTTGATTTAGAGCATTTTATTTTATTTTATTTTGTTGGTTCTAATTTTAAAATTTTCACTGTCTATGCAGTTTATGCGAAGAAGCCAAAGTTACGACTCACTGCTCTTTGATCCGGAAATCGAGAAAACTGTTAAAGCTTTGAGAAAAGTTAGAAGAGAAGAGTTGCAACAAATGGCTGAAGAAAGGGAAAGAGCTGTCAATAATGCTCCGGTGCCGATCAGAGATCACTTTCGACCGGTGATCAATACTCATTATTCTGGGATTGCTCGGCAGAACATCACGGCGAATAATTTTGAGTTGAAGCCAGCTCTTATTAATATGGTGCAGCAAAATCAGTTCAGGGGTGCAGCTATTTGCACCTGCGTACTTTTCTGGAGATTGCTGACAAAGTAAAGATTCATGGTGTTACTGAGGACACCATCAAACTACGATTGTTCCCGTTCTCTCTTAGGGACAATGCTCGTAGTTGGTTGCAATCACTACCTCTTGGGAGTATCACTACATGGGATGATATGGCTTCCAAATTTCTGGCTAAGTATTTCCCGCCTGCTAAGTCGGCTCAGTTGAAAATAGAGATTACTACATTCAAACAGCAAGATTTTGAGCAGTTGTATGAAGCCTGGGAGCGGTACAAAGAGTTGCTTAGAAAGTGTCCAAACCATAATTTTCCGGACTGGGAACAGATTGAGTTATTCTACAATGGTTTGAATGGGCCAACTCGTATTTCTGTGGATGCTGCAGCTGGAGGTTCAATATTTTCTAAATTTCCTGAACAGGCTTATGATATGCTTGAGCAAATGACTGTTAACAGTTATCAGTGGCCGAGTGAGAGATCTGCAATAAGGAAGCCTGCTGGAATTCATGAGGTTGATGCATTCACTGCTTTGACTGCTCAGATGGCTATTATTTCTACACAGTTGGCTGCACTGACCAAAGGGAATCAAAGTTCTAATGAGACAGCTTCGCTGGCGACTGCCGTAAATTCTGCTGATGGATTTAAGAGTGTGGAGCAAGCTCAATATGTGAACAACAGGAATTACAACAACTATCGAGGTAATCCTGTACCCAATCAGTATCATCCTAGTTTGCGTAATCATGAGAATTTTTCATATGCAAACAATAAGAATGTGTTGAATCCTCCACCGTGGTTCAATACTCAGAATGGTGAAGGTGAGACATCGTTGGAAGATTTGGTGAGTAATTGTATTGCAGAATCATCCACAAGATTTAAGAGGAATGAAAATAGGCTTGATAGTATGGAGACACACTTGACCAATGTGAGCGCTTCTATGAAAAATCTTGAAACACAAATTGGTCAGCTGGCGAATGCATTGAATAATCAGCAGAGATGTGTGTTTCCTAGCAATACTGAGGTTAATCCTAGGGAGCAATGCAAGGCTGTTACTCTTAGAAGTGTTAAAGAACTTGAGACTAATAACCCAAAGGCAGTGAATGATGAGGAAGTGGAAGAGATTGTGGTGGAGACCGAAAATTCTGATAGAAAAAATTCTAGCAAGTCTGCAGTTGTTTCTGAGAAACCGCCTGTACCAAAAGCTGTTCTGCCATATCCTCAGCGGTTCAAGAAGAAAGCTTTGGATGAGAAATTTTCTAAGTTTCTTGACATCTTCAAGAAAATTCATATTAATATTCCATTCGCTGATGCTTTGGAGCAGATGCCGCATTATGCAAAATTCTTGAAGGAGGTGATGTCTAATAAGCAAAAGTTGGAGGAGTTCGAGACTGTCAACCTGACTGAAGAGTGCAGTGCTATCCTGCAAAAGAAGCTACCATAAAAATTAAAAGATCCATGGAGTTTTACGATTCCTTGCATTATTGGTTCTTCTAATTTTAATAAAGCACTTTGTGATTTAGGAGCTAGTATTAACTTAATGCATTTGTCTGTTTTTAGGAGTTTGGGACTTGGAGAGGTGAAACCCACGACAATCGCATTGCAGCTAGCTGACAGATCTATCACATATCCGTTTGGAATCATTGAGGATGTACTGGTAAGAGTAGATAAATTTATTTTTCCTGCGGATTTTGTTGTGCTAGATATGGAGGAGGATGCAAATATGCCAATGATTTTGGGGAGACCGTTCTTGGCTACTGCTGAAGCCAAGATTGATGTGAAGAAAGGTGAGTTGACGATGGGAGTTGATGGTGAGAAGGTGATCTTTAATGTGTATAAGGAGGTTAAAAATTCATCCATGGAAAAAGTATTCATAATTGAACAATCAAAGAAGATGGAATGTTGCTGCAAAGTTGTTAGTGCTGTAGAATTGCCAAGAGAGAATGATCCGAAGGTAGCAAAGAAGAAGAAGAGAAAGAAAGCAAAGATCAAGAAGATTGTTGAATATGTTTGGAGGGTGAAAAAAAAGGAAAAGACCCTCAACAAAATGGAACCGGGCTAGAATTGAAATAAAGTCGGGCTATGGACTATAAACTAAGCGCATCTTAGGAGGCAACCCAAGCTAGTTGTTTTTTGCGTTTTTTTTTATTTTCTTTTAGTTGTTTTTGTTTTTATTTTTATCATGAGGAAACTAGACATTAATAATGATTTTGAATTGTGTAGGTTAAAAAGTATGGAGCTGAAAGAGTTTAGGAGCCACCCCTGATAAAGAGTTTTAAGTGATTAAGATGGTGCTGAGTACTGACGCTTGGTGCCTAAGGTATATGTCCCTTGTTTTTAATGAATACTGTACATTGAGGACAATGCACAATTTAAGTTTGGGGGGGTGTTTAAAAATTGTGAAAATTTGAAATTTTTTATGAGTTAGTTGGAGTTGAAGGCATGATGTTGTAATTGTGTTGGCCTATGATGAAAATAATTTTTGGTGTTAAAAGTTTATGTTAGCTATATTTAATCTTGAGTTCTCACATTTATGCACGAATGCCATGATTTTCGATACTCCTAGCAATTAAAAAAAATTATGTGGATTTGTGATGTGGATTTGTGATGTGGATTAGAGGATTTGATTCTTAACTCTTGTGATTTTTATTTGAAACTGAGGTAGATTTTTAAGATCACAGAAGTGATTTAGGCGTTTTTTTTCCGAATCTATTGAGTTTTTTTTTAGCCATTCTATATTCATGAAAAATCCAAAACAAATTGAGTAGCTAAAAAGTTCAAAGAAAAATAATGGCGGAGAAAGTAAGGTGAGGGGAGACCTTGAAAAGAAAAAAAAATGGATTGAAATTCTAGTCCAAATACAAGGCATAAAGATGGAGATGTATGGAGTAGAAGAAAGCCAAGACTAATGTCTGGCAATGCAAATAAAAAAATTTTAGCTACTCATAATCCTGCACAAATTGAAAATATTCAATTCCCTTTGCTTTGCATCATGAGTCCTTGTCATTGATATATATATGGATGCTTATCTCCTGCTGATTATACTTGAGCCTAATGTTAACCGAAAAAGTCATGTTGATCTGTGTGAGTAAAAGTTAAACTTGGTTGAGAGTATTTTGAAACTTGAGGGCGGAGTTAATGATTTTATGAAGCTTACGGATTGCATGATTTTACCGAAAGTTAGGTGGGTAGATGAGATTGGCAAATCACACACACACGAGAACTCTTGAGAAAATTAGTGGGCATGTGTATTGAATCTTGAAATGTAAAAATTCAGAGGTCGACTATATTGCTCATTACTGTTTTGCTCGGGACTAGCAAAAGTCTAAGTTTGGGGGGATTTGATAAGTGCATTTTATGCACTTAATTTATATATGATTTGACTTGGATTTTGTGATGTATCGAGTGGATATTATGCGTATTTGTTGTTGTTTTTGTGAGTTACAAGGATTTGAAGAAAAGTAGCAAGAAAAAGCGGAAAGCCGAATTACAGGACAGCAAACGTCAGAAAATTACTGGGAATGTTACCAACACTAAATCCGATCTCCACCGTTCAAATTGAATTTAGGATGTTTTAAAGTTGCTGTCAAAATTTCAGCTCGATCCGACGGCTAGAACTTAAGTTATGATTTTTACAAAAATGCTGCGCAGATGGTGAAATGGAAGAACAAGTAGCGCCCCAGCTCTAGTTTTCCAGCGCTCCAGCGCCCGTAAATTCATGTCCAGAGCGCCCCAGCGCCATCTTTTGAGCGCTCCAGCGCTATACGTCCGTCATTGAAAAATAAAATACGAAACTTGAGCGCCCAAGCGCCGAATTAGTAGCGCTCCAGCGCTGCGCAGTCTCCAAAAATATGTAAAGTCTTTAATCGAATTTAAAAGGGTTTTGATAGCTTATTTTTGAGGGATACGAGGGTTTAGAGAGTATTCAGAGTTTTTGAAGGCTAGAGACGGCTAAAGACCAAGGAAAAGGGAGAAGAAGCATTCTTGGCGCGAAGACGGACGAAGCGACTACCGGAGACGGAGAAGCATCATCTACCTTCATTTTTATTTCATTTTTTCTCCTAATTTTTGAATTATGTTCAAGAACATGCTTTGTTTGGTTTTTATTTTCATTATGAACTAATTCCTTTGTCTAGAGGAACGACGTAGCTTGACTTGAAACCATGTTTTTGATATTTTGATTGATATATTAGAATTATTCATTCGGTTTATTTGTGTTTTCCTGAATTGATTGCGTTCAATTAACTGATCATTACTTGAATTGTTAAATTTATTTGAAATCTAGCACTCCAGAGAGGCGATTTTGAATAGGACCGTAGGAAAATACATCATTGGTGTTTATAGAGTTCGAGAGGCCTATAACTCCATTGAAGCCTTTGTAAGAATTATTTTGCTATTTACCGGATTTAATAGTTGAACTTAGATAGAGATATTGAGTTTGCTATTGAATACGAATTTCTGCTTGACACTCGAGAGAGGTAGTAAAAAATAATAGGGATTCTTGGTTAGTAAACTAGAAGAATTTATGATATAGATTTCTCTATGAATTAAACTGGTGGATGGTCAAGTGAAGTCGAACCTCTAGAATTCTTCGCTTATTGAATTTTTCTCTCGTGAACTCGTGGTTATTTAGTTTTGTTTCTTGCAAATTTTTGTTTTATAAAAATCAAACCACTTTCGTAGCTCTACATAGAATTAGGATTTTATTAGTTGCAAATATTTGATATAATATCATTTATTCATTCTCCGTGGGATCAACTTGGACTCATTTTTTATATTAAAACTTGACACCGTGCACTTGCGGGCACAAAATTACGCAACAACCACGCTGGCTGCGAAATGTTATCGGCAATTATCGATAAAAAACAACCTTGAGTCTTTGAACGATAATTTTATGATCACAAATTGTAGTGAACATAAGTCTTCCTGACTCATTGTCTTGTGTGTACTTTTTAAACATTTGTAAGAAGTTATTTCCTAACAGGATATCAGCTCATGTATCATGAAAATAGATTGGTGGTGTCTTTACCTTGTACCAAGGTGTTTAACCTGCTTCTCCCATAAGGATCTCTGCTTGCTTTATGCCTTTGCAAAGAATTAAAATTCTTTGAGAGAAATCTCGTCCAGCAATTTTTGGCAATTCTTCTTCACATTCTTCAGGGAAGACTCCTCTTTTTGCTGTACAAATTCCTGCTCCCGAGTCAATATAAGCTGCAAAGTATTCAGTCTTATATTGTTCATACAACATCCCTATCAGAATGTATATGGAGAAACGACTTGTTGTCATTTTTTAAAGGGATTACTAAATGGCTCCCATGTTTAACAGACTGTGTTGTAACTCAGTAATCTGATTAAGACTATTTACCTTTAGTTGACCTAAGGCCTCAGAAGGTAGAGTATGGTTACTCCTTTCTACTTCTTCAATGCGTTCTAGTAAATCATGTTCATGACTTACTAATTTTAAAAGTTGCTTCTTCCTCTGTTTGTGAACAGAGTTTTCGAATCTGATTAAGGGATTTTCCCTTATCCAATTTTCTTGTTTCTCCATCTCGCAGGATTCTTATTGAATTCTTCAAGTTTTTTTCTTTTTCCATGAA
Source organism: Henckelia pumila (assembly GCF_033568475.1). NCBI lineage: Eukaryota > Viridiplantae > Streptophyta > Magnoliopsida > Lamiales > Gesneriaceae > Henckelia > Henckelia pumila. Next base: position 136,665,913 of record NC_133123.1, read on the forward strand.
CTCTATTCCTTTTTCAAGGTGTTTCCATGGTTTATGATCTTCCAGAAATTCTAAGACAAGAATTAGTTGATCTATTACTTTTCCTGGGATCTCCGAAATCTGAACTTCCAATTCACCAACATTTATTAATCCTTGGTAAGTTCTTTTTACCTGTTGTTCTAAATAGTAAATCGAGTTACAAGAAAATTGGTTCCTGTGACTTGTAATTTTGAATACTATTTTGACTTCTTTACATCCTTCTGGAGATCTAAGTTTTTCTATTATTGAAAACTCTTTTTCTTCTGGTGAAATTTCCTGAATAGGAGATTTTTCCCACCTTCGACTTGTCATTCGGTCACCTTGAAATGATAACCTTCGCGGTTCTATTTTAAGGTCTCTGTATAGAACCGATCTGTCTTGAATTTGAATGTATGTTTCCTGAATTAAAGGAAACTCGATTCTTTCCGGGTATATTGCTTGAACAACTTTCCCAAAGATCTCTGGAATTTCAATGAACTCATTTCTAATAAATAATTCAGAATGGTGAGTATTAGAAAGAGCATATGAAATTTGATATGTAATAGAATATGAACTATTACCTTCCTTCATTAGTCTTTTTTCCTTGAAGTTTTGATGCAACGTCAAAGCTCGACTAAAATCTCTGTCAGCTAAATTGTAGGCTATTCTTGGATAAATAACTCCCACAATTTTTTCTGCACATAAATTTCTCGAGATAGTTCCTAAAATCGCATCTTGAATATTCCCCATTCTTTTATCGCATACTACGATATCTATGGGTGAATCTATTCCCTCTTTAAAATTAGCTTTGATCATAATCTGGATTGCTCCAATATGAATCCAAGACATTGTCTTTGCTACTTCTGCTTTCGATTTCTGTAATTCCTCTCTAATTTCTTCAAAGGGAATTAACTGCATCTCAATTTGATTACTGGTTAACTCCATAGGGATCGCCATTTCCCTTCTGAATACCGTATAAATCAAATTATGTATTCTTTGTCTTAGCCCTAGGTTTCCTAAAACTCTTTCAACTTGTCCTGCCGAAAATCCTTGGTACTTCTGTAATGTTGGATTTTCTCTCATAATCTTTTGGACCATATTATGAGATATCGTGGTTTGACTAAATAACCCAGCCAAACTTTCATGTGTTTCATGCTGAAACACTTACTCTTTACTCTGATTCTGATTCTGATGCATCCTCAGAAACTTCTTGATTAAACAATATCTCTTTTTCGTATATGATTTCATCTGAGGGTATATCCTCAAATTGATATACTTGGACTAGATATTGAAAGAAGACCGCATCATCCATATCTGGTGTTGCTTCAAAGTTTAACTCTTTTTTTCTCGTTTTCTGGACAATTTGTAGATATATGTCATCTTGCTCCACATGTCCAGCAATTGCAATCCTTGAAACTTTCACTTGCTCTTGTATGAGTTCTTCTGAAAGTTTTTCTTGATGGTGTTCTTCCCCTGTTTTGTGATGAGCCTGTTGCTGGGGATGTTCTTGTAGGTCCAATTCTTCTACCCGATCTATAGGATCTTGCCTTTTGTTTGGACCAAAATGTTCTTGGTTTCCAAGAACTTTTCATTCTTTTATTATAGGGATTATTTCTGAATTTCTTTCTTTTAAATCCCTGTGATCTGTTTCCAATGATTGTTGGAAGATCATTTTCTTTACAACATAAAGGTGTACGTTTATCTATACCCCTTATTTTCTTGTAGTTCTTCTGTAATGCTGCCATGTGACACCATTCTGCCAATTTTCCTTTCAAAAAGGAGGCGCGTCTTGCCAATGTATCAAGATTACCTGGAACGTATTCTTTAATCAGCATTTCTTTCCAGGGACTTGACATTTTTGCGAAAAATAGCTGAATAGCTACATTTTCCTTGACTCCCGAATTCAATCTGTATTTAGTGAATAACATAATGTATTCATCAACTAAACATATATCATGTAACTCGAGGCTATAAAGAGCTTGAGTATATCTTCTCTTTTTCTCTGTATCTTGATTATTGAAATAGTCTACCCCTATGAATTGTGCTTTAAATAGGGTGACCATTCTTCCTCCAATCTCGCTGAGGGATTCCCCTGCTAGGATTGATTCCTTAGTTTCTGGCATAGTTATATCCCAAGCGATCTTAACGGATCCCATTAGACTCATTTCTAGAAGTTTTATGAATCCTTCTTTATTGAGATCTAGTGTTCCTGCTGCAATTCTCATAGCTGACGTCCAATCATCTATAAGATCTTCTCTGCTTTTGAAATCCAGAACATCAAGGTTTAACATAACCCCATAAGGATGTATCGGGTCTAAAACAGTTTTCCCGTAAGGAGTTTGATGGAGTGGTATCTTACTCCTTCTTGATCTGGTTCCTGTTGGATGTGAATTTTCTCCAACATGGAACTCACTATGTGGTTCTTCTGTTTTAACCACATATCTCGGGGGATTCCCTATTGGTTTTTCACCCTTAGGGGAATTCATTTTTAGATCTACTACTTTGAGATTCGCAAAAGAATCCGCAAGATCTTGTAGATCCTCGAGATTTAATCTTTCTAAGGTAGTCATCAGATAGTATTTTTCTTTGATGCTGCTTTTATAAGATTAATCACCATTTCATCATCAGTTAAAGGTTTATGAACCATTTTAGTTTTACCTTTCTGATATAACAAAGGTTCAGTACCAAACGAGAGTGGTAACCTTCCTCCTTTACTAGAACCAGAAGTATGTTCTAGATTTATGATTTTAGTTTGAAGATCCTTTAGAGTCCCAAGAATTTCTTCTTGTTTCTTAAGGATAATTCTTCAATCTGCCGAGGTATTTCATACAGCTGATTGCTGTAATATTGTATCGTCTTTTGGATTTCTCTAAGATCTCCGGAGAGTTTAGAGAAATCTGAGGTAATTTCTAAAAATTGAGAGTTATAAATCATCTTTCTTTACCCCTTTGAAATCGAGAGCATTAATCACAACATGTTGCAAGTAATCTATTGTGCATAGATTAACTTGTTTATAGGATTTCATATAAATAAAATCCTCTTGATTCAAACCTTCGTTTGAAGTCATTTTTTATAAAATTCTTCTCCTCAACAAATAAAAATATGAATTAACGAATAATATAAAGTCTGAATAATAAACCTAAGGCTTTGATACCATTTTAGCGCATGATTCTTTGTACCATAATTAAGCACAAAATCTTCATATTTTAGCATAAAGTCTTTAGATTTTAAGCATAAATAAGCATAAATCAAGTACAAGAATTTATCATTTAATTATTCAAGTTTGATGGTCCTAGGGAGCTATTGCAAAGAATCTTATGGATAAGGAGCTAAGGAAATGTCAAGTTTGAGGTTAGGGATTTATCACCAATTTGCTCTTAACGAAATTTAATCCGCAAATCTTGACGGTGAATCTAATAGTCATACGATAATGTTATAAAGCATAATAAATGTCTTTTTCCCTTTTCGAGTTGTTTTTTTTTTCTTTTTTTTTGGAGTTGGTAATTTTTTTTAGAGAATAATAAATGGTTTTTCATGTCAGTATATAAAAATAAATGTCATTTAAGGCTTGGACATGCACTATGTAAAGTAGACATGGCATTTTCACTACACCTATCGATTTTTTTATGCGGCGTTGTTGTTATTATTATTATTAATTTTTTAAAAAAAGTTATGAGTTATCGATAGGTTTATTATTTAGTTATTTTCCTAGGTCGCAAATAAATAAAATACAAAGTGATGGGATCTAAAACTTTGTCGTCTGTAGCGTTTTTTTCTTTCAAAACGAATAATGATATACCAAGAAAACATGTAATACCTGCAAGTTCTTACGTCAAAAAAAAAATACGTAGTACCAGTATACCACTTGCCGGAGACATTAATATTATATCATTATTGAATTGTGTGTGTGTGTATGTTTTTTTAGCTATATTATTGAATTGTTAGAATATTCAAAATCGCCCTCATTGTTAGATATATAGTTTACATTATTTCTAGCATAGATTCTAGATTATATGTATCCTAGACTCTATATAAACTATAGAGGCAAATGGCAATCTAATAAACTTAGGGAATGTTTGCAATGGATTGTGTTTTTGTAGAAGTAATTAATTTATAGATTATAAAAAAGTTAAGAAAAATCAAAAGTTGGTAGTGTTTGAAAACAAATGTGAAAATCTAAAAATCAAAGTTGGGTAGTGTTTGATAAATAAGTGATTAGAGTGATTTTAACAATGACCTTCTTATTAGAATCACTTTTGGAGAATCATAATCACCACATGACTAGCTTTTGGATTTCAATTAAGTTAAGCATAAGCTAACACATAATCTAGGTTTAAGAAACACACAAAAATAATTTTTTTAAATCAAAAACTAACAATCACTTTTTTTAGTGATTACAAACACACCCTTAAACTAGGCATTTCTAATATTAAGTACATCCACAACGGTGAATATTTGGATTTTGAAATATTTGGACTTTGAAATGTTTCTCGAAATGTACTCCTTAATAAATGTCCTCCATTGTGGAAGACATTTATTATGTCAAGTGGAATGTATAAATTTTAAAAACAAATATAATTAGTGTAATTGTAAATATTAATACAATTCGTATTGTTATCATATAAAGTTTTAATATTAAAATATAATTTTCAAAATATTTGTATTGCTGTTTATGTGTTCGATCAATTATTTTTTAAATTCTTGTCAAAAAGAAAAAAATTATTTTTAAATATTTTATTATAATAAATTTAGTCTTAAAAATTAATTTTACTCTTCTTTACGAATCAGTCTTTATAAAATAAAGTTGATAAACTACTTTATGTGAATGAAAAATAAATGAGTATTAATAAAATGATTGTGGAGACACAAATGTCTGGTTTGTGGGATATTTGATTGTGAATTGTTTGAAATATTTTAATGATGTGATATTTGAATAATGACGTATTTAATAAAAATGTTTTTGTTATGTGGTTGCTCAGAAGGTTGAGAGAAGGGTATTAATTATAAGGTATAACTACCTCAGAGTTTCCGAAACAACGTGTATTGAATCGATTACATAGGCACATTTTTTATGGTTCAAAGGGTTCGTGAGGTTCTTGGCTAAGGCTCGTGAGAATTGGAAGAAACAAAAGGAACTCAAGGAAGAGCCAAAAAAATGGTCATACTATTGACTTCCTAACAAGAAATTCATGGAACAACTGTATATAACTCTTAGGAAGCTCTTGTTTTGGCAACTTCAAGAGATGTGCCACCTTCTCAAATCCTGCATGCTGCTGCACCAAAGAGCTTTCTGATCTGACTCCTTGTTTCCACGGCTTCGGGTTCGATAAGGCCCACTGCATCGACCATACAGCCAGCGGCCGCATGTAGGACAGTGATCTAAACTCGCCTTCTGAAGTCCACGCTTCCGGTGTTTGGAAAGATACTCTGTGTTTTTGCATTCGGAATTAATCCATTTGAAAAATATGCATAAATTCAGATGATCTATTAAGGAAACGACTAAAAACAAAACAACTTACCCGAGCCCCTTTTCAGACCAGGCAGCTTCGTGTATGCCAAATGCTATCTTGAATGCCATATCTATCTTATCCTCTTGTATCATGGTGGCAGCGAGAGAATAAGTAACTCCAGCCCACACTTCTCTCGACTGCATCGCGGACATGTCCACTTTTCCATTTGCCTGCATCCCATTGATGGCACCCCTAGTCCCTCCCTCGAATTTCAGCACGTTGAAATTATATATTTTTTCGAGCACACTTTCTATTTTCTTTTCGTCGGCGATGGGTGAAAGGCCACAAGCTCCAGCATACCTGTCATGAAGATTATGCTTGCTTCACAGAAAGAAAATGCTTACAAGTTACTAAGTATGGTAAATTCAAGTTACATACCATTGACCCGCCAATTGATCTGCATGAATTGATGTGCTGGTTTTAGCAGAGCTGCTGTCATAGTTGAAGTAAGAGCCGTTCCACAATTTCTTATCATATGCAGACTTTGCCTTCTCAAATTTAAACCATAGGTAATCAGCAGATGAATTGTCACCAAGTTCACGTGCCATTGCCGAGGCAGCTTGAAGGGCTGCCACCCATAAACCACCACAATACGCGCTAACACCTGTAACGGTCCATGCGTCATATGTCTGATCAGGGAATCCTTCATTCTCTATCATACCATCGCCATCTTTATCGAACTGATCCATGAAAGCTACTGCCATGAACACGGCAGGCCAAACAGCCCGCGCAAACCTTTTATCCCCGGTGGCAACCATATCTCTGTATACTTGAAGGACAAATTTTGAGTTCAAATCTTTCCACCTGTCTGTGTTGTAAAAGTTGTAAGCGTTTACTTCAAACCATGGGTCGTTGATCCCAATATCATGAGGAACGGCACCAAGAGCTTTTCGTGGAACAAATGTACCGTCGCTCATTACTTGCATTTTACGTGAATCATGCATCATAACTGCCATTGCAAAATCTCTTTGAATACTCAGCTCCAGCTCTGGAAATAGCATTATTAGCGCAAAAGATGAATAAAAGTGGACATCATAGGTATTCCACATGTGATATTCGATTCCTTCTAGATATAAAAGCTGGCCAACATTCTCATCTCCATTCTGAAGCAAAAATGGTCCAAAAGCTGAATTTGAATACATTGGAGAGTGCATTTTCTCTGAAACAGTTTGCATCCTTTCGAATATTTCTGCAGAGGTGTCGTTCTGATGGGCAAAATCAAGAGTTCTATCAGAGACTGGATTGTTCCCATGAAGGGAGAATCTCTGCTCTCCAATAGTTGCAATACTTTGCATTGGTAGGGATCCATCTGTGAGCAATAAAAACTGCTTATGGACTTGATTAAAACAAACATCAGTGAAAGATACCCTGGTTTATATTAACCTGTCCAGATCGTTCCTCCGGCGTTAAGGTAATAGAGCTCATTGAAAAGTAGTAAAGGGTACCTAAAAAAATTCAGTTCAGTTCAGTTCAGTTCAGTTCAGTTCAGAATAAACAAGAAATCAGGACAACCAAATATTTGCACTGAAGACTGAATTCGTTTCACTGTTACCATTCTGGAAGCCTTTTGTCTTCAAGGATTGGCCTTTGCCATTCTTCAATCTTGAGCTCCCAGTTTGTGTGTTCTGGTTTCATATCAACCACAAGCATTTAAAGAGAGGTTTAAAACAAGTATCTGATAACAGAGATCATTTACTATTCCAAAAAGGTCAAAGTTTTAATATAACCATTTTATAATGCTACCTAATATGGCATCGCGTGCAATATTTGTTGCAGCGTTCCCCTGGGTACCATAAAATTTTGTATAGCGCCTGCCAGTTCATTGATATGCATGTTATATACAGTCATTATCTGCATGTTGGTTAGAAGATCTGAGAATATAGTCTCTAGTTCTTTACTTCTCTACTTACCTGTGGTATGTTTTCCCACTGTAAAATCTTACTTCAGGACTGTCCCACGCTAGTGAAAAAGTCACGGTGCGAGTGGATCCAGAAGGAATGGTAACAGACGCGGCTATAGCAGCTCCTATAGATGACCCTGGCTCTGAAGGCAGAGGCTTGTCATCATGTTTAAGGGCGTCAAATGACCTATGCTGTAAGTAAAGAATAAGCATTTTATGAATGTTGATATCTGATACGACATAAACAACTAAATTGATCATGGCATAAAGGGTCAACCAACTCACCTCTTTAATTTCATTCCACATATCTTTTGCATTTATCATTTTGGACTTTCCAGATATCACAAAGCAAGGACATTCTGATACATGAACCTCATCCGTCTCTTGAGCAGCTATGGCATAAGTCACAGAAGGGTTGCCATTTGTAGGACTACACATTCGCATGTAAGTTTAATGGATTATATATGAAGCATTACGGCAGAAAAATCGACGATGATGATAGATTTGCGCAAGGCTTACCTGTGATGCAGAAGCACGCTATGTACACCACCTTCCATCCTACAAGAAATTGTAAAAGTTAAGTTTAGATTATATTATATCAATTCCATGTACTTTCAAGTTTTCTCGGAAACTGTTATTTAATATTTTAACAAAATCTACAAGTGCCGTAGAAAATGAGAAATGAAGTTCATGAATCCATACTCTGTCCTTTTGTTATGATGATTACCAGTAGATCCTGAAGTTCCACCAGCAGAGTTCTGTACAGCGGACAATATGTGCTAGGTGAAGTTTCATATGAAATTTATGTTGAAGATGGTATTTTTCCAGCGTTGCAAAGTAACTATCTTGTGAAGTTTGTAAATGCTAATGCTAGTTCCACAAGAGTTGAGATTATTGAGAAGTTTAGATTAATATTTACCTCCCACGTAAAAAGCACCGTCGCATCAGCAGCAGTCTTCCCTGAGTTGGTGAGCTGCAAATGTTGTAGGACATATGATAGTCAAGAATCATGCCGAAGAACTCCCCTCTAGGATGAAAAGAGCTTGCTATTTAGGACACCTACCATAAATGTGAAAACAGCTACAGGGAAGCTGCTCTCTTTGTAATTATGTGGAATAAACGGAGAAATCTGACGACATACAATGCTGATTTCTGGATCAGGTAAACCTGTAGAATGGTGTTGGTGCAATGAAAGGGAAACTTATATCAAAACTATCGATCTTCAATAACAACCAAACAAGTGTGATTATGAATTCAATATACCGTCATATTCCGTCCAAGCTCTTGGATATAAACCGTGGTAAGTGCATTTCTCACCATCAAGGTTCCAATCCCAAGAGCCAATGCCTGTTCCTCTTTTGTTTCTGCATGTTCAGTTATTATCAGTCCAAATTTCTAGTTGGTGCCAAACATTTCCTGGGTGCATAATTTGTTGCTTACTCGACGGTTTTTGAACTTCTGGGGCACAAAACTGTGGAGGATGTGCCTCCATTGGGACGTGAAACAAAAACCTGCAAACACAAAAGTAGTAAACTAAACACATTTTGGCATCTCCACTGAAACAAACAGAATAGTTGGAATTTTTGTTTTTTTTCCCAAGTTCCATTGTATGTTGCCGTGTAAATTAATGCTCGAGTTAGAAGTCTGTAAGACAGCAGGTTTGAAACATCATGTTAAAATACACACCGAAAACTGGTTTGCGAGAACAGGGGTATCTTCGCATGTCCTAGGGAAGACTTGAAACCGTTGGAACTCCCCTTTGAAACTTCTTCCAATGCTTCCACAACTGAAAAGTGAACGAATAATGAAATGTAACCATGATGATAGTGCCTGAATTGGCTTGAAATACTCGGTAAAAACGTCGACAATTGAAGTTCGTGCAGAAACGACAACACAAGAATGAACTCTCATTACCCAATACCACCCAAGGGAATGCCATGGTAACTAGTGTTGAGTCGCTTATGATTGGGATCAGAGATCGTTGGCTGCCCGGGAAAGATAAAATTTGATGTTATGGATGAAACAAAACTAAGAGCTCAAAATTACATGTCCAGTACTACAGTATAGCAACAAGATTATAAAATTGGATGAAGGACATTACAGCTCCCTTGTCAGCTTCTTCCTTTATATGCCGAAACAACCGCATGCCCAGTGGAAGCTTTATTTCATCAAAGCAAAGAAAACAAAAAACAAAAAATGAGAGCACAAGACACGGCTGAATGAGGAAAAAATAAGCAATCTCAGTATCTTCAGAAACTCTGGAAGCTAGCTAGGAAGATTCATTACCAGATGCAAAATTTCTCCGATTTTGAAAGAGAACTCAGGAGCGAGAGGGGCATTGCAACTGAGTTTACGCTTCCAGCTCGATGGTGGAACAACCTTGGATTCAAATTATAAGAGGCACGTGCATATAATATAAGCATCAAGAGCAATAAAAAAAAATTTAGAAGTACTGTGTGTTTCTCTATTGTTATCTACTGTTTTTGGCTTTTTAAATTAGAGAACAAATTATTTTTGTTTTATTAGAGTAAATTTATGTATTATAAAAGAAGAACATTTGTAAAAAACAAAAAAGTAAATCAAATTTTGGAAAACAAAAAAACTAACTAAAGAGTTATTGGTATATTAGAAAAAACCTTTGCAAAATTCTTACTATTTATCGCTCTATTTTTATTAATAGTATAGATGGGTCGGATAACCACGTGCATGTATTACTAAATTGTGTTATGGGCATTGACACGTGGGGGTATTATGTTATAGAGTTTTAAAATTATTTTGATATTAAATTTTTTATTAATATTATGCACTTCTGTATTAGCGTTGTGTGTTTGTAAAGTTAAAATGATTATTTAAATATGATATTTTTTGTTATTTTCAAATTAAAATTTTTAACATTATTTTCTTTATTAAGAGAGATATAATCATTTAAAAATTTAGAAGTATAGATTTCGAATTAAAAATTATTTAAAATTTAAAAATTTTGAAAATTGCATAATGTTACATCAAGATACCAAAAGTAGTTATACTAACAAAATATGAATTTCAAATAATATCAACTTTATAATTTATTTATTAAAATTCCTAATAATTAAAATTAATTTGAACTCTCGAAACAACAACCGAGTATGAAAACAAATGTGACATTTTGTACGTCGATCGATATTTACATAGTTGCTCTGATCAAAACAAACATATACGTGTGTTCAATCCATTCAATCCAAGAATAAAATTAGGCGTTGGTGCCTGGTGGGGACCGTAAGAACAACAGGCTCACATAATTGAGGGGCCGACAAGATGGAATATATTAATTAAATAATTAATTAAGCGAAAACGTTGATTATTAAAGTAATTAATTGGCAGTCAACGACGTCCAGCAATGGCACCGGCTTCGATCTCTAAAGCAGGCCTCGTTTGGTTTTAAAAGTCAGGCCAAAAAAATATTTTTTAAAATGTTTTTTAGTTAATATGAGTTTGGTTGACCAAAAAAGTGCTTAAATAAGCACTTTTTTGAATCAAAATTAGAGCTTTTTTAAAAACAAAAAATTGTAGCTTTTAAAAACATTTATTTTAAAAAATCTCTACAAAATCCAAACGGGCTAGAACATAAAATTAATGAAAGCTGGTGTTTGGAATCGTTACCTTTTTTTGTGGGGAATCTGAATGAAATTCCTTCTCTGCTCCGAAACTACCTGCAGAACCATTAATCTCCATCCCTGTTGGGAAAATCCAATCAGACACAGAGTCAGTTAATCTCGATCGTCGCCAGATATTCTTAATGATCTTGCACACGTATTCGGAGAGTTTCTAGGAATTATTTTTCAGTTTCTGTTTTGCAAAATTTTGAAATTTTCTGGTGGAGAAGTTGAAAAATATTTCCTACAGTTTCTCTAAAAAAGCGAATATCAAAATTCTAAATCCAAATTCAACTATTCCAACTACTTTCCCTGTTGTGATGATGATCGCGAGTATGGAAGTGCATACACATATGTATGCATGTGAAGTGCAGTATCGGTAATTCATCATTTGTATATACAATTTGTGTGTGTATTGCGGCAAAAGTAATTAAGCTGAAGCTCAATTATTAATTAATTAACGATCGAAAAGGGGGAGCAGATTAATTAAGGATCGATGAAGATGCAGGAAGCAAACCTGGGTTGATATATTGGAGATGGATCTGTGGGATTGCGTTGCAGATCACCAGTTATGGGGGGAGTTTTATATATCAATAAAAGGAAACTCCAGTTTCAGGCTTATTTTATTCTTAATTTTGGCTGGTGGAATAGTAAAACTACGAGTGCGTTCGAGTCTTCGTTGAAAAGGATACTAATTAAATATTGCATTTTCACAAGATAGCTTGGAATTTATTTTCTATTAAAATTATTTTCTTGACTTCATAAATATATTCTTGTATACTGGGTGAACCCGTGAACTAACACAATAATATGTAAACTACGTCAACTAAGTAAAACATCCATCTGTAAAACATCATGTTAAAAATACATTTTATTTCTATTTTAACCATCTTACTATCATGGTAATGGTATGTTCTAAGCTGGTGATGTCTTATAACATCGTCTTAAAATATATTATCCATATATGGTCGACTTCAGTGCATAAAATATCTTCTTTTTTTTTTATTAGTTGTGAATATAATTACAATAATTTATAGTATAAAAAAATACTTAGCGTTTCATAGCATCTTAATTAAAACACATTGAGAGTAGTTAATTAATTATTGTATAGACAACAGAATTGAAAAGGTCAGACCAAAATTTCTGTAAAAAGAAAATGCTAGGCTTAGGGTCACCCACGTCAAAGTTTGGAGGAAAGGACAGAAAGGAAAATGTTGCGTTTCAGGTTTAATAATTTCGTCGATATCGATTTTAATAATAACGACTTTGAATTTTGACAAGGACAAAATTAATCGAGTATTATTACATCCTTTTAATTCTATTCCAAATTGTTGGGCTTGGGATATGAGAAGAGAGCCGGTCAGCATTGCGGCATTCAAAGCTTTGAACTTTATTATTGGTGATCTTATGCATCAATCAATAAATTAAAATCAAACAAATTAAATACTAAATAGTTGTAGAGGGAACAAAATAATATTATATATATATTCAATAATAATATAAAGTAATTTTTTTTAGAAGAATAGAAATTAAATTTATGAGTCACTTGTATGTCTTATACATAATTTTATTTATTTATATATGCGAAAAATAGTTGATGCTTGGATGCTAAAAGTGTGGTGGAAATTTAAACATGTGTCAAACTAGATATATATATTTTGTTTTTGTGTATTTATCTTGTGATTTGAATTGACTGGTACTAACTACGTTACGTAACAAATATAATGTGTTTGGTTAAAATTAAATTATTTGTTTGATATATATGATATACACAAACATTCGAAAAGAGTTGGGATACAAGTAAGTGCCATATTAAGCATTAAGCAATTCAGAATCTAAAAATCAAATATAAATAAAGCAATCATTCGTTTTAATGTCGGGATCGATCATTCTTTGAACCACAAATTAAATATGTTAAAATCAGGGTTCAAATCAAACCAAACGCAAATATAAAAGTGCAAAATGGTGGTCCTATAACGTTATAAGAGTTTGAGTATGATAGAATACTAAAAGGTAATGCTACATGCACATAGAGTGTTACACATTGGTTTACACAATGCATTTGAAATTACATGATTATCCTACATGCATTTTTGAAAGATTTTTTTCAAATAAAGTGCAGGGATAATCATGTAATTTCAAGTGCATTGCGTAATCCAACGTATAACACTCCGTGTACATGTAGCATTATCCATACTAAAAAGGTACATGATTAACAAGGATAATGTTATATGTTTATAAAGTCTTACATAAAGGGTTACACGTCCTATAAATTAGGAAAGTATATCAAAATTCTTTTAAAATATCTTTCTTTTCAAACTACAATTCTTTATCTTCTCAAAAAAAATTTCACTAAAATATTATTTTTTTATTACTTACTTATAGAATTAATTTTATTGAGTTCAACAAAAGCCATTATTTTATAAAATTTTAAAAAATAATTATGAAAAAATATATAATTTTTTACTGAGTTCAACAAAAATAATAATTATTTATTTTTTTAGTAAATATATTTTAAAAATTTTAAAATTAAACTATAAAATTTAAATCATATATAAACGAGATTTGATTATTATGTATTTATATTAAAATATATTTAATATTATTATGTGTAATAATTAATATTTTGTTAAAAATAAAAATAATAAATAAATCATGTAGGTTTGGGTTGATCGGGTTAGTCGAGTTCGGGTCGGTCTCTATTGATTTATTCGGGTATGGTTTGAGAAATTTTTAAAAAGTTTTTGTACTTATTTATAGAATTAAGAAATATTTACTATATTTTTATATATTGTATGTTTGAAAAACAAATTATTGTATAGTGTATCATATATTTTCAACATGTAATAATTAATTTATAAAACATTGATATTTAAAAATAATTTTTATTTTGTGTAGTAATTATATTTTAAATTTCGTACAATTAAAATTTCAAATTTAAATTATATAGAGCGTGAGATTTTGTTATTATGTATTTAATTCAAAATATATTGATTATCATTATGTGTATTTAATTACTTTGTTAAAAATAAAATAAATCAAATATTTTGGGTCCAACCCGAACCCAAAAACCTCAACCGCAATCCGATAATTTTCTGGTTAACTCGGATCGGGTTCAATTTTGACACCCCTAAAACTGCACAATAAATAATAAAAAAATAATAATATTTTCGTTAATTGTTTTTAGCAAGACAAACAATTGAAAAAAAGGATATTTTAAAAGAATTTTGATATAATTTCTTAATTTATAGGGCATGTAACCAGCTATATAAGACTCTATGTACACATAGCATTATCCTTCTTTTTTATCCAAAAAACATAATAGAATAAGCAATCAAAACCTCGAAAGAGGAAAATAAAAAAAAATGCATGTGAATGTGTGAAGATGTAGGATTATTCTATGCTACACCTGGAGTACTTATCCTCCCATGATGTGGTCAAATATCAACCATTGGATCATCAAGACATATTTTAATTTTCATAAAAATATATGGGTCTCACGTGATCTAATGATATTAAAATATGGGAAGAAACATTCCCGGTGTAGCATAGACTAACCCGAAAATGGGTTCAAACATCACGTGCTAGGGGGAAAAAATCAAAATTAATGTTATCATTTAATGGCCATCATGGTAGATAGTCATTTGGAAAATAAAGTAGACGATGTATTTTAAAATACAAAAATTCTTGTGAAACAATTTCACGTATAAGGATGGTAATTTTCTCGGAACCGATGAAGAATTCGATATCCGACCCAAATGGACGAGAGTATGAAATAATTTTTGGATCGGATTAAATAAATAGGTAACCGAGTATGGGGATTTTAGAATTTAGGAATGAATGCGGATATAGTAATAGCCTACTCATATCCGACTCGTATACACATATCTGATCGAATATCAGATTATATATATATATATATATATATATATATATGTATGTATTTATTTATTTATATTAAAGAAGTGTTATTTCTAGTTCATTTTAGTTGAACTAATGACAAAAAATTGTGTTACAAGTACATTAATTGTTATATGTTAACGCCGATGATTAATTTCATTTTCTTGGGCTTTGCAGTTATCTTCCAGGTGGTAAGAATGGCACTATATGGAGGGGAAACTGGAGAAAACCAAGCTTCACCCTGAAAAAATATGGTGCTTCATTCTGTGCTAAGTTTCAAAGTTAAAGCTAATACTATTGTTGAACATAAAACTTTGTGTAATTATAAGGTTTCATCCTATTGAGACATCATCATGAAATTGTTAAATTCAGCATTTCTTCGGGAGTTTTTAGTGTCATTTCATCCTTATAAATTAATTGTGGAGTCCAACTTAATTAAAAACTTGAAGTTGTATTCCTTTATCCTAAGTTTTGGTCTACTCTCCAAACGTTTATAAATTACAATACTTGGTGCTGCGTACTTCATCTGCTTGCTTCTCATCATGTTATAACATAATTAATTGTTATGTTAATTGACTCCGTAAATAAAATTAGTTTGACTTCAAACATACAAATATAAATCATGTAGGTTTGGGTTGATCGGGTTAGTCGAGTTCGGGTCGGTCGCTATTAATTTATTCGGGTATGGTTTATTTATATTAAAGAAGTGTTATTTCTAGTTCATTTTAGTTGAATGACGATGGTTGGAAGAGAAAAGAAAATTATACTTTTGGTTTTGTCGTAATGGTACCAATGAATTAGTTTTTTTATGGTGTTACAAGAGATTTGACCTGATTGTCAACATTAACTTTTGTTTATGGATCCAGTTCAGTATCATGATTCGTTGGATGTTTCGTGTTAACAAATTTTATTAATGCAATCTTATGTGCAGTCCAATGTTCAATATCCTCTCAAATATGTTGTGATCATGTATTATTCACGGGGAAATTTTGGTTAAACCTCATTGTTATTTTTACATCTCCACAAAGAAAAGCTTTCAATAGGAAAATGTTGCGACTATTTACTTGTGTTGTGTGGTCGTGCGTTGCAACAAAATGAGATGATAATGAGGCTAGACCAACTCGTAAATAAAATAGTAATGGAGCTTTATCAAGTTAAATAATTCACTTTTTAAATACTTTCTTCTGATTCAACTCGTACCTATATATCAAAGATAAATATATAAATTGACAACATATAAACAAAATTAAACCATCTTCATTTGAAGAATGTGACAACCCGGTTCTTAATCTCTCAAATTCACAAAATTAATCCAAGATCATGAATTAAAGATAAGCAAACACCAAACATTCAAAGCTGGAATTTTTTTTTTTTTAATGGGCTGCGCTCGAGCGGCTGAAATGCGCCGCTCGGGCGCACCCTGTTGGTGTCAAAACAGTAGCCAACTGCCCTGGCTGCGCTCGGGCTGCTGTTTTCTGCAGCTCGGGCGCGGCCCTGGGCAGTTTCCTGCCCACAAAACGCAGCTCAAAACCAGCTCTAAAACTTGCTGTCAAACTTGAACCTTTGATCTACTAAAACATGCACAAAGTAAGAATCAAGTTCTAAACATGTTGTATCAACTCCCAAAAGCATCATCATGGTATAGAAATCATATCAAGTCAACAACATATATATATACATTAACAACTCAAGGCAAGAGTAGAACATCCATTTCAAGTGTTTGTACAAGATCAACTATCAACACTTTAACTAAAGTTCAAGTCTACTAATTCAAAGCCTCAACTCATATTCTCAACATATAAGACAGCAACTTCATTTCTATACCGGATCATCACGCTAATCTCTCCTCTCTTGTTCTTCAATTCCGCTTTTGCCCGGATCCACTTCCGCCTATCGTCATGACACATACAACACAACAAATAGCCGGATAACTCCGGTGAGAAATAGATTTCCCAGTAAAAGCGACTAAACATGCATAACAAACATATATCAAGATCATGATATAAAGGTAAATACAATGCATGTTTTCAAAACAAGGTTCATTTCGTCATTCGTCGGTTGGGATCCCGAGAAGTAGATATCATAACTAATCCACCGACTCTCCCGCTCGAGGTGGGGTTACTTATCTTTCTTCTCTAGACTTCGAAGCAATCATATATGCAAATCAGACGCTAGGCTAAAACAACCACCCAGGCCATACATATACAATTCCTCAAATCGTCTATTCGAACGTTTCCGTTCATTTCAAAATCAAGGAATAAGTCTTCAAGATGAATGCAACTTATATATCATCATCAAGGCATTCATTATATCAACCCTTATTCAATAACTCAAAGTAAAACACATAAGAGCAAATAATCAAACAAGTATGTGATTTAGGGGAACTCGATACAAACCATCTCGAGTTGTATTCCCAATCAAATAATAGTCCACTTTTACCTTTCAAATGTGAAGTGTAGGATGTCTTCTAACTGTTCAAAGCTGTACAAGATGACCAATATAAGCCTTGACTCAATTATGCTCAAAACCATACAACTTGAATGTAGAATAGTCTCAAACCTTGTTCCTTCTTCTATCGATTTCGGAGTCGACTTCTTGAATTTATATACTTTATTTATGCACTGAAACAATAGCATAACAATCAAGGAATCATCAGTCAATAGTTCAGCAACTTCAGAATCCAAAAACAATAGCAAATCACTTCAAATCAAGAGTTCGACGGCATATCGGTATTACTTCGGCGATTCCGAACATATCAATAACAACATCAGCTATATACAATTCAAAACCAGCATAATCCTCAACATATCAATAGTTATTCAATCGAATCATAGCTGGAATTCATAAGAACATGATATACAAATCAATCTTCAACTCAACTTCAAGATTATCAAAGGTAGAAGGTTAACAACCACACTTTTATATCAACATCTGATCTCTGTCAACGACTTCTCAAACCTTGATAATCAAATAAGAAACTTACATCAAATCGAAGGTCGTCTTGCGAGGATTCCAAAACATCTTTCGGAATCGAAATCGGATATCCGTAGCTCAAGATATATGAATTTGAAGATGAAGATTGAAACTAGAAAACTTCTCTGTTTCTTCCTCTTGATTTCTTGGCTTGGATTTCTGAATAATCTGAGGGAATACACGTGCATGCCTAATCACCCTTTTCATTTCTGATAAATTCATTAAAAATTGCACTTTAGTCCCTCAACTATTCAAAAATTGCAATTTAGTCCTCAGCTTCTCAATTTATTCAATTTCAATCCTAAATAATTTAAGAATATTAGAATTTAAATCAAAACTCTAAATATTCCCAAATTAAAGATTCTCGGATCAAAATTAAATAATTCTGGGCGTTACAATTCTCCCCCACTAAGACACGATTTCGTCCTCGAAATCTGAAGTAATATTAACAGATCATATATCAACTATCAGATAACAGAAAACTAAAGAAGACTCACATCAATGAAATATCTCAGGAAATCTTTGCTTCATATCAGATTCAGTCTCCCAAGTCGCTTCTTCAATACCATGACGACTCCACTGGACTTTCACAAGTGGAATAGTCTTCGTTCGTAGTTGCTTCTCTTTTCGATCAAGAATCTGAATTGGCTTTTCAAAATAACTCAAAGTCTCGTCGAGTTCAGCCTCATCAGATTGAAGCACATGAGATTCATCAGCAAGATATTTTCGAAGCATCGATACATGAAAGACATCATGTATTCCAAATAACGATGGAGGAAGAGCTAATCGATAGGCGAGATTACCTATTTTCTCCAGAATTTCATAAGGACCGATGTAGCGTGGAGACAACTTTCCTCGTTTGCCAAATCTGACAGTGCCTCTGAACGGAAAAATTTTCAAAAATACACGATCCCCCTATTCAAAAGACAATGGTCGACGTCGAATGTTAGCATATTTCGTCTGTCTATCTTGAGCTGTATTCATTCGTTTCTGAATAAGATTCACCTGGTCATTCATATTACGTATCATATCAGGACCAGTATCAGGTACTTCAGAAATATCATCCCAGTACAAAGGAGATCGACATTTTCTTTCGTATAACTTCAAAAGGAGTCATTCCTATACTCGATTGATAGCTATTGTTGTACGAGAATTCACAAAGACCTAGTGTTCTTGCCAACTAGTGCCAAAATCAAGCACTACAGCTCTCAACATGTCCTCCAATGTCTGAATCGTACGCTCAGACTGTCCGTCAGTCTGTGGATGATAAGCTGTGCTCAAATGTAACTGAGTACCCAAAGCGTTCTGCAAACTATGCCAGAAATGTGATGTGAATCGAGGATCATGATCTGATACAATAGATTTCGGCACTCCGTGCAATCTGACAACTTCACGGATATAAATCTTTGTCATCTGGTCGTGTCTATACGTCATACGATATGGAAAAAACACGCTGATTTCGTCAATCTGTCAATAATCACCCAGATAGCATCATAACCTCTAGAAGATCGAGGTAATCTAGTCACAAAATCCATGGAAATATGATCTCATTTCCATTCAGGTACAGACAAACTCTGTAACAAACCAGGCGGTCTCTTTCTCTCAGCCTTCACCTGTTGGCAATTCAAACATCGAGCTACAAAATCAGTGATATCAGTCTTCATTTGCTTCCACCAATAATGAGCTTTCAGATCGTTATACATCTTCCTACCACCAGGATGAATACTGTAACGACTACAATGCGCCTCTTCCAGTAGTTGTTGACGTACATCAAAAATATCAGGCACTACAAGGCGATTGTGAACGTATAGAAGATCATCTTGAACCCGATATTCAGATACATGCCCTGATCGAACTTTCTCAATCGAGTTTTGCACATTCTGATCAAGTTTCTGAGCATCTCGAATTCTTACCAATAAAGCTGGTTCAACTTGCATTTGATAGAGTCGTAATGGCTGATAATTTGTATCAAATACTAATCCAGATAAACAGCAATTTTCAATCAAATTCAATACACCAATCGTCGATAAGGATAAAGAACATACCTTTCGACTCAATGCATCAGCTGCTGCATTCGATTTTCCTGGATAATATTTAATCTCGCAGTCAAAATCTTTCAACAAATCAAGCCATCTCCGCTGTCTCATATTCAATTCTGACTGAGAAAACGGATATTTCAGACTCTTGTGATCCGAATAGATCTCAAACTGTTCCCCGTACAGATAATGTCGCCAAATTTTCAAAGCAAATACAATGGCGGCCAATTCAAGATCATGAATCGGATATCTGGTTTCGTGAGTCTTCAATTGTCTCGAGGCATAAGCAATAACATGACCTCGCTGCATTAAAATACAACCTAAACCTCGGTGAGATGCATCACAATAAACAGTGAAACCACCAGTACCTGAAGGGATCGTCAAGACTGGTGCACTGGTCAATCGTTTCTTCAATTCCAGAAAACTGGATTCACAAGCATCAGACCAGACAAATGGAGTATTCTTCTGAGTCAACTGAGTAATCGGCTTTGCAATACTGGAAAAATCTTTAATAAATCGACGATAATACCCAGCCAATCCCATAAAACTCCGGATCTCAGGAACAGATGTCGGTCTCGACCAACTGATCACTGCTTCGAATTTACTTGGATCCACAGAAATACCATTTCCAGATATAATATGTCCAAGAAAGACAACCTGTTTCAGCCAAAACTCGCATTTCGACAGTTTAGCATACAGTTTTTCGGCTCTTAAAGTTTTCAATACTGTTCTCAGATGTTCAGCATGATCAATCAGATTCTTTGAATATATCAGAATATCATCAATAAAGATAATCACAAAATCATCGAGATACTTCTGAAATACACGGTTCATCAAAGCCATAAACACAGCTGGAGCATTCGTCAAACCAAACGGCATAACTATGAACTCATAATGGCCATACCTGGTTCTGAACGCAGTCTTAGGAATATCAGAATCTCTAACTCTCAGCTGATGGTATCCAGATCTCAGATCGATCTTGGAATACACAAAAGAACCCTGCAACTGATCAAATAAATCATCAATACGAGGCAAAGGGTATTTGTTCTTTACCGTAGCCTTGTTCAGTTGTCGGTATCTCATTGAACCGTCTTTCTTTCTGACAAATAGTACTGGAGCTCCCCAAGGAGAAACACTGGGTCGAATGTATCCCTTGGCCAGTAAATCTTCTAACTGTTCCTTCAATTCTTTCAGTTCAACTGGTGCCATTCGATAAGGTGCTTTCGAAATCGGTGCAGTTCTTGGCATCAGTTCTATGCTGAAATCAATCTCTCGATACGGAGGTAATCCTGGAATCTCATCAGGGAAAACGTCCGCAAATTCACTAACCACTGGCAAATCAGCCAGGTTCGGGCTAGTTTCAACACATCAACTGCATAAACAAGAAATCCCTCTGCTCCTTTCTGCAAAAGTTGGGTCATAGATAATACAGAAATAAGAGGAATCCTATCACGTGAACCCTTACTATAGAATTTCCATTCTCCAGCCATTTCAGGTCTGAATCTCACTATCTTCTGGAAACAGTCTACGGTAGCTCTGTACTTGTTCAGCATATCAATCCCAATAATACAGTCGAAATCAGACATACCAAGTACGAAGCAATCTATCTCAATTTCATTACCATCATACTGTAGTATACAATTCTTAACTATCTGAATCGATATAAGACCCCTCCCCAAAGGAGAAGAAATAGATACTACAACAGGTAATGTTTCAACAGGCAAAGCATGCAATGCAACAAATTTGGCAGATATAAACGTATGGGATGCACCTGTATCTATCAATACATATGCAGGATAACCATAAAGAGAACAGTTACCTACAATCACGTCATCCGGTGCTCCCTGTGCCTGCTCCTACGTCAATGCATAAACATGAGCCTGCTGTCTCTGTGGCTGACTGCCTACCTGACTTCCTCCTGGCCTCGACTGTTGCTGAGGTGGTGATGGTTGAAAGGAATGGACAGAGGAGGCTTGTCTCGCGGGTTGAGCCACTGATCGTGATGACTCTGCACCTCGTGCCTGTCCAGCACCTCTCTGAGGACATACTCTCGCAAAATGGCCAGTCTGATGGCATATATGGCATCTCCCAGATACACCTCAACACTGATCAGTTGGATGTCCTCCACCACAAGTGTTACAGAATACTCCAGACTTCTGTTTCGTACCACTGGAACTTGAATAACTGCTTCCAGATTTCTTAAATTGTTTCCCTCTAGCTTGCAAATATCCCTTCTTGCCACTGCTACTGCCACCACTGTCAAATCGAGACGACTGTTGCTGAGTTGAAGCTAAAGGTTGTGACTGTCTCGGAGGCTGTGCAATATACAAAGCTCCTCGCTGCTGTATCAAGCCAGCTTCTGCTCCTTTGGCACTGTTCAAGGCATCAGCAAAATTATTCGGTCGCCTTGTGTTCACCAGTGTAAAAACATCAGGATTCAGTCCATTAATGAACTGATCAGCCATAGCCTCGTCACTGTCTGCAACATGTTGAGCAAATCTTAGCAATGTAGTGAATTTTGCAATGTAATCTTCAATATTCAAGTTTCCCTGCTTCAGATTAGCAAATTCGGCACCCTTGTCTTTTCGATAAGATACCGGAAAGAAACGTTGATAGAATTCAGTCTTGAAGACATTTCAAGTCAGAACAGATCCTCGACGCTCCAGAGATTTCTTTGTTGTGAACCACCAGCTTTTAGCAACTTCATGCAACTGATGTCCAACAAGTCTAACTCTTCGTTCATCACCGTAGTCTAGTGAATCAAATAACATTTCCATATCATCAAGCCATCCTTCACATTCAATAGGATTTTCGGTACCTTTCAGAGTTGGCGGCTTGTAGGATTGGAAACGTTTCAGTAGTGTTTCCATGGGAGTTGCAGTCATATCTGTCATATCTCGTGATGTACTGCCCTGTTCATTACTCGGGACTGCAGTTGCAGGCACTATCGGTGTGACAACTGTCGGTGGAGTATGAACTGTCTGTTCTGGTAGAGAAATAGGAACATGAGGTCTCAGAGGAGGTCGTCCTGGTCTTCGAGACATATCTGATTATCAAAATGGTTAGGATACCAAATCATCAAATTATCTCAGTCCTCCTCTGATCATCTTACCTCTGATCAAGACTCGGTTCTGATTCAATTTCTAAATAAATAATCGAAGTACTCAACAAGACATGCTTCCAATCAATTCAGATAATCAGGTAGCATATCATAAATCATCAGAATCCATGCCTCTAATCAGTTCAGATATTCCAGTAGGCATGCATCTTTAATTATCGTAATCATACTTTCAAATAAAATAAATACAACATCTTGTAATAAAATACTTGAAAACAAATCATGCTAGCATTTAAAACATGTATTTAATCACGTAATTAAATCATAGCATGATAAAAAAAATAAATAAGTAAGTAAGGCAGAAGACTCGATCTACCCCACTCACTGTCTATCTAAGTCCAGAATTTTCTTGCTTTGATACCACCTGTTGTGACGACCCGGTTCTTAATCTCTCAAATTCACAAAATTAATCCAAGATCATGAATTAAAGATAAGCAAACACCAAACATTCAAAGCTGGAATTTTTTTTTTTAATGGGCTGCGCTCGAGCGGCTGAAATGCGCCGCTCGGGCGCACCCTGTTGGTGTCAAAACAGTAGCCAACTGCCCTGGCTGCGCTCGGGCTGCTGTTTTCTGCAGCTCGGGCGCGGCCCTGGGCAGTTTCCTGCCCACAAAACGCAGCTCAAAACCAGCTCTAAAACTTGCTGTCAAACTTGAACCTTTGATCTACTAAAACATGCACAAAGTAAGAATCAAGTTCTAAACATGTTGTATCAACTCCCAAAAGCATCATCATGGTATAGAAATCATATCAAGTCAACAACATATATATATACATTAACAACTCAAGGCAAGAGTAGAACATCCATTTCAAGTGTTTGTACAAGATCAACTATCAACACTTTAACTAAGTTCAAGTCTACTAATTCAAAGCCTCAACTCCTATTCTCAACATATAAGACAGCAACTTCATTTCTATACCGGATCATCACGCTAATCTCTCCTCTCTTGTTCTTCAATTCCGCTTTTGCCCGGATCTACTTTCGCCTATCGTCATGACACATACAACACAACAAATAGCCGGATAACTCCGGTGAGAAATAGATTTTCCAGTAAAAGCGACTAAACATGCATAACAAACATATATCAAGATCATGATATAAAGGTAAATACAATGCATGTTTTCAAAACAAGGTTCATTTCGTCATTCGTCGGTTGGGATCCCAAGAAGTAGATATCATAACTAATCCACCGACTCTCCCGCTCGAGGTGGGGTTACTTATCTTTCTTCTCTAGACTTCGAAGCAATCATATATGCAAATCAGACGCTAGGCTAAAACAACCACCCAGGCCATACATATACAATTCCTCAAATCGTCTATTCGAACGTTTCCGTTCATTTCAAAATCAAGGAATAAGTCTTCAAGATGAATGCAACTTATATATCATCATCAAGGCATTCATTATATCAACCCTTATTCAATAACTCAAAGTAAAACACATAAGAGCAAATAATCAAATAAGTATGTGATTTAGGGGAACTCGATACAAACCATCTCGAGTTGTATTCCCAATCAAATAATAGTCCACTTTTACCTTTCAAATGTGAAGTGTAGGATGTCTTCTAACTGTTCAAAGCTGTACAAGATGACCAATATAAGCCTTGACTCAATTCTGCTCAAAACCATACAACTTGAATATAGAATAGTCTCAAACCTTGTTCCTTCTTCTATCGATTTCGGAGTCGACTTCTTGAATTTATATACTTTATTTATGCACTGAAACAATAGCATAACAATCAAGGAATAATTAGTCAATAGTTCAGCAACTTCGGAATCCAAAAACAATAGCAAATCACTTCAAATCAAGAGTTCGACAGCATATCGGTATTACTTCGGCGATTTCGAACATATCAATAACAACATCAGCTATATACAATTCAAAACCAGCATAATCCTCAACATATCAACAGTTATTCAATTGAATCATAGCTGGAATTCATAAGAACATGATATACAAATCAATCTTCAACTCAACTTCAAGATTATCAAAGGTAGAAGGTTAACAACCACACTTTTATATCAACATCTGATCTCTGTCAAATTCGACTTCTCAAACCTTGATAATCAAAGAAGAAACTTACATCAAATCGAAGGTCGTCTTGAGAGGATTCCAGAACATCTTTCGGAATCGAAATCGGATATCCGTAGCTCAAGATATATGAATTTGAAGATGAAGATTGAAACTAGAAAACTTCTCTGTTTCTTCCTCTTGATTTCTTGGCTTGGATTTCTGAATAATATGAGGGAATACACGTGCATGCCTAATCACCCTTTTCATTTCTGATAAATTCATTAGAAATTGCACTTTAGTCCCTCAACTATTCAAAAATTGCAATTTAGTCCTCAGCTTCTCAATTTATTCAATTTCAATCCTAAATAATTTAAGAATATTAGAATTTAATTCAAAACTCTAAATATTCCCAAATTAAAGATTCTCGGATCAAAATTAAATAATTCTGGACATTACAAAGAATCTATAAATTCAGTCGACGATAGAATTTACACGGCCTTAAGTCAAAGAATAAACCCTACAATTCCAAGTCAACTGTCAAAGATACAAATATAGACAAGGAAACAATCGAAAATCTAATTAAAGATATCCAAATATGCTTCTTCCGGTGTCTTTTATAAAACAATTTTCGTGCAACGAAGACAACATACGTTCTCCTTTATATAGTATATGAAAAATTCAAATCAATATTCATTATTTCATACAAACAAGTATGATTCCAATAAAATGTAACTTGAAATTCAATGGTTCACCTCACCACCATTTAAGAAAATAGAGCTATATTGAAATCTTTTTTACTGCAAAAAAAAAATTGAATGTTATTAATAATCATTCAATGTAACCAATATATGTCATTAGCCTAAAAAAGTCGAATGTGCAAGATAAATTATCACATAATTAGCAACCGGGGGACACGCGATGCGTGTGTTTAACGAATAATTTTTTATATATAATTTAATATGATGATCTTTTTATATCAAATGCATTGTATGATAATTGGTTTACTACGTTTTTTTTAACAATAAATTTTTTTGTATGAAAGTATTGATATCAATATCAATATGGAAACATAAAATTCAATAAATGTAGGTAGCTTTTTAGTTTTGAAATATCATGCAAATATGCAATTGAGAAGAAACCTAGATAATTTAGGAATAGTAAAAATGATATGATGCGGTATGTGGTGAAATAAAATCACTACAAAAATGCTCGGTGTTTAGCGACGCTTTTTAGGGTAAAAAATCGTCGCTAATTTTAAATTAACGACGAATTAGCAACTAATTTTAAATTCATCCTTATTTTCTTCGTCGTTAGTTGTTAACGACGAAATTGAAAAAAACATCGCTATTAGCGACAATCTTCATATAAAATTCTGTCGCTAATAGCTACGATCTTCATAAACAATTGCGTCGCTAATAGCGACGATCTTCATAGATAATTGCGTCGCTAATATAGACGATCTTCATAAAAAATTACGTCGCTAATTGCGACATTTTTAATATTTAAATGTCGCTAATAACGACGAAATAAATTTTTAATTTTGTCGCTATTAGCGACGTTTTATCATAATTATCGTCGCTAACACCGACGTTTTATAATAATAGTCGTCGCTAATAGGGACGATTTTTGTTTCTAAATGTCGCTAATAGCGACGAAATAATTAGCGACACATTTTGTGCATAAACGTTGCTAAATTCCGAAAAAAAATATTCAAAAATATGCTTTTCTCTTTTAATACATTGTTTTGTATTAATTTTATAGTCCTGTTGCTTTTCGTAGTCTTCGTCATCATCCTCGGCCATACATCAGGTAGTCTTCGATCTAAACATGTTAAAATGCAATAAACATATTAAGCCATAATCTATAATTATATATATATATATATATATATATATATAGATATTTATATATTTACATACCTACCTCAAGAAGAAGAAGAAGAAGGCGGCGACGACGACAAATCAACTAAGAACACATTAATTTGTAATTTTCAAAATAAACAAATTTCATTTGCAATTGCATATATATATATATATATATATATATATATATATATATATATATATATATATATTATACTACAATAATTAACACAAAATTAAAATCACTTACGAGGCAAAGGACGGCGGCGGCCGGAGCAGAGGACGACGGCCGAAAGGAAGCAAAATGTTATAACATCCCACATTGAAATATTAAACTAATAAAGAGTTATTTATAAACTCATGAGGCAACCCCACCCAATAGGCAAACCTTTTGGAATGGATACCTCATGGATTTATAACCTAACATTTGATGCTCTCGTTAAGAGCCGACGTAGGAGAAGGGGTGACCTAGGAAAGGGCTACCATCGGATCAGTGTCGATAATTGGAAAAATTATAGGCCGGATTAAGGTGCATGAATGCATGCACTGAATACTGAAAGGTGAGTGAAAGCCGCCTAAAGTAGGCCGCCGCGAACGTCGGCTTCTCAAGGGGTCGGCAATGTTATGATATCCCACATTGAAATATTAAACTAATAAAGAGTTAGTTATAAACTCATGAGGCAACCCCACCCAATAGGCAAGCCTTTTGGAATGGACACCTCATAGGTTTATAACCTAACACAAAATTTCACACTACAAACTCATTTCAAACCAAAATTTTCAATAATATTCACATAAATTTGTAGATATATATATATGCACACACACAATATTATATATATATAAATATATACCTTCTTCTACAGCGGCGATGGCGGTTAGCGGTGTGGGGCGGCGAAGGTCGGGCTTGGGGCGGCGATTGGGGATGGGCGATGGGCGGGTGTAGGGAGAAAACTCAAAAATGTAAGAAGGAAATAGTGCGGCGGCTGGGGTTTGAAATGTTTATTATCTCAAAATTAGCAACGAATTTTTTTAAAACCGTCGCTATTAGCGACAGTTGTTAATTTTTTGTCGCTAATAGCGACGTTTCTTTATGAAAATAGTCGCTAATAGCGACTAAAATAAATAAAACGTCGCAACTAGAGACGTTTTCTTTATGTGTCGCTAGTAGCGACACAAACATTTATCGTCGCTAATAGCAACAATTTAATCTTTTTGTCGCTAATGGTGACGATATATAAGGCGTCGTTATTAGCGATGCATAAAAATATTTGGTCGCAATTAGAGACGAAAAAAATATTTACTCGCAATTAGCGACGTTTTGTCATTAGTTAGTCTCTAATTTTAACGACAAGTATTTATGTGTGTTGTTGTTAGCGACGAATTTTATGAAGTAATCGCTAATGTGATTACGTACACTTTTAGTGACGGTCTATTTTGTTTGAAGTTCGTACTAAATAGCGACGAACATCAATAATTAAATTTGTCGCCTTCATTTTTAGAGACGAATATTTTATTTTAGTCGCTAAATTCAGCGAATAAAATACAAAACTTGTCGATGAATTTGAAAATTTGGAATTAGCGACGTAGTTTTAAAAATTTGTCGCTACTAGCGACACGGTTTGTTACAAACTGTCGCGAATTTTAGGAACAAATTTTCAAATTTCGTCGCTAATTGCCATGTTTTCTTGTAGTGAATGTAATTGTTTTGAAATCTAGAATTTGAAATTATTGAGTGAGAATAGGAAGAGATGTGAGCAAATATAGTTAGAAGATATGGTAAATAATCTCTCACGGTAATTAAATTAAACTAAAACAATTTGATAAAACAAAATATAGATTGCATTCAAGATTTAGGAGAATAAAACGCAAATTGAAACATGAATTTCTAGCTATTCCGATAGTTCATATTTGAATTTTTTTTATTGATGAAGTTCATTCCTTTTTCTCAAAAACAACAATCAAATGCAGCAAAACTTTGGCTTTATCTTAAAAAACGTACTATCATATAAAGCCAAATTAAATAAAAAAATAAGTGAATTACTGAACAATCTATGCTAAAAATAAATCCCATCAAAATAAGCCCGAAAAATAAGCAATCATCATTTCAATATATCCAATGTCGCAATCATCACATACAACATAAAATATACATAAAAAGTGGGATCATTGCAAACATGAGATGAATAATAATTTGAATTAACCTGAAGAACAGGTACGCCATAAAATATACAAAGATAAAATAATAATAATAATAATAATAACAATAATAATAATAATAATAATAATAATAATAATAATAATAATAATACTAAATAAATAAATAAATAAAAGTCGTGAATAAGAAATTTGATTGCATTTACTAAAAAATATTATTTTGCACATTTCATCAAGCATGTAAGGAACATTTTCCTGAGTAATTATGAGATGCAAATTGGAAGACTAAAACATAAAAAAAAATGTGTAGTAATCTGATCAGTATACATCTCAGGAATAATCTTATGAGTATGAATATTGGTGAAAAATAAAATTAAGAAGTTACAAATTAAATTAAATTACCAAAGAAGAAACATTGATCCATACATTTGAAGAACGAATCAATCAATTTGAATTTTTTTTAAATTCCTGGTTCTTACCATTTTTTGCCAGACCAAAAAAAAAACCGTTAGCAAAACAATTAGGAACTAATAAATATAAATAATTTTTTTGTAAAAAATATAGTTTAACGCAAAGCGGAAAGCGTACTACATTCTGGTTCGTTGAATGCGTAGCACTCTTCAAAGTTGAAACTAAAGATCTCTCGCCCTATAAAAATCCCCTCATTTCAAATGGGGATTCTACGTAACTTTCTCATAAATATGAAAAAGAAAAGGAACTTAGGTCAGTATTTATAAAAACATGAATTAAATTTGATCTTGAAAAGTACAGGAGGAAAAAACCTGCTGCATTTGGAATTGGACAGTGGATCGTTGATGATGTTGCTTGGATTCCAATATTCCTCATTTGTATTCTGCATTTCTTTCAATATTTAAAGATTTAGATCTACAAACGCAAGGAGGAAAATAAAAGAATGAATTACCACAGTCTTTGGTTCATTTACATCGGCCGGCAAAGTTCTTGAGTACTTATTTCGGACCATGGGCGGTGGTGGTGATGGGGTGCACTGCGGACTGCGGTGGTGATGTGGTGCGTGGCATAATCCATATGTATTCTAAAAGGAATAGTAGAAATTAGAACTTACCAAAATTGAACACAGGTGAATGATTGTATGCACTTCTCTGAAATCAAAAACAACAGCCTGTGCGAAATCGAATGAGAAACCGGTCGATGGTGTTATTTACTCAATTTTCAGTTTTTGCCTAACAAAGTAAACAATTCCAGTCGAACGAAAAAATAGCATACATACAAATTCGTAAATCCAAAAAAAATTCCGCATAGATGAAAACTGGAAAACGTAAAAAATGGTAGAATTCTTAAATCCAGAAGATAATTCGAGGCAGAGGAAAATGGAATACCATAAAATCATAAATCAAAACCAACAAAAAATATAGAGATTGAGAAAGAGGAGTTACGTGTTCAGCATCCAAACATGGTGTAAATTTGGAGAAGACACCGATTGAATTGAAGGGTAGCGAGCAGAAGCTGTGAAATTTGGAGAGAAGGTGAAGAAGCGATTTGGAGAAGAAACCCTCAATTGAATTGAAGGAAAGCGTGAAAACTGAGAGAGATCGTGATTTAGTTTGTGTGAAACGTGGATGGAGAAAATGGTGGATAGGAAAAAAAACACTCGAAAAAAAAGGTGGAATCAACTGTTGTAAGATTTTGTGTACAAATTTCGTTGTACATGTAAAGGATCAACTAGAATCGTGAAAGAAACCTAATCATATTGTGATTTCATTCATAATATTGCGAGAATCTTGGAGAAAAATCAGTGTGAAAGAAACCAGATTAATCTTAACCTTTTTACGTGGTTTAGATTTGAAAAAAATACAATCTATATCTATATTATATATAAAAGTGGAGTTTTTACTATATATAGTAAAATTCCGCCAAAAAACTTAGGTTAAAAATGGTAATAATTTTTGTTTACATAATTTGATTAGATGTATACATAGGTAATTTTTAATTTACTATATATAAATAACACATGTAATTTGTATACTAAAAAATTTAAATTTTGAAACGTTATTGAATAAGATTTTCATAATTTGATTAAATGTATGCTGATAAAAATAGATAATAACTAATTTCACATATATATATATATATATAATATATCAATTTTTAGTTCAAAATTTTATTCTTTGTCATCACTTTATTTAATTATAATTAATTGTTAAAGTCCGTATACATTTGAAAATATTATATAAAACAATTCGTACATAATATATATATTTATCTAATATTATTTTTTATGACAATACATTTTATTTTATTTTATTAAGAAAGTGCACAAGATTATAAATTCTAAAACTTCACAAACATATAACATTTTCATGCAAGACTAAAATAAAAAATATTAATTAATAATTAATAACATTGAAAAACACCATATAAATGTAAAAAAAATTATACGTGATAATTTAAAAACCAATTTGGCAAGAAAAATATTAATAAAATAATAACATTGAAAAACCATATAAATGTTTAAAAAATATATATACTTGATAATATGCAAACCAATTTGAAAAGAAATCTAACATAACATTTGTTTTCTAAATTAAAAATCATCAATAAAGATTCCAAAAATCAATCTACCTAAATTTTTTATTTAATTTAAAATTCAACATTTATTCACATTTTAGTTTCAATCAAAATCAAATACCAGCAAATCTGACACATTCTATAATTAGATTAAAGAAACAAGTAATTTGAAATATGTTTTGAAGCAATTAAAATTTTCATATCAATTAAAAATTCAACAAATCAATCAATATAATTCTTAAAATATAGAGCATATTAAATTAAACCACTCCTCTCAAATTCAGATACGTGCAAATAAATATAATACATTCTATAATATATTAAAAAAACATGTAATTTGAGCATTCATACTAAAATTGTAATATATTAAAATCAATCAATCAACTTTTTGAATTTATTTGATTTTTTAATATACGATATCAATTAAAGATTCAACAAATCAATCAACAAAATTTTTAAAATATGAAGCATATTAAATCAAATCATTCCTCCATCTGCCAGAAAAAATTTCACAAACCCAATCTCATAGCCGAGAAATTGACAAACATATCTCAAATCCAACCACATATTTTCAAAATTAATTACCACGTACTCACATAAAAGAAAATTTCAAGATCGATCCCAATGCAACAGTGAAAGAGCAAGTATTCTAACATAACAAATACTGCAGAATTTTGAATGCACTAAACAACAATGAAGCGATTGACCGAAAAAATCTATAGTTATAGGCCCCAAAAGAAAGAAAATTATCATTCAAACAAAACTTTATTTTTAAGGAAGTTTTTAAAAATTTATAAGATAATTTGTTTGTTTTCTAATTGTATGATATATAATTCATTTAACTAATTTGAATTTCAACTATTTGTTCAAATGTTCATTTTTATTATTTTTTATCATTAATTGTATAAAATAACATCACGTATAACAACATGACATCTGTTTTATTTAAAGATTGTATTTTATAGTTTTTAAAATTTTTTTACCTTATTCTTATTAGTATTGTAAAATTAAATTTGTTTATATTTTAATTTAAGGCTCAAAGTTTTTCATATCATCCACCAATTTAATCATACTACACGCGAGATATAATCTGTGCATCGCACGAGTGAAATACTAGTTGTAATAATAGAGTTATGGGTAGGTATGAATATCCGATCTTTCGATGGATATGAGGACATAGATGAAAGTTGAACACCCGATGTGGATGATGATGAATATGGAGGTGAGGTGGATGCAATAAATGGATAAAGACGAAGATATAAAATCCTATCCGAACCATTGTCATACCTGTCAATTTTATGAGAAAAATATATTATTCGAATTCTCGTGAAAAAAAGTATTATTCGCGTGCCAACCAATCACTGTAAACTGGATTTGGGCTGGGCTTATGTTGTCAATAAAATGGGTCTGAACATATTCGAGCATATTGAGATGGTCCGGCTTGATCCACATCAATGAAGCATATATCTAGTTTCCACCCAAAGGCAAAGCTGATCAAATCGAATATACAATCCTCATTCCTCACTCACTCACAATTTTTTTTGTGAAATATGGAGAATTCATCGAACCTAGCTCCGCTTCCGGAAGAGGAATCCGAAAATGCCTCGCAAAATCTCGGGAAAATGCCATCCTCCTTTGCTTCCAAACCTGATCGTCCACCAGTGCAGTATTTACTCAATACTCGATCAACTTACGCCATTTTCTTGCATTTTTGCTGTAATTCTTCAGAA
Organism: Henckelia pumila; assembly: GCF_033568475.1. Classification (NCBI taxonomy): domain Eukaryota; kingdom Viridiplantae; phylum Streptophyta; class Magnoliopsida; order Lamiales; family Gesneriaceae; genus Henckelia; species Henckelia pumila. Next base: position 136,699,287 of record NC_133123.1, read on the forward strand.
TTTTTGTTCCAAATGAAATTTCTAACCTTTTATTTGAAGAGTGTGTTCATTAATCTTTTTCGCATTGCGAGTGCAGTATTATTCTTCGTGATCATTTTTTGTAGTACACTCTTGAAAAATTATGACTTGTTTTTTCGTTTTCTGTTTCATGTCGCTAGTTCAATCTTTATGCCACACTTATTCATCTATACTTGAGGTTAAGTTTTTCAACTTTAAATTTGTGTTCTGATTCTTCTGGTGACAGTTATTGATGTAATAAGATATCAGTGTCTATTTATTTTGTATTTTGTTCAGTTTCTTGGTTTTTTATTTGCATAATTGCGTGATAAAATATTATAAATACAATTTTTTTTTTGTTCTGTTATGAATTTTTTGTCTTCTTCATGTTTGCATTTGTAGGATTTCTTTACAAAAATATATGCCTTTAGATTGGACGAGTTACTTTGACCAAGAAGAAGATGTCCATATCGAGGATTCAGAGGATGTTAGTTGCAGCATATTTCCTATTGCTTCATTAGTCTTCGTATTTTTATTTTCTTAAGGAAACAATTTCTCTAGTATTATACATTTCATGTCAGGTTTTTCACATTTATAAGGCTGGAACTGAGGGTCCAGTTGTTTTCTGTCTACATGGTGGGGGTTATTCGGGGTAGGTTGATCCTTTATTGAGACCTATGTAGTTCACCTTCATATATGCTTCCTTTGTCGTGGGAAGATCAATTTGCTCTATTTGATTAACAATTCTAATTAAATATGGAGGCTAGGAGAATTTACCTATTACTGATTCTCTAATCTAACGAAGGAAGTGCAATCACAGTTGCTTCATTGTTAATTACGAGTCAATATTTCATTTGTCCATTTATTTTCAGCTTCTTTCTCACAGTTGTTTAGTAAATATATAGTATAAAATATCAAATGTTGTAGAAATGAAATATTTGTCTCCTGATATTTTTTTGTGTTGTCTTATAATGTTCCAAATAATGCAGACCGACATAGCCAAGCCTTATCCATTTATTTTTATTTATCAGAACATTGCAGTTTATGTTCTTTCTCCATTTTTCTCTTAACATCTCGTGTTTACCTGTTTATCTCTAGGAATATATTAGCAGCGTACACGAACAAATAGAAAATGAGGATTGTACTCTCATCTAAATTTTGTATTTATACTGTTGCAATGGTTCAGAAACTTACTAATCTTTTGTTGCTTGATAGATCTCCACGTCGTTTCGGTGCATTTATATTGATGTGTTTTGCCTTTTTGGCAATCTGAGTTACATATTGATGAACATCACATTTCTAGGCTATCGTTTGCTATGTCCGCTAGTAAAATAAAAGAGAAAGCTCAGGTAGTTGCCATGGATTTGAGGGGACATGGGAAGTCATCCACAGGGAATGATCTTGATCTATCTATCGAGGTATGTTCTTGCAAGAAACTAATGCAATGAAATATGCATGGAAAATCTTGTTTTTATTGTATAACGAGTTGAAGATCCGAACGATATAATGCCTTTCAGTTTGTGTCATTGAGTTTTCGCAATAATTTCAGACAATGTGCAATGATGTACTGGCAGTTCTGAAGACCATGTATGGAAATTCTCCTCCTGCAATTGTGATTGTAGGTCACAGGTTGTGCTCCTTTATCATAACACAGAAAATTGTCTTTATGTTATCTAATCACATACCCAGTCTTATGTTCTTGATAATGAAGCTTGATTTTCACAGGAAAAACGCCTAATTTTTTTTTTTCATGCTATCGAACTTTGTAACTAGTAGTTTGATGTGAGACTTGTGCGGTAACATATTTTTCACGGAGTTTTCGTGCAAGATTAAAGTTGTTGAAGTTGATTTTCGACTTTTAACAACTAATTAACCCAACCCTTCCAATGTTTATTCTTTTGAAAGTATTGATTTATAGGTTATGTATGCTATTGACGGCGACTGTAACCTGAAACATTTCTGCAATGTTTATGCCACAAGTACTTATTTATTCATAAATTTGTTTAGATTTTGAGTAGATGTTAAATCCTTGTGATGCAGCATGGGAGGCTCCATTGCTGTTCATGTTACCGCAAAGAAGGCACTTCCCAGCTTGGCTGGGTTAGTTATTGTTGATGTTGTTGAGGTCTGCATAAAAAATGAAAAGAATAAATAAAAATTCGAGCTGCTTTACATTTTAAATCATAATTGCTTTTAGTGGAAACTAAATTATAATTAAACATTAATCACTGAAATCTCGATTAAAGCTTATTTATAGTAATAGAGAATTTCAGGGAACAACATTGGCATCATTGGTACACATGCAGAAGATTCTATCGAATAGAATGCAGCATTTCTCTACAATTGAGAAAGCGGTGAGCACTTGCTTTTAGTACCATCCTTTTTTGTGCGGGTTCTTATTGTGGAATTACAGTATAAAGTTCTTCTCAATCATCTTAGTCAGCTGAGTGATAGATTGACAAATAAAATGAAAGACAAGGTAATTTCAAACCCAATGAGTTCCAACACTATTCTCCACCATTCTGGTTGTCTCATAGATTTTTCTAGTTGATACTGATCACGTTCAACCAGGCTTATCGTGCATAATTGGACAACTTGTTACCACATGAATTATTAGATCTAACTAGTGGTTTTAGAATGGTTATACCATTTATGTCCTCGTGCTAAGCATTTTTTGAAGCAGATGGTACATTGAATTTATAAATCACTTGAGGCAGTTCTTCGGTTCACTTGTTTCCATCTAATTCAAATAATGGTCATCCACATGTTATTTTTATTTTTAGTTGTTGGTAATTATTGTGTTACACTTGTGTGTGTAGATTGAATGGAGTGTCAAAGGAGGCACTTTGAGAAATATTGAATCTGCTCGTGTCTCTATTCCCAGCACACTGACATATGATGATTCGAGAAAGTGGTAAACATGCTTTTGGTTTTACTCTTGGTTTTCAAAATTAATAAATCATAGCAAGATTTTCTACCGATTAATAATTTTGCTGATTGGTGAATGATTTCTTATTTTTTTGGTAATTTCACTTAATTGGTGACTCGTGCTGCTCTGTAGTTATACCCATCGTGCTAGACTGGAAGAAACAGAGCAATATTGGAGAGGCTGGTAAAACCATTCTTTCTATGAACTTTATATGATTAATAAACCAGTGAGTTGTTTATTTAATGCCGACGTTTGACTTTCTTGCTTATTTGCTGTTTAACAGTCCCGTCTTTTGAAACTTGCTATCGTGCCTGTTAATTTTCTTTTCGACTGTTTATACTCGCTTGTTTTTTTTTTTTTTGTTTCTCATCTAAAAATTAATGTTTCTAAATTGGTGACATTATGTTTTAGGTATGAGGGACTTTCAGAAAGGTTCTTGTCATCTTCTGTACCAAAACTATTGCTTTTGGCAGGCACTGATAGATTGGACAGGTTTCTCTCTCTCGAAGTCTCTCAGAAAATTTTATTGAATGTTAGGATGTTGCATGTATAGAATGATATGGTCGTTTCCCAGTTTTCAATAGGAAATAACACTAAATACGAAAAATGTGTCTCAATTTGACCTGTAAAATCAAACCATGCTTATGTATCAATTTGTAAACGGAATACACTGTCTTATTGATATTTTCTATCATGGTTTCAAGTTTCAACATTCGGAAGCTTTCCACCCGGCTTCAAAATCCAAAAGCCCCATTCTTGATTATCTTTTGATTGCAATGTCGTTAATAACCATGACTGGGGTAATCAGTGCTTGATGTTAAAAAGGTGTGTCCAGCGAGGCTGTTGCATACTAATTGAGAACATTGTTGCAGAACTCTCACTATTGGTCAAATGCAAGGAAAGTTCCAAATGGTGGTCGTCAGGCATACGGGCCATGCCATACAAGTTAGATCGAGTATCACATGTTTCATTTTCTTGGGCACATTGCTGGCTGCATTTTTATTGACTTGTTTTTGAATCATAGGAGGATGTTCCTGATGAATTCGCTACTCTGGTACTCAATTTTATATCGCACATTCGAATTGGTCCTCATGGCGTCGAGGTTAGTGTTTATATGAAATGACTACGAGTATACAGATGACTCCACCACCTCTCTTTCTCCGTCCTGAAACTCTTGCATTCTCTATCAAGATGTTCCTACTAATTGTGGCATGGTGTTGAAATGTCTGGTGCAGATTCCAGGACTTCGTCGTCCTTAGCAGCTGAAATCAATAAGTACGGGCAACGGAAATATGAGTTTCATTGGTGGCATTGTGTTTAATGAAGGTTTTAGTGTTTTAGACTTGTATAAAATTTTTATCTTTATGAATTCTTTTGAATTTAGAAACTGAAACATGGGATATTGATAATCAATGGATTGATAGATTCCCAGGTGTATCCTCTTTTATTGGTAAATTGCTGGAAATCCTCTATTACAAATAAATAGGCAAACCATGTTTGCTAGAATCTATGCATCTTAAAGATACATGTTTAATAATAATATGGTTAAGATAAATGAATTTTAATTTTAGTGAAAAATGAACGTTACTTTTAATATGGTTAAGATAATTGTTTAAGTGATCATATATGAGTAAATAGTAAACATAACAATAAAAAATCAGAAACATGTAAAACAAATACATAAATACATATCTAATTTTGTTTGGTAACTATATTTTTTAGACATTTGATAATGATTTTAATGTACGAACTTTTTAATTTTTGAAATTTATGTTTTAACTTAGGGCTTCTTGTTTATATGATACACACAATATTATGCATGTTTTGTTGATGCAAATGTCGTGAATAAAAAAAATCAGAAAATAATTATAAATCAAAACATATGTAAATAATTAAATTGTATATGCTATTAACCTATCTCAAATCCTCACATTTAATACAGGGACGGATGTGTTTGCCTCGTTGGGGTTAGACTTATACAATAAAACAATAAGATTTTAAATAATCGGCCCGTTTTATAGCCTAAAAGCTAAAACCCAAATCAAGGGGTTTTTGAAAATTTAACATTGCTCTTTAGGATATGGTAGCACCAAACAGGGTTGTAAGTGAGTCGAGTTATTTGTTAATGTTTAGGTCAAAACTTGACTCAAACTTGGTCTGATCGAACTTGAGTCGTGTTCGAGTCGATTCAATTGAGTCAAGTTCGAATTTCAAGTATTTCTATTCGAGTAGCTCGCAAGCTACTTGAGTAATTATATATTATTATTTTATTTAAAAAGATTTAGTTCACGGGTATTTTTTGTCCATAAAAATAAAAATCTTATACTGTGAAGCACGGATATTTCTAGCTCGAATAACTCGATTTTTTCATGAGTCGAACTCGATATTGGAATTTAATAATTGATAGAGTTCAAGTTGAATTCGAGCCTATCAAACTAACACCGAGTCGAGATCAAATAATATGATATTTGAGATCGACTCAACTAATATGCACATTTTGTACCTAATTTTCCTCCTGATCCGGTTAGCGTGCTCGAGTAACCTATTTCAAATATGAGATATGGTTCAGAATTGGAATTTTTAAATGTAATGTAAGATTGTCTTTAGATTGATGGATTTTGAAACTACTAATTTTAATTGTATTTTTTTTTTTTGAAAACTTGAGTTATATACATAAGGATTTCACCATAAGAGTTATTAACTTGAGTATGTCTCATATAAGGTGGTCTAACAGATTTATATCCATGAGATGGATCGATTTGACTCATGCTTATAATGAAAATAAATATCTGGCACAAAAAATATTATTCTTTAATAAGTCGGGTCAAATAGCATACGCGTCTCACAAAATTGACCAACGAGACTGTCTCATAAGAGTTTACATATTAATTTAAATACAAGAAAACCCGAGGCTGAGTACATACACATGTATATATATGTACAAATTTACCTCACATGTATGTTACAGATGTACCATAAGAAAGACATTATTTGGTGTCATTAGATGTGTCAAAATAAGTTAGATCTGTTGGGTTGATCCGCTCCACCATATAAAATAGGTGGATTGGGTTGTCAATTTTCCTACCCACCAAATGGTGGGTCGGCCCTCCCCGTTTCGCCTAACGATGGGTTGTTTTGGGTTGTGGATCGGCCCACCCCAATCTGTAAAATTATATTTAAGCCCGCTTGGTTTTCCGCCACTTAAAATAAGTTGGTTAGATTTGTGTTTTTTCATTCCGCCTAATGATAGGTTGTGACAGGTTGTGGCCCCTAGCCTGTTTTAACTGCTCTAGATGTCATAGGGTAACATCATGATTTTACTTCTATGTCACTATCATGCAATATTTTTATTTTTATGATTTAAATTTTTTATTATTAAGTATATTTATTTAGTTTTTAATTTTAAGTTTTTTCACAAGAAAATATTTATGAAAAAATTGAAACATGGTGGTTTTCTGTTTTCATAAGACACAATCAATTAATCGGTTCGGTAAAATGAGGATCTAACATGGTTTAATAATAATTGAATTAATATTTTTCGAAAAACAATAATATTCACTAAGTTAATTTTAACCGGGTATTCAAGTAAATCAGTAACCTCAAAAAAAAAAAAAAGTAAATTAGTAAAGTTAAGGGTATTTTTGACCATACAGTGCAAACCTCACTTCATTCTCATTCCTAGGGTTTCGTTGCCTCCCTATTTATATTTTCCTGCTTCCTTTCTATTGCAGCTTCGCTAATCGCACAGCAAACACAGCAAATCGAAAAGGGCAACATGGCGGATGCGATAGAGGCAACTAATCAGCTTGACGATAAGGTTCATAGCTCTGTAATGCTCTTCAACCGCTGGTCCTACGACGAAGTTCAGGTTAGTTTCCACTTCCACGAATTTTTAGAATGGTTAGCATACCTTGTGATGAATTTTCGATGCGAATTTACGTGATAATAATAATTACATTTTTCTGTTTTCATGTGTAGATATGAATGTGTTTGTATTATATGTGGCTTTGGTTCCTGTTTGATTTAAATTTCTGGGGATGTCGTTGCATCTGTATGCCCCTTGGAAAGAAATTGGAACGATGACACACGCCATTTAAATGTTTTCCTTCACATGAATCTTTAGTAACTTTTGAAAATCCATCCTTGAAATTTCTTAAATTTCATATTTGAATCAGTCAAGCTTTTTTGATCGGTGATGTCTGACCCTTCATTTTTATGCTTAAAACTCTTTCTCACTGTTATGTCTGGTTTACATTTGCTGAAGAAACAAAATTTGTCAATTATGAAAGATCGAAGGAGAATACTTTTTTCTCTCCCGCCTTTGGAAAATAAAAATTGGTAGCTTGTCAAACTTAGCTCCTGGTATTCTCGAGAATCCATATGTCCATTATTAGTTACTGGTGTGTGAACTTCTGTTTCTGGACCACAGCTTCGGCCTCCGAAGGAAATGAGTTGGATAAAAATTAAAAAGAAAAGCCAGTTGGACACAGAAAAATGTGACTTGGACAAAAATAAATTGAGTGAATTGGAAAAATCCTTTTGTTGAGAATCTGATACTGTATTGGGTGATTGCAATCTTGTTATATCGACATCTTATCTTGTGACAAAATCAAATCTTAAGGAATCATTTAGTTTAGTATCTGTTGATTTGTAAAAACAATTTATGGCTGGGCATTGGCATTTCTTTTGCGCATTGGGATTTGATATACTCAGTTGCAAGTGCCTCTGGTCTTTGAATCCTTGAATTTTCCACTCCTGTATAGATCAATGATATATCTGTTGAGGATTACATTACTGCAACTGCTTCAAAGCACCCCGTTTACATGCCTCACACTGCTGGGAGGTACCAAGCGAAGAGGTTCAGAAAGGCCCAGTGCCCAATTGTTGAAAGGTTGACTAATTCACTGATGATGCACGGGCGTAACAATGGGAAGAAGCTGATGGCCGTGCGCATCATCAAACATACCATGGAGATCATTCACTTGCTGACAGATCAAAACCCAATCCAAGTTATAGTGGATGCTGTGATCAACAGGTATGAAGTTCGTTGGTTGACAAAAGTCATAGTTTTGAAGTTTTACTGTACAGCTTTATGGTCATATCGCAAATTTTCTCCACCGAGAATGACGTGTATGCATCACAGTTCTTGATTAGCAATCTTCTATTCATAGCATCTATTTTATTCTGATTTTCATGTCATAAAGAGGCTTGACTGTAAATTAATCATGTTTGCATACTGTCTTAATCATTGTAAGGGCATCAATTTGGGTTGCAGAATTACTCCAGCCCTCCTATTTCAAATATTTTATTCTTGGCATTTTATATTTACTTCTATATTCTGTTTTGGATCAGTGGACCTAGGGAAGATGCGACCAGGATTGGTTCTGCTGGTGTTGTGAGACGTCAAGCTGTTGATATTTCACCTCTGCGACGTGTCAACCAAGCAATATATCTTCTTACAACTGGCGCCAGGGAGAGCGCATTCAGAAATATTAAAACAATTGCTGAATGCCTTGCTGATGAACTCATCAACGCGGCCAAAGGGTCCTCCAACAGGTAGCTGCTGGCCCATCTTGATACTACTAGCATTTCATTATTCAAATCTTCTACACGTGCTACTTCCTCCTCATTGTTCTTTCACTTTCTTGTATTGTGCAGCTACGCCATTAAGAAGAAAGATGAGATTGAAAGGGTTGCCAAGGCCAATCGTTGAGAGCAATGCTCATGTCGGTCTAAAGACAGTTTTGTTTTCGATTGTGCTTTAGAAAAATCATTGTACTTTGTACTTCGGTGTGAATGGTGTTCCGTTTGTCATGTGGCATCGACTTATTTATGCTTTCAGCAATGTTCTTCAGGGCCAGTTGCACTGCTAAGACTGCAAGTTTTTGATTAACTACTTGAGTTATTATGCTGTAGTGGATTTCGTTATTTCATTTTTGTCCCATTGTTTTTTTTTTAAAATTCCGTCGCTGCACTGAATTTTACTGTTTCTTTCGTATTCAGCAATCCATTGTTTCTAAAATTATACTTCTATAATCCAACAAGAATAATTTAGCCAGTAGTTTTGCTCCATGATCATGGTTGGATAGTTGAAATGGATGCCAATAATGCTTTGAATGATAATTCGTCTCCGGTCCTTGGAGCACTGGAAGCCTCAATCATTTTCCAAATTCGTTGGTCATGACTTTTGTCTTTATGTTTCACAAGTTACTGTCCGATTTTCCCAAGATCAGCTAATGGAGTGACGTACTTTGTATGAAAGCATATTTTAACTGTTAGACATGAGTTTGATTGGCTTGATGCTTTACCTAGTTACCTTTCTTTTCTAACAAAATTGTAAATACTTACATGGTTCGTTAACTATCAATACATATTATTTACTTCAAGAAAACAGAACTTCAAATTTAGGTTTCCAAAAAAAAAAAAATGAAAAGAAAAGAAAAGAAAAGAAGAAAATAAGAAGACACCCATCAAATTTAGGGTCAACCGTCTCCACATATGCGCCATACATACATGGAGTCAAATTTAAGCGTCTCTTTCCATACATGCCCACTCATTCTCTGGCGGAGAGAGAGAGACTCAGAAAATTTCCTTCGGTATCTCCGCTTCTCTACCTTTTCTAGTCGCCAATTTTCCCCCTGAATCTGAATCCGCCACCTATTTTCTCCATATTCTGTTAAATTTCGCATCTTTTTGGCGGTCCGTGTTTTCTTCATCATTGAATTAAATGTCAGCGCCCGCCCTATCGAATGTTTCTTGCCGCCATAGTCAAATTCGAGATGCTTTCAGCTTGGATAATCGGAAACGTTTAGCATCACCGGTGGATCCTAGGCTGGTGAAAATCACGATGTCCAGGCCTTTTGGCCAGGTTCTTTTATCTTTTTCTGTTCAATAATATGACGATTATGTGCCCAAATGCAGCTCTTCTTGATAGGTTAAGGTTTATAGTGGTTTATCTATGTGGCTGGTGATCTCTCTTGTTTGCTTTTGTGTGCGCGGTACCTTAAGGTTTTAAATTTATTGTTTCTGCTGTTTTACTTGTAACATGTGTCGCTATACTTTAGAACGCTGTGCATTATGGCTCTTGTGCATGTGTAATCTCTAAAATATTGAACGTTAGAAATAAATGTATGTCAAGAGGTAGAAGGTTCTAGCTCAGGGTGGATGAAAGGAAAATTCCGTTTCAACAATCTCAGTACACTTACATTAAAAGGACCCTAGACAAGCTGGATGAAAATGGTAATATATGTGCCAACATTTTCTATCTGATTTATAACTCCACTCTCAGTTAGAGCCTTGGAGGACTGGAAACTGGCATTCTTATCGAACTGTTCTGTGAAAATGAGGCATCGTGTTCTTAAACATAGACCCTAATCTTTAAATACGTATTTTCCAATTGCGTCTTGTGGTTTTTCATTTGAATGAATAAATTTTACTTAATTGACTTATGTGTATCTAACAGTCGCAAGTCAGGCTGAACCACTGTAGAAGAGAGTCAACTTGTTGTAGCATTCGAATGGCATATGTAGATGAGAAGCTAGCAGATAGAAGCATTGTCTTGAAGCCTGCTGACGTTTTGGTAATAATCAGCATATCATATCTGGAATTCCACGTGAAAGAAATATATTTAAAATTTTGAGTTCCATGGAAATATTTATTCTGCTAGTAATCGTGACTTAAATTTTTTGAGCTTATGTGACCATTTCTTTATGCAGGCTTACGATCTTGTCCAAGGAACAGATGTGAGTTCCCAGTGTATTTCATCTTTTCTTCCAAAATTTTTATAGCACTGATATGCTCCTGTCTATTCCCCTGTTTGGAGAGTTCATTTTTTATGTGACTGACACAAATGAGAAGCACAAAATTTAAGCCATTTTGGAATGTCTTTCTCTGTTCGATATTTCATTACCACGTACCAATATTTTTAACTCTTTTATTCTTTGAGTTTCTCCCATTTAAAAAGTTAATCCTTGGTAACAGCAGAATATGTTAGTGATGTTGGATATGCATGATGAAGACTGATGTTATGTAGACTTTGTTTCATTCTAATGTAGAATTCATGTTTTAATGACTATGCTTTCTGGATTAATTGTGGGAAGCTACAGCAAATTAGTCTGAAGCTATTTGTGAAAATTTAATTGACACCAATTTGGTGTGATTGGGCCCTTGACATTTTGTTGCATAGGTGAGGTGGAGTTACATCTCAGACAAATCAGCTCCTGAACCTCCAACCGCTGTTCTTTTACATGGCATTCTAGGTTGCAGAAAAAATTGGGGTGGGTACTAATCTTTTATTTAGAGTAGAAGTTATTTGTTAGCCAATTCACCACTCAGATTTTGGATTGTGAAATAGTAGGTTGATTGAAATCAACCATCAGTTAGTCTCATTTTATTTTGCTGTTTTATTTATCTCACTATCAGTTGAAGGTTGCTGGCTAGGAATTTGTTGAAAGCAATACCGAATAATCCAAATTCTAGACACATGGCTTAACCAGTTAATCTATACTTGAAAATTTCTGATTTAATAGGTTTATCTTCAATTTTTTTGTATTCACTTGATATTTTATAGTTCATGTAAGTTGTGTTATAACTTATCCTAAACATACAACTTGTGATAAATTGACAGGTACTTTTGCTCGAAGATTGGCTAAAGAGTTCCCTAAATGGCAAGTATGTCAATAATGCAGTTCACCGTTTTTGATTGAGTGCATGTGTGTGCCTTTTTATTCTAACAAAATAGCTTAAAAGATATCAGTACGTCGTATATGATGCGACCGTTTGGATTGTTTTCCATTATTTTGAAGGTATACGTGAAGATGCCACATACTTGTATGGATTTTAATCATAACGTTAACTGAAAGCTTTCTCTGTATGTACATGTATTGCCCAGTTTCTCCTGGTAGACCTGCGCTGTCATGGTGATTCAGCATCTCTGAAGAAGAGGGGACCCCATTCTGTCGCTGCAGCTGCTCTTGACGTTTTAAAGCTAGTATGCATTTCACAAAATTAGTTTTATTTTATGTGGGATGCTTCTTTTACTTTTTAATTACATAATCTGGGGTCTATGGTACGCACACAGATATTTTGTCTTATATTCTCTTGTATTTTTGTTTGTCCATTAGTAGCTTCCGATTTCCCCAAACGGTGGTAAGCTATGCTTTGCCTGATGTAAATTCAAACTATTGCTTATGTCAGGAAGTTTTTGTCTTGCCTTCCACATTAAGTAGCAGCATGCAAAATTTTGCCTAAATGCAATTTCCGAGACACTAAGATTGCAACCATTTCTATTGTTACTTTGAATTTGGCTCCACTTTAGAATCGATAACAGATTAGTTTATCCTATCGACCCACCTGTATTCCATGTAGTATTGTTATTTAATACACTATTTGACCCTCCACTTTATCCATCTAAATGATAGGGAATGAAGTTTGTTTCCATATTGTTCTTTCGTCTAACCATACTCATTTGTTCTGTCAACTAGCTTGGTCAGATGAGGCTTACTCCTCGAGTGGTAGTTGGTCACAGCTTTGGTGGAAAAGGTAGCTTAGTTTTCACTTTCAATATCTAATTGATAGATGATTATCAGAATGAGTCTTCTTCAGCGATCTTTTCACTACACTAGGACAGTGTGATGCATGATATCTCATAAACATTTTCCTATTTTTGTCCCCTGCGGTTGCCTTGAGTATGGTGGATCAGGTTGCAAAGCCTCTTGCTCGACCTGTTAGAGTAAGTTTTGGATTCTTAACCTTCTGGATTTTTCATGTCTATCTTTTTGGTTGAAATCTGCTGCAGACATATATTAAACATGGTAGTTCTTGAGGATGACGGATCACTGTTGGGTTCGCACTTTGTTTCGTCAATATTTTCTTGATGTTGTTGCTGATTTCATTTCAGGTCTGGGTTTTAGATGCTACTCCTGGAAACGTTCGAGCTGGTGCAGATGGAGATGACCATCCTGCTGAACTCATCTCTTTTCTTAATACATTGCCAAAAGAGGTACATTGTTTATTGGCTGAACCTATTTACTTCTCCTTGAGTCATTTTATTTCTCCATTTGATTATAAAACCAAATATTTGGTTTATTTACCGTATTTTCTCATCATGCTCAACGAGTTTAACTATGATTCTACTTTCAAACTCACTTGACAAAGATTGAGAATGCCTTTTATATTAAAGATATTAGCTATTGAAAATTTTGTTACAGTACACAGGTCATTTTATTTCATGTTAATACTAACTAGCATCATGTTTCACATTGAACCGAGAGAAGAGAGTAAAAAAGAGATGGTTGCATGTGTATCAGACCAGTTTTGAATCTCTTGGATCAAGCATTTTATATTTTGAAGTTCTCTTGAAGATTTTCGTGTGATATAATTCAAGTGACAAACATGACTACAATCCTATTCCCGGTTTGAAGTGATAACCGTTACATCTGTATGTCATGTGTTTCCAGCTATGAAGCCATGGGCCTAATTATTCCTCTGCTTCTTAAAGGCCAAGCCTACTCTGAAACAGTAACGATATGGCTTTGAACCAGACATATATTGTATTATAGCACGTGGGTGGAACAAATAAATGTTTAGCGGCTTTAAATATTTACTAGACAGGAAAGAAAACATTATATCTAATTTGTTAAGTAACATGTCCATATGTGTTTTTGAGTTTAGAGCCTTAACATATAGGCTATGATATGCTTTTTTGGCTCACATCCTACTTGTTTGCTAGTGACTTTGAGGAACAAGTAACTAGACACATAGCTATACTGCCAATGCTACAGTTGTTTTGATCACATCCATTTGCCTACATGTTGTGTTTCTTTACAGAACATAATTTCAACTTTTGATTCCTAATATGCACCAATTTAGTGTGGGTAGCTTCATCAATCGCAGTTTGTGACATACTTTTCCTTTGCCATCTCTCTGGAATTTATGAGGCGTTCATTTTTTTTAAATTGAACTTTTGGTACCAATTCATATTCACTCACATTATTATTCAAGGAAGGTCTCTTCCAAACGAGGTGTCATGGATGCTCTTGTTCAGAGCGGCTTCTCAAAAGATGTGGCACAGGTTAGTTGTATGCTGTGTACTAGCTATGTGAGTATTATGTATTTGAATAACATTTCTCACTTTTCCTTAACCAGTTAATTTTTTAATGACCCGTTATTCCATCGCAGTGGGTGGTCACGAATCTTCGGCAGACTCCAATTAATGGATCATCATCATCAAGCTTCTCCTGGGTATTTGATCTCAAAGGTATTTCAGAGATGTATCAATCGTATGAAGAGACAAATATGTGGTAAGTTTTCCTCCGAACTTAATAAAGAAGAAATAGTACCTGTGTCCGCATGTTACTTTCTTTTCAATGTCACGCGTTAGTGAATCTTACAGCTGCTAAACCTCATAGGAAAATTGTGGAAGATGTGCCTCGGGGTGTACATATTAATTTTCTGAAAGCAGAAAGGAGCTTGCACAGATGGGCCCTAGAAGACCTTCGTAGGATTCATGTCGCTGAGGAACAAGCAGCTGAAGAGGGAGGTGGAGTCGAAATGCATGTCCTCGAAGATGCTGGCCACTGGGTATGTACTTTAACATCTTTTCAACCTTATGATCCAAGAATTGATATTCTCTTCATTTTCAAAGCTCTACCTTCAAACTTCGCACTTCTACCACTTCATTGAAGAGAATATGGCATGTGTCTAGACGGGAGGTTTGGTGAAGACCTCAGCCGATGTATGACAAGAAAACTGTAAAAATAAACGATAAGAGGGATTTAGACCAAGCCTCCTGCAAAAGAAGACAAGGAGGCAAATGCTCTATCAGCCAAATCATCTGCCCCTGTATCCCTTCTCGATGGATATGTGAGAATATGACAGTTAAAAATTGCTTTGTTTCAGGTACATGCTGACAATCCAGACGGGCTTTTTAGAATTCTTTCATTCTCTTTCCAAGGATTTTAGGAATTAGGATGCTGCCATGATTCCTTCGTTTATTGAACTGAGTTGAGGCTCAATATGTCCACATTTTTGTAGATGTGTAACGATTTCGTGTTTGTCTCCAAGCATTCATTGTATGGAAGCTGCATCACAAGAATTTAGGTGACTGGAATGAAGCATAACAGATTGCAGCGTATATTAGGTTTATTTGAAGCCATTTTTGGATATAGAGTCTGAGTAAGAAGAAGAAAACGAAGCTATATATAGCCTGGTACGAGAGCATTATTTGTACCTGTATTACACCACACTTACATTCATTTTAGCAAGTGTTCTTAAGATTTAGTTCCAGTTTATGCCACGGTTCCTTGACTGCAGAAAAATGGTCTACAACCTGTGGTTTGCACAGTTGACAGAATTATGGGATTGGATTTGATTTTTTCGAAAAAAAAAAAAATTATATACATTAAATTTCAATTTTCTTCCCACTCCTGCCCCATTCAAAATATTAAATATCAAATCTCTAATTTGTAGATTTCAAAGAGGCAGTCGCCTCCCCTTGATTGCACACATTTCACAAACCAGCACCCACACACTGGATGTTTGTTTATTCAACTCAATAATAAACAATGTCCAGGCATTATTCCAGTTCTCACTCAAGAGTTCTGCTGCAAATAAACACGATTAACATAGAACAGAAAACCATATGTAAAGATTGTGATAATATCCATTCACTCCATTTTCTGCTGCATCTGAAAGGCTTGGGGTATGGTCACTGGAGGGCTTCCAGTAAATCTTCTTGAAGGGGATCCCTGAGGGCTTCCAGTAAACGTTCTTGAAGGGGATCCCTCTAGCAACGGCCTCCCAGTTCCAATGAAGGACGTTTTTCGTGCACCCGCAGTCGTTAAGAGGAAGCTAAAAGTCCAGTACAGCACTTTTGGTGCAAAGACTCTGTACAAAAAGAATATGTCATACCAGCTCGGATACTTCACATACGGATCCCCTCTGCACGCCCCAGAAACAATAAGTTTCGCAAACTCCTCCACGGGTCCACCAGATACATGCACCTTGTAAACAAAAAATTAGACTAGCCATTCAAGACTGCTCATTTTTTAGGCCGAGTATATACATGAACATGGATGGCTCAACAAAGAAACTTACTTCTCTTTCTTCCTTCCACTGCATCTCTGCCCCTTCCTCCACCATGAATTTACCTCTGGTCATTTCAGTTCCGATCCAACCATGTGTTGCAACTGTAATACCGACCTCTTCCCTCACTTCAAACCTCAGCGTCTCGTAAAAGTTTATGAGTGCCGATTTAGCGGCCTATCAACGCAAACATACAGAAAATAGGCAAGTGTTGTTAGCCAAAGAAAGCATAAAAGTAGGAAAGTGCCCGCTTAAGGTTCTATGTGATTTGGATCGCCCAAAAAAGATGTGGCGTCCGCACCGGAGGTATTTCACCATGTAATATAGATCTGATGGTAAATTATCAACTCACAGAATACAAGCTCATCCTCGGCAAAGGCAACCAATTCTCAACCGAGGCATTCACCACAATGCGACCATTGCTCTCCCGTAAGTACGGGAGGGCTACATGAGTTGGATACACATTACCCCAAAAGTTTATGTCCTGAAAATGGACCATATTTTAGATATTAAACATCGTTTTGATCTATGATCTATCCAACCAGATATAGACGGGACCAAGCTCAAACTAGCTAGTTCTTGTCCATACCATTAAAATGGGAAACACGCCCGAGTCCGTAGCTTCCTCAAAGTAGAAAGTGTGTCCTAAACTTGCTGTATTCACTAGATGATCAACTGCAACATGACAGAAATTATCCGTATACCAAATTAACATACAAGAAAAATGATACTGCATCAAGTCCACAAAAACGATATATCAATCTAAAAAATGGAGTGACAACTTGTCGATTCTTACTACGGCCATAATAGTTAATGGTTTCATTGATAAATCTTCGACAATCATCTTCTTTCACGACATCAGCAGCCGTTATCAACACATTCTGTGCCCCCAGCCTTGTCGCATTCTCACTTATTCCCCACAACCGGTTCTCTCTTCTTGCGACCAATACTAGGTTTGCGCCCCTCTTTGCATATTGATAAGCGATTTGCTGTAATTGCAAATACCAAATACCAAGTAGAGATTGATGTATAATACTAAAACTTAAATAAGCATGATCAGTACATGGGCTACTAGCTAGGATTTAATATATCATGGGAACAATTAATCACTTACAATTTTTAGAAAAACAAAAACAAAAACAAAAAGAACTTGTAACTATTTCTGGTTCCATATTTATATATAAAGCTGTATCATAATCATTTCTGTTCCCTTTCGACTAAATCGATATTGCATGCAAAGCCGTATCATGATAATCATTTCTTGACTTTACGATTTCGATGCTCTATGTTTTCATATTTCAGTTTTAGTCATGTATGTTTCGATTTTTGACAATTTTAGTTATTTTTATTCGAAAATGCTTACGTGACATTATACACCTCAGCTCCACATCATCGCTGTATTGGTGTCACATCAAAGCCACATCAGAAAAAAAAGATTAAAATTGACCAAAAAAAACGACAACAGACTAATTAAAACTGAAATCTGTAAATATAAAAAACCGAAATTGCAAAGTCACAAACATTTAGGACCAAAAAAACAATTTTTCCTATATAAAAACATGCGTGTAATCAAACCCTGCCTGAGCTATATATTCAAGAATTTTATACCTCTCCGATCCCGGAAGAAGCTCCGGTGATAACCACCACCTTGTTCTCCATGTCTTCAGCATTGAAGTATGTGTTGTAAATCCATTCACAGGAGTTGATGAAGGTGAGTGTCGGCCATGCAAAGGCAAGCATCAGCAGGCTTGCTGGTGGCACAAAAAAATTCAGCACAGTGTTGATCAGATCCATGCCGATCGAAATTAAGTACTCTCAAGAAATTCTGCAAGAAAAATAAAATTCAACTGTTGAAAAAGAAATGAGGGAATATGTATGCAATAACAGCATGGCTAGCTGCATGCAGAAGGGGGTTTGTGAACACGTGTTGCTATGAGTATCAAAACGTAGTGAATACTCAGTGGATGAGCCTTTTGGAACTTCTGCATGAATTATCTTTAATTTTTTTTATATATGCACTTTCTTCTAGTACTAGTAAGATTATATTATATTATATATATATTATCTGAAAATATCCCAGCTCCCGATTTCCAAACACATGATCATTCTTAAAGTCCACATCATTATCTAATCATTAAATACGTATATGGAACGGAAAATGGTATACTTTCCCGTATGTTGCTTTTAATTATTACTTTATATATATGTTAGTCTATTATTAATGTTTTTTCCTTTTACAGATTTAGTTTTCTTCTCTGAAATTGCTAAATTTGTCTAAAATAAAAAATAAAAACTAGCACTTTTTTTTTTTATAAAAGTATTTTTCTTAAAAACTTATGTGTTTATTAACAACAATCGCTTTTTAAAAAAACACTTATTTAAGCCCAAATAAGTGCTTTTTAAAAGCAAAAAATTTTGAATTTTTAGCTTCAATTTCTATTTAAAAAATCAATTTTTCAACGTTTATCTAAACGTTATACTGTTTTTGTTCTTTTTTTTTAATTTTAATAAAAGTACTTTAAAAAGCTGAACTTATTTAAATGTTTTTTTTAGCTAATGACTTTTGTATCCAAACTGAACCTAAAACCGAAATTTTGAGAACATAAAATACTAAACATAGAAGCAAAATTACAAGACGTTGAAAAGTGCCGTTTTTCCACATGTAATAATAAAGTTTAAAGAAAACATTATCAATATTCACAAATACAAGTTGCTGAGATAATTTGAAATAAAATTTAAAAGAATATTAATGATCGAGTGCCATATTGTATAATTGTATATCATAATGGAATTAATGCATTTTAAACATACATGAATTTACTACTCAGAAAAATAAAGAAAAAAAATAGTTTTAGAATTTAAAAAATCAAATTTATAAAATCTATGAATTGATTGGGACGTACCAGTATTAAATTTTATTTTATTTTTTTGAGATGGAGGTACCAGTATTAGTATACCAGAGCTGAGATTATATATATATACCAAGTCATACGCTTGGCTTGCAAGTTGCAACGTAGGTCACATGTACTCATAATGCGAGGCACGTCCGAAAATTGGAATATAATCAATCAATCGAAGAAATAAACTTTAGAACTACTTTTATCTCTTGAAAAAAATGTTTGCCATTTTTTACAGGTTTGTGAAAAATTCTGAGTATATATAAAAATGAAATGATGGTGACCAAGAAAAAGAAATTGCATGCAGTTAATTAGGCGAGGGCCTCAGAAATGAAATGAAATTTGTTTTATTTTATTTTAATTGGGGTTAATGCATACGGCCCCCTTGTAAATGTTCTAATTGGCTCATAACCCCTCGTATTACTTTAAGTGGCTCCACGGTCCTCGCGTATTTGAAATATTAGCTCATGTGCCACATGCTCAATTATAATATGTTTTTAATATATCTTAATTATGAATTGACAAATATACCCCGGTAATATAATGTGTATATGCTTTAATATTCAGGCATTGATTACCCTTATTCAATCTCTTCCCTAATTTCACCCGACAAATTCTCACGCAGAAACCCTAAACTCGAACCAGATCTTGGAACAAAGATATTCGTTGATGGGATTCTGAATTTGAAGTTGGAAGTGTGGTGGACTAGGTAATCTTCCATTTCTTATTCTTACAAACAGTACATTATGGAGTCATCAGTTAATTTTGAGATGTGGGTTGGTGGTTTGTTTAAGATTCAAAGCGAGCCCGGAAAGCCAAAAATAGTTTATGTTGGGGGGCTTAAGCATGAATTTAAAAAGGTTGACTTTGATAGGTTTAACTACAGCAATTTATATGATATGTACCGTTTGTGTGGTGGCAACAAGTTGAATGTGCGTTTTTTTTTTTAGAATTCCTGGGTATGTAATAGAATATGGGCTTACAGAGATATCTGGAGACAAGGAAGTTACTGAAATGTATGATTTTTACAAGAACTTAGAAGCAGTTCCAATTTGGGTTGAGGAGACCATGTCAGTTCCAGAAATGGTGATGGATCCTGATGGAAATGTTGTTCCTACTAGTGAATTCATTCATTCAGGTCCAGTAGGCTACATTGAATATAGAAAAGAGTTTTCTAGTGGTCATTCATTCCATTCTCATGATGAAAATCATTATAGGTCTTGTCATGTGTCACCAGAACCTCAACCAAACTCCCCTGTTTTATCACAACCTCAACCAAACTCTCATGCTTTTGATTTAAATGCTCATGAAATACCCGAGGTGAATACATGCTCTGGTCCTGCTCTTTCACCTCATAACTCTAGCCATGTAGAACATGAATTTGATTCATGTGATCAAGAAGATCATACAGATGTATCCCATAAAAATGGATTTAGTGACATTGATGAAGGTATTAGTGAGAGAAGTGAGTTTGATGACTCATCAGATGGAAATTACTCTATGTCAACTGAATATTCTGAATCTTCTTACTCTTTTGAATCTGATGTAGAAATTAATAACATTGGAGTTGAAATTAATGATGTAAGAGAGGGAGGGACTAAGGAAAAAAGTAATGACAAAGGTAAGAGTAAGGTTTGTGAAAAAACAAATGATAAAGGCAAGAGTAAGGTAGGGGAAAAAAGGAAGGTGGGTGAGTGTCATGATGATTGGGATAGTGATGATGGTGAGGATGATGAGTTGGTAAGTCTTGATGGATCAGGAGATGAGGGCCCTAGGCATCCTACATACAGGGAGGGTCAAGATATGGAGAGATTTCATGGTGAGACATGGATTTCTATTGGATTTTAAGAAAAATGAGTCCAAAAGAATAACTGTTGTATGCAAAAATGAATGTAGTTGGAGAATTCATGCTTCTTCAGTTATGGATGGGCCTACATTTCAAATAAAAACAATTACTGGGGAACATTCATGTGCTAGAGCCCGGGAAAACAAGTTTGCAAACTACAATTACTTGAGCAAAAAGATTGAGAAATTTGTCCAAGACAATCCTGACATAAATATTGAACAACTTAGCAATTTGATAGTAAGAGAGTGTGGGGTTGAGGTTAGCTACTGGAAGGTGTTGAGGGCAAAGAAAGCTGCCATGAAAAGAATTAGAGGGGTGGACAGTATACAGTACCAGCTGTTGTGGGATTACTTGGAGACAGTGTTGAGATTCAATCCGGGCAGTAAGTTAATGATTAAGAGGAAGAAAGATGTGGAACCACCTACATTTGATAGGCTATATTACAGCTTGCAAGGCATGAAAGCTAGTTTTTTAACAGCATGTAGGCCTATTATAGGATTGGATGGTTGTTTTCTTAAAACAGTTCATGGAGGGCAGCTTCTAGTGGCTATTGGTAGAGATGGCAATGATAACATGGTCCCCATCGCCTTGGCAGTTGTCCAGGTAGAAAACAGAGAGAATTGGACATGGTTCCTTAGAGAGCTATTGGATGATATAGGAGGTTTGGGTGAGAATAAGTGGACATTTATTAGTGATAGACAGAAGGGACTTATTGAAGCATTAAAAGAACTTGTACCTGATTCAGAGCATAGGTACTGCTTGCGACACATGTACCAAAACTTCAAGAAGAAGTATAGGGGAGTGGAATTGAAAGGATTGTTTTGGAAGGCTGGATGTACAACAAATAAGTTTGATTTTGAGAATTACATGAAACTTATTGCTGAGGCAGATCCTAAAGTGAATCCCACTTATGAGACAGCTAGTGAATGACTACAAAAAATCCCAGCAGAGCATTGGGCTAGAAGTCACTTCAAAACAGATTGTTTGAGTGATGTGGTGGTGAACAATCTTTGTGAGTCATTCAACAGCTACATCTTGGGTGCAAGAGATAAGCCAATCATCACAATGCTGGAATGCATACGAAACAAATTGATGAAGAGAATGCAACAGAAGAAGGCTGGAATGGAGAAATATGTAGGTGACATTTGCCCCAACATATTGAGGAGGATCAACAAGAATCAGAAAATTTCCAGGAGCTATTATGCATTCTACTCAGGAAACCAAGAATATCAGGTTAACTGTTTGTCTGCCCAAGGTGTTTTTGGACAATATGTGGTTGACTTGAGCAAGAGGACATGTACATGTGGCATGTTCCAATTGTGTGGTTATCCTTGCTCGCATGCGTGCACATCAATTGGTCAAGGAAGACAGAAAATTGAAGATTTTGTCCACAAGTACTACAGCAAGATGGGGTACTTGAGGACATACTCTCATGTCATTCATGTTGTTCCTGGACAAGAAAACTATTTCAAAACTCAATACCAGCCTTTAAATGCTCCAGTTTATAGGAAACAAAAGGGAAGACCACAAAGATTGAGAAGAAAAGAAGCAGATGAAGGTGGTAGCATTTCAACAAGGAAAGGACTGAAGCATGCTTGCTCAAGATGCTTGAAACTTGGTCATAATGTAGCAACATGTACCAATGAAGTTCATCCAAAATCAAAGTTGTTTAAGGTAATAAAAATGTAATTGTTAAGTTCTTTTCACATTGATATTGACAGTGTTTTGTGTGTTAGGTGCACGGAAACCCAGGGCAATCTCAGACTGCCTCTTCTAGGCCATCAAAGCAACATCCATCGTCTAGGAGACCACCAACAAGGGAGAAAAGTAGAGGTTCACAGCCTTCATCAGCTCAAGCATCTCATCACTCAAGACATCCAAAGGTAGAAACAAATTAATTTGGAATTATAATGCTTCAATTTACTAATGTCGAACAATTCTTCACAGGATAACCTTCAACAGATGAATACACAATCAAATTCTGAGCCACAAGCAGACAATGCACCATCAAATACTTCTGCAAATGGATCAACTGCTTCTGTGAAGGTGTATTCACATATGCTCAAAATTCGATTTTCATTTTGGATTCTTATCTTCTCATGTTCTATCTTCTAAAACACTTTTTGTACATTAGAAAATGCAGAATTTGAATAGAAGAGTGCAAATGAGTCACTACAGCAGAGCAATGGCCAATGCAAGTGCAAGTGCAAATGCAAGTGCAAGTGCAAGTGCAAATGCAAGTGCAAGTGCAAGGATCAGGACAAGTGCAAGTGCTTTGGGAGGGGCAAGTGCAAGTGCAAGTGCAATGGCAGGTGCTAGTTCAATTGCAGGTGCAGGTGCAGGTGCAGGTGCAGGTGCCAATGCAGGAACTCAAGCAACAAGTGCAAATGTTGATGCACATGTTAGGACAAGTTTGAAGTTCCAGTGCACATTCTGCAGAAAAATAGGGCTTTTAGTTTGGTGTTTATCAGGAAATTTAGAGAAAATATCCTCTAATTTAATGTTTTGTATTTTGGTTTAATGGAAATTGTTGAAAACTTTGACTCTAATGATAAAAACTTGAATATGATGTCTTTTGGTTTTGTTAAGTGTAATTGAGCTTGTGGTTTCTGAATTGTATTGAGATTGTATTGAGCTTCAGTCCTTTATTTTATATTGATAACACTAATGCAGTAAACAAAAACTTATCAACACAATAAACATAATTTTGATCTCATTCATAACCAAATACAGGAGCAAACAATCCATGACCAAATGCATACGATACTGGAATTCTCCCATACTACACCAAAATTCTACCATAACTAAAACTCCAGTACTTAATACATCAAAGTACATGATAACTACCAATTACATGAACACACTATCACTTAGAAAGAAGGCCGATGAGCACAAGGAAAAGCAAGGCACAGGCAACCCAGGAAACATGCACATAACCAGTGACCGATGGATCTTGCATCAATGCTGGCTCCTTGGAGTTAGCTTCGCCATCTTCAGGAGCCTTGACTCTAGTTTCAGGACAACTGAAACTGCTGCAATTAGTCTCCCTTGATTCTTCTTCGCCACCATTTGGTACCAACGTGTGTGTCTCGGGCTTGTACCATCCAAAGAACCCACAGTTGTTTAATGTACAACTATAATACAACATACCTTTTGATTTTTTTCTCTCGGACATCACAACCTTAATTTATGCTCTCTTGTTGCAGGCACACAGTGGAGGAATCGGATACCTTAAGTCCAACATGGGCTTCTTGGTTGAATTAAATGGAGCTTTGGATTCCATGGCTTTGACTGGTAAAGTGAGAATGAAGAAGACAACGAAGGGAGATAAGAATAAAACCGAATAATTGATTAAAATAAATGAGGGGAGGGGCATTTTAGGAATTGAATATAAAAATATGGGTAACATACAAGCACCACCTGCATCTTACGCGCGTGCAAAACAAAAATATGTATCGGGGACACGTGAGCTAATATTTCAAATACGCGAGGACCGTGGAGCCACTTAAAATAATACGAGGGGTTATAAGCTAATTAGAACATTTACAAGGGGGCCGTATGCATTAAACCCTATTTTAATTTATTACAGAAATTGAGTTTAGCAAATTCCATCTGAGAAAATGTGAACAACATTGTCCACAGCTCATTTCTTACAAACTTAGATTTTCAGAATATTTTGTCAAAACCTTGGAAACCAATGGTGGCTCTGGTTTTTAGGCTCCTGCTCAGTTGGATGGTTATTAACGTTAGACAGACAGATTAAAACTATATTTATTTATTCATTTAATTTATTTATTAATTTAATTGGATGACATTAGCCAACAAAACTACTAAAATAGAATTTGGAAACCCAAAATCTTTCATCAGGCCACCTCAAACCTTAACTTGAACTCCTGTAAATTCATTAGGCATAGGTTCAATATATATACATTATATTTGTGTATATATCTATATATGCTTTCATCACAAATTCTTAAACCTTTTTCTTGTAATGCTGGATTCTGGTGGTCTGGGCTTTTGACCTTTAATTGCCATCTGCATTTGTACTTTTGAGATTGTTTCATTATTTCAAGCTTCTCTTTCCCTTGCAATCTTTCATACAAAAAGCCATTATTTATCCATCTTGATGAATATAATATTGTATGTAATTTTGAATCCTTTTGCATGTTTCGTTTTCCGGGATAAGCAATCTAATCATTTGCTTTGAATTTGAAGAGGGTCGTCGAATCAAGGAGCTGAATTGTTCTAAAACTTCATGTTTGGGAAGGCGATTGTACGTATTACATTAGAAAAATCACCGAGGAGATGGGTTGCCTTTGTTCCAGAGGATCAGATGTGAATGATTATGTTGCTGAAAACGAAAAGGCCAACGAGAAAGAGGTCAAAAAAATTTCGGTACAGATGATAGCTCCCTTGCAAGGAGAGGAGATTATAGTAGGAGTAGGTAACCTCAAGAATGAAGGTTCACTTCATTCAAGATCAAAAACATCGTTAGAATCCAACGGGAGTTGTATCCCACCTTTAAACGTTGAGGATGATGGGAAAACGAGGATCATTGAAAGGCCGAAAAACGGGCACCAAAGGCGTTCTACC
Source organism: Henckelia pumila (assembly GCF_033568475.1). NCBI lineage: Eukaryota > Viridiplantae > Streptophyta > Magnoliopsida > Lamiales > Gesneriaceae > Henckelia > Henckelia pumila. The sequence continues at coordinate 136,724,632 of NC_133123.1, forward strand.
TCGGAGTTTGGAGGAGTCAATGGAGTGCAACAGAGAATGTCTAGGATAGCAATTACGCCCCATGGTACCAGAGGCGAGCATGCTGCTGCAGGATGGCCATCGTGGCTCGCTTCTGTCGCAGGAGAGGCCATTCATGGTTGGGTTCCTCGGAGTGCAGAATCCTATGAGAAAATCAACAAAGTTAAGTCATATAAGTTCTTCATTTTACTCATTTCACTTCTTAACTGACAGAATTTTCAGCATTTTGTTATTATCTGAAAAATTATCCCTTTCACTGAATATGACCTTAAATCATGGTTGTAAGATTAGCGTGATGATGTTCTATATGTTACATATACTTATGAAGCGCAGAATTTTCTTGGTATATCCATGTTTTCTAGGCTGAGTTCCCTGTTTTATTTGTTTATTTACTTATTTGCTCCAAAAAATGCTTTATTTATGTAGATTGGACAAGGAACATACAGTAGCGTGTACAGGGCTCGCGACCTAACAACTGATAAAATTGTTGCAATGAAAAAAGTCAGATTTGTGAATATGGACCCAGAGAGTGTTCGTTTCATGGCAAGGGAGATCAGCATTTTACGTAGATTAGACCATCCAAATGTCATGAAGCTTGAAGCATTAGTGACATCAAGGATTTCGGGAAGCTTGTACCTTGTATTTGAATACATGGAGCATGATCTTGCTGGACTTCTAGCTTCTCCCAGGGTCAAATTTACAGAGCCGCAGATTAAGTGTTATATGCAGCAGATGTTTAGGGGACTAGAACACTGCCACAGTCGTGGTGTTCTTCATCGAGATATTAAGGGTTCAAACCTTCTGGTGGACAATAATGGAACCCTCAAAATTGGAGACTTTGGTTTGGCTACATTTCTCGATCCTGGCCAGAAGCAACCATTAACTAGCCGTGTGGTGACTCTCTGGTACAGAGCTCCTGAACTGTTGCTAGGTGCAACAGACTATGGGGCCGGGATTGACTTGTGGAGCGCTGGTTGTATTCTTGCTGAGTTGTTCGCAGGGAAGCCTATCATGCCTGGAAGAACAGAGGTATGTGTATTTTTCGAATTTTAATGAACTTATCACCCAGATGTCACTAAAAGTCAAAATATGAAATCCATATTTAAGGTGGAGCAAATGCACAAGATATTCAAGTTATGTGGTTCCCCAACGGAGGAATATTGGAAGAAAACAAAATTACCGCATGCTAGTAGCTTTAAGTCACAGAAACTGTACAAGAGCCGTCTCGCTGACACTTTCAGGGACTTTCCTTCATCGGCTTTGGCCCTCGTAGAAGTACTTCTTTCTATCGATCCACGTAACAGGGGTACTGCTGCTTCCGCCCTCAGAAGTGAGGTACACCAATGTTCGTAGTATCAGTATATATCTCTAATTTTCTTGCGCTGCTAATGTTTGATTGTACTCTACAAGAATTTTATTGGTTTTTATGGCTTACTTGTTCGACAAATTCTGGGATTTGTTTCTTGGTTCAGTTCTTCACAACAAAGCCTCTTCCCAGCGATCCTTCTAGCTTACCCAAGTATCCTCCAAGTAAGGAACTTGATGCGAAAATTCGAGAAGAGGAAGTAAGAAGGCAAGTACCTGAAAGATTTGAATATCATAAACACGTTCCAGGATCATTTCTAACAAATGTTTTTGGTTCTCAAATCCAGACAAAAAGCTGATAGTGTTAAAGGTGGAGGGGCTGGATATGCTCGCGATAATTCAAGAAAATCAAAGCCTGTTCCTGAAGAACAGGTACGTTCAGAACTGTTACTTGCGCATCTAATGGGATAACTTCATCTAATTTTCTGATCGTGATTGGGGGACGAAAACAGGGGAAATCCAACAAGAGCACCAGTTACAAGTACAACCCGCAGGAGGAATCTGGAACTGGTTTCCCAATCGAGCCGCCACTCAGAGGGAATCATTTGAAGAACGGATATTCTCATTCAAATTCAGTGATTCACCCCAGTGCTGCAGCAGGATGCTCATGGGCTAAAACGATGTGTGACGATGATACAGATCATTCAGTGTCTGTCCGCTCATTAAGCTCTAGTCGACGTGGTGTACAACTCACAAGACAAGGCTCTCAATTGCAGTCGACAGTTGACTTGTCGAATCATCATTTGAAGTGCACTGACTCAACGTCAAATGATGGCTCAACAGTATGTTCTCAAAACTATCAACTTCATATAGATGTATGTATTGATGATAAATACTAATGCATGACTTTCCATGATTTTCAGCGTTATGTACCTAAGAAAAATAGGATACATTTTTCTGGGCCATTAATGCCTCCAGGAGGGAACATGGAAGACATGTTAAAAGAACACGAAAAACAGATTCAAGAAGCAGTTCGCAAAGCCAAGACCAAAAAGAACTGCTACGAGTACTAGTAAGGTATACACAACTAAGTAGAGTGGCATTAGATTTGGTGCATTACAGCCCACGATGGAAATCAAGTCAGAGAGATGGAAGAGATATACAAAATTAATGGTTCTTCAGTTTTCAAATTATGAACATGCTGCTGATGCAGTGGAGTGTACCCCTTGAATGACGACTTGAGCTGATGTGTTTTCGTTGCATACTACAATGTACAATTTACATCTTTTCAATGTTTACCTGCCAGTGTAAATAACTAAATAATAAAATTTTCAACACCCCAAAGCCCGAATAAATATGCTAACATGAGCAACTCTTCATCAAATGTCACCGATAGAGGTTACTGTCATTCAGAACATTTTTATCTCAAGTGCTAGTACGCATTGACAGCAAATTTTAAGAAATGGGGAAGGAAAAAATATCTACTTATTTAATTTTGTAAGCTAATACTGTACATCTTAGGAGAAGTTTCCACTACCAAGGAAGATTCTTGATTTTATACATCATTTCCTCAAAGAACTATAGATCTTGCTTAGGCTTGCGGCTTAATTCAGAATAGTGACCACCCATTAGTTGCAGAATCTCCTCCCACAATCCGTCAGGCGAGGAACTCTGTGAAGCACCAAATATCATATTTGCACTGCAAGCAGCAACATACCAGTAGTCCGATTCAATCTCCTCTCTTAATTGGTCCAGCTGCCATCCTGCGTATCCCACAAAGAACCTGAAATCGTGAGACTTAAGAGTGCCTTTCTTCACCAATCCTGATGCTTCATCGAGAGTATTTCGAGAACCAAAATACACTCCATTAATGACCTCCTCAAAACCGGGACGTCCTGTAGTTTCCCCAGCTCTTATCAAAAACATACTTGCATCGAGGGGTCCACCGAAATGCAAAGAACAATCTGAAAATGTAGTTGCTAACTCAATATTAGTGGGATTCATGTGTTTCATTTTTTTGTGAAGCGGACGATTTATAACAACCCCAAATGGACCCTCTTGTGGGTTCCTTGTTCCAGATCTGAGGAGAAGAACTACGGTCCTCTCAAATGTGCGAACTCCATCGAGCTTTTCTGTGGCAACTAGGAGACAGCCATTCTCAGGTGCTGATATTGGGTGTGCCCATTTGAGGGGAAGAGATACAGATCCAGGAGCTGTCTTCTCTTGGTTGTGAGCGGAATCTGCATTTTCTGCCTGCTATAATATCACATGACAAGCCATACCATAAGAAATGGTAAAACTACATAATTTAAGCCTAGATGAATTTCAAGCCTGCCAAATCCTATCACGTCAGAGAAGCAATACCACAGCCAAGGCCTATAGAATAAAACTTCCAATAAATATTGGAAAACCAAACCTTTGAGAAAAAACAACGATACCTGCTCTTGGATGTAGAGCAATGCTCTGAATTCTCTCCAATCCAAGGGTTTACCGTGAGATTTCTGGGATTCATTATTACTAGATTTGTTTTTTCCAGCAGGAGGATTTTTCCCATCTGTTCCATCTCCTCCAGCTTTCGGATTATCACTATTTCCTACAGACACAAAAACTCCATATTGAATAGCACTTGTGATAGTATTTCTCATAGTAACAATAGAGATCACAGAAGAATAAGAAAACATGGTTTCAGAAATAAGAAATCAGGAAAGAACTTCAAATTTCAGAGAGAGAAAATAGAGTACCAACAGAAGAAAGATGCCTCTAATAAATGACAGGAAAATTTCATCTAAATCTAATCTCATTTAGTTAACATAGCAACTTAAAAAACCAAGCTTTCATAAGCTGGTGTTAGTGACTCCATGCGATACATGATAGAGTACCACCAGACAGCTAATCACAAACTACAGCCATAGGTTGTAGACTTACAAATTAGAAGCAATACTATCACAATCTTTACTAGCTCAGAATTAATCAACCTAACGTTTAGTAATAATCAATATGATCATTCACCACGGTTAAAAGCTCGAAGCAAAAAGGGTTCTACAACACGCAAGACTTGAGCAAAGTTGAAATACATTTCGAGGTATTTGCAGCCTAAAAATCACAGCATGCATCGAGATGATCTTACGCCAACTCTTCTCTAAGAGTTTGAAATCATTTTCTCCTAGAATTGTATATGACATGCATGATATCCACTTTTGCAAATATGAATCCCAAACAAAATCTACCTAACACTATTGAATTCGCAGCTGCCACAAGTCAAATGCTTTAGAGTTAGTTCCCCCGCATTCACAAGTTCATTTCAGTATATTTCTCAAAACTAAATCAGCAGTAATTCTACTGCACAAATCAACATATCAAACCATCAAAGATGGGAACCTTCAGCGTAATTCACAACTCAATAAAAACATTGAAACGAAAAAAATACATCAACAAAAGATTAAAAATCGAAACTTTTACCAGAATTGGAATTTCCTGGGTTCTTCTTCCCCATGGCTCTGACTGTGATCGATCTGTACTTACAACAACCAGATAAAGATTCCTTCCTCGAAACCCTAAAATCCGAAGCCATCGAAGTGTTTCTGGGATTCCAGATAATGGGTTTCTCCGGAGATGAATTTTTCAGGAGAAAGACATTGCTTCTAGCTTGCACACACCATAGATCCATGATCGCCAATTAAATAGATTTAAAAAAAAACAAAAAAGAAAGAAAGAACTAGGCCTCCTCCCCGAGTTCTGTGCTGATGAAGAAAAGGCGATAGGGGTCAACAATTGGAGAAAAGGGAAAGAAGAATATGCTGAATAATTTAGCCGAATAATAGTATATAAAAGAGAGCCGAGGTGGGGGGTTTGATTCGCACAATGTGCATCACTCCAGTGGAGATGACGGGTGTAAGGCTCTCTCTAAGTTAACATTGTACAAGGTTCAGATATATGGGTATTATCATTTTTTCCTGTGTGGCGTGAGTGGGGACCAACTCATTAATACTACAATTTTATTTTATTTTTTTTGAAAGAATTAATACTACAAATTTTGATGCAACTACCCTCCATTATTTATCTCGCCCTCTCCCACTATGCAACAATTTCTTAATTCTTTTTTTTCTTATCTGGTTACTATCTGACGTCTCCTCAATAAATTAATTAATAATCCCTCCTTCCCAATTATATTGTCCACATTTTCTTTTTTATTGGTCTCAAATATACCTTCATATACCATATTTAGTAATATTTTTTACATTTCTTTACTAATATACTTCTGTTAACTACACCTTGAAAATTGTGCAATCATTTTTTAATACATTGAATATGGATAAAATATGAAGTTTATATAAAATTTGCTTTTCCAATACATTTTTCTAAATTTGTGTGAAAATCCAAAGAGGACAATATATATGAGACGAATGGAGTATATGATAGGGTTAAAGATAGTATCTAAGAAACACTTTTCATAAATTTTGTGAAGGAAAAACTAAAAAATACTTCAATAAAAGCTCTCCCAAACACTATAAATATATCGATGGAATTTACTTAACAGCTCGATGAATCCCTTCTAACATATGCTCGCTCTTGATGAATCCCTGCTAACATATGCTCGTTCCCCTTATATTAAGTATGATCTTATTGATATATACTATATAATGTAACGACATACATTGTCTTCTCAATTTTGTTAATTCTTTGATATGTTAGCCTCTGAATTTACAATATATAAAAAGTCATTTTGGTCAGTTTAATTGAATTTTCTACCTCTGTCTTGACGACATGAACGTCGTTTTAAGTTTGAAATACATCCGTACATCATTTCAAAAAGACAAACACTCCCATGAGACGGTCTCATGGATTAATTATGTGAGACATGTCTCCTATTTGGGTCACCCATTAAAAAGTAATACTTTTTATGTCAAAAATATTACTTATTATTGTAAATATGAGTATGATTAATCCGTCTCACGTATAAAACTGTCTCACAGGAGTGTTATTCTTTAAAAAAGACCTACTACCGTAATTTATCAAAAAAAAATGAATTGATTTATATTAATTTTTAATAAAGACATTATTTAAATATAATGCAAAATTTTGTGCATGTTCACCACGCATGATATTTTTAGCTACGAATTAACAAGATACATAATATAGAATTAGTCGAATGATTTAATCGAATACGATTTTTATTGATAAAACAAATATTAACGAGAGTGGGAAAACATTTCAGCAAAATCCAAATTATCGAACACAAGGTTAGCTTGGTGCAGAGAAGCAACGGCCACAATTACCCAGGCTGCTTTTCCTCGTATAGATGCAGTTACCATCTTTAGATGTCTGCAAAATTTCAGCTAATCATCCCTCGCCGATTCCCATTTTCAGCGGCTTTCGACCTTTTACACAAGCAGATGCAATCCCACCTAGGAATCACCGCAAGAACCTGGTTTCTTGCAAAAGAAACAGATTTCAAGCAATAAACTCTTCAAACCCAGAAAAAGAAGCCCAGATTTCGCGAGAGAAAGAAGATGTTGGCAATGGCGGCGGCGGTAGCCCTTCAACCAGTTTTCTGTCACTCCTTTGCCCCTTGCTCAAATTATTCTCTGTACGTTGATTCAACTCGGGAAGTTATAAAGAAGATTTTTTTTGTTATGTACTTATTTATTTACTCCTGGGGAATACATGTCCACTTTCTGTTCTTTTATCGACATGAAATATTCAAGGTTTAAAATTTGTTACTCTGTATTGAATTTCAGAAGATGATACTTGTAGTTTGGTCTTCTTGTAGGCTGGAGATCCCTCCAAAGAAAGAAACTTTCTACTCGAGGTATTGCACTATTAAATGTTACTCATGACTTGTTGAAACTGTGTTCCTAGCCAAATCCATGATCATTTGTGAGATAAAGATGAAAAGATGTGAGTTTTGCATTGGGTTGTCATTTTGAACAATATGAGGCAAATTTAAAGTTATTCTGCTGCCTCTACATATGTATACACAAAGTTAGGATAACTTTGGTGACTTTGGTTATAATGATAAAAACAATCTCATCCCTAACATTAGATGTGAGGCCTTTATTAGCTTATAACGAATATGTAATATTGATACTGACATATGTTCTGTCATAGCCTTCTAGCGCTCTGTTTCTGTTGCTCGTTCACATATCAATTAATATTTGGAACTTGAAGTACATGGTATGAATTTGAATATTGATTTGTGGATTCATTTCGTGGGAATTATATTAAAATTAGTTGGTTATTGACAACAGTGATTTAGTTCTCATGTAAGTCCATGCTCCATTTTGATCATGATAATCCTGATTAGACATTCTCTATGAATCTTGTGAGATTCGGGGGACTCGAATTTATGGAAATTTTTTGGTAAACGGATAAATCAGGAAATAATGAGACATAATCATTAATGCATTTGTTGATTTTTCATCAGTTAAGTCTATATTCGCGAGTTTGAGATTTATTTGCATATTTTAGTTCTATCAACGTGCCTCAATGCTGTTTCTTCTAATAGGAGGCTACATCTTCCTTATCTACTTTAGCAAGATTTCCATGGGGTTCAAGATCACTATCTGACGTCTTAAACGATCAACAGAAAGTAAACCTGCCACTGCGTCTGCAACTTTTTGAATTCGGTAAATTCCTGTTATTCTTGTGTAAGTAGCTAACCCGCATAATTAATTGATATTTCATGTGTTATTAATCTTCTGAGCCCTATCTTTAAAAATCTTCATCTAGGGAACTGTTGTCAGTAATACTCAGTTATATTCTTGAGTTGAACGGTGATCATCTGGAACATTTGATTAATCACTCACTGTATCTGATTTCTTATTGCTTTTGCCTTTGGATTAACTTAATATTTATGACTTGTCAACAGAGGCATGCCCCTTCTGCAGGAGGGTTCGAGAAGCCATAACGGAACTTGACCTATCTGTAGAGGTACTAAAACTTTGGCATGTTTGCGTTATGTCATGATTATTTGATGATACATTATTCAACTTGAGAAGATATATATTGTTCATTTAAAGTATTTGAGGCCTTAGGCGATCACAAACTATCCACTCTTCAAGATGGCTGATCATTTGTGCAGATCTTCCCGTGTCCTAAAGGATCAATGCGTCACAGGGAAATGGTTAGAAAACTTGGTGGCCGGGAACAGTATGTTTTCTAATATCTATAACCAATAATCTGTTATCATGTGCCCTTACAATCGTATCACCTGTTTCTGGACATTTAAGATCCAAAAAGATGATGTCGTCCAGATATGTGCAATTTAATTCATATTATTGTCTTCCCTGAAGTGAAGTTATGAGTATTTTTGCTGCTTAACTTGAATTTCATAGTATCTTGCAGGTTTCCTTTCCTTGTAGATCCCAATACTGGAATTTCAATGTATGAAAGCAGTAAGTAAATAACCCGTTTTCCAGCCAAATACTCTTTACAAAACAAATGAAATTCCCTTGAAAGGAATTGACTAAAGTTACGTCAAAAGATCCCAGCGAAAATTATTATAGATATTCTAGCCATTTACACAATGATGGCTATGGATGGTGTAGGTTTGCATGTACTTGTGTTCCCAACTAGTTATCTTTCTATATATGTTTGTATGTAACAGTAGTTGAGTATTTTTCTAGGATGAGTTAAGTTTTCTTCAGAAAAAAAAAATTGTAAACTAGTATATTGGAGGATCTGAGTTTCATCAATACAAATAATTTCAGCTATTTCACTCAAGGAGACTTTTGTTGGCTGATGCCTTAATATCTTTCCTGATCATATTCCTTGGCTGAGAATGATGATTAATTTTTAGGTGACATCGTAAAATACTTATTTCGTCAGTATGGTGGAGAAAGAAGTCCATCATTTGGCATCTTGGAGAGGTATTTTGTTTGCTAATTTATTGGATAATGGCTTAGATCTTGGTGGGAATGATGGCTAATTGTTAGTGTTTATCATAGATATGTTTATATATTAATCTTGTTCCTAAATTGTTCATGATTAAGTTATTCTTAAAAAGTTGTTAGGATTATGAGGGCTAGTGGGATATTTTTTTACAATAGAAGTATACACTTGCATACATGCATGTTCCGTTATCTTCTGAATTATCTGCTTTTTATCCCAAGGAAAAGGTCAGTACAAACACTTCTATTTATGACCCTTTGAGCAATTATATATTACAAGGCAGCTGATTTCTATGGAAATGCAGCACATTGTTGACAGGATGGATGCCTACCCTGCTCCGAGCAGGCAGAGGAATGACACTCTGGAAAAATTCTGCCAAAGAACCACCACCTGAAAAATTGGAACTCTTCTCCTTTGAAAACAATCCGGTAAGCCTTTAAATTATAAATGCAATCAGTACGTTCTCAACGCTTGTAGCTTATTGTTTATTAGCTGTCTATCCATGAAATTATACACTCTGGTACCTCACGTCAAATTATCAATATCTGCTGCTTTTCGAATGAACCTGATTAATTATATCATTCTCTATATCTGGGATGCTCTACATAAACATGTTACCTACACAAAGTGCACAGTGCATGCTCTATATCTGGGATTGAGTTATTGATGTCTCAATGGAACCAATTTGATGTATTTTAATCGCAGTATGCACGAATTGTTCGTGAGGTGCTTTGTGAATTGGAGCTTCCATACATACTGCAGAGTGTAGGGCAAGGGTCAAGGCGAGCTCAGTTACTTTTGGAGTTATCTGGATCATACAAGGTCAGCTTATATATTAAATTAGTGTTTGTACTGCATCTGCCATTAGGTCCTTCTTGAAATATAAATAAATTACTAATTTGTTACAGCCCAAAAACTTAGTCAATGGGTCCTGCCGGTTTGTGGTATAAAGACAGTTTATATAGTGGTGTGCATTGGACTTTGGTTACAGGCTCAGAAAAGAACAAAAGGACCATAAATAGAACTAATGGCATAGAGGGTGCTTTCCCCTTTGCTTCATGCAAATTTTCGCCATAATATATTCGGTCGAGTATAATTCTGTGCAGGTTCCTTACCTTGTTGATCCTAATACCGGGATGGAAACTGGCGAGTACAAGAAGATTATGGCCTACTTGGTCCGGACGTATTCTATTGCGAGCACCTAGTTGGGAGATCTGTATTCTGTATTTCCTTGTGTAGTGAGGCTAAGAGATGGATGTGGTCACTGGTCAGCATTTTTAATGAGCAAAGCAATGTAACTCAAGGGTGGTGCATTGTGCCTTGTGGACTGTGGTATATTCCCGTCGTCTTGTATTTTTCGAATATTTAATTAATTAATTTTTTTAAAACTTTGCAAATGTAATATAATGTATGGTTATAACTGTTTCATTAATCCAACTCAAACAAATAATTTTTTTCATTAATAAAAATTTTAGAATAATGATGGTATAATTGAATGTGGACTGATGTGTAAATGTAATTTCTGAGATAGACTTTTAGAAATACTATAAAATTGCACGTGCGTTGCACGTGACACGTTATAATAATTTTATTAGTTGATTGCTTAAATTTTTTAATTAAGTGTTATATATTTTACTATCAATTTCAAACTTTGGTTATAATGATTTGATCTCTAATTATTATTGAAGTGAGAACATTATGTTTTAATTTTTTCTTTTTACGATCGATTTGTGGTATCTAATCTATGCTTTTATGTTTTATACCTTGGATTTAATTTATTTTTTTAATTAATGACTTTAAAACAATAACATATGTTATATATTTGCCGAGAAATGTAAAAAAATACATTGATTTTTTATAAACCGTAAGACTGAGCGTTTGAATTTTATTAAAAGTTATATATAATTGATATATAATTGTGCAATTCAAATATTTTAATATGCGTAACAGTTCAAACACTACATTTTGATTGTTTTACATAGCAAAGAGATAATTATTATACCCAATAATCTCCTCCCAATAATTATGCTTGCAATCAATGTGAATTGAAGTTATGACCTTCACTTTGATACATATTGTATGGTCGAATGCTTATTGCATTTTCAATAATTATAGTCATTGGTAACAATACTAATCCAATATTTTAAACTATGTTGTATCTTAAACATCATGTTTCGATTGTTCTTCTCAGTATGAATAGTTATTGCACTTCAACAAAAGTAATATCTATTAAATAATAATTTTACTTCTATTGATTTGTAAGTTAAAACAGTAATTTATTTGAAAGTTAAAACAATAATTTATTTGAAAGAAAATAATTTTTTTAGTTTCATTAATACATCACATTTTGATTTTTAGTCAATTGATTTGTCAAATTTAAGTTTTAATACACTAACTTTTAATTTTGACTGTTTTTAATCCAATTGTTGACGTGACATTTAATAAGTCAAAAAAAATTTAAGTTGCATCATTATTATAATGCCCATGTCAGTATTTTTCGATGCAAAATAAAGCATTTTCAAGTGTCACCACAACAATTAGGTATAAATAGATTAAAATAAAATTTAGTATAAAAAAACAAATTTTGAAAACTTAGTGACCAAAACCTAAAATTTAAATAGTTAGTGAAAAATAATAATAATTTTTTAATTTAAAAGTTTTAGTTGTAGATAAAATTTGATCTTCTATGAATAAAGTGCATCTAAATCATATATATTTTTTACGTCTGATAAAACATGATGTCTATATGACTTGCTTTGATTTTCAAGTTTTTTGCTCAGGCATAATACATTTACAATTTTGTGTATATTTTTTAGCGTATTGAATAACTTTGTTTCGTTAGCTTTGAAAATCAAATTTAATATACATTGAATAATATTTAGCATATAAAATAATTAATGTCCTAACAAAAATACAATACAAAATAAATTTTTCTAATATAAACTCTTATGTTAAAGTATTAACAAATTTATGCCAAAAAAATAATTTAGTCATACAATTATTTATTTAATTAATGATAAACATAATTGTTTCATAATTTTGTCATAATATTATTTTAAAATAAAAAATATTAATATGTAAATGTCTCTTTTTTTTTCCTTTTTTTGAAAAATCATATACATATAATATGCAATAATCAAGGTAAACTTTTTTTATTTCTTCAAATCTTGTAATATTTTTTCAGTAAACTATCATAGTTAGATTACATAGTCATCACCATTAGTTTTATAATATTATTCCTACAATCTAGAATACCAAAAATTTTAGTTAGATTACTAAATTCAAAAAAAAAAAAAAACGAATTAAAACGAATTGATTGGATAAAATATGAAAATATCTTTCATTTATATGTGAAATATAGTCTCAATTATTCATGATCTGATTTACTTGTCTTGAACCAGATGACTAAATTAATGATTCAATTTATTTTTTTCGCGAAACTATAATGATCGAAATATTATGTTAAAAAGTTTAGAAGACTAAAACATAGGGATGGTGATAAAGATTGAAAGTAAGTTGTAAAATTAATATATAATTTTTAGATTAAAATAACTTTAAAACTTTAACTTTAGAACATGAATTAAATATTTATAATTAATTCACATAAATAAATAAATAGACATAAAATTAAATACTCATTGAAAAAGCTACAAAATGACATAAAATAACCTTGAAAATGACAAAAAGTTAGTCATTGAATGAAATAAAATAAATACAAAATTGTAAATTCATAACTAAATAATCACTTTTATATAGGTAAATATTATATTATAATGTAGTTCAAACATCAACATGAAAGTTGGTTATAATTATATATTTTTTAATTTGGACAAAAAAATATCAGTGTTGATTACACTTTTAGTTCAACACTAAAATATTTTTAATCCCAAATTTTTTTTAAAGGATTAGATAGTTAGTTATCACCATTATTTTTGTAGTCCCCCCTCTTAAAAAATGGAATTCCAAATATTTTTGTTAGCTTACCAAATGCAAAAAAATAAACTAATTGATTGAATAAAAAAGTATAATACATTTCTAATACAAGTGAAATAAAATCTCGATTTATGATATGATTTTATTTATTTTGAACAAGTCGATAAAAGTTAATAACTCGATTGAAATTTTTTGTTTTCTAAAAGTTTAATACTAAATGATGTTAAAAATTTAAAAGACTGAAAACATAGCGATGAAGATAAAACTTGAAAGTAAGGTAAAAAAAAGTAATAATTTTTTTAGATTTATAGACAAATAAAAAATATAGCTTTCAATTGATAAAGCTTTCGTTTCGAACATTAATTAAATATTAGCAATTAATTTTATCTACAATAAATACATAGATATATACAAATTAAATACTCGTTGAACAAAACTATACAATGAATAAAAAACTTCAAAAACCTTAAAAATGACAAAACTAATTATTAAATTCATAAATAAAGTGCTACTTTTATATAGATATAGATATATAGATATAGATATAGATATAGATAAATTTTCAGTTATATATATATATATATATTATTAATTATAAGTATTATACTATAGTTCAAATATCAACATGAATATTTGTTTACCTTCGATTCGATAAAAAAACATAAATGTTGTTGATTACACTTTTAGTTTATCACTGAAATATTTTTGGTCCCTAAAGTTTTCTAAGATATTACTTAGTTATGAATCATTGTTAATTTTATAGTTATTCTTCGTAAAAATAGGAATACAAGAAATTTTAGTTAAATTACCAAATTCTAAGAAATAAACGAATTGATTGAATAAAGTATGAGATATGTTTCCTATATAAGTAGAATACAATATCGATTTATGATTATGATATGATTCTACTTGTTTTGAATCAGATGATTAAAATTAATGATTTGATTTAATTTGTTATTTGTTTAAAAGTTTAATAATCAAAATATTATGTTAGAAGAATGAAGACTAAAAGCATAGCGTTGAAGATAAATGTTGAAAATAATTTCACAAAATTAATAAATTTCTTTGATGTAGATAAATTTTTTTTTAATATAGCTTTCAATTAATAAAACTTTAATTTTAGGACATAGGTTAAATATTAGCAATTATGTTTACTTATAATAAATAAATAGATACAAATTAAATACTCACTAAATAAAACTACAAAATGACATAAATAAATTCAAAAAGTATTTGGAATGACAAAAAAATTAACCATTAAATGAAATAAATTGAGAATAAAAATAAAACTTTAATTTTAGGACATGAATTAGAATAAATGAATAGTGACATGCAAATTAAATACGCATTGAATAAATTTATAGAATGACCTCAAAAACCTCAAAAAGTCTTGGAAATGACAAAAAATTAACTATGAAATGAATTAAAATGATGATAAAAATGTAAATTAACAACTAAACTTTAATTTTAGGGCATGAATTAAATATTAACAATTAATTTTACCTAAAATAAATAAATAGTGACAAATTAAATATGCATTGAATAAATCTATAGAATGACATAAAAAACCTCAAAAAACGACCCACGTCCTTCCATCGCAACTCTCCCCAGCCCGTAGCATGGGCTCGTACCGCATTATTCGACGGGCATCGCACTCATGACCTCCCAACTCCTGTCAGTGGGTTTTTGCCCTCCCCAGGAATAGAACCTTGCACCTCCAGGCTTAAGGACTTAAATCAATATGACATTAACGTATAAGTAACAAACGAGCAGACGGTATTTATAATACAAATAATAATTAAAAAATAAAAAAGAAAAAAAAGAGATAAACAATAGATAAAGAAAGATAAAAATAATAATGTTAATTTTTTGTTTAGGTAAATGATAGCAGTTATTATTATAATAAAAATATGTCTATGAATCTAATTTGTAAAAATTTGAATTCAGTCTAGTGAAAGCAAACTTTAAAAACAAAATTCGAAATTAATCATCGCAAAAGAAAATGGGGAACAAATAGAAGAAAGATAAGTGACTAAGAATTAATTAACTTATAAAAGCATAAAATACAATACTAAAATAAAGGAAAGTTCAATATGCACATGTAAATAATAATAGTTTATTAAAAAAACACAAACCAAAAATAAAGTAACAATCTACGAATAATAATAATAATTATAATAATAAATTATATTAAAAATAAACACAAACCAAAAATACAGTGACAATCTACGAATAATAATAATAATAAATTATAATAATAGTTATCATGAGGATAATGTGTTAATTTGTAAATTTAAGAATTCAATCTACTCAAAGAAAAATGTTAATTTAAATCTTTTTTTAAACAAGTAAAAGCAAAAAAAAAAAATTTAAAAAAATAAAAAGATAAGATATATGGGTAAGCGATAGTGTGTGTTTATTTATCAAACTCTTAATTCAAATTCAATGTAGAAAAAACAAAATACAAAACTGAAATAACTAAAAAAAATTGAAATTCATGAACCATAATCAGTGAAGCAGACCTTGTGACAAAAAGCTGATACTACAGTGGGTCGCCTGTCGTGGATTGTTGAAAGTTTAATGAAAGATGTATGAGCAATTAATATAGAAAAACTATATAACCAAAGTCAATAAGAAATAATAATTAATGAAACGGATTTAAATGTATTGGAATTCCAAGAATGCAGAATAAGCTGCATTAATTGGGCAGACATAGGAAATATGCTTGGAACTTTATTATGGCAGCTAAAGGGAATTATGCAATTACGTGTATAACCTCAAAAACCAAAAAAAATATGTGCAAATTATTATATAAAATGGTGAAAATGTAAATTCACAATGCATTAATTGGGCAGACATAGGAAATATACTTGGAACTTTATTATGACAGCTAAAGGGAATTATGCAATTACGTGTATAACCTCAAAAACCAAAAAAAATATGTGCAAATTATTATATAAAATGGTGAAAATGTAAATTCTCAATGGTGTGTGAGACTTTTATATATATATATATAGATAAGGGGGACTTTTTTTCTTAATAAATTGGAAGATATATGTTTATTTATACTATTAGTTACTATTAATTAATATTGAGTTCCATGTACTAACTTTAATTAATTTGGTGACAATTTATTTAAAACAACAATTAGATCTTTATTATATATATTTTTAATCCCCTATATTATATTATAACTTTTTTGATTTTTTGATTTTCCTGAAATGGTTTTTTTAAAAAAAAACATATTTCAATCCTATTTTTTAATCATATATTTGGAAATATAAAATAATTAATTTGAAAACAACAAAAATTATCACATGTATATCATTATTATTATTATTTATTAACAAGTGCAAATGGATACTATCGTGTGTGTGAATATATATATATATATATATATATATATATATATATATATATATATATATATATATATATATATTTGATATTATGAGCACCCATGATGTGCACTTTTGTGTGCATCGCTGACGTGACATCCTCTACATCTAATAGATGAACGCCACATCAGCAGATGCACATGATAGGTGTTCATCATATCAAAACTATATATATATATATATATATATATATATATATATATATATATTACAAATATGTTTGAAGTAAGTCCTTGATCTATATAAGTGTGACAAATATTCAATTTATATAGTAAAAAATAATGTTTTGATATAAATATAAAACAAATCTCATATGAAACAATCTCACAAATTTATATCTGCGAAAGTTTTGTTAATTTAATTTAATACCTGAAGTTTGAGGTTTAATTACTGTTAATTATAATTATATAGCTTTCAAAAAAAAAATTACTGTTAATTATACATATGTTTATATATTTTGCGGGTGAATTTCTAATTATATTTAATTGAACTGATAAAAAAAAATGTGGTTTGCAAAATCAGTTGTGCTTGCTGCGTGTGCCGTCCATTCAATAAAGTTTCAATTTTTCGAACATTACGGTCACAAATCTGATCGTATAATCGCAGCATCACCAGACACCTTTCTTCCCAATATTTTTCAATTCTTTTCTCGTAATTTCAAAACTCGAGCTCAGACATTTCAAATCTTCCTGAAACCCTAATTTCCATTTGAATCGATTCATACACTCACAGATAAAATTGCATCATCGCGTTTCCTTGACTCGATCTCCTCCCATTCGATTGGATCTGCGGTTATTGCCGCTTCGATCCACTGGGTTAAGTGATACATTCATATATTTATCCGAGCGATTCATTCCGGGGAGGATATTCGTTGGAGTCGATGGAGGCGATCGATGAATTGTTTAAGCTCTCCGATTCCATGCGGCAGGCTTCCGCGTTGCTTGCCGACGAAGATGTGGACGAGACGTCGTCGTCTGCTTCCTCCAGACGACCCTCTACTTTCCTTAATGTTGTTGCTCTAGGCAACACTGTGAGTATTACATTAATCGGAGCATTGTAAAATTTGTCTTTTTTTTGTTCTTTGGAGTTGGGGGATCGGAGTAGGTCTATCAGATCTCTGGAGCTTGCTTTCTTTGATCCGAAATTCAAGTCGCGTGATTTGGAATTTGAATCGGAATCACTTGATATAATTATTGATTTTTTCTGTAGTCTTATGTTGTATTCGTTGTCGGTCTCATTGAGTTTGGGAAAGTGATACAGCTCATGAAGTTATGTTTTTTATTGGTCGGAATGGCATGATTTGATTTTTGGTTTGAAGATTTGGTTGAAATGATGTGAGTTGGTTTTTGTCTTGGAGGCTAGATAAAAGAATGAAGATATAAAAACAAAGGTGGTAGTTTGTTTAGCCAAAAAGCCCATATCAAGTCTTGTACGGTTAGCTAGGGTCCTGTAGATAGAAGCCAGCCGCATTTCTTTATCTGGATGTAGCGAGGATGCCTTCGATAGCATTTAGATCTATATGATTTGACACAATGAAGCAAGGCGATGGGCCTATTGCAATGTTTCACTGGAAGTTCATGTTTGAACGAATTTTTTTAAGCAATTCTCATTTCATGGAAATTTATGTTGCGACTTATGATTTTGATCCTTGAAATGTTTTCTTTGCTTCTTACCTGTACTCATGCTGTTAGTGAAAAATACGCTTTTAACGCGATCAATTTTACCAGGGTGCAGGTAAGTCTGCTGTACTGAATAGTCTAATCGGTCATCCTGCGCTGGTAAGTATTTGGTGTATATATACTTCACTGTATGTTGTGAAATATTTTATAGTTGACTGAGATTTTTCAAATGCCAAGTCGCTAACCATTTAATTTGCAGCCAACTGGTGAAGGTGGTGCCACGCGCGCCCCAATATGTGTTGATTTAATAAGGGATGGCTCGCTGAGCAGTAAATCCATTGTTTTGCAGATAGATAGTAAATCTCAACAAGTTTCTGCAAGTGAGGCTTCTAACTGAACTTTAAGCCTAAAGGAAAATGTTCACAATGCTCTGTTCATGCACGAGTAATAATCTTAACAGCTGATACCATGGTGGTCTAATTGCTTGGAATCTTTTTCTTCTTGTATCCCTATTCTATCATAGGTGCTCTGCGGCATTCATTACAGGACAGACTAAGCAAAATTTCGGGAAAGAGTCGTGATGAGATATATTTGAAGCTCCGAACAAGTACAGGTGTGCCTGCTCTAAGATTTCCTTTTAGTTATTTGGTAAAAAAGTAGCCTTTCAAGTGTTTATGTCTTTGAGTTTTGACTACCTTTAGATCATGCCACTTGAAAATTTCAAATAAAAGGAACTGTTTTTTTTCCAACTAAGAAGAGCTGATGGTGAAAAGAGGACATGGCAATTTGATGAATATGTGAGGGTTCCAGAAATATTCATTTTCCTATTATAACCTGATTGCTATTATTTCTCGCACTAATTTAAAACATTAGTTTGTTCAGTTTTCATTCCACGATCTTGAGTTTTTGCAGTTTGTATGCTATACTTGACATCATATATGTGATCTTGTTTTTCAGCTCCACCATTGAAAATGATTGATTTACCAGGGGTTGATAGGGGGAATCTTGATGATTCTTTGGTGAGTGGCTTCTATACTGAGTTTTTTAGTTTTGCACTCCTATTTTCTATTGTGTGGTACACTTCAAATATCGCGACTGTTGCTGGAATGTAGAAGTCTTGAATAGTTTGAAGTTAGTCTGGAAAATTGTGGTGAGTTCAAAAGTAATTGTACAACTAGCTGCAGGTTCTGTTTTAAACCTATTTAGACGGAAAATACGAATGATTTTGAGGTTGTATAATCAGACCTTGAGTGTACCAAAATAAGGTGGTTAACATAGACTCTTAGATTTCCTTTGGTTTCTAGTGGCCTGATGACCTATTTCTTCATATCAGAATCAATTTGCAGAACATAATGATGCAATATTGCTCGTTGTGATACCTGCTTCGCAAGCCCCAGAAGTGGCCTCCACAAAAGCCATCAGAATTGCAAAGGAACTTGATGGAGAATGTGGGTTTGCTAAATTAATTCAGTCTTTTTTGTGAGTTTGTGGTGTTCAAATGTTTGTTATTATCTCCACACAAGTAACTTTTTTTGGTTTCTGTTTCTTAGGTACAAGAACTGTTGGTGTTATTAGCAAGATAGACCAAGCATCTTCAGAACCGAAAGTACTTGCTGCTGTGCAGGCGCTTTTATCGAATCAAGGACCTCGAAGTACATCTGATATCCCATGGGTTGCTTTGATTGGTCAATCTGTCTCTATAGCATCTGCTCAGTCAGGGAGCACTGGGGTGGATAATTCTCTAGAAACTGCTTGGCTAGCAGAGACTGAAAGTTTAAAATCAATACTAACCGGTGCTCCTCAAAGCAAGCTTGGGAGATTAGCCTTGGTGGAGACCCTTGCTCAACAGATTAGGAATCGCATGAAAATCCGCCTCCCGAATCTCCTCTCAGGGTATGCTACCTTCAATAGGTTTTACTTTTCCCGAAATGTTCTATTCTGGGATGTACTAAAATTTTATGTTGATGGTATTTCAAGGTTTCAGAAAGTTAATCACGCCTTGGTAGAAATGAAAGATACTGTTTGTTTCTTCCTTTTCTGCTCTTCCCTTAAGCTTCCATATTTCTTCGTGCTGAAAGGTTTTTTAACCCTATGTTGAGATTTCTAACAGAAAACAATGTTGGCAACCTTTGGGACAAACAACTACTTTGAATTCATTATTCACCAAATCCAAAACATTTCAGAACTATACTATTTCTTTTTTCAAGAGTTCCTTTTACCTGCTGTATTTCAATCTGATGTGTATAAGATTTCTCATGCTAGTTCTTTTGTTTGATTCCTGTTACTGTTTCTTTATTCACATGTATGTGTTAGGGACTCAAATACAGCTATGAGCTTTGGCCTTTAATATTTTGAGCTCAAACCTAAAGAGGGCCCAAGAGTCACAAAGCCTAGGAAGAATCTAGAGAGTTAGAAAAAAATAAATTCTTGAAGAAAAGAATTGATAGGCATTCGGTTATTTTTGCGTTCAGGTGTCGAGACTAGCCTAGCTAGAGAAGGATTAATATTCCTTTGTACAGAGATACTATCTCTGGGGAACAAGTTGTCGTTCTTTTTCTGAAATTATCACTCCATATTTCAGTATTCTTGTGTTGGTGTTCTTCTTATTTAATTTTGCTGCATATCGGTGGCCATTATCTTACCAGCAAGCTAACAGTATGCTTCAGTCTTCACTATGTAGTTGCTTTTCTTACTATTAATTTTTTAATTCTGCAACTTCTGCAGGCTTCAGGGGAAGTCTCAAATCGTACATGATGAACTTTTTAGACTTGGTGAACAGATGGTTCAAAGTTCTGAGGGAACAAAAGCTTTAGCGTTGGAGCTTTGCCGGGAATTTGAGGACAAGTTCCTCCAGCATATTACAACAGGAGAGGTGAGACAAGAATTAAGCTGTATTTTATCATATATGCTGAAAGATTTTTGAAGTAGTTAAATTAACATCTTTTACATGTTTACTTGGAGATTGCATATCTAGATAGATATGTATTATGAATATTCATATCAAGCTACTAATTTGGTTATAAATTTATCAAAAAGACTTACATGAGTGGAGGGGTCAATTATTACATTTTTTTCCATGATTTTATGTCAAGCTGTCTTAAATCATCTTATCTAACAAACGATCTTGTTGGGTTTCTAACTTTCTGTAATTTTACTCGACTATCATTGTAGTCAAAAGCAAGAAGTTTAGTGCTTTTAACTCAAGAGAGGAAATTATGCCATGTGTTGAGGGTCTGTTCTGAGAAAATATACGGTAATGGATGCATAAATGCATTATTATGAACTATTGAAAAATTCTGGTACACTGGTATCTGTTACAACTTGAGAACAACTCAGACTTATTGACATCCGTTACATCTTGTCAAAATAGTCGTTAGGGGAAGTATCATCAACCATAATGTTTTGCAAATTCATTGAAATTTGGATGCCTTGTAGAGGTTGATTTGACTGGCCATCAAGGCAGAAGCTCTTTATTAAATTTCTCAACCAGAATCTTCTTATTTTTCTTTGTTAAACTTGTCATATCATACAGAAACCATTTAATGCATCGTGTAAACTTGAAGAATTTAAAAAGTTCAAAATTCTCTTCTGCAATTGCTTAAAGGGATTGGTCGTTTATTTTCTGTTGATGTTATAAGTTTTGTTAGGTTCTTTCACTATTCGTGGATGTCTTGTCCGCACTTATCTTGTAACTTCTTACATTATGATATATTATATAAAGTTTCTTATAAAAAAAAAGTTGTTTTCTTTTTTTATTTATTTTTTATACTTGCACTATATAACATATAAAATTGGTTAACCGTTAAGTTCTGATTATTCTTAGTATTGAATAATCTGTATTCGAAATCAAAATCCATCATGCCGTTATTCTTAGTTTTTAATAATAAGTGTTTTGAGGATTTCGAAATCTTGTTGGTTTTACATATTTTTTGTGTTATCAGTCTTTGCATGAAATCACTTAGGGGATGAAAATAACATTTAGAATCGTTCTTGAAAAACTTTGGTGGTAGATTTTTTCAGGTGTGGTTCGTTTGTTAGCTGGGTGCCACTTTTTAGGTTCCTGATGGTTAATGTAACTTTTTTTTGATAAGAAACACAAATATTATTAAAATAATGAAGGAGTTACAAATATAGGTGGACCAGTGGTCCACAAAAACTCTCAAGACTCTCTAGTATTAAGCTAACTCAAAATCAATCTCCAATCTCTATACAAATCTAAGATTGAAAACGATTGGAAATCTGTTAAGATGTGTAACCAAGCTGCAACTCTCAGCTTTATCTTGTCCCAAATTTCCCTAGTTGAAACTTCCTCGTCTTCAAATATCCTTCTGTTTCTTTCCAACCAAACAATCCAGCAAATGCAATGAATTATAACTGCCCAAAGAATTCTCCCTCTTTTACCCAAAGAACACCCCAAATCTGCTGCAAACATATCCTTCGTGGACTTCGGTGTAAGACCGCTAGGTTGCTACTCTCCCTGTTGTCCATTTGCATTGCTTGTGGTGCTCACTTTTCTCTTGAAGAAAATGTTCTCTTGAAGGCTTTATTCGCTTTGTATCTTGAAGAAACTCTTGTTTTCAAGTCTGTGATGATTCCCATTCCCATTCCCATTCCCATTCCCATTCCCATTCCCATTCCCATTCCCATTCCCATTCCCATTCCCATTCCCATTCCCATTCCCATTCCCACTCCCACCATATGGATTTATGCTTCTGGTAAATTACTGTTGCTTGTTTTGTCATTCTTGGGTATTTTTGGTGTTATGATGTGATATACCTTTTGTTTTGATGATGTGTAAATATATTACTGTTATCCTATGATTTTGGTTTACTCCATTTTTCCAGGGTGTTGGCTGGAAAGTCGTTGCTAGTTTTGAAGGCAGTTTCCCTAATAGGATCAAACAACTCCCTTTAGACAGACATTTTGACATAAATAATGTTAAGAGGGTATGGTCTTTGCCGTCATAGTGTCAATTTTCTCTGAGCTCTTGTCGTTCGCCCATTTCATTTCGCAATTCTGATTTTAAATTATTGCTAGATTGTGCTCGAGGCGGATGGTTATCAGCCTTATCTTATCTCTCCTGAGAAAGGGTTGAGGTCCTTAATCAAGGGTGTCTTAGAGCTGGCGAAAGAGCCTTCTCGCTTGTGTGTTGATGAGGTAAACAAGTGTTGTCGTTCCATCTAATTTGGCATGTTTCTGTTGTTGTTTGCGTGTCCCTTTAACTGGGTTTTCCCACTGTCGTCTTTTTCTTATTTTTTTTAACCACTCTTGACCCAACTAACCTAGACTGTTTAGTTTTAGTTTGATTTAATCCTCGGTTTATTTTAACTCTAAAGTGATGTATCTAACAACTGGATTTCTTATTTGCCATAGCCAGTTACTCATAACATCTATTCCTGCACATTTTATCTTCTCAGGCTGCATTTGGTTTTCTGCCCCCTTTCCGTTCCTTTCATACAATATGAAATTCAGCTTGATCTTGCTATCGATGTTTTGGTTATTCATTGGACTTGAAATCTCTGTATAGGTGCACCGTGTACTTGTTGACATTGTCTCTGCTGCTGCGAACGCGACTCCAGGTCTTGGAAGATATCCTACTTTTAAGCGAGAGGTAACATACTAATGCTTATACAAAATTCAATCTCAATCTCTCAGGTATTTATATCCTTCATGTCATGTGTAGGTTGTAGCAATCGCCACAACTGCTTTGGAAGGGTTCAAAAGTGAAGCAAAAAACATGGTAATTGCTCTTGTTGACATGGAACGTGCATTTGTTCCCCCACAACATTTTATCCGTTTAGTGCAGCGGAGGTACGTAAGAATATCTTTAGAATTTCTCCCTTATTTTGTCTTTAGAATTTCTCCCTTATTTTGTCTAAGTTTATATTCTTGAAACATTCTGATGAAACACTTTTGTACAAGTTTCAAAGTTTTCTGTCTGTGCACAATGCTTTTGAATTTTGATATATGCTCATTTTGGAGGGATTTTTAACATAATTTCCCCTGCTGTCTTCCACAAGTAGTATATAGTCTAAAGTTGGATGGTGGTTTGCTAGGATGGATAGACAACGGCGGGAAGAGGAGCTGAAAGGTCGATCCTCGAAAAAGTCTCTTGACGCTGAGCAGTCTATATTAAACAGGGTACACCATGTCTTGAATTGTGTTTTTTTTGTAGGTGAATTCACTTATTCACATGTTTTTTTCTGAATTGATCATATGATCATATCCTAGTCGTGGCAAGTTAATGTGTATTGACATTATCAGAAGCTATTTGAGTCTGAGCAGTCCATATTGAATAGGGTACACAATCTTTTTGAGTTGTTTGTTCATGTAGATTTTTAGAGAAACCGCAATTAGTGTTTCATGTTGCACATGCAACTGTTTCATAGCAATAGTTTATTGTTATTTTATGTCATATGCGCTTTTCAATGCTTATCAAGTACCAATTCAGGCAAGTAGTCCGCAAACTGGAGGGAGCCAACAGAGTGGGGGGAATATGAAATCCATGAAGGATGGTAAATCTAATCAGCAAGATAAAGATAAAGATGTGCAAGAAGGATCTGGTTTGAAGACTGCTGGACCAGAAGGAGAAATAACAGCAGGTGCAAGCATACGGTTTCCTGCTTGTTGTAATTTCTATTGACATAATTATGTACATAAATAGGTCTAGTTTTTTTTTATGTATTACAGACCCGTCAATCCCTTGAAATGTGAAATATTTGGTAATGACTTGTGAACAAATTTGGTGTTGTATAATCCATGGAAGTGTATGGAGATTATATTTGGTTATATTACCCTGTTGCCATTTTTCATATGATTTTGCATGATGCGTTGTTAAATTTATGTTGTAGATGGTCCTTCACTTTTGTTGGAATTCAGGAATAGAATTGACCGGTACTTGAACTCTTTGTGGACTCTCTGGGAAATTTGATTTGAATTTTTTACTCACAATAAATGAGCTCATTTGCATGCAACTTGGCGGAGGTTTCAGGATTGAGGTGCAGGAAATAAAAAATTATGGAGTCTAATTATAGAAAAGCTAGCAATCATTGTTCCACAGTGGCTCTGTTGCATTGCCATGTGGACAATTTCTGATCTGAATGATATATTGAAACACATCTCTCCAGTTCTCGAGTGTGACACATTATTTTTTATTTAAGTTTTTAATATATGCTGAATAGTTTGACTCTGTCAATGCTTTGTGGATGATGTATAATAAAATCATTATTTATTCTATACTGTGTTTTGGTTTTCTGATTTAGCATCTGATCGTAATAGCTTTTTGTTTTTTTGCAGGTTTTTTGCTAAAGAAGAGCGCCAAAAATAATGGTTGGAGTAAGAGATGGTTTGTCTTAAATGAAAAGACTGGAAAGGTGAGTCAGCTCAGACTTCTGATGCCTTTTTGTTTAAGTTTGGGATATTGTTTCGAGGATTGGTATTTTTTTAATTTAATTCTGTGTGTTCAATTATTTTTTCGGTTATGATATCTCAATAATTCATTGTAGAAGTTTTGGTTTTGTTGAGAGAACATTTGTTTAATGGATTGCTCTTATTTGATAAATGATAAGAAAATAAAGAGACCTTTTCACGGTTCTTTTTTTTTTGGGCTGTATTTAGATAATCTCCTGGTTCCTTATTAGTTGACTCACAAAAAAAAAATAGTTGACTCACTCTGAAAAAGTTTTATATATGTTCCTGCAGCTTGGATATACCAAGAAACAAGAAGAACGACATTTCCGTGGTGTTATCACTTTGGAGGTAATTATTTGCCATATAGTGCTTATGATTACACCTCTTTTGAACGTTTTATTTTTTTTCCCTTTATATTGTCGGACTTTTTTTTAAATCGTTTAGATTATCGCTTTTGAAGTCTGAGAAACTAGAAATCAGATCATCCACTGGATTTTGTTCAACAATATTTGGACTATGTAAGATATTTAGCATTTGTGGATAACTAGGTTCTATTGGAGTGTAAGAAACAAAACGAGCAAGCAAATCCGAGAGAAGCTGGAGTTTAGTGATTTAGTAAGTAGGAATCATGAGAAATCGAAATTTCAGTTTTGTTATGGAGGTTCGATAGTTGTCAGAAGACAGAAGCTCGCTTGTAGCTGCTCCTAGGTGCTGGGTGCAGCCAGGTGCCGCTCATGCACCTGGGAGAATCCTCTGGCTCAGCGATTGTCAAAGCCACTTAGGTACTTGCCTTCAGCGAGGTGCAAGTCAATCCTTTTGTACATAGTTATGGATTTTCAATAAAAAAGGATCCCGGGCTCATCCCATACCTGAATTACCCAATCCTATCCATCAAGCCGATGGTACATTTAAGACATAACCCCATGGTGTGCAGCCACTCTTTCTGTTAAATCATTTGATTTTTTTTGACAATGATTAAATAATAGTTCAGTGTGGACTCTTCTCTGTTTTCTTTGCAACAACAAAGTCCTAATTGTTTTGTAGAATCGAACAGCCCTCTCTTCCTTGCCCAAGTTCACGTCTCTCGTCTTTGGTGTGCCTTACTTCTATTAGACACACGCCTCGCCTTTTGCCTCACAGCCTTAGGCTCTTGCGCGCACCTATTTTGTCTTAGTCAGCTATGCGGCTTAAATAAATTGCGCATGTGGAAGATGCAAGAAATTGCAAACAGTGGTCTCACCTGATACATAAAGAGTAGGGATATTTCCTGATTAAATTCTGCCGATTTTTTTTTCGTGTCGGCATCACGATTATTTAGGTTAGCCCCACTGTCAAGCATAGATCGGCAAACCAATTAGCGAGCTGCTGAAGTTTTATCCCCCCTGAACGTTGAATAGATCATATTGGAACCTATTGAGCGACATAATAGAGAACATGGATGCTTAGGTACAAGGAAGATTTGGTTTCTAGAACTTTGCAGTAATTCCTTTCTTTTTGCCACATTGCTATCAAATGGTTAACAACTTTCCATTTTGTCGAGGAATTAAACATATTAGAGATTGCATAAGATACACTAAACTCCAATGGATTCTTGGTTTGGACCAAATATATTTTTTTCCCATGAGGTTTCCATTAGTAAAATGTAATACTTCCCAAGTGGCAAGTAAAATCTTGTAGGAAAATAGGTGGTGTATGGAGGGAGACATGACGTTTCAGAGTTTACCCTCTGCACTTTCTATAAGTTCATATTTGTTTTAAGGATAACTTCGCTATATCTAATGTTGGTCTTGACATGAACTTTTTCTGATGAAAACCCTCTGCATTGGTAATGTGTTTACTACTTTTTGCAGTAAGAGAACAGTTAATCACTGTGCAGAAGTGGTACAAAAAGGCTATGACTAAGTTTGTCATTTTGTACTTACTTCCATGAATTTTTGGGCTTTTACATTACATGCTCTGAAGTTACAATACTTCTGCGCCTGTTCAGTCTATTTATACTTTCTGTTCTGCATAACTTTTTTGTTACATGTTCTGAAATTACTAATCTTGGTGTTCTAGAATGCAGTGTTATTGTATTTAACGCCCATGTGGTTGATGCAACTTGATATTCCTGAAATAATTGATGTTAAAAACTAATTATTCTTGTAATATTTGGTTGAGACTACCAGGAATGTAATTTGGAAGAAGTGGCAGAGGATGAAGAAGCTTCTTCGAAGACTTCTAAAGATAAGAAGGCAAATGGTCCGGTTGCTGAAAAAGCTCCCAGTCTTGTATTCAAGATAACAAGCAAGGTTCAGTATAAGACCGTTCTTAAAGGTACTGTAATATTTGCTTGAACCTTTTGCTGGACTTATTTTCATTGTAGTAACAGATATATTAACTTGAAGCTCGTCCATGTTTGCAGCCCATAGTGCTGTTGTTTTGAAAGCTGAGAGTTTGCCAGATAAGGTAGAGTGGTTGAATAAGTTAAGAAATGTTATCAGTTCTAAAGGAGGTCAAGTGAAGGGCGAACCTGGTCCTCAAATACGGCAAAGTCTTTCTGATGGTTCTCTGGTAAGTGAATGAAATTCATGCTGCCTGTATGTTCCTTGAAGCTGTCAGTCAGTTTGATTGCTCTGCATTTTCATCTTTGGGGGGTTTCTCAAATTTCAGGTTTCTACTCCGTATGGGCTTGTTTGATTTTGTTTTGTGGAAATAAACTGAATCTTCGGTTTTGTTTCATGAAAACCATAGTTGTCAAAATCACTTCAGAAATTGTTGGATAAGGTTATTTTAAAATAGTATTGTTTGGGATTATAATATAATGATGGAATATTTATTTGGAACGGATGGAAAATTTTGTTAAAAGTAAAAATATGTGGTTTACGAAAAAGAAACTAAACATTAATGACAGTGATTGGTTTTTTGTTCTGGGATGCAGAACTACTCCTAGAACCAAAAACAAGTCTGTATTTTGCTAGTGTACGTGCCAATTTGTGCCATCATTTTTCTTTGGCGCATATAGGATACTATGGCGAGAAGACCTGCAGATCCAGAAGAAGAACTTCGATGGATGGCTCAGGAAGTGCGTGGTTATGTTGAAGCCGTTCTCAACAGTCTGGCTGCCAATGTTCCAAAGGTCAGTGTTGCAAGAGCTTGCATTCGAGTTTGTTTATCTTAAGCAACATTTAAGTTACATTATCTTTGATTTCAGGCCGTTGTTCTTTGCCAAGTAGAGAAGGCAAAAGAAGACATGCTTAACAAATTATACATTTCTGTCAGGTTAGTTTCATCCCCATCGTCTAATAAGTTTATTGGACAATGCTTCATCTTATATTTTCTTGATTGTGGTGTTTCGTCTTGAAAGAGAAGAGAATACCGATGTTCCAATTTGTGAAGCTTGTTCAAGTCTATATTGAAACATATCAGTTTCTAAACCAATTTTATGCATTTTCCCCTTTTTATCTCGTTTTTTTTTTGTTTTGTGCGAGTAGTTTAACATAATCTATTTGGAATGATAGTGCTCAAAGCACAGCGAGAGTGGAAGAACTGCTTCAGGAGGATCAGAATGTCAAGCGAAGAAGGGAACGGTACCAGAAACAGTCCTCGCTTCTATCTAAGCTTACCAGGCAACTAAGTATTCACGACAATCGAGCAGCGGCAGCTTCTGGCTTTTCCGGTGAAGGTGGATCAGGTGAATTTAACTTTGAAACCTTTCATCCTTGGGTCAAAATCTTGTTGGAATCAGTGTCCTTTTCTCAAGAAAGGAAACCAGGATATCAACTCGTTTAGGCATCTCATGAGTATCATCATTCTTTCTTCTGGCTGTTGGATTTAACATTGTTTTTGTATATTATTTGCCAAGTAGAGTAGCCAATACAGCAATACTACAAGCATATCTCTTATATTCTCAAGTTAAGGCAGTTTGACGAGTGATCTTCATCCGGTTTTTTGTCTAAAAAAATGTCATGAAAAAATTGGCAGGATGTCGTGTTTCAACACGCACCTGTCTCTTTTTCAGACAGTTGGGATAATAATTGGAGCTTAACTTTCCGTATTCTTGACATCACATTCCCATAAATCTTCCTGTCCCATAATATCTTCTCCTCATGTGGATGTGTATTTCTTTACCAAATTGTGCAGATAATAGCCCGACTGCTTCTGGCCCGTCATCAGGTGATGACTGGAGAACTGCATTTGATGCTGCTGCCAATGGTCCAACCGATTCATATGGGGATTCTAGGTCCAATGGTCACAGCCGGCGCTACAGTGACCCTGCCCAAAATGGTGATGTGAACTCTGGGGCCAACTCTGGTAGCCGCCGCACTCCCAACAGGTTGCCACCTGCTCCTCCCCCATCCAACTCTGGTTATAAATACTAAATTTGTATGGATAATTTTTGATAATTCGATTCTTGCAAGTCTTGTTGGGAGGCCGGTTTATTTAAACATGTCAGGAGCTCTCATCGAGCTCAACTCTCGTTATACTAGGTCTGTAGAATTGGTATACACGTCTTTGTAGATAATATAACGATTGATGTTGTCACATTTTTATGTATGCGGTCGCTACATTTTTGTTGTTTGGAAACACTTCATCTTTCGTTTGCCCGTTTTGGAAGACGACGTATGTATTGCCCTTGATACAGGATAATAGGATTGTATTTCTTCTATACATACATTTTGCGAGTTACGACTGTGTTACTAGTTACTTCCGGCGACAGGCAGTTTACCAAAAAGGGGGAGAAAAAAATACTACTGAGTGTCAGCTAAATTATCATGTATCACTTAAAATTAGTTATTATTAATCAACCAACCGAATTAATTACTCGAATCCCTGGAAATGTTGATTGAGTCGAATTTTGATTACATGTATAAAACTTATGGCATGGTTCCCTGCATTACCCTGCACTGTTGCTGAGGAATAAATCATTGCTAGTGCGATAAATATTAAATTTAACCAAAATGAAAAAAGGAAAGGAATCAACAACACGATTTGGCGTAAACCGAGGAAAACATTAAATTTAATCTCTGAAATCATTCTTCACTTTTGCTACATGTAAAGACATTAGACATTGTCTTGACATACATTTAAGTGTTGATATTTATCAATACATGCGGGATCCACTAGCATGTATCCACTACATTATTGGATCCGGCATGTATTGATGAATAATTTATCTTTAGATCTATCATAGGGTAGTGTTCTTATAGGTAGCCTGAAATATTCCTATAGACAGCAAGAAACTGAACTACTCAATGAAATTAGGAGGAGAAAACTCAATTATAGAGAATCATATATTAAACTTTAATTTTCTTCTTCTACTTCTTCTTTATTTATTTTTTGGTTAAAGTAAAGAAAATCATCTTCTTACTACAGATGGATCCACCCTTGCTTCAAAAGTCAATTTGTTCGATTGGATCTAACAATCACGGTATCACCTAATATCCAACTACTATAACTTCACTTTAAAAAAAAATTTATGCCTAAAACAAAGATGCAACAACTTATCTGCCTTGCACGCTAGAAACCACCATTAGTTGTTTAGTCCCCATCAAACAACAGCTCTTTTCTTCATTTTCAAGGGAGATGAAAAGTTCCAAATAAACTCATCATATTCATGCACTATTTTTCTAGCAATCGATCAAGAAACTTCATCTTCAAATCTTCCCTCCCCTTTCTCTCATTGTAGACCTTGTCGGGATCGACCAAGAATTCTTGGAATTTGGTTTGATCAGTATTTCACTAAAAATTATCGACATAGGACTCGAAAACATG
Organism: Henckelia pumila; assembly: GCF_033568475.1. NCBI lineage: Eukaryota > Viridiplantae > Streptophyta > Magnoliopsida > Lamiales > Gesneriaceae > Henckelia > Henckelia pumila. Next base: position 136,755,959 of record NC_133123.1, read on the forward strand.
AGAGGTAAACCACAATACCCCATTAATCTCAAGATCGTTTCGATTTGCTTTTTATTCCTTTTCTTCCTCTTCTTGATCATGAGAACGGGTTTCTCCTACTCTAAACAGATTACAACGCTCGATTCCTCGATCCTACGGACGAATTCGTCTGATGTTCATGAAGAACAACTGCCAGCAGATTGCCCAACTCTTCCTTTGTTGCCAACTTGCGACAAAATCCCATCTTCTTTGGCACGCTCACTAGTTCACTACGCAACCTTAAACATCACTCCACAACAAACCATCAATGAAATATCCGTATCCCTGAAAGTACTCGAAAAGAAGTCACCATGCAACTTCTTGGTATTTGGTTTAGGCCATGACAGCCTAATGTGGACATCGCTGAACCATGGAGGCCGCACCGTTTTCCTTGAAGAAGACAAGTCATGGATCGAGCAAATCCAAAGGCAAATCCCATCCTTAGAATCATACCACGTCGTGTACGACACGAAGTTGACACAAGCCGAAGAGCTCCTGGAAATTGGCGTGAAAGAAGAGTGTAAAGAAGTCAGTGATCCAAGATTCTCAAAATGTCAACTTGCTTTAAAAGGTTTACCAAATGAAGTGTATGATATTGAGTGGGATCTGATCATGGTGGACGCGCCCACCGGGTACTTTGATGGAGCACCAGGGAGGATGAATGCAATATACACTGCTGGATTGATGGCAAGAAACAGGGAAAATGGCGAGACTCATGTGTTTGTGCATGATGTGAACAGGGAGGTCGAGGATAAATTCTCCATGAAATTCTTGTGTGAAGGATATTTTATAGAGCAAGAAGGCAGATTAAGGCATTTCACAGTACCAAGTCATAGGACTCGTCTAGGAAGATCTTTCTGTCCATAAAAACTAGTCCACCCCACGAAATTCTATGCTGCAAAGATATTTTTGCTACTCATTCATTGATGATTGTTGATATCTGAAGGGGGAATTCAAGAGGGAGATTGTTTGCTGTTTTACTTGTCCTGTCAGTCTTTGATATTTGAAATCCTATATGTTTTTTCTACTGAGTAAAGGATTTAATGGAGTCAGCTAGCATTTCAAATCCCTTTTTGATTTTTGAAAAAAAAAATGATATAAATTCTTATACAAATATAATATATGCAAACGTTGAACTAATGTAAGAAATACCCTGTCCCACTTTGCAATATTAGGGCAATGCAAATGAGACTATAAGGGTAATAGGCACAACCCTCATGACTCACCATACATGTCCTAGGAATGCCACAAGAATTCTAATCCCAAAATAAACGATTATGCTTGGAGAGAGATTGCATCAGACCAAACATAACTTCAAGAAACAAATGATGCATCAGAAGCTTCAGAAATTTGAGAAAAAAACTGGAAGCAACGTGGTCTATGGGCTGTCCAATTCGTCGTATAAAGATACTTGACAAGCTTTTTTAGATTGAGATTTTGATACGTTGAGACTGCTGGATTATTTTTAGAGCGTTCTGTGATATTTATTTGATCCAACTTCGATTAACTTGAATGAAACGTAAACAAAGACTTTAGGTGTAAGATAAGCTAAAAACTGATATACATTATGGCTGATAGCATGGTACATTTGCTTAACAGCAAACAATTACAGTACAGATATGATATTTGCCATCAAACTTTCACTTTTCGGAACCACAGATCATTTAAAATAAAAGTGAAATACTAATCACCTGTAATCAGGGTACAAAGAAATCAAATATTTTTCATTCGAATGTTATTTATTATTCTACGTCGTCCCCTGAAACGCGTCAGTTTCTTCAAGAAAAGGGTAGTCGGTATAGCCTAAAACAGGTTCGGGTGCATAAAACGTCTCCCTTTTATATTCGTTCAGAGGAGCATCAAGCTCAAATCTCTTGGGTAAATCTGGATTAGCCAAGAAATGGCGGCCATATGCAACAAGATCAGTACGATTTTCGGCCACAGCTTTGTTTCCGTCTTCCCTATCATACCCACCAGCAACAATGAAAGTGCCTTTAAATGATTTTCTCATTGGGGTAAGACTCTCTGCACATTCAGATTTTACCCCAACAGATTTCATCCTCGGTTCGATCATGTGGCAGTACAGAATCCCATATTTGTTCAAGGCCTCAGCCAAATAAAGGCCAAGGGCTTCAGGGTTTGAGTCTCCACATTCCATATAGTTTGCAAAGGGGGAAAGCCTAATTCCAACTCGGTCAGCTCCAATTTCATTACTCACAGCTTCAACTATTTCAAGACCGAATCGACAACGGTTTTCCAGAGAACCACCATATTCATCAGTTCGGTCATTCGCTTGATCTTTGAAAAATTGTTCTATGAGATAACCATGTGCACCATGTATCTCAACCCCATCAAAACCTGTTATTAAAAGCAATATGTTTGTCAAAGAGAGAACATATATTTTTCCATACGGAAGAGAGAATTAATCATCTAATCAATTTGCAAGCAAATGCAATTGCATTTTACTATATTATATGTCAAACAAAAGAATCATACCAGCTTCTAAAGCATTTCTAGCAGCAATCCTGAAATCATTAACAATTTTAGGAATTTCATCTGTCCTTAGTTGTCGTGGCGGGGAAAATCGAGCCATATCCACGCCATTAGCTCGTAGTTGTGGAGCTAATTCCCTAAATGTGCTAGATATAGGAGGATGCCCATTTGGCTGAAACCCTGTAAATGACACTAAGATCAATATAATGTAGCAGGTATGCAATCCTTTACTTCGATGCTAATGGAGAACATAGTTTGCCACAAGCATAAAACATTCAGCAACACAAGGCCCAAATGATGTTGCAATCATAGCTTGAAGCACACATCCAGATTATTCCAGATTTGTTTCCTTTCCCTTTCCTGAGCCCAGATCAAATACCGGATTGATGCAGATCAAACAATATGGATCTCAATGTAACTTACAGTAAGGTCATTAAGACATAAGTGGTACAGGGAATTACCAGTGTTCGAAACTCTTCCACAGTGCCAAATCTGGCAAAAGAAGACAGCACCTTTGGCATGAACTGCTTCTACAATGGGCTTCCATGCATCAGTTTGTTCCTTTGTCCATATTCCTGGTGTATTTGGATACCTTACATCGAACAAGACTTGTTTCTTAGTAACCAGAGATTATCAGAAAGTAATTCCTTAATCTTTACAAAAATACAGACTTGACATGTAGCTACTGGGATGGGAGGAAGGCGTATCATGGGGCAGACAGATTTTAATATTTAATAAAATTAAAAACAAAATTTAATTTCTGTTTATAAATGCCCCAATGTAACCCAATGAACTTACCCTTGGGCTGTGTCAGAAACTCCAGTGGCTTCAGCCACGAGAAAACCTCCTTTGGTTGCTCTTTGAGAATAGTACGGGATAGCATGAGGTTGAGGAACATTATTAAAAGATCTCTGCCTAGTTAATGGTGCCAAAACAATTCTGCAAAATATATGTAGTTTACAAAATTAGCCCCCCCCCCCCCCCCCCCGCAGAAGTTTTGCAAGAACATGCACATATAAATAAACAAAAACTCTGCGCGAGATAAACTGCTCAAAATTTCTGACGAATAGCTCTTTGGAATCACTGCCCAAACATAAATATTCCCATATTCTCACCCAAATATATATATATATATATATATATATATATATATATATATATATATATATATTCCATCAAAATCACCATAAAACTAAGAATCGTGCATATAACTGAAAATGATCTGCTAAAGATCAAATCTTGACGCGTTACACGCCACATAGAAAAAAACATTGCACACGTATTTGTCAACTCCATGAACGAACACGAACACTCGGGTGGGATTTCTTGAATAATCGATTTCTACCAGAAGAAAAGACTGTGTTAATCGATTGACAAGTGATGAATACCTGTGAGAAAGGCGAAAATTCCCCATTTTGTAAGGAGTAAGAAGTGGGATCCGCTGCATCCCTTCTTCCTCCCCCGGCTCACTTCCTGTATTTGGCCGCACTTCACCCATCTCACTTGATCCACAATAGCAAAGAGGGTCTCAATATATAGCAAAAAAAAGAGAGAGAAAGAGAGTGAAAGAGGATACAAAGTAGCTCCAAAATCCATTCAAGACTTTAGTAGTGTCATCAGTTGTCAATTGTCAGCGATGAATTTTGCCGCCCCCGCTGACGTCATTGATGACTTCAAGACGTACGATTAACCTGTTTAGGGTTTGGACCATCCTTAGAAGAGCCGGTTCAGGGTTGGCCTGCCTAACCCGTGTATCCGTCGGATTAAACGGCGGGTCATAAGTTTTTTTTGGATTCGTTGTTTTTTATTTTTACTAGTAAAAAAACACGTGCTACGCACGTGAGAACACTTTGTTTGTGTCATGTTAGTTATTTGATTGAATAAAAAATGATGTTATGTCAATTTTTTTGGAAATGGAATAATAGTTACACAAATATTGCTAACAATATCCATAAATTAATTATTTTTTAAAAAAATATTCATGACTTATAATTCTTGATCTTTTTATTGTTTATTTGTCTCTTTCTCTCGATGATGTTGTTGACATACCAATTTTTTTATTATTAAATTTTGATGCCTATGATGTGTTGGTTATCAATGATCTCTGAGTTTTTCTTATTTTGACATCAATATATTGAATTTTTTATTACTGTAATTGACTTCAAATAATTAATGTATTTATATCAGTATTCTTTTTTATTCTATAATTTACATACAATTGATTTTAAATAGTGACATGTTCTTTATATGTTGTCAAACGTTGTATGAATTTCCAATTTTCATTAACATCTCTATCTAATTCACATTATTTCAAGAAGAGTGATTAAATTCGATATACACAAATAATAAACCATACCATAATGTATTTTTTTTGCTTCGTTAAATATTGTGTTTGACAAACTATACTTATAAATATTGGGTACAATTAAAGATAAAACAAATTACAGGTGAAATTTTTTGTAGATATGAATATAATCACGGATATATTTTATAGATTTATGAAAAAAAATTATAGATATAAATATAATCACGTTATATAGTTTATAGATTTATGAAATTTTATATTTATAAATATTTATTCACGTTGGAGAAAACAATTAGTGACTTCTCAATAATCAATATTAATTCATGTCATATTACCTTCCGCACATTGAAAAATCATCATTCGAATAATATATATAATTATTGGTTTTATATTAACTGATTGTTAAGACATCTTAACTTTTCTTATTCCTACTCTTCTTCTTATATACTCTAAAAAAAAAAAGTTTTGAAATATAACTTGTATCTGGTGTGAACATAGAGAGTTAATAAATAAATTTGTACTCTGAAAGCATGTACGAGCAAGGTTATGATGTTCGATATTTGAAAATCAAAATCACAAACAGATCTTCGAGACTAAAATTAATTAATTAATTGCATATAACACTTCTATGAAATTCAAAAATTGCTAAAAAATAATAATATTCTATTAATTTCCAGTGTTTTCAAGTCTTGTGCACGTATATCCTCATGTTTTCAAATTTTGACAGCACACCCTTTGTCCGTAATGTGTGCTCAAAATTAGAGGTACCAAAATGAGCTAGCGATGTGGGTCAGTCCAAAATTCGTCGAAACTCACCATTATATATTTGATTTAAAAAATAATTTATTGTCATTAATTGAATCTACAATAATGTATTAAAACTAAATTATTAATTTTGTTTGCATTTCTTTTCTCAAAGAGAAGAAATAAAGGGAAAAATTATCTCGACTATATTGTTCTTTTTCTTTGACGTCATTGAAAATTATAAGCTAAAGCAGAACAACTATGATCTTTTTCTTTGACGCCATTGAAAATTATAAGCTAAAGCAGAACAAACCGACGTTGTTTAGATGTCAAATCCAAAAAAAATATTAATTAAATTGATCATTTCTTGTGACAATGGGGATTTCATCTATCAAATTTTACCCGTTCTTCTTTGTTTTTTTTGTTATGTTCAAGGGCCCAATCCACAATTTATTATCTAATATTAATTTAACCATTTTATGTCCATTTTTTTTTTAATTTCGGATAACTTCATATGTGAGTCTCTTTTGTTGTCCTAACTCCTAAATCCTAATAATTTCTTTTTTTTTTCGGGTGAAAGTTGATATGTTCTCATCATCCCTAATTACCTCAATTAATTGGCTTTAGTGCTCTTGTTTTTCTTGGTTAACTCATAAAATCTTCTTTTTTTGGTCATTTTTGCCTCTTGTATTTTTGTTCGCGTTCAATTGTGTTTGTTTTCGTGTTCTTCTGTTATTTGGAATCATATGCCAATGTATTTGATTTTTGACAATATATATGCTTCTACTATCAAAAAATATTTGGATTTGATTATGATGGTTATATGTGGTGAATTATTTATTATTATTAGTAAGTTGGTTTTTAACAATGTTATGATTCAAAATCTATCCATTGGATCAATGACATTATCAAAAGATTGCAAGAATGTCAGCTGCTATCTTCAAAACCCTGAAACCGTGCTGATAAATTTGGTCAACTTTCAATTTATTAGAGACATGATGACATATTATTTAAAAACTTTTAAATAGTTGACGATGGTCAAAAGAAAACTTATAAAATTATAATCATGAAAACTAAACTAAAACGAATTGTAAAACACAAGAACAAATGATCTGGAAATACATACACACACACACACACTCTAAACTTCAAACATATTTCTATAACTTTCGTTTTAGGAACAAATGATCTGGAAGAACACGTGACACGGTGAATCACATTCACATAGACTTGTGCATGTAATAAGAGATATGGTTAGAGTATTGTAAAAAATATAAGGCTGAGTTTGAAATTTGGATAGAAGGATTTGAAATCATATATTTAAATATATTTTTATTGTTTAGATAACTTACATACAAAAATTTTAATTCATCTCCATATTTATTTAATTATACTATAATTGATCTAGTCACAATGAATTTCAATTTCTTAAAATATTAGAACCATATGAAATCCATCATGGTAAGTATAAATAGAATGTAAATAAATATAATATTGATTTGGTTTTATATTGTTGAAGTAATTGAATAATGAAGATGAATTCAAAATTCATGAATTTCAAATAAGTCAATCTAAATGCAAACTAATAATCAAATTAATTTATAAGAATAGAACATAAACTATTAATAAATAATTATAATGTGAAATAATTTATGTAAAAATATTATGATAAAATAATGAAAATAATGCTTAAAGTCGAAATTAATTAATTTCTCTTTAACTTGGAATGTATTAATTTTGATTCATTAATTTGACTACCAATAACTAAACATGTTCTCATTGACTACACGACACATAAATGATAATATTTTAGACGTTGAAATCATATTGGGAACATAAATAGATCAACGTTACGTAAAATATTTAAATTTTAACATTATTTAAATTATAAATTTTTTTTAATTATTTATTTATAATAAAGTATCACATATAATTAACCAACTAAAAAGTCACTCATTCCTAAATGATGCAAACTATAAATGAAACACAAACAACGAAATTGTCTGTTACGTAAATTGTGCAAATTAATTAATTTAATTAAATTTAATATATGAAACACACAAAATTAAAAAAACATTGACCAATCTTAAAAATCAATAATCCAAATTTACCTTTATTTTTGCTCCAATTTTTTCACACATTATCCATTCCAAAAGCACACACCAAGAACCAATAAAGTGTTCAATCGGAAATTCATAGTAAAATTTTTTAAACCATTTATTGGCTCTTTTAATTGAATAATAATAATAATAATAACAATAATAATAATAATAATTCTATTATTATTATTATTATTATTATTATTATTATTATTATTATTATTAGTTTTTATTTTTTGAATCTTATTTTTATATTGGTTGATATTTTGATTGCCCAATTTATTATTATTATTATTATTATTATTATTATTATTATTATTATTATTATTATTATTATTATTATTATTTATTATTAATATCAATATTATTATAATTAAAATTATATTTAATAGCCGCAAAATTGACAAAGTTTGACAAAATTTTGATATTCAATGTTTTGCCCTTATTTTTTCATATATTTACCAAAACATATATTAAAAAATATAATCATTAAAAGATATTAATGACATATCACAATTCTAAACATTGGCTCTTTACCAAAAATATATTGAAAAACCTAACAATTGAAGGATATTAACGATAATGATAAAAATAATAGAATAATAGATTATTATTATTATTAATTTTTAAATCTAATCATTGAAGGACGTATAATAATTCTAAACATTGTCTCCTTTATATTATTATTATTATTATTATTATTATTAAAATTATTATTATTATTATTATTAATTTTAATATTATTATAATTAAAATTACATTTAATAGCCACAAAAGTTGACCGAATTTGACAAAATTTTGATATTCAATGTTTTTTATATTCAATGTTTTGCACTTATATTTTCATATATTTACCAAACGCTTATCGAGAAATCTAAACAATGAAGGGCATTAATTTATTAATATTATTATTAATTTTAATATTATTATAATAAAAATTACATTTAATAGCCGCAAAAGTTGACCAAGTTTGACAAAATTTTGATATTCAATGTTTTTTATATTCAACGTTTTGCCCTTATATTTTCATATATTTACCAAACACTTATTGATAAATTTAAACATTGAAGGGTATTAATGACATATCACAATTCTAAACATGAGCTCTTTTATATAAAAAATAGATTTTTAATTACTATTCGTCTCTCGATGTTCTCATAAATGCTTGGTCTATTATTTAGTTTGAATTTTAATTTATCAACAATTTTATTGGGAAATTCAAGTGATTGGTTATGATGTAGACTTGTAGTACGTTTGAATGTAATCCAGGAAAAATGATAAATTTATATATTTCTCTTCATTAAAAAAAACTACGATCAAATGTCAGACAGATATTCTTGATTGGTAAACAGCTCAATAATTTAAGGTTGTATTTATAACTTTTTGTCTGACATTCTTGATTGGTAAACAATTTACGGTTGTATTTATAAATTTTGAAAATAAATGATTATAGATTTTTTATTCACAAATTTGTTAAAAAAAAAAAATCAATAATCACTTATTTTTAAAAATTGTAAATATTATATTAAGTGTTGAACAACTTTACTTAGTAGCAAGGTTAGTACTAGAATTAATAATGATTTATGGCCAATAAATTATTTTATTTTTATGCAAAGTCAAATATAAATTTCATGTAGATCAATAATTATAAATTTCATGTAGATCAATAATGATCTAGATCGAGACTACTATAAGATCTCGTAAACTATAAATATGAATTTCGGTCATATTTATAATATACATTTTCAAGGGCACATTATCCCACGAATATGTTGAATGATGTGAAAATATTGATGAAAATGTACTCTAATGTCAATATTAGTAACTTTATAGCATGATTCGGCGAGAATGAGGTGATATCACGGAAATGATGTTCAGACTACGAAGCAATCCATCATATAACAATCAACATAAAGACGATTTTTCATTCTACGTGGTTTCGATCAGTTTCTTCAAGAAAAGGGTAGTCGGTATAGCCTAAAACAGGTTCGGGTGCATAAAACGTCTCCCTTTTATATTTGTTCAAAGGAGCATCAAGCTCAAATCTCTTGGGTAAATCTGGATTAGCCAAGAAATGGCGGCCATATGCAACAAGATCAGTACGATTTTCGGCCACAGCTTTGTTTCCGTCTTCCCTATCATACCCACCAGCAACAATGAAAGTGCCTTTAAACGATTTTCTCATTGGGGAAAGACTCTCTGGACATTCAGATTTTACCCCAGCAGATATCATCCTTGGTTCAAGCATGTGACAGTACAGAATCCCATATTTGTTCAAGGCCTCGGCCAAATAAAGGCCAAGGACTTCAGGGTTTGAGTCTCCACATTCCATATAATTTGCAAAGGGAGAAAGCCTAATTCCAACTCGGTCAGCTCCTATTTCATCACTTGCAGCTTCCACTATTTCGAGACCGAATCGACAACGGTTTTCCAGAGAACCACCATATTCATCAGTTCTGTCATTGGCTTGATCTTTGAAAAATTGTTCTATGAGATAACCATGTGCACCGTGGATCTCAACCCCATCAAAACCTGATATACGGAAGAGAAAATTGAACATCTAATCGATTCGCAAGCAAATCCAATTGCATTTTTGATTTTACTATACTATGTGTCACACAAAAGAATCATACCAGCTTCTATAGCATTTCTTGCAGCAATCCTGAAATCATTAACAATTTTAGGAATTTCATCTGTCCTCAGTTGTCGTGGAGGGGAAAATCGATCCATATCTACACCATCAGCTCGTGGTTGTGGAGCTAATTCCCTATATGTGCTAGATATAGGAGACTGCCCATTTGGCTGAAACTCTGTAAATGACACTAAGATCAAAATAATGTAGCATGTATCCAATCCTTTACTTCGATGCTAATTGCTAACGGAGAACAGAGTTTGCCACAAGCATAAAATATTCAGCAACACAAGGCCCAAACGATGTTGCAATCAAACCTTGAAGCATACCAACATCCAGATTATTCCAAATTTGTTTTCTCTCACTTTTTTTATCCCAGACAAGAAAGGGGATCAAATACCGGATTGATGCAGGGAATTACCGGTGTTCGAAACCCTTCCCGCGTGCCAAATCTGGCAAAAGAAGACAGCACCTTTAGCATGAACTGCTTCTACAATGGGCTTCCATGTATCAGTTTGTTCCTTTGTCCATATTCCTGGTGTATTTGGATACCTTACATCGAACAAGACTTGTTTCTTAGTAACCAGAGATACAGACTTGACATGTAGCTACTGGGATGGGAGGCAGGCATATCATGGGGCAGAAAATTTTAAATTTTTAATAAAATTATGTTTATAAAATGCGCCAATGTAACCCAATGAACTTACCCTTGAGCTGTGTCAGAAACTCCAGTGGCTTCAGCCAAGAGAAAACCCCCTTTGGTAGCTCTTTGAAAATAGTACAGGATAGCATGAGGTTGAGGAACATTATTAAAAGATCTCTGCCTAGTCAATGGTGCCAAAACAATTCTGCAAAATATATATAGTTTACAAAATTAGCCTCCCGCAGAAGTTTTGAAAGAACATGCACATATAAATAAACAAAAACTCTGCGCGAGATAAACTGCTCAAAATTTCTGACGAATAGCTCTTTGAAATCACTGCCCAAACATACATATTCCCATATTCTCACCCAAAATATATATATATATATATATATATTCCATCAAAATCACCATAAAACTAAGAATCGTGCATATAACTGAAAATGATCTGCTAAAGATCAAATCTTGACGCGTTACACGCCACATAGAAAAAAACATTGCACACGTATTTGTCAACTCCATGAACGAACACGAACACTCGGGTGGGATTTCTTGAATAATCGATTTCTACCAGAAGAAAAGACTGTGTTAATCGATTGACAAGTGATGAATACCTGTGAGAAAGGCGAAAATTCCCCATTTTGTAAGGAGTAAGAAGTGGGATCCGCTGCATCCCTTCTTCCTCCCCCGGCTCACTTCCTGTATTTGGCCGCACTTCACCCATCTCACTTGATCCACAATAGCAAAGAGGGTCTCAATATATAGCAAAAAAAAGAGAGAGAAAGAGAGTGAAAGAGGATACAAAGTAGCTCCAAAATCCATTCAAGACTTTAGTAGTGTCATCAGTTGTCAATTGTCAGCGATGAATTTTGCCGCCCCCGCTGACGTCATTGATGACTTCAAGACGTACGATTAACCGGTTCAGGGTTTGGACCATCCTTAGAAGAGCCGGTTCAGGGTTGGCCTGCCTATCCCGTGTAATCCAGGAAAAATAATAAATGTATATATTTCTCTGCATTAAAACTACGACCAAATGCCAGACATAAACAGATCCATAATTTAAGGTAATAATTATGATCAAAATAGCTATCTGAAATCAGGTTTAGTACATGCTACCCGCAAGGCACTACCCTGCGGGTGATGTGTAACCCGTCAAAATTAGTGGGTCCCACGTGAGGCTCATTAATTTTAACCAATCATGAGCCGCCACATCACCCGCAGGACTCTGTGCAAATCCATGAATGGACGGGTTTCTTCAAAAATCGATTCCTGCGTCTTGATTCTTGAACCCATGGATCCATCGTTTAAATGGTGGGTACTCATAAGTTTTTTTTGCCTGATTTATTTTTATTATTATTAATGTAATTAATATTCCTTTCTCAATATTCTCATAAATATTTGGCCTATTCTTTAGTTTAGATTTTAATTAGCAGCGATATATGATTGAGAAATGCAAGTGATTGGTTATGATATAATAATGCGTTTGAATGTGTGATCCAGGAAAAAAACGATAAATTTATACATTTCTCTACATAAAAAATAAAAGATACGACCAAATTCCAGCCGCCAGATATTTTGATTGGTAAGCAGTTGGATAATTTAAGTGGTAGACAACTCTAGTTTTTTTTTTTTTTTTTTTTTTTTTAAGAAAGGTAGACAACTGTAGTTAGTAGCAACGTTAGTCCTAGAATTTAGAATTTAGTACTAGGATTAATGATGGCCAATCAATTATTTTATTTTTATGTAATTCCTTTTTTTTTTTTTTTAAGGAAGTGAAATGTGAATTTCATGTACGTCAATAATGATAAGCAGGTTTACGTTATATCATACCACGAGCAATGATTTGACACTTATTGGTTTCATATATTTAACATGGTTCTTACATCACATCTCAAAATAATGACAATATCATTTGTCCACGTCTGGCCAATCGTAGCCCAAAAAACTTTACTAGATCGATTTTGTTTTACGTTTTTTTATGTAATATTGTAAATATGGTTTAAGATTAAATAAAATATTTTCTATATAATAATAATAATAATAATAATAATAATAATAATAATAATAATAATAATAATAATAATCTTACAGCTCTGGATGATAATGCAAAATGGAATAATTTCTCCCAGGAAGAATCGCCAAACAAAGATACAATCTCCAATCTATATGGGCTCGCGGTTATATCAAGGTGGCGGGCTTGATGTAGGACTTAATGGATTGGGCTTTGGATATGCTGTCTTGGACTTGAGATGATCATCATGATTTCCCCGTGGTCTAACTAAGTTGCACTTATTTGTAAAGAAAAGTTTTATAAATATTTATTTTTAGAAGTTATAAACAATATTTATAAATAGTAAAATAGATCTTATGAAATGCTCTTTGGAGCTGTCCCATGCATCATGTGTCCACATACATGTTGCGGAATTTGTATCGTATATTATTGAATTTAAGTCCAGTCCACACCACTTAATCAATATATTTCATTATCATTAGTTGATATTTAAATCTTAAAATAACTCTACTAAGTATAACTTAACTCAATTTCAAACTAAAAAAATGGTTAAACTATGAGGTTAATTGAGATCGGTTTAGTATCCTAATAAGAAAGTTAAAATTCCTCCGGAAAGGTACCCGATTAGCTAGTTCGACCCGATTCGTACTCATTCTTGGTTGGGTCGGGTGTGGTAGGGCCCGAGTTTTTCGGGTGGAAATAAGAATTTAGAAAAGTCTTCGGCATGGTGGATGGATGAGTGGTGCCTGCCTTGGCGGACATCACAATTCACGAATTCCTTTTTTTAAACCGCAGCCGACAGCGAATTAACCCACCAACGAACGAAGCTTCAGAGTAGCAGAAGAAACAAGAAAGCACGGAAAGGAGAATTTACGCAATAATGAGCACGATGATTAGTAGAAACTCGAGTGTCATCTCTCCGCAATATCTGTCGTTCCTTTTCGCTTCGTTTTCGCTTCTGCCAATTCCAGGTTAAAATCACGAACTCAGAAGTTTTGGTTGTGTAATCTTTTATACCAGTTGTTTTGATGAAAAAGACGGAAACTTTGTTATACCGGAACCAAGATTGCATGGAAAGAACTCCACAATGGTGATTTCGAGACTAGATCCGAAAGTCCTTGTGTGGGTTCTTGTTTTTATGAACTATCCGTAGCCACCGTGAATTTGTTGTGTTGGAACAGTTGATTACAGGGAGTATTTTAGAACCCGTTGAAAGGCTAAATCTTCAATCTTTCTTGATCTTGTTTAGCCAGATATTTTTGAAGTTTGATGTTTTTTTTTTTGGTAGATCATTACTATGTAAAAACTGGAGTAAGATTGGTATTAACTTTCTATCCTCCTTGTTAATTTTTTTGCATAAAGTAATTGGTAGCTGAAAAGTAGTTGTAAACTTTAAGCTTTTGTTTGGTTGTTGGAGCCAATTCAACTGATTATAAGATTTCCTTTATTAGTCCAATTGATGTCGTAATGAAGCAAGATTATCGAGCTAAGCTCGTCCCAGTTGTCGTTCTCGACGAACTTGAGTTGAATTCCACATAGCTTTAGATTTCCCAAATTCTAAGCGACTAAAGCGAGTCAATATGCTATTCTGTTCAAGATTATTGAAGATCTGGTCATTTATTGTTCATGCTAAACCTCAATGAGTTGAATCCTAACTCCTGGATGACCTGAAGCAGCTTGTAGTAGCGATTACATTTAGCAATTGAAGGGTTATTAGCGGCTATTACTAGCCTATAGATGTTTTTAATGCTGATTAGATTTTAAATGGTTCTGAGTTCAAATTGGTTTCTTTGGATCAGATCAGACCCCTCTCTGTGTTGGATGTTGCATGTTCGTCATCTATAAACAAAGATACAAAATGATATAAATATTATTTTCACAGATTTGCAATGTCCCTGGTTTTCAGTACTCTTGGATAAGATTCGAGAAGTATACTAGAATACACACATACACACACACCAACACACTAAAGTTGCATCATTTTCTTAAGGCTCCGCTTGGATTGAAGTATTTCAAATCCATGGATTTCAAATGCATTTTTGTTGTTTAGAGAAGTAGCACCACAAACATCAAATCCACTTTTTTTATGTTTATATAGTAATTCATGATAGTTGTGATGGATTTCAAGTTCATCCAATAAAGTGGTGATTTAAAATCCTTTTTACTCCATCTAAGTAATGTGTAAATAATTAAGCTATGAATTTGAGATTTTTCTATGTTACATTGTTAACACTAAAATTATAATCGAAATCCATTGATTTCAAATCCTTCAATCCAAGCGCAACATAACTGAATTCGGGATAGTTGGCATCAATATCTTTGCTGTAAAACTTATTTCCTGACTATTCATCTTGAGTAGCAAGCTGACATGGGGGCTTTTGATGCACATTTCCAAGAGTGATTTATTTAATGCCAGATATGAGTATATAATTTTTTGGGAATTGTGGAAAGTATACACCAATATGTAAGCCCAATTGAAGAATTGGTTACTTCCTCTCTCACTTGTAAAAGGTTTGGGACCTCTTTATATGCAGGATTAGCTGACGTCTCGTCATCATCAAGTTCTACAAATGAAAATACAATCGAGAAAAACAAGTCGTCCAGAAGCTCCACCGGATTAATAATCTTGATCTTATGCCTCGGACTCATTGCTGTTGTCGCATTTTCTGTTTTCTTGTACAAGCTGTGGCAAAAGAAGAAGAGAGAAGAACAACATGCCCGCCTTCTCAAGCTTTTTGAGCAAGACGATGATCTTGAGGTCGAACTTGGTATTCGGGATTGAGATTTGGGTATTGATTGAGTTTTATATATATTGTTGAAACCGGAAAAGAGTGGTGACATGTTACGTGCATCATCACACCGTAGCCTTGTTTTGTGGTTGATATTTGAAATTTGGTGAGAAGAAGCTGAGTAGGTCTTCATTTTGCGATTTTATTTAGTGATTTGTTGATTTGATCCTGTTCATAAACACATATATGTATTTGAACTTGTCATGAATAGTTCAAAGATGTATCAATAATTTGGTAGTAATACTCTAGGCTTTTTGTTATTTCTCTCCTGCAGTACAGATTTTTTTTTTGGGCCATTTCTTGGTGTTTTTTTGGGCCTAGTTTGTATAATGAGCCCAAACGTTGCTTTGCGTTAGAGATGGGTGCACGGCTTTCAAAATATGGCCTTTTGAATTCAATTTATCCACGTCTCAACTTTGCGTGCTTCTTTCCGAAAAAACAAAAATTGTGAGATTTTTTTCGACACAAATTTGTCATTTCAAGGAATTTAATTCTTAGGACAATTTCAGCACTTTACTTTAAAAAAAAAAAAAAAAAGGTTGACCCTGAAGGAACCCCATTCCACATGAGTCAGAGGCCCATTGGCTCATGCGGAGGGTAAATCGAGGATTTCAGCACTTTACTATTAATTGCCACCCTAGCGATTAATCTTTAGATTTTTTTAAAGTATAATCTTTGATTCGAATCTTGTAAATACGGAATATTGGGGAAGTTTTTTCATAATAGGCTTCACCTTATTTTATTTCGTATTGTCTTATGCTCAAATACAGGGAATCTTAGCTAAAACAAAAGGAAAAGAAAACATATGCCAAGTAAATAGCGAAAGATTCCGTTTGACGAATTCAAAAGTCACATGAGGAGAATTGAATTGAGGCTAAAAACCATAAAGAGGGAGGGGGTGGGTGTTCACCTTTGGACCACATTTCAACATCTTCAACACTTTTCCTTTTCAATGGTTTTAATTTTCGAAATCAATTCTCTCCCCAAAAAAAATGCAAATAAAATTATTTCATAAAAAAACATAATAACACAATCAAACATTGACACATCACATTTCAACATCTTCAACACTTTTGTTTTGTATTTTGGTCTTGTAATTAGTACTCAAATTAATTTAGATTATCTTCCTATAAAGTAGGTTATATTTTGGTTTTTGTGTTTTTTTTCTCTTTTGTTTGTTCATCTCAAAATGTCGTCAGTGTGGTGGTATTGGGAATTTCTGACACTTCATCTAAAAAATGACAAAATTTTCAGAACACAAGTTAATTTACACAACAAAAAATCCAAGATTAGGATATACACAAGAACAAAACACAATATAAGCAAAATTAAAGGTCATTTTGATTATTATCTTTACTTATTTGCAAATATCAATTATTGCATGTATTTCAACAACTTTACTCGATAACTTTGTTACAATTCTTCACATTTGAAGCATAAAATTTTGCAAGACTTGCTCGATATCATATTATCATCCATTATTGTTGTTGTTACTTGTTATGGAAGAGAGATTGATATGTACAACAAATTTTGACTTGCATATTGTCTTGGAACCAATTTTAGAAAAGAAATTGACTTTGATATTACTGTGGAATCGAAACCACTATAAAGAATGCAACGTGACACGGTTACGCAACTCAATTAAAATGTTCTAATTATAACAACATCGAAAATCATTTTCCAGGTCCCATTGTCTTAATTTACTACCAACTTTATTTTTCTTCTTCTGTTTTTCCCCCTATTGCATAAATTGGAAAATCAATTTTAGATCTTGTCGGATTCTTTATTTTAATAAAATTTATGATACAACTAGAGATAAATTAATTTCCATAAATGAATAAGTTTAATTAATGTTCAAGTGTATAATTAAAATTATAGGGAAAAAATAAAAATGTTTTTTCCCCCCATAAACTTATCATTTGGTTTACGTACGTAATGGACCGGATTGATTACACAAATTAGGAAATTTCCGGATTGAATTAATTTTATGGATTCAAAACAAAATTTCAAAGTCTAATTTGCATGATTTACGTTCATCCAAGTCAAGAAAAAATTCCTTGCGCGTGTTCGATCTCACCAAATTTATAGTTAAATTAATAAATTACAATTTTGATCGTGTATGTTCGTCACTTTACAATTTCGGTGTTCTATGTAGGCAAAGGTGGCCACTTGGTATTAATTAAGGCAGAAAACTTTGAATCAGGACAAAGAGGTGGCAGGCCAAGTGGACGGCAAATATATGATGGAAATTCATAATTGAATTTCCTTTTTCATTTGCACCGAGGAATTGCACTATAAATAGGTGCATCCTCTCGACATTCCAGTATCCCATTCTGAGTTTCCTTTTCAGTTTAATAACATTCAAATATTTTGAGTGTGCTTTTATATATATTTGTGAGATAGGTTTTCTCCAGTATTAAGAGAGTGAGTGTCTCTTTGGAAACACAGAGAAAAGTTGTAATTCTCCAAATATTATAATGGAATCTTTTGGTCTTGTCCGTGGTTTTTACCTTAATAATTTTTGGGGGTTTTTCACGTAAATCTTGGTGTCTATTTATTCTTTAATTTTCATAGTTTTTATCTCGTAATGCCGTACCTGAGGCCAACAAGTGGTATCAGAGTCTTGACATAAAATTTCTTAAAATTCTGAGTATGCTCTGTGGTTGCAGCTGTGACTGATCTTCCACATCAGAAAAAGATTTTTTGAAATTTTATAAGGCAGGATTCTTGTAGTCAAGATGTCGGCAAAATACGAGATAGAAAAGTTCAATGGGAGCAATTTTTTGCTATGGAAATTGAAGGTGCAAGCAATTCTAACAAAGAAGCGTTGCTTGACAGCTATTGGAGATAGACCGGTGGACGTCACGGACGATCAAAAGTGGAACGAGATGAATCACAATGCTGTTGCCAATTTGCACTTGGCTATAACGGATGAAGTTTTGTCAAGTATCTCTGAAATAAAAAGCGCAAAAGTTATTTGGGATACTCTGACAAAACTGTACGAGGTCAAGTCACTACACAACAAAATTTTTCTAAAGAGAAAGCTTTATACTCTTCGGATGGCGGAATCCTCATCGATGACCGACCTTATCAACACATTGAATGTAACACCCGGTATTTTAATACGTAAATTCGCATGCATAATTAGGAAATTTATTTATTTAAAATTTTAGATTTATGGGTTAAATTATTATGTGAATTATTTGTGCATGTTTTAAGATTTATTTTCAAGCATTTAACCCATAATTTGAGATTTTTATGATTTTTGGTATTTCAATTATTTTATCGCGTAGACGGGACCGTGGACGGACGAGATGACAACTTTCTATCCAATGTATTTCATGAGCCTTTTAAGAGCCCAAAAATATTATTTTGAGTTTTATCTCCTCAAAATTATCAGTATTTAATTTTATATAATTTTAGGAGTCCATTTTTATCCAAATTTAGCCAAAATATTGACTTTTAATTACCTTTAAAATTCCCTAAAATTCATATTTCGAGATTTTAAATGAGTTATCAGATTCTTAACTTTTATTTGGAGTTTTAAGTTGTATATTTTATATTTAAAACCCTTATTAATATTTTAATTACCCTATATTCTAAATTAATCAAAAATCACCAAAAAAAAAAAAAAACCCCAACCCTACGTTCAATCCTTCAGCCGCCACCCCCTCCCTTGTTCTTCATCTCCTTCATCGTGCCAGGCCAGAAAACTTCTTAGGAGATCGATTTTAAGCTTCCAAGGTGGTTGATCATCGTTCCGTCGTCCCGGAATCGTCATCTACGCTTACTTCTCTTCAATCTTCGGTGCTAGGCATGTTTCCTTTCGATTTTTTGATGCCATATCAGTGTTTATGCATGTGTGTGTGTGATTATCAGAATTATTCAAGAAATTTTCAGAAAAATCGATTGGTTTTGTTGTTATGCGCCTTGTTCTTGGATGGGTTGAATCATGCTCACATTTTTTTAGCCATGGGTGTGTCCAGCTACTGGCCAGGGGTTCCTAGGCTGTGTGAGGGTGGTTTGGACTCGAGTGGCTCGAGTGGTTCGAGCCAAACGAGCCCAAGAAAGGGCTGGTGCAAGATCGGCCTTGTGTGTGCGCAGGTTAGGGTTCGATGGAAGGGGGTTCGACCTCTATGCGTGGGGCTGCATGGGGTCGGGGCCTTGGTCAGGTTAGGACATCGAGCGAGGTGCTCCGATTTTAAAATTTTTTTTTTAATTCTTTTGTTTAGACATTGATATTTGTCTACTATTGTTGATTAATTGATTATGAGAGATTAGAACTCGGGTCGTCACAACAGGTGGTCGGCCAGGGGCGGCCGGAGCAGGCCGGTAGCTGCTGCTCGCGGCCGAGAGGCATAGAGGAGGGGTGATGGGTTTAGGGTTTCAGTGATGGGTCCGGGTCGGGTTGGTGGTCCGGGTCAAGTCAGTGGGTCTTGGGTTATGTTAGTTGGGTCCGGGTCCGGGTCAAGTTAGTTGGGCTCGGGTATTTTATTTTTAAGTTAATTAATAAGTCTAAGTGTTTAATTGGGCTAATTAGTTTAATTAAATTAATGGGCTATATTAAATTTTCTTAGTGGGCTTAAATAATTAATTTAAGTTAGTCCACTAATTTTTTATGGGCTTTAGAGCCCATGGAAATTATTGGGCCAGTCTTTGGGCTTTTGGGCCCATTGGGCCAGAATAGAGTGTTATTGGGCCAGAAAATTTTATTGGGCTTAGAAATGTGTTAATGGGTTTAAGTATGTTAATGGGTCAGTCTCAGTGTTAATGAGCCAGAATTTAAGAAATTGGGCTTGAGTGTTAGGGCCAGCAGTTCAGTACAACCCATGAAAAATTGCATGTGTCCTGAATATATATTTAATTATTTTTATGCATGGAAGTTATTTTTAATATTTATATGTTAGTATGAAATTAAATTAAATATATATGAAGGACACACATTTTATTTAAGTACATGCATTCATGAAATAATTTTTATGCATGATTTAATGTTTAAGGTTGAGCAAAAGAAAATAATTTTTATGTTGGAAGTTGAAGTAGTGTGACAATTTAAGGGGGATTCGTCCCCATATGTGAACTATTGAAGGGCAGTTTACTGCCAATTTAAGAGGTGATTCGTCACCGCCACGTACGTTGGTTTACCACGCTGATCAGTATTTAATGTATGTATGGTTACACTATGGATACGACCTTTCGATGTTAGAAAATACTTTGCTCAACAATGTTTATGTATTATTATGATATTCAAGTTTAATTTAAGTTTATGTTATGTTCATGATATTTTTAAGCATGCTCATTCATGTATATTATGTATTAGTATTAAAGTGATTTAAATTATTTTAAACCCTTGTTATATTAGCATGTTGGGCCTCTAGGCTCACTACACTGATATGGTGCAGGTGAGTACGTAGAGGAGGATGTAGTACCCACCGGCGGCGAGGACCTATGAGCGGACATGCAGTGACCCCGTGACCGTTGTCTGAGTCTATATGCATGTTTCGAATATTTTATCATGTTATACATTTTTATTTATTTTCAGTAATTGACACTATTGTATGTTTTTATTTAAATATTTTCAGTGCATGTAAACTTTAATTTATTTTGCTTTTGTCAGTATTTTATTAAATGCATGACTCAGATATTTAATTTATGAAATATTAAAGTTTCGAATTGTTGCATTATTTTATTCAAGTTATTTATTTTTAAAAACTACTTATTTTGTGCATATATGTATGGACATGTATGTACATATTTTTACTTAGTAAGTATATAAAAAAAATTTTCCGCATATTTATTTACATTTAGAGAGTTAGGGTCGTTTCAGTTGGTATCAAAGCATGGTTCTTGGAGGGGTCATTACTGCTATGCGAGCTCAGAAATCCACGCTACCGGTCTATAAGTTTTAAGTGTTTATAGCATGATTTACTTTTAAGAATTTAAGTTAGCATTAATGTTAAAGAACTTAGCTATGCATGGCGATTTACGTAGAGATATATGTGGTGGTGCAGAATGCCTCCCAGACCTGTGAACAGACGTGAGGGATCTCCACCTCCACCCCAGGATCCACTTGCAGCATTGGAGCAGGCCAATGCTAATATGATGGCAGGGATTACTGCTCTGTTGGAGCAGCAGGCTGCACGTCCTAGACTGTCCCACGAGGAGGACGTAGCTGAGCGGTTCCAGAAGAAGGGACCGAAGGAGTTCACTGGTACCACCGATCCATTGGTGGCTGAGGGGTGGATTCGCTCTTTGGAGTCCATCTTTGCATACATGGGGATTACTGACGCCGACAGGGTGAACTGTGCGACTTATATGATGAAGGGAGATGCAGCTCTTTGGTGGGAGGGTGCTGCCAGGGGAGTACATCTTCCTACATTGACTTGGGCGGAGTTTAGGCGTATCTTCTACGCCAAGTATTTCACGGAGGATGTGCGCAGTTGCATGATCCGGGAGTTTATGAGTCTCCGGCAGGGGAACAGGTCAGTGATTGAGTATGTGAGACAGTTCGAGAGGGGCTGTCATTTTGTGCCTCTGATTTCAGACAGTCCACCGGAGAAGATGAGGCAGTTTGTGGAGGGACTGAAGGCGGATATCAAGCATGACGTACATATGATGGACGTCGCTACATATGAGGCGGCAGTTAGTAGAGCACTGAGGTCAGAGGAGGGTAGGAGAGAGATACAGCGAGAGAAGCAGGGGAAGATACAGATTCAGTCTGGATTTCAGCGACCATCTTCGCAGCCTCCTACGAAGAAGCAGTATACTGGGCCGTCTAAGGGCCCGAATCAGCAGCAGAGGCCACAGCAGCCGAGGGGCGGGGCCCCTAATACTGGAGGTTTTCCTACTTGCCCGAAGTGTCAGAAGATGCATTCGGGACCTTGTTTTCTGGGAGCAGAAGTTTGTTTCCACTGTAGAGAGCCAGGGCACCAGATAGCTAATTGCCCGAGGAAGAAGAACACCACTGGTAGAGTGTTCGTTATGCAGGCAGAGAAGGCAAACCCAGATACCTCCTTGATCACCGGTATATCTTACCCTTAGTATTTTATGATTTCTTCCTTTGGTTAAGAATTTCGATTTTTTTTTCTTGTGGAATATTTGTTATTTGGGATTTCTTATCTGCATGTTAGAATAAGAAGCATGTTTTACTTGTGATTAGAATTAAGGGTTATTAGTGACTCATCTTTGGGGGAAAGTTTAGTAGTGGTATGAAATTGTTGGGATTCTTCTGCGTGCAGGGAGAATTCTAGTTGGAGGCAACTCCACATTTGCGTTGCTAGATTCAGGGGCTACACATTCGTTTATCTCCCTGGAGTTTATCAGACGGATAGGCATCACACCTGAGATTGTTGACAGTGGTTATGATGTCACTATACCGTCAGGACAGATTATTTCTACCTCTAGTGTCATTCGAGAACTGGAGTTGGAGCTTCAGGGGCACTCCATTCGCGCAGATGTGGTGGTTTTGCCGTTGAGTGGATTTGATTTGATATTGGGTATGGACTGGTTGACAGTCAATGGAGCTTCGATTGACTTTCGTCGGAGATCAGTGTCAGTGAAACCATCAGAAGGCGACCCGTTTACCTTCCATGCATCTCAGAGCAGTGATATTCCTCAGGTGATATCTCTTATTCAGGCGAGGAAGCTTTTGAAACGGGGTTGCCAAGGTTTTCTAGCAAGTATTGTCACGGCCTCAGGACCATCTAGCAGATCATTATCAGAGATAGAGGTGGTTCGTGACTTTCCGGACGTCTTTTCGGAGGATGTTGCAGGAATTCCACCAGTGAGAGATGTGGAGTTCAGCATCGACTTAGTGCCAGACACCGTGCCTATCTCTAAGGCACCATACAGACTTGCTCCTACCGAGATGAAAGAGTTGAAGGAGCAGATACAGGAGTTATTAGAGAAAGACTTTGTTCGTCCTAGATTTTCTCCATGGGGAGCTCCAGTATTATTTGTGAAGAAGAAGGATGGCAGTATGAGATTGTGCATCGATTATCAAGAGCTCAACAGGGTCACAGTGAAGAATAAGTACCCACTGCCGAGAATAGAGGACCTATTTGATCAGTTACAGGGAGCTTCGGTGTTCTCCAAGATCGACCTGCGATATGGTTATCATAAGCTGCAAGTTAGAGATGCAGATGTGTCCAAGACTGCTTTCCGGACACGTTATGGGCATTACGAGTTCTTAGTGATGCCATTTGGGATGACCAATGCTCCAGCGGTTTTCATGGATCTCATGAACCGGGTTTTTCAGCCGTATCTTGATCAGTTCATCATAGTCTTCATTGATGATATCTTGATCTACTCTAGGAGCGTTGAGGAGCATAGGCAGCATCTACAGACAACCTTGCAGACTTTGAGGGAGCATCGTTTGTATGCCAAGTTCAGCAAGTGCGAGTTTTGGCTCGAGCAGGTGGCATTTCTTGGCCACATTATTTCGAGAGATGGGATTGCAGTGGATCAGTCGAAGGTTGAGGCAGTGCAGAAATGGGGTATTCCGAGGAATGCTTCGGAGATTCGCAGTTTCTTGGGTTTGGCAGGATATTATAGGAAGTTCATCAAGGATTTTTCCTCTATTGCAGTACCCTTGACTTCCTTAACCAAGAAGAACGCGAAGTTTATTTGGAGTTCAGACTATCAGAGGAGCTTCGATCAGCTGAAGGAAGCACTCACTACTGCATCGGTTTTAGCGATGACAGTACCACACGAGGAATTAGTGGTGTACACCGACGCGTCTAAGCTAGGTTTAGGCGCAGTACTTATGTAGTGTGGTAAGGTTATTGCTTATGCGTCGAGGCAGTTGAAGATTCATGAGCAGAACTACCCGACACATGACTTGGAGTTAGCAGCAGTGGTCTTCGCTTTGAAAATCTGGAGGCACTATCTGTATGGCAAGAAGTGCAAGATTTTCGCTGATCACAAGAGCCTCAATTACTTCTTCACTCAGAAGGAGTTGAACATGAGGCAACGGAGATGGTTGGAGTTGGTTAAGGATTACGACTGTGACATTAGCTACCATCCGGATAAAGCTAATGTAGTGGCCGATGCTTTGAGTCGGAAGTCGTCAATGGTATCATGTTTGTCAGTGCAGTTACCACTGCAGAGTGAGATTCAGAGGTTTGATTTGGAGTTTTACTCGAGTGGTCATGCACTGAGCTTGTCAGTGTTGACGGTGCAGCCAATTTTACGGGATCGGATCAGAGAGGGACAGTCTACTAATGAGGAGTTGCAGCGTTGGAGACAGAGAGATGAGGCCAAGGGTAGTCTTCTGTATACAGTTGTGGATGGCATTGTTCAGTACCGTGGTAGGATGTGGGTACCGAACGTCGATCAGTTGAGAGCTGAGATTCTAGCAGAGGCTCACACATCTCCGTACTCCATTCACCCCGGAAGTACGAAGATGTACCGAGATTTGCAGCTATTGTATTGGTGGCCCGGGATGAAGAGAGACATCGGGAGAGTTATGTCAGAGTGCTTGACTTGTCAGCAGGTCAAGGCTGAGCATCAGCGTCCAGCAGGACTTCTTAGACCTCTTCCTATTCCGGAATGGAAATGGGAGAACATTACGATGGACTTTGTAGTTGGTTTACCGAGGAGTTCCAGAGGTTGCACAGCTATTTGGGTGATCATGGATAGACTCACCAAGTCAGCTCATTTTTTACCGGTGAGGACTACTTACTCGTTGACACAGTATGCAGAGCTTTACATAAAGGAGATTGTTAGACTGCATGGCATACCAGTGTCGATAGTATCAGACAGAGATCCGAGATTTACGTCTGCGTTTTGGAAGAGTTTGCACACTGCATTGGGGACTAGACTTTTGTTCAGTACAGCGTTCCATCCCCAGATAGATGGACAGTCTGAGAGGGTGATACAGATTCTTGAAGATTTACTGAGAGCCTGTGTCATCGATTTTCAGGGCTCATGGGAGACGATATTGCCGTTAGTGGAGTTTACCTATAACAACAGTTTTCAGTCGTCTATAGGTATGGCTCCTTATGCAGCATTGTACGGGAGGAGATGCAGATCTCCTGTGCATTGGGATGAGGTTGGTGAGAGGATTTTACTTGGTCCTGAGATCGTGCAGCAGACAGCTGACATTGTGACTCAGATTCGGGATCGAATGAGGACTGCTCAGAGTCGTCAGAAGAGTTACGCAGATACTCGACGACGAGAGTTGGAGTTCGCAGTAGGTGATCACGCGTTTCTGAGAGTGTCACCTATGAAGGGAGTGGTACGATTTGGCCGGAGAGGGAAGCTTAATCCTAGGTATATAGGGCCATTCAAAATCTTGGAGAGAGTTGGCACGTTGGCCTACCGTTTAGCTCTACCGCCAGGGCTTGCAGCAGTGCACAACGTCTTCCATGTATCCATGCTTTGGAGATATGTCTCTAACCCGTCGCATGTGTTGGATTTCAAGCCCTTGCAGTTGCCACCTGATCTAGTTTATGAGGAGAGGCCAGTACGGATCTTGGCTAGGGAGGAGCGGAGACTTAGGACGCGAGTCATATCGATGGTCAGAGTCCAGTGGCTGAATCACTCGGAGGAGAAAGCTACTTGGGAGACCGAGGCAGACATGAGGACTCGCTACCCGGAGTTGTTCGGGTAAGTACTTTAATTTCGAGGACGAAATCCAATTTAAGGGGGGGAGAATTGTAACACCCGGTATTTTAATACGTAAATTCGCATGCATAATTAGGAAATTTATTTATTTAAAATTTTAGATTTATGGGTTAAATTATTATGTGAATTATTTGTGCATGTTTTAAGATTTATTTTCAAGCATTTAACCCATAATTTGAGATTTTTATGATTTTTGGTATTTAAATTATTTTATCGCGTAGACGGGACCGTGGACGAACGAGATGACAACTTTCTATCCAATGTATTTCATGAGCCTTTTAAGAGCCCAAAAATATTATTTTGAGTTTTATTTTCTCAAAATTATCAGTATTTAATTTTATATAATTTTAGGAGTCCATTTTTATCCAAATTTAGCCAAAATATTGACTTTTAATTACCTTTAAAATTCCCTAAAATTCATATTTCGGGATTTTAAATGAGTTATCAGATTCTTAAATTTTATTTGGAGTTTTAAGTTGTATATTTTATATTTAAAACCCTTATTAATATTTTAATTACCCTATATTCTAAATTAATCAAAAATCACCAAAAATTAAAAAATAAACCCCAACCCTACGTTCAATCCTTCAGCCGCCACCCCCTCCCTTGTTCTTCATCTCCTTCATCGTGCCAGGCCAGAAAACTTCTTAGGAGATCGATTTTAAGCTTCCAAGGTGGTTGATCATCGTCCCGTCGTCCCGAAATCGTTATCTACGCCTACTTCTCTTCAATCTTCGGTGCTAGGCATGTTTCCTTTCGATTTTTTGATGCCATATCAGTGTTTATGCGTGTGTGTGTGTGATTATCATAATTATTCAAGAAATTTTCAGAAAAATCGATTGGTTTTGTTGTTATGCGCCTTGTTCTTGGATGGGTTGAATCATGCTCACGTTTTTTTTAGCCATGGGTGCGTCCAGCTGCTGGCCAGGGGTTCCTAGGCTGTGTGAGGGTGGTTTGGACTCGAGTGGCTCGAGTGGTTCGAGCCAAACAAGCCAAGGAAAGGGCTGGTGCAAGATCGGCCTTGTGTGTGCGCAGGTTAGGGTTCGATGGAAGGGGGTTCGGCCTCTATGCGTGGGGCTACATGGGGTCGGGGCCTTGGTCAGGTTAGGACCGCCCAGACGTGAGCTACGTCTGGGCGGCGGAGCTCCGGCCAGGGGCGGCCGGAGCAGGCCGGCAGCAGCCATGGGGTGGCTGCTGCTCGCGGCCGAGAGGCATAGAGGAGGGGCGACGGGTTTAGGGTTTCAGTGATGGGTCCGGGTCGGGTTGGTGGTCCGAGTCAAGTCAGTGGGTATTGGGTTATGTTAGTTGGGTCCGGGTCCGGGTCAAGTTAGTTGGGCTCGGGTATTTTATTTTTAAGTTAATTAATAAGTCTAAGTGTTTAATTGGGCTAATTAGTTTAATTAAATTAATGGGCTATATTAAATTTTCTTGTGGGCTTAAATAATTAATTTAAGTTAGTCCACTAATTTTTTATGGGCTTTAGAGCCCATGAAAATTATTTGGTCAGTCTTTGGGCTTTTGGGCCCATTGGGCCAGAATAGAGTGTTATTGGGCCAGAAAATTTTATTGGGCTTAGAAATGTGTTAATGGGCTTAAGTATGTTAATGGGCCAGTCTCAGTGTTAATGAGCCAGAATTTAAGAAATTGGGCTTGAGTGTTAGGGCCAGCAGTTCAGTACAACCCATGAAAAATTGCATGTGTCCTGAATATATATTTAATTATTTTTATGCATGGAAGTTATTTTTAATATTTATATGTTAGTATGAAATTAAATTAAATATATATGAAGGACACACATTTTATTTAAGTACATGCATTCATGAAATAATTTTTATGCATGATTTAATGTTTAAGGTTGAGCAAAAGAAAATAATTTTTATGTTGGAAGTTGAAGTAGTGTGACAATTTAAGGGGGATTCGTCCCCATATGTGAACTATTGAAGGGCAGTTTACTGCCAATTTAAGAGGTGATTCGTCACCGCCACGTACGTTGGTTTACCACGCTGATCAGTATTTAATGTATGTATGGTTACACTATGGATACGACCTTTCGATGTTAGAAAATACTTTGCTCAACAATGTTTATGTATTATTATGATATTCAAGTTTAATTTAAATTTATGTTATGTTCATGATATTTTTAAGCATGCTCATTCATGTATATATTATGTATTAGTATTAAAGTGATTTAAATTATTTTAAACCCTTGTTATATTAGCATGTTGGGCCTCTAGGCTCACTACACTGATATGGTGCAGGTGAGTACGTAGAGGAGGATGTAGTACCCACCGGCGGCGAGGACCTATGAGCGGACATGCAGTGACCCCGTGACCGTTGTCTGAGTCTATATGCATGTTTCGAATATTTTATCATGTTATACATTTTTATTTATTTTCAGTAATTGACACTATTGTATGTTTTTATTTAAATATTTTCAGTGCATGTAAACTTTAATTTATTTTGCTTTTGTCAGTATTTTATTAAATGCATGACTCAGATATTTAATTTATGAAATATTAAAGTTTCGAATTGTTGCATTATTTTATTCAAGTTATTTATTTTTAAAAACTACTTATTTTGTGCATATATGTATGGGCATGTATGTACATATTTTTACTTAGTAAGTATAAAAAAAAAAATTTCCGCATATTTATTTACATTTAGAGAGTTAGGGTCGTTTCATTGAATACTCTATTTTCTTGGCTCACGTCTATGGGGCATAAAATAGAGGAAAAAGAACGTGCGGAGCTTCTTCTTCAAAGTCTACCAGATTCATACGATCAGCTCATCATCAATATTACCAACAATGTTCTTTCGGATAATTTAAATTTTGACGACGTCTTAACTGCGGTTCTTGGAGAAGAGAGTCGTCGAAGGAACAAGGAAGATAGGTTGACAACGTCGAAGCAAGCAGAGGCTTTACCACAGATATGGTAGATCCAAGTCAAGAAGTAAGAAGAAGAATATTTACTGTTTTAAATGTGGCGGTAAAGGGCACTTCAAAAGAGAGTGTACGAAGAGCATCGAAAAGGGATCCGAAATATTATTCAGCGAAGCAGCAATGGTTGTGGAAGGTAGACACAAATTTTGTGATGCATGGATTATGGATTCAGGAGCGACGTGACACATGACGTTAAGGAGAGAATGGTTCGATCAGTATGAACCAGTCTCAGGAGGATCTGTATTCATGGGAAATGATCATGCCTTGGAAATCGCTGGGGTCGGTACCATTAAAATCAAAATGTTTGATGGTACTATTCGCACCATACAGGAGGTACGACATGTGAAGGGCTTGACAAAGAATCTTTTGTCTTTGGGGCAATTGGATGATATTGGGTGCAAAACCCGTATCGAGAAAGAGATCATGAAAATTGTGAAAGACGCTTGTAGTTATGAAGGCAAAAAAGGTTGCTGCAAATCTGTATGTATTGTTGGGGGAAACACACAAAGAGGCGGAACTAGCTGTTGCATCAATTGGTTCGGGAGAAGAATCAACAGTGTTGTGGCATAGAAAGCTCGGGCATATGTCAGAACGAGAAATGAAGATTCTCTCAGAACGAAAGCTGTTGTTGGGGCTTACAAAAGTGACTCTACCCTTTTGTGAGCATTGTGTTACCAGTAAACAAAACAGATTAAAGTTTGGCACATCTACTACCAAAAGCAAAGGCATATTGGAGCTGATTCATTCTGATGTTTGGCAAGCACCTGTGGTATCCCTAGGAGGAGCGAGATACTTTGTCTCGTTTATTGATGATTTCTCTAGGAGATGTTGGGTGTATCCAATCAAGAAGAAGTCAGATGTTTTCAAAGTTTTCGAAGTTTTCAAAGCGCGGGTTGAACTTGATTTTGATAAGAAAATCAAGTGTTTGAGGACTGACAATGGAGGAGAATATATCAATGATGAGTTTGATGCATTTTGTCAGCACG
The DNA here is from genome assembly GCF_033568475.1 of Henckelia pumila. Lineage (NCBI taxonomy): Eukaryota > Viridiplantae > Streptophyta > Magnoliopsida > Lamiales > Gesneriaceae > Henckelia > Henckelia pumila. The sequence continues at coordinate 136,786,246 of NC_133123.1, forward strand.
AGGGCATCAAAAGACAGTTCACAACGGCTTACATGCCTCAGCAGAATGGAGTGGCGGAGCGGATGAACAGAACTTTGTTGGACAGAACAAGGGCCATGTTGAGTACTGCGGGTCTACCAAAGTCATTTTGGGCAGAAGCAGTCAAAACCGCTTCTTACATCATCAATCGTTCTCCTTCAGTGGCGATTGATTTGAAGACTCCGATGGAGGTATGGACTGGCAAGCCAATTGATTATTCTCGGCTACATACATTTGGAAGTTCGGTGTACGTTTTGTACAATGAGCAAGAAAGATCAAAGTTGGATTCCAAATCCAGAAAGTGTATCTTCTTGGGTTATGCTAATGGAGTAAAGGGGTTTCGCTTGTGGGATCCCACTATCCACAAGCTTATCATTAGCAGAGATGTTATCTTCGAGGAAGATAAAGTGAAGGGAGACAAAGACACACTGAATTCAGAAACTACTATCATTCAGGTGGAAAATAATACAGACGAAGATCAAATTTCTTGTGAAGCAGTACCAGAGCACGAGGAACAAGAACCAGTTGAGTCAGAGGTTTCCAAAGTGAGGCAGTCAATTCGAGAGAGAAGACCACCAGGTTGACTTTTAGATTATGTCACTGAAAGCAACATTGCATATTGTCTATTAACAGAGGATGATGAGCCATCGAGTTTCCATGAGGCTACTCAAAGCTCGGATGTATTCCTGTGGATGACAGCGATGCAGGAAGAATTGGAAGCATTGAACAGGAATAAAACTTGGGATCTTGTTACACTACCACGAGGAAGAAAAGCTATCGGTAACAGATGGGTCTACAAGATCAAGCGTGATGGAAATAACCAAGTGGAGCGGTATCATGCAAGATTGATTGTCAAAGGGTACGCTCAGAAAGAAGGAATTGACTTCAATGAGATATTTTCTCCTGTGGTTCGAATTTCAACAGTCAGAGTAGTATTGACATTGTGTGCGGTGTTTGACCTACATCTGGAATAGCTAGATGTGAAAACAACATTTCTTCATGGCGATCTTGAAGAAGAAATCTATATGCTCCAGCCAGAAGGTTTTGCAGAAAAAGACAAAGAGAACTTGGTTTGCAGGTTGAATAAATCTTTGTACGGTCTCAAACAGGCGCCGAGGTGTTGGTACAAGAGATTTGATTCCTATATCATGAGCCTTGGGTACAACAGACTCAGTACAGACCCTTTTACGTATTTCAAGAGGTCTGGTGATGATGATTATATCATTTTGCTGTTGTACGTGGACGACATGTTGGTAGCAGTCCCCAACAAAGATCGGGTCCAAGAATTGACGGCACAGTTGGCTAGGGAATTTGATATGAAGGACTTGAGACCAGCAAACAAGATTCTAGGGATGCAAGTTCACCGAGATAGAAGCAATAGGAAGATTTGGCTTTTCCTGTAGTAGCCCGTGCCCTAATTGAGTAATTAAAGGATTAATGCTAATTAATTGAATTAGGTATCGGACGGATCGGAAGCTCCGAAGGCACGATCGAAAGCTCCGAACAGGATCGGAAGCTCCGATGAGCGATCGGAGGCACCGATGTTATTACGTCAGGCATGACGTGTGGTTGGATCGGAAGCTCCGATCAGGACCGGAAGCTCCAATCACCCCTATCCGGAGTCATCAAGTGATATTTTGACGCGTGGCAGATCAGGATCTTCGGAAGCTCCGATGACAGGATCGGACATTCCGATCGAGGTTCGGACGTTCCGATCAAGGATCGGAAGTTCCGATCGTTGTCTATAAATAGAAGGCCGAGACTTCACTTTCATTTGCCAATTTCGAGTTCTCCTTTCTTTTCTAGTCCTTTTGGAGTTGTTCTAGTCTTCTTAGGCTTGGTCCGGAGGTCGGAGAGGCATTCGGTAGTCGTAGCGGAGTCGTGCCCAAGTTCTGGAGGCATCGACATCAAAGGGCTAACGACGGACGAAGGTATAGCTTTTGCTCCCTATAAATATTAGGAGTATGCAATAGCTTAGTTAAGGCTTTTAGAGCACTTTAATGATAGTAGTATCATTTGGCAGTGTAGAGCAGACTATAGGCGTGGACCTAGAGTTGGTAGAGCTTTCACTGTTTTGAGATACGAAAGTACTGTTCGAGATATCCTGACTGAGTACGCATGTATTATATGACTGCATGATTTATATGCCATGATATTATGCTGCATTCATTTGCATCTTGCTGTATCTCCTTCGAGATGTCTGTAGTAGGGTTGTACCCTATCCTGTTAGTGGATGGACTTCCATCGATTTGGGTCCGGCGTATCCACGGTTATCTCGGTATGGGAGCCACCTCCTGAAGCGACGGCACAGCGTGCTACATACCAGGGCCCGGTCTGTCTCTGTTATCTGATCCTTGACCTCGAGTCTATAGGGAGTTCACTTTGCATGCATGTATACTCATACTCTCGCACTGAGCGTTTTATGCTCACGTCTCGTACTCTGTATTTTCTGGACACCCTATTCCATGGGGCAGGTTTGCGATTGGACGAGGAGGGTGGATCCAGGAGGGGCTAGTCAGTGGTTGGTGCTACAACTTAAATTGTAATTCACCCAAGTGTAGGTTGTCTGCAAGTAATATACTCGTGAGTACGAGATCGATCCACGGAGAGGATGTTGTAAGTTTAATTTTAGCAATAATATATTATAGATGAAAATATTATTATAAAACTTCAAATACACAAATTATGAAATTGTCAAGGTTTCAAAGGTTCATTGTTGGTTTAATTAAGATTGCTAAATAAAAATAAATAAAAGAAACTAAAATAAAAATAAACATAAAAGAACAATGAAATATTTAAACAAGTATATCATATAATATAGTTCCCACTATATTAATATCCACCGATATTTAATACATGGTACCCATAATATATATATAAATGAATAAATATAAACATAAAAAGAACAATTAAATATTTAAACAAGTATATCATATAATATAGTTTCCACTATATTAATATCCACCGATATTTAATACATGGTACCCATAATATATATATAAATGCATAAATATAAATTGACATAAAAGTAAATGTTAGATCAAATCACAATATTTTATTTAGAACAACCGGCAGAGCCACGCTATCGTCTAAATAAAATATATGACTTTATGTTAGATGCGATAAAGTAAATGTTAGTTGCGGAAAAGTAAAAGTTAGATGCGAGAAAGTAAATGTTAGTTGCGGAAAAGTAAATGTTAGTTGCGATAAAGTAAAAGTTAGATGCGATAAAGTAAATGTTAGTTCAAATCACAATATATTATTTAGAACAACCGACAGTGTCACGCTATCGTCTAAATAATATATATGACTTTATTATAAATAATAATATATTTATAGTATATAATTATTGTAGTAATTATTGTATCATATTTGACAACAAATCAAGGTAACCACATTCAAGGTACCAAGCATTTGATGTAAATAGATAACAACAAATCATCCAAAATTATACCTACAAATAAAGATCAATTAGTAAAAATAAAAATAGAAAAGAAAAGAATATACAAAATATAGACAATCTTACTTGACCAACAATGAAACCTTTTCACCTTGACATAAAAAGATTTAGCTTTCCATGAACATGAAACTCAAGAATAAAGATAAAAGAAATTTCATACTTGAACTTGAGAAACTTGCACACTCAAACTTTTATTCTCACACACACAATATTTATTTTACAAATGAAGAATTCTCTACACTCTTGCACACTACAAAGCTTATACAACACATCTATTTATAGGCCAAATGAGAGGAAGAGTCCAAGGCTCATTAAATGTGAAATAGTAAAGTTGGTGGGTGCTTGTCTCCTTGAATGTCAATACCATGACCCAACTTTAATTGGCATGTTTGATGCCTTAGACCACCGATTCAGCCTTTCTTTTCAACATAGAACACGTAGGATATTTTTTGTAGATGTGTTTGGACAACTCATTCACCCCTTTTGGATAAAATATGAAATACTTATGATATTTTTACTCCAAGCTGGTCATAGTAAAAGTAAATCTATCTCCATTTTGATGTTTTATTATTTTGATCATCTTAATGAAGTTTTTGGAATTTCTTGTCTTCTACAAAGTTGAAGATGCCTCTTTTGTGATTCTACAGGTTTTGAGATTACTCCATTATGACCACTGTAGCTTGAGTAATTTTATTTTTACCAAACCTGCGCAAACCGTAAAATACAACATTTTAGTAAAACATTTAAATATAAACACATAACACTAAAATAATACAACTTCATAATTTTAATTAAACTTAAATTTTAAAACACACTTTTTAACATATAAATAATTACAAATTTTAAGTTTCATCACACCCCCAAACCGGCTAATTACTAGTCCCTTAGTAATAAAATATCATAAAATATCATAAAATCACAAGTTAGATTTTTATTCCTTAATATATATATTCAAATTTGCAAACTTTAAAATTTTAAAAACACACTTGTGAGGAGATCATATGTTTATTTATAAATCTCATTATCAACCAATATATTAATATGTAATTGGATGGGCTATACATATATATTTCACACAATATCAAAATAGTAAATATATATAATTTTTTTTTTTTTTTTTTTTACATAAATATTTTCTAAAAACTTTGAGAATAATATAATTAAAAGGATAATAGAAATCATTTTCATAACATGTATATCATCAGGAATATTAATGTAAAAGTCTCAACTCCATATTCTCTCGGGTTAAAGTATTTCATATATAGCTGTTTTTCACTCGTGGAGTTGGAAGAAAATTATACACTCTTTGAAAATGGCTAGTAAAGCAGACAATCAAATAACCTAATATTGAAAATAAGATAGGATGATTTACAAAGAATAAACCCATTTTGTTTTTGTTTTTTTGTTTTTTTGTTCTTTTGTTTTTTTTTGTTTTTGCTTGGCTGCAAAATTGTTTTTACATAATCAAATACCTCCAATAAACTTTGAAAATGTAACATTTTTTTTTCAAAGTTTATTTATTTTTTTATTTTTTATGAGGTAAATCTATTACATTAATAATTATAGTAGAGATATTAATACTCTACATCTTTACAATCAAACTTCAAACAACTTTGCAGCCAATTTTCATTTTTTTTTCTTTTTTTTTTTTCAAAATGGGTTTAATCTAGTAATCAACCATTTCTTAATAATCAATAAAAGCTTATAAGTTGTTTTCTCAATTCTTACCCCTCACTCACAAAATTTATGTGAGTAACTATTGCACTTTTACAAATTAATTCCCTCAATTATACATGTTATTATTTATTCAAGCAATATCACTTTAATTATATACTCATAAAAGTTTTAAAAAATATGTATTTGAAAACACACAATTATATATTATTTATAACTTATATCCCATCAATTATATATTTTCTATTAAATTGATAAAAAGAAGAATAAATAAACATCTATACAAAAAGACTTCATTTTCTTAGTAGTTTGCAATTTAAATATATACGGAATATTAAAATCTAATCTATTGTGATAAGATGATAAATAAAAACTAATGCGTGTCAGGAGTTTTTGACTCCTTACTCTGCCATTGAAAAAGAAAAATAAATATTATTATAGAAATATATTTTTTTAAAAAAATTTTAAATTTTTTTTTTTTTTTTTTTAGAGATAAACCCTCCCCCAAACCTGAATATGACATTGTTTTTAATTTTTTTTTTTTAAGAAAAATAAAGAGTACATGATGAAAGAGATATCACCTGGAATTATTGAAGATGAGGAACAAACACAAACCATTTCATGACATGTTGAATCAATGATCCAGTTTTCTTTTCTTACTGGTTGGTTGAGACCAATTGATCTTTGTTATAGCTGAATCAGGTTGATGAACAAAAGCTTGGAGATCATCAATTAATTGGTCTTCATTCGAAGCAGAGATGAGCATCCTTCGTGAATTTTCTGAAATAAAATTTTGTTCCACGGCTACATCGAGAAAAGTCAACAAACCATCATAATAGTTATTGATATTCAACAAGCCAACAGGTTTATTATGGATATTAAGTTGTGCCCAAGAAACAACATGAAAAATTTCTTCTAAAGTACCAAAACCAACAGGTAAGGCAATAAAAGCATCAGAATTTTCTATCATTTTAGTTATTCTCTCGTACATTGATGAAACTTTCAACTCTTCCCCAACCGTAACACCTGTAATATTTCCTTCAGCTAAAGCTGTAGGAATAATACCCAAAACCTGACTACCTCCAAGATGAGCTGCTGTTGAAATAGATCCCATTAACCCAATATTGCCTCCTCCGTAAACCAAGTGAATTTTTCTCTCTGCTAAATTTTTTCCAAGATTAATTGCTGCATCAACAAATATTTCATTCTTTCCAGTATTAGAACCACAAAAGACACAAATATTTTTCAATTTTTGTGAAGAAGATCCTGTCATGTTTTTTTCTTTTCTTTTAAAAAATATAGAGAGAGTTGAGTGATTTTATAAGGAAAACAAGGAATAAGACAGAAATAGGAATACAGATGTGAACAAAATGATGAAAATAGTAAAAAAAAATAATATATAATAATAACATGCATGCGTATAAACAGTGATGTGATTGTGGCTCACAGTGTTCCTTCAATATTTATGAGTCGAGGGTTGGCTTACCATCCAATTTTCTTATAAATTGGCAAATAGGGTCTTTTTTAGTCAGATTCCCAAGACCATCACCATGACGCTGCGCTTGGAATAGTTTCCATAAACGGAGAAGTTGACCTTGTACATCTCCACTAGAATGCGTCTCAAGAGTCAATGAGATATCATCCAATGACTCTTTACTCAGCCCATTCTTAATGAAATCAATTTTATCTTCTCTATTTGTGGAAACATATCCCAAAGATCTGCATTGTCTATTACAAGTCCATCTGGCACAATTATGACAAACATCTAACCTTTTAGCCCTTCTTTTCTTCGCATAGGTACTTTTTCCTAGTCCAGACATATTTCGAACAAGTAAGAATTTTGGAACTTCACCACCTAATCGAACCTTGGCTTCAATTATAAGACGAATATCCTCCGGGATTCCTTTTTGCATAAGCATTCTCAATCTTTCACATCTGCCTTCATAAATCATTCTCAGAACTTTTTTAGAAACAGATGGAAAATATTTACCAAGTTTTTTGATAGCTTCATCCATAATATATATTTATATATATATATATTCAATTATTTTGGGAAATTGAAATAAAACCGACTGAAAGTAGTCACGGAGTACCGTTATCCGCCACTTAACCGGGAAGTGAACTCAATTCTGCAAAAATAAAATAAAAATATAAGTAACAATTAAGTTGGATCATATAAAGGCATAAACTCTTCATTAAGAACTTCATTTTCTATAAACGGTTTAAGTCTTTGCCCATTAACTTTAAATACATTATTATTTTTAGGATTTTCAACATCAACAGCACCATGAGGATAGAAAAATTTAACAATAAATGGTCCAGACCATCGCGATCTAAGTTTTCCTGGAAACAAATGCAAGCGATAATTATAAAGTAAAACTTTTTGTCCGATTTCAAAAGATTTTCTCATAATATTTTTATCATGAAATGCTTTTGTTTTATCTTTATAAATCTTTGCATTTTCATATGCATCATTTCTTAATTCTTCTAGTTCATTTAATTGCAATTTTCTTGATTTAGATGCATCATCTAAATTAGTATTAAACGCTTTAATTGCCCAATAAGCTTTATGTTCAATTTCAACAGGTAAATGACAATGCTTTCCAAAAACTAATCTATATGGTGACATCCCCAATGATGTTTTAAATGCAGTTCTATATGCCCATAATGCATCACTTAATCTTAAAGACCAATCTTTTCGATTTGGATTGACTGTTTTTTCCAAAATTTGTTTTATTTTTTTATTTGCAAGTTCAACCTGACCATTCGTTTGAGGGTGATATGGAGTAGAAACTTTATGTGTAATACCATATTTTCTTAACAACGAAGAAAATGATTTATTTATAAAATGACTTCCCCCATCACTTATTATAGCTCTAGGTATTCCAAATCGACTAAAAATATTTTCTTTCAAAAATTTTATCACAACTTTATGATCATTAGTTCTACATGCAATTGCTTCAATCCATTTTGAAACATAATCGACAGCTACTAAAATATAAGTGAATCCAAAAGATAATGGAAATGGACCCATAAAATCTATTCCCCAACTGTCAAATATTTCAATAATCATGATTGGATTTAAAGGCATCATGTTTCGTTTTGAAATTGAACCCATTTTCTGACAATTTTCACAAGATTTGCAAAATGAATGTGTATCTTTGAATAAAGAAGGCCAATAAAATCCACATTGAAAGATTTTTGCAGCTGTTTTCTTTGACGAAAAATGACCTCCACATGCCTCAGAATGACAAAATTTAATGACACTACTTACCTCATTGTCGGGTATGCATCGTCGAAAAATTTGATCAGGACAATACTTAAACAAATAAGGATCATCCCAATAAAATTTTTTGACCTCTTTCAAGAATTTATTTTTATCTTGTGAACTCCAATGAGAAGGCATTTTATTTGTCACAAGAAAATTTACAATATTAGCAAACCAAGGCATAGTAGTAGCATAAAATAGTTGATCATCCGGAAAATTTTCATTTATTGGTATTTCATTTTGAGATGATTTAGAAATTATTCTTGATAAATGATCGGCTACTACATTTTCTTTTCCTTTTTTATCTTTTATTACAAGATCAAATTCTTGTAACAACAAAATCCATCTTATTAATCTCGGCTTAGCATCTTGTTTATTTGATAAATATTTTATGGCAGAATGATCAGTGTAAACAATAGTAGTAGAACCAATTAAATAGGATCGAAATTTATCTAATGCAAACACTACTGAAAGTAATTCTTTTTCAGTTGTTGAATAATTGATTTGAGCACTATTTAAGGTTCTACTTGCATAATAGATCACATAAGGTTTACCTTCTTTTCTTTGTCCTAACACGGCTCCTACAGCATAATCACTTGCATCACACATTAATTCAAATGGTAAAGACCAATCAGGAGGTTGTAAAATAGGTGATGTAGTTAAAAGATTAATTATTTTTTTAAAAGCAGTTTCACATTCTTGAGTCCATTCAAATTGTGCATCTTTTGTTAAAAGATTTGAAATTGGTTTCGATATTATGCTAAAAATTTTTAAATCGTCTATAAAATCCCGCATGACCCAAAAATGATCGAATTTCTTTGATCGTGTTTGGTGATGGTAGATTAGCAATAACATCAACCTTAGCTTTATCAACTTCAATTCCTTTTTCAGATATGACATGCCCTAACACAATTCCGGATTTAACCATGTAGTGACATTTTTCCCAATTTAAAACAAGATTTTTTTCTTCACATCTTTTTAAAACTTCTTCCAAATTTTTAAGACAGTTTTCAAATGAGTTTCCAAAAACAGTTATATCATCCATAAAAACTTCCACAAATTCTTCAATCATGTCACTAAAAATACTTAGCATGCATCTTTGAAAAGTAGCCAGGGCATTACATAAACCAAATGGCATTCTTTTAAAAGCAAAAGTTCCGAACGGACAAGTGAAAGTAGTTTTTTCTTGATCTTCTAATGATATTGGTATTTGATAATACCCCGAATACCCATCAAGAAAACAATAATAAGGATTACCTGCCACTTTCTCTAAAATTTGATCTAAAAATGGTAACGGAAAGTGATCTTTTCTAGTTGCATCATTTAATTTTCTATAATCAATGCACATACGCCAACTAGATGGAATCCTAGCTTGTAATAATTCTCCCTTTTCATTTTTTATAACAGTGATGCCTGATTTTTTTGGTACTACTTGTGTTGGACTTACCCATTTACTATCCGAGATTGGATAAATAATTCCGGCATCTAATAGTTTTAAAACTTCATTTTTAACAACTTCTTTCATGTGTGGATTTAATCTTCTTTGTGGTTGTTGATATGTTTTAGCATTTTCTTCCAAATGAATTCTATGTGTGCAGATTAAAGGATTTATACCTTTTATATCTTGCAAAGTCCATCCAATTGCATTTTTGTGTTTTTTAAGTAGTGTTATTAAATCTTCTTCTTGTTTTGGTAAGAGGGTAGAAGATATTACAATAGGATATGTTTGATTTTCACCAAGAAAAGCATATTTTAGTTCTATTGGCAAGGGTTTTAATTCAAGTTTTGGATGATCATTTTCTTTTACTTCTTCAAGTTCATTAATTTCTTCAAATAACTTTGATTTAAAAACATTTTTTGAATCAAAACTTTCCACTAAACAAACTTCAGATTGTTGATTTAAGTTTTCTTGGTGTATATTTTCTTCCACAATTGTTTCTATTGCATTATCATCTTCATCTTCATTAATACTTGGTTGTTTACATAAATTGAACACATTAAGTTCTAAAGTCATATTTCCAAAAGACAATTTCATTATTCCATTTCGACAATTAATTAAAGCATTTGAAGTTGCTAGAAATGGACGTCCCAATATTACTGGAATTTCGTTATGTACTTCTATTGGTTGTGTATCCAAGACAATAAAATCCACAGGATATATGAATTTATCGACTTGAACTAACACATCTTCTACGATACCTCTAGGTATTTTGATTGACCTATCGGCTAGTAAAAGAGTAACAGATGTAGGTTTTAAATCTCCCAACTTAAGCTTTTCATAAACTGAATAAGGAATTAAATTCACACTTGCTCCCAAATCTAACAAAGCTTTTTTAATTTTATTTTTTCCAATAATACATGAAATTGTTGGACAACCGGGATCTTTATATTTCAAAGTAGAATTATTTTGAATAATAGAACTTACTTGCTCCGTTAAGAACGCTTTCTTCTTTACATGCAATTGTCTTTTTACAGTACATAAATCTTTTAAAAACTTTGCATAAGAAGGCACTTGTTTAATAGCATCTAATAATGGAATATTTATTTTTACTTGTTTAAAAACTTCATAAATATCAGAATCATTTTTTTGTTTTTTATTATTAACTAATGCATGAGGGAAAGGAACATGCTTATTTGACTCACATATTATTTCAGATAATTTATCATCAACTTTCTTAATCTTAGGACTCAAAGTATCATCTTTCTCGAAAGTATCAAGATTTTCATCCTTACTCTTTGAGTTTGACTGATCTTTGTTTTCATCACTATATGGATCATTAACTATTTTACCACTTCTAAGAGTAATAACAGATTTTACTTGATCAAATTTTTCTTGATTTTGATTTTTAGGATTAGGTTGTGGTTGAGATGGAAATTTTCCTTTTTCATGAATATTAAGTGCAGATGCAAATTTTGCAAGAGTTTCTTTCAAATCATTCATAGATTGAATGTTTTGAATATTGATAGACTCTTGCTTTTGAATGTATGCATGAATTTCATCTTCAAAATTTTTTCTTGGAGGTGGGATATAAGGAGCATAACCTTGATGACTTTGGTTATTTTGAAAAGGTTGTTGTGAAGGTTGTGCATTATTATCGTTCCTCCAACTAAAATTGGGATGATTTCTCCAACCAGGATTGTATGTTTGTGAAAAAGGATCTAATATTGGTTTTTTAAAATTGTTAACATAATTGGCTTGTTCATGGAGACATTCTTTAAATGAAGGCAAAGTAGGACAATTTTTTGTAAGATGATCATGTGTGTCACATATATGACAAACAATTTCTTGAACACTTTTTAATTGATCACTCTTTTTCATTTCTAATGACTCGATTTTTCTTGCTAAATATGCAAGTTTAGCTTGAATATCTACATCATCTTTAAGATGATAAATACCACCCCCATTTGTTGAATTATTGGTTTTACTTGGTGGTTCAATTGAGCCTATATTATCCCAATTTTGAGCATTTTCTGCTAATGACTCCAAATATTCCATAGCTTCATTTGGGTTTTTATCTTCAAAAGTTCCATTACACATGAATTCTATCATTTGCCTATCTTTAGGTATTAAACCTTCATAAAAGTGAGAAATTATTCTCCATATTTCAAAACCATGATGTGGGCATGTATTAAGTAACTCTTTATATCTATCCCAACATTGATAAAATGTTTCCCCTTGTTTTTGAGAAAAAGTTGTAATTTGTCTTTTAAAAGAGTTTGTTCTATGGGAAGGAAAAAACTTTTTTAGAAATTGTTGTTGCATTTCTTCCCATGATCTTATTGAACTTGATCTCAAATTTTGCAACCATGTTTTAGCTTTATCTTTTAAGGAAAAAGGGAAAAGCTTTAATCGAACAGTATCCATGCTACAATTTTGATCATTATAAGTGTTGCAAACCTCCTCAAATTCTCTTAAATGCAAATATGGATTTTCAGAATCTAAGCCATGAAAATTTGGTAAAAGTTGAATGACTTGTGGCTTAAAATTGAAATTAGATGCATCAGGAGGAAAAACTAAACAAGATGGTGTACTAGTTCTTATTGGATTCATATGGTGCCTAAGTGTTCTTGGTTGTTCATGTTCTTGATGATGATTATTATTATTATTATCATCTTGATTATTAGAATTATCGTCCATGTTTAAAATATTTTCAGTTACTCGAACAAGTCTACCACTTTGTTTACGACTCCAAACAATCATACAATTAAAAACAACATACTATTTACATAATAACAAAATTAAACTTAATTTATACCTCCCCGGCAACGGCGCCAAAAACTTGCTACAACTTAAATTGTAATTCACCCAAGTGTAGGTTGTCTGCAAGTAATATACTCGTGAGTACGAGATCGATCCACGGAGAGGATGTTGTAAGTTTAATTTTAGCAATAATATATTATAGATGAAAATATTATTATAAAACTTCAAATACACAAATTATGAAATTGTCAAGGTTTCAAAGGTTCATTGTTGGTTTAATTAAGATTGCTAAATAAAAATAAATAAAAGAAACTAAAATAAAAATAAACATAAAAGAACAATGAAATATTTAAACAAGTATATCATATAATATAGTTCCCACTATATTAATATCCACCGATATTTAATACATGGTACCCATAATATATATATAAATGAATAAATATAAACATAAAAAGAACAATTAAATATTTAAACAAGTATATCATATAATATAGTTTCCACTATATTAATATCCACCGATATTTAATACATGGTACCCATAATATATATATAAATGCATAAATATAAATTGACATAAAAGTAAATGTTAGATCAAATCACAATATTTTATTTAGAACAACCGGCAGAGCCACGCTATCGTCTAAATAAAATATATGACTTTATGTTAGATGCGATAAAGTAAATGTTAGTTGCGGAAAAGTAAAAGTTAGATGCGAGAAAGTAAATGTTAGTTGCGGAAAAGTAAATGTTAGTTGCGATAAAGTAAAAGTTAGATGCGATAAAGTAAATGTTAGTTCAAATCACAATATATTATTTAGAACAACCGACAGTGTCACGCTATCGTCTAAATAATATATATGACTTTATTATAAATAATACATATATTTATAGTATATAATTATTGTAGTAATTATTGTATCATATTTGACAACAAATCAAGGTAACCACATTCAAGGTACCAAGCATTTGATGTAAATAGATAACAACAAATCATCCAAAATTATACCTACAAATAAAGATCAATTAGTAAAAATAAAAATAGAAAAGAAAAGAATATACAAAATATAGACAATCTTACTTGACCAACAATGAAACCTTTTCACCTTGACATAAAAAGATTTAGCTTTCCATGAACATGAAACTCAAGAATAAAGATAAAAGAAATTTCATACTTGAACTTGAGAAACTTGCACACTCAAACTTTTATTCTCACACACACAATATTTATTTTACAAATGAAGAATTCTCTACACTCTTGCACACTACAAAGCTTATACAACACATCTATTTATAGGCCAAATGAGAGGAAGATTCCAAGGCTCATTAAATGTGAAATAGTAAAGTTGGTGGGTGCTTGTCTCCTTGAATGTCAATACCATGACCCAACTTTAATTGGCATGTTTGATGCCTTAGACCACCGATTCAGCCTTTCTTTTCAACATAGAACACGTAGGATATTTTGTGTAGATGTGTTTGGACAACTCATTCACCCCTTTTGGATAAAATATGAAATACTTATGATATTTTTACTCCAAGCTGGTCATAGTAAAAGTAAATCTATCTCCAATTTGATGTTTTATTATTTTGATCATCTTAATGAAGTTTTTGGAATTTCTTGTCTTCTACAAAGTTGAAGATGCCTCTTTTGTGATTCTACAGGTTTTGAGATTACTCCATTATGACCACTGTAGCTTGAGTAATTTTATTTTTACCAAACCTGCGCAAACCGTAAAATACAACATTTTAGTAAAACATTTAAATATAAACACATAACACTAAAATAATACAACTTCATAATTTTAATTAAAATTAAATTTTAAAACACACTTTTTAACATATAAATAATTACAAATTTTAAGTTTCATCAGTTGGCCAGCTGGAGCTTCGTCTAGGTTTTATTACTGTTGTTTGAGTTTATACAGCTATTCGATTTGGTTGTATATTATTGGATAATTACAGATTCCTTTACTTGGGATTGTATAATGTTATTGGATTCCGCAGTTTTATTCTGATATCTGTTTATTTAAGTTAATTGCATGCATAAGTTCTGTTTAGTAGGTGATCCGGGTAAGGGTCACTACATTTATGGTATCAGAGCATGCAAAAGAATTCTTGGGATTTAGTCTCATCTTGAGGTATTTTTGTAGATGTCAAATCGTGACGACTAGAGTTCTCATGGCAGTGTTGGTGGGCGTTGGGGTGATGCCGACCGGGAGCCTCGTCGAGAACGACGTCATCGTCATCATGACGACGAGCGTTTCACTGTGCGTCGATTCTTAGCTATGGGTCCGAAGCCCTTAGTTGGAGGTGATTCTCCGGAGGATGCGGAGAACTGGTTAGACCGCATGGAGACGACTTTTCAGACTTTCCAATGCACCGATGAGCAGAAGGTGGAGACCCTTGGCTATCTTCTGGATGGGCGTGCGCGCAGGTGGTGGAGGTTTACTTCTACACCTTTTGTTGCGGCGAGAGGAGTGGCCACCTGGGCCGAGTTTCGCACAGCTTTCCAAAAGCGGTATTTTCCTCCTGCACTCCGACAGTCGAAGGCAGGCGAGCTACTGAGTCTGCGACAGGGAACCATGTCTATCGATGAGTATCAGCAGAGGTTCTTTGATCTGCTATCCTATTGCCCCGAGATTGCTGATAGCTCAGAGATGAAGTATAATCTGTTTCTTCAGGGCCTTAACCCTGAGATCCATGACCGTGTGGCGGTTGGCGACGACATGTCCTACGAGGGTTTGGTGAGCCGTTGTCATCAGGCAGAGGACAGCATTCGGCGGAACAGGTCTTTCCCTCAGTCGAGGCCTGCTAGTTCTTTGGGTCCCCGTGCCCAAAATTTCAAGAAGTCTGGATCTTCTTCTTCCTCTGGTTCTGGAGGTATTGTCCGTTATGGTAAGAAGGACAAGTGTGATCACTGTGGGAAGAACCATCCATCCGACAAGTGCCGTAGAGCTTCTGGAGCTTGTTTCCGTTGTGGAGAGACTGGTCATATCCGGAGAGATTGTCCAATGTCTGGGGGAGGTGGTTCTGGTTCTGGTTCAGGATCGGGTTCTCAGGCTACCGTACAGCAGAGGTCGCAGGGACAGTCTGCTGGGAGTTCTCATTTGAGGCCACGAGCTTCTGGCCAGGTGTTTGCCCTGAGACATGATCAGGCTGTGGAGGAGAATGAGAAAGTCATCGCAGGTACATTTATGCTTTATGGTATACCTGCTCTTGTACTTATTGACACTGGTGCATCTCATTCCTTCATTTCTGCACGTTTTGTTAAAAGGCATAAGTTACCATGCATTGCACTAGACGTAGTGATGTCTGTTTCTACTCCGACGGGCCAATCTGCTTTGGCTAAGCGTCTAGTGATGGGTTGCCCTTTAGAGTTCGAAGGGAACGTTCTGTTGGCGAATCTCATGGTCCTGGCGATGGACGACTTTGATTGCATTCTGGGAATAGATGTGCTGACTACCTATCGAGCTTCAGTGGACTGCTATCAGAGATTAGTACGCTTTCATCCGGAAGGGAGTGAGAGTTGGTTTTTTTATGGTGAGGGAGCGCGACCCCCGATGCCTTTGGTATCCGCTTTGAGAGCCTGTCGAGCTCTAGAGTCTGGCGGGGAAGGCTTCCTTATCTATGCAGTTGATTTGTCCGCTAAGAGTATTGGGATAGAGAGAATTCCTGTTGTGGATGAATTTCCAGATGTGTTTTCTGATGAGATTCCGGGCTTTCCTCCTGTTAGGGAAGTCGAGTTTGGCATAGAGTTGATGCCGGGTACTTCGCCTATTTCTAGAGCACCGTATCGTCTGGCTCCGTCAGAGATGCGTGAGTTAAAGAATCAGCTACAGGATCTTTTGGACAAGGGGTACATTCGTCCTAGTGTATCTCCTTGGGGAGCTCCTGTTCTCTTCGTGAAGAAGAAGGATGGGTCGATGCGGCTGTGCATTGACTATCGGCAGCTGAATCGAGTGACTGTGAAGAACAAGTATCCGTTGCCTCGTGTTGATGACTTGTTTGATCAGCTGCAGGGCACATCAATTTACTCCAAGATTGACTTGAGATCTGGGTATCATCAGTTGAGAGTCCGTGATCAGGACGTAGCCAAGACTGCATTCCGTACTCGCTATGGGCATTACGAGTTCCTAGTGATGCCATTTGGTTTGACTAATGCGCCGGCTATATTCATGGATCTGATGAACCGTGTCTTCAGGGAGTATTTGGACAAGTTTGTCGTGGTCTTCATTGACGACATCCTGGTTTATTCGCGTAATACGAAAGAGCATGTTTCTCACTTGCGGTTGGTACTGCAGACTCTTCGAGATGAGCAATTGTACGCCAAGCTGAGCAAGTGTGAGTTCTGGATGGATAGAGTGGTTTTTCTTGGCCATATCATATCCAGGGAGGGGATTTCTGTTGATCCAAGCAAGATTGAAGCGGTACTTAATTGGTCGCGTCCGACGACAGTTGCTGAGATCCGTAGTTTTCTGGGTCTAGCAGGGTATTATCGTCGCTTCATTCTGAACTTCTCTCAGTTAGCTCGACCGTTGACGCAGCTTACCCGCAAGGGTGTGGATTTTGAGTGGTCCTCCGAGTGTGAGGAGAATTTCCGTGAGCTTCGACGGCGGTTGACTTCTGCGCCGGTGTTAGCATTACCGTCAGGATCTGGAGGGTATGTAGTTTACACGGATGCTTCTCTTCAGGGGTTAGGTTGTGTCCTGACTCAGAATGGGCATGCGATCGCATACGCTTCTAGACTGCTGAAGCTTCACGAGGACAACTACCCAGTCCATGATTTGGAATTGGCAGCCATTGTGTTCGCTTTGAAGATCTGGCGTCATTATCTTTATGGCGAGAAATTTGAGATCTTCACCGACCATAAGAGTCTCAAGTATTTGTTCACTCAGGCAGAATTGAACATGAGACAGAGACGTTGGATAGACTTGCTTAAGGACTATGATTGCGAGATTAAGTACCATCCGGGAGCTGCTAATCTCACCGCTGATGCTTTGAGTCGCAAGGTGCGACTATCCGCACTTCAGACTTGTTCGATGTCTAGTGCGATCAGTGACTGTTGTACTTCAGGTTTTACCTTCAAGCATAAGAAAGGTATGCAGAGTATCCAGATGTTTGCGATATTATCTGAGCCAGCCTTGTATTCGCGGATCCGAGATGCTCAGATGTCTGATTCAAAGACCCAGCGTTTAGCTCGTCTAGCTAACGAGGGTAGCTCGTCTGGATTTCATTATCAGTCAGATGGCTTTCTGTGTTTGTCTGGTAGGCTTGTGATTCCACATGATGAAGAGTTAGCGAGAGGAGATTTTATCTCAGGCACATCGCACTAAGTTGAGTATTCATCCTGGGAGCAACAAGATGTACAAGGATCTACGTACTCGTTTCTGGTGGAAGGGAATGAAACGCAGTGTTTATCAGTTTGTTTCGAGATGTTTGGTGTGTCAACAGGTCAAGGCAGAGCACCGACGACCTGGAGGATTGCTTCACAGTCTGCCTATTCCTGAATGGAAATGGGAGTTTATCACTATGGACTTTGTGACCCATTTGCCGGTATCCCCGAGGAACTGTGATGCTATCTGGGTGGTGGTGGACCGACTCACCAAAGTCAGCGCATTTCATTGCCTATAGCCGAGAGTACTCTGTGGATCGCATGGCACGGATGTACATTCAGGAGATCGTCCGACTTCATGGAGTGCCTGTGAGCATTGTCAGCGATCGGGACCCCAGGTTTACTTCTAGATTCTGGGGGAGTGTTCAGCGTGCGATGGGTACTACTCTCAGTTTGAGTACAGCCTATCATCTGGAGACTGATGGTCAGTCAGAGCGCACTATCCGTACGTTAGAAGATATGCTTAGAGCGTGCGTCATGGATTTTGGTTCAGCCTGGCAGGATCATTTGCCGTTGATCGAGTTCGCTTACAACAACAGCTATCACACTAGTATTGGGATGGGACCTTTTGAAGCGTTGTATGGGCGACGTTGTCGTACTCCACTCTTCTGGGAAGAAGTGGGGGAGAGACAGGCTGAAGGACCGGAGTTTATCCAGCAGGCGATAAACATTGTTGATCAGATCAAGAAACGGATTAAGACTGCACAGGATCGTCAGGCCAGTTATGCTAATATCAAGCGTAGGCCTTTGCAGTTCGAGGTCGGGGAGAAAGTGTTTTTGAGAGTGTCACCTTTCCGCAAGATTCTCAGATTTGGCCTTAAGGGCAAGTTGTCTCCCAGATTTATCGGTCCGTTTGAGATCTTGGAGAGTATTGGCAATTTGGCTTATCGACTAGCATTGCCACCGCATCTATCCAGCATTCACGACGTGTTCCACGTATCTTTGTTGCGACGGTATGTGGCAGATGAATCTCATATTCTGCAGCGATCTGAGGTTCAGGTAGACAAGGATTTGACTTATGTTGAGAAACCTCTTCGTATCCTTGATTATAAGGATAAGGTTTTACGGAACAAAGTCATTCCTTTAGTTTTAGTTCAGTGGCAGCGCCGAGGCACTGAGGAAGCTACTTGGGAGCTTGAGGACAGGATGCGTAAAGACCATCCTGAGTTGTTTTGATTTCATTCTTTAAGTTGTGTTCAGTTGCAAACTCTGTAAACGTTTGATTTGAATAAAGAATGTTTCTAATTTCTGTATTTGCATTCGGTACTTAAGATCTGATTTCGAGGACAAAATATCTTAAGTGGGGGAGAATGTAGTAGCCCGTGCCCTAATTGAGTAATTAAAGGATTAATGCTAATTAATTGAATTAGGTATCGGACGGATCGGAAGCTCCGAAGGCACGATCGGAAGCTCCGAACAGGATCGGAAGCTCCGATGAGCGATCGGAGGCACCGATGTTATTACGTCAGGCATGACGTGTGGTTGGATCGGAAGCTCCGATCAGGACCGGAAGCTCCGATCATCCCTATCCGGAGTCATCAAGTGATATTTTGACGCATGGCAGATCAGGATCTTCGGAAGCTCCGATGACAGGATCAGACATTCCGATCGAGGTTCGGACGTTCCGATCAAGGATCGGAAGTTCCGATCGTTGTCTATAAATAGAAGGCCGAGACTTCACTTTCATTTGCCAATTCTGAGTTCTCCTTTCTTTTCTAGTCCTTTTGGAGCTGTTCTAGTCTTCTTAGGCTTGGTCCGGAGGTCGGAGAGGCGTTCGGTAGTCGTAGCGGAGTCGTGCCCAAGTTCTGGAGGCATCGACATCAAAGGGCTAACGACGGACGAAGGTATAGCTTTTGCTCCCTATAAATATTTAGGAGTATGCAATAGCTTAGTTAAGGCTTTTAGAGCACTTTAATGATAGT
Source organism: Henckelia pumila (assembly GCF_033568475.1). Classification (NCBI taxonomy): domain Eukaryota; kingdom Viridiplantae; phylum Streptophyta; class Magnoliopsida; order Lamiales; family Gesneriaceae; genus Henckelia; species Henckelia pumila. The sequence continues at coordinate 136,806,181 of NC_133123.1, forward strand.
AGTATCATTTGGCAGTGTAGAGCAGACTATAGGCGTGGACCTAGAGTTGGTAGAGCTTTCACTGTTTTGAGGTACGAAAGTACTATTCGAGATATCCTGACTGAGTACGCATGTATTATATGACTGCATGATTTATATGCCATGATATTATGCTGCATTCATTTGCATCTTGCTGTATCTCCTTCGAGATGTCTGTAGTAGGGTTGTACCCTATCCTGTTAGTGGATGGACTTCCATCGATTTGGGTCCGGCGTATCCATGGTTATCTCGGTATGGGAGCCACCTCCTGAAGCGACGGCACAGCGTGCTACATACCAGGGCCCGGTCTGTCTCTGTTATCTGATCCTTGACCTCGAGTATATAGGGAGTTCACTTTGCATGCATGTATACTCATACTCTCGCACTGAGCGTTTTATGCTCACGTCTCGTACTCTGTATTTTCTGGACACTCTATTCCATGGGGCAGGTTTGCGATTGGACGAGGAGGGTGGATCCAGGAGGGGCTAGTCAGTGGTTGGCCAGCTGGAGCTTCGTCTAGGTTTTATTACTGTTGTTTGGGTTTATACAGCTATTCGATTTGGTTGTATATTATTGGATAATTACAGATTCCTTTACTTGGGATTGTATAATGTTATTGGATTCCGCAGTTTTATTCTGATATCTGTTTAATTAAGTTAATTGCATGCATAAGTTCTGTTTAGTAGGTGATCCGGGTAAGGGTCACTACATTTCCAGAAAAATTATTTGAAGAAAGTCTTGCAGCGCTTCAACATGCAAGATAGTAAGCCAGTTTTAACCCCTCTTCCTATTAACTTCAAGTTATCTTCTGAGATGTGTCCTAGCAGTGAAGCAGAGAAGATGAAGATGTCTCGAGTACCGTATGCATCAGCAGTGGGAAGTTTAATGTTCGCTATGATTTGTACAAGACCAGACATTGCACAAGCAGTCGGAGCTGTCAGTCGGTATATGGCGAATTCTGGACAAGAGCATTGGAGCACGGTTAAGAGGATCCTTAGATACATTAAGGGTACCCCGGTTAGCCAACTTGTGGCTAAGGGCTTTTATGACTCTATGTATAAACAATCTTTGTTTGATATAATTTACATTAATTAATGGCATTTTCTTTATTTTTCTTCATATTGTTATATTGTGATATACTATTGTTGTTTTGATAAAGACCTTGAATATCCTATAGTGTAAGTAAGATGAGATAGTGAATAAAGAGAGATCACTATTATGAAACACATCTTATAGTCACTATATATTCTAAACAGTTCCTAGTCAATTGAGCCGTCCGCTAATAAGGATAAGGATCGCTCGAGATTGAGACTAGTATTTGTGATGCCAAGTACCACGTTTTATTGGTAATGAACATGGAGATGTTCAAAGCATGCAAATGGATATTCATACGATGAATGATCGAACTACCCTATTCAGACTTTCCAAGTGGTTATTATTATTTGAGTGGATAAGTCCGCGGTTTTGGTTGTACACCATTAGTCCTTACTACTTGAAACATCATTGAGACTCTATATGCTAGTACTGTACTTTGACTCGTTTACCGACTCTAAGTGGTCATCAGGTGTCGGGATTGGGTATAGTTACGACACATATAGGAGTCGATGCTTTGTTGTCAAGGATTCACCACATGCTTGCGAGTGTGGATATCCTATGCGATCTGAGGAGATATTAGTGTGACAAATCTCTGGCCATAGTACATGATGTGCTTTAGGTTACTTGGTTTCCTAGTAGCACATGCGATGTCACTGTTTGATCTTCAAGATGCATTGCATAGTTATCGAATCTCGAACGACTCTCGATGTACCAATGGTTGTTGATTCGATCGGGATATATGGATGAAGGGACCGTACTGTACGCTAACCAAAACCTACTGGTTCTTGCAGGCACTATCAGTGATACCAAGGGAATCATGGGGCGATGTTGCTAGACGCTCTTACCATGATTCGATGGGTAAGTCGGAAATTGTTGTTCCGAGTCACAAGGAGTTGTGAGCCCACGGCTAGCTGTATCCCTGAACCATTGAGGGTCACACAAGTAATGGATTACTAAACCCCGTTGAGATAGTTAAATTTAAAAAGTTAAATTTAACGAAAGAGAAGTTGGACTTCTTAACTAAAGGGAGTGGAATTTTCTAAAATGACATAGGGATGGACATTTTTGGAAATCACTGAATTCGGATTCAGAAAAATTATCTTGACTTTAAAAGGTGCAGAAATAGTTTCTGTGCACATTGATGAAATCGGTTTATCAATCGGAGTCATGATGAATTTTATATTAATTTCTATAATAACGGGCTTGGCTTGTTGGACTTAAGTTATGGATTGTGGGCCCTAAGTAGTTAGTGTCCTAATACAATTATAACTTAATCCAGTCTAGAAATTATATAAATATATATGTGTAGGTTTCGAAAATTACACGAGAATTCCACTTTGTGATTTTCGAAAATACTGCATATTATTCTAGGGGAATTTTCGAATTCTCCTCTTCCTTTTTTGGGAAAATTCGGTCTGTAATTTTTTTGAAAAGTCACTTACTGAATTGACAGATCAAATCTGTTTATTCTCTACGATAAACATCTGATTGATTTCTAGTGCAATAAATCAGAGGGTTTCTATTTTCTATTCGTGGACCTGATTCCGAAGATTGATCGAGCAAGTCATCGGTTCCCGGGATTTACAAGAAGAGCAGATTAAATTCTGTTGGAGTCCATAATCAAGCCATTGCTTGAAGAGGTAAAAATATTTAATTGTGATTTTTAATAAAAAGTGGGTCTGGTTTATGGCCCGTTCCCACCCTTAAATATGTATCCCCTACTTGTAATCGAAATTTATTGTAAATTTATTAGACTTAGTGGGAGATAAAGATTTGAAGACAAAGGTGGGCCCAGCAGACAATAAAGATCGAAGAAATGTAAATTGGAAGCTCAATGTAATAGGATTGCATTGCATACTTGCATATCACCTAGGATTGGACTTAGACTCGTGATTGGCAACCACGGGTCGATTAGTATTGGAGTCGATCATCCTAAATATAATATTTGATATTATAGTTATATGCATGTTTAGAACTAAATTGAATGAATCCCGCAAGCATACAAATGTTGATTGATGAGACGAATTTTTCAAAATTAAAAATTCCTAATTTTAAATATGATTTAAAATTGATATCAAGATTAACAAAATGGAATTTAAATATTTTTTAAATGTTCCTACCTTCCATCAATGATCAATGTATGAGATGCTACCCGCGGGCACGGTCTGGCTCATATTATTGGGGGGGCCCGTTCGTCGGAAAACTGTACATTGGATCGACACATGTTGTAAGTTGGGTGGAACTCCCATGGGATTGGCTCATATTATTGGGGATCCACATGACGACCGTCCATCACAACTTAATATTGATGGGTTATCTTGACATGTCATAATAAACGGCGTCATATTATTGGGTCCTTATTGGACATGAGGTAAAAAAACATGGGGATTGCTTTGAAAGCAATTGGGCTCTACATTTTGAAAATTATGGTTGGCTGATATTATTCGGGACTATAGTTTGTCAATTGACTCCATGTTCCCATTAAGGAAACAAGTTTCCCGTTTTCACTAGAGGGTAGTGAAATCGCTAAAATAGTGGGAGTGAAATTCATAAAATTAAATCTCGCCATATTTTATGTCTTAGTAAATTAATTAAACAATCACTGATTATTGTCTGTTTCTTTTCACTATTTCATTACAATGAATTCGCGCAATCCACTATAATCAATTCTTGAACAAAAAAAATTGACTGGCGCAAACTATACGGAATGGTTCCGTAAATTAAAGATTGTTCTAAACTCGGAGAAAATTTTCTACGTGTTAGAAAAGAATCCTCCAAAGGAAGCACCGGCTAATATAAGTCCGGAAGAATTGGAAAAACTTGATCAATGGTGGGACCATGATATCAAGGCTAAATGCTATATGCAAGCTTCAATGTCTGATGAACTCCAGAGGCGATTTGAGTATGCCGTGAATGCTGCTGACATACACATGCACCTCAAGGAACTTTTTGGAGCTCAGTCAAGGTCGGAGAGGTATGCCACCGTCAAAGAGTTCATGACATGCCGCATGCGAGATGGGACTTCTGTCCGTGAGCATGGGGTACACATGATTGGGCTAATTGAGAAGTTGGTAACACTCGATTTGACATTGGAGCATGAATTGAATACGGACTTATTGCTTCTTTCACTTCCTTTGTCGTTTGACGGATTTGTGGTGAACTTCAATATGAACAAGATAGAGGCCACCCTTGAAGAGATGGTCAATATGCTTGTGTCTTATGAGGCCACATTAAAGAAGAAAAAAACCGGTACTCTTGGTTGGCTCCTCTTCTTACTCCAAGAAGGGGCCAAGTGGAAAGGGTAAGAAACGTTCTGCCCCACCCAAGAAAATTGTACCAAAGAAGAAGGGCAAGACAAAAGCTTCAAACGTGAACATATCTAGAGATATTTTCCATCACTGCAAGAAACCCGGTCATTGGAAACGTAACTGCAAGGAATACCTCGAGCAGTTGCGAACTGTAAAGGGTATGTTTTACATTGAAATAAATGTTTCATTTAATACTACTTCTTGGGTATTGGATACCGGATGTGGATCTCACATTTGCAATGATTTGCATGTGATGACAAGAAGTTGTAAGCTTAGGATGGGTGAGACCCAGCTGAGGCTCGAAAATGGTTCCAGAGTTGAAGCCAAAGCAGTGGGAGACGTTTATTTAGTTTTGCAGAACAATTTTAAGTTATTTTTGAGAGATGTTTTATTTGTGCCAGATTTAGTTAAAAACATTATTTCTGTTTCTATGCTTGATAGAGATGGTTTTTCTTGTAATTTTGTGAATGAGATTTGCAATATTTACAAGAATGAATGTTTGATTGGAAATGGACAACTTGAAAACGATCTATATAACTTAAAATTAAAAGACGTTCCAATTAATTATGTTGATAAATCGGTAACAACAAATAAAAGAAAAAACGATAGTCAAAACCCGGCAAACCTTTGGCATGCTAGGCTAGGTCATATTTCCTCAAGGAGGATGAACAAGCTAGTGGGAGAGGGCATGTTTGATATGTCTGATATTAACTCTCTACCTACTTGTGAGTCCTGTAAAAGGAAAAATGACTAAATATCCTTTCAAAGGGAAGCCTGAGCGTAGTCAAAATCTGTTGGATTTGATCCATACAGATGTTTGCGGACCATTTAGTATCGGTACTAAATTTGGTCACACCTACTTCATTACCTTTACTGATGATTATTCTAGGTATGAGTATTTATAATTAATGAAATATAAGTCTGAATCATTTGAAAAGTTCAAAGAATTCAAGGTTGAAGTAGAAAACAAACAAGGTAGAAGTATTAAAGCACTTCGATCGGATCGAGGTGGAGAATACTTAAGTACCGAGTTTTTGAGCTATCTAAAAGAAAATGGAATTCTCTCTCAGTGGACTCCTCCTATGACACCTCAGCTGAATGGTGTCTCGGAGCGTCGCAACCGAACTTTGTTGGACATGATTCGATCTATGATGAGCTTCACTGAGCTCCCTCCTTCGTTTTGGGGCTATGCACTTGAAACGGCGGTATTGTTGTTGAACAATGTTCACACCAAAGCAGTGAATAAAACTCCATACGAGTTATGGAATGACAAAGCTCCTAAGTATTTGTACTTGAGGATTTAGGGATGTCCTGCTTATGTGAAGCAGACAGTGGGAGATAAGTTGGATAGTCAATCCACCTTATGTTATTTTGTAGGATATCCGAAGAATTCAATCGGATATTATTTCTATCATCCTACTGAAACAAAAGTGTTTGTTTCGAGGAATGCCACCTTCATAGAGAAGGAGTTCTTATTAGATAAGAAAGGCAAGATGATGGAACTCGAAGAAATTCGAGAAGAACCCGAGATACAAAATAACGATCCCACACCTCAAGAACCTTCAGTGGACACGCCTACACCTATGAGATCCGAGAGAACTTCTAGACCTCCTATTCGATATGGTCTTCTTCTTGAAGGGGATCAAAGTGAACCCGACATTGGATGTGATCCAAAAAACTTCAAGGAAGCAATTTCTGATGCGGATTCGAATTTATGGCTTCAAGCTATGCAGTCGAAAATAGACTCGATGCATACAAACCAAGTTTGTTCTTTAGTAGATCCTCCCGATGAAATTGTTCCAATAGGGTGTAAATGGATCTACAAGAGAAAACTTGGGCCTGATGGTAAGGTACTAACCTACAAGGCACGATTGATAGCAAAAGGTTATACTCAAAGACAAGGAGTTGACTATGATGAAACCTTTTCACCAGTTGCAATGTTCAAGTCCATAAGAATCCTTATTGCCATAGCAGCATGGTATGACTATGAGATATGGCGAATGGATGTGAAGACTGCATTTCTTAATAAAAACATTAAGGAAGAGATCTATATGATGCAGCCTGAGGGATTCACATCTATGGGAAGCGAACATAAGGTATGCAAGCTTCAGAGATCAATATATGGTCTCAAACAATCATCAAGAAGTTGGAACCAGAAATTTGATGAAACAATAAAGGACTTTGGTTTCATCAAAAACCCGGAAGAACCGTGCGTGTACAAGAAAGTAGTTAAGGATGCGGTGACGTTCTTAGTGCTTTATGTTGATGACATCCTACTCATTGGGAATGACGTAAGGATGTTGCAGTCAACAAACATATGGTTATCAGGTAGATTCTCGATGAAGGATTTGGGTGAGGCCTCCTATATTCTAGGGATACAGATCTATAGAGATAGATATAAGAGAATGATAGGACTCACTCAAGCAACCTACATCGTCACTATATTGAAAAGGTTTTCAATGGATGAGTCCAAGAGAGGACATCTACCTATGTGTCATGGAGTTTCTCTATCCAAGTCTATGTGTCCCAAGACTAACGAAGAGATAGAGAAAATAACACACATACCATATGCGTCAGCCATAGGTAGTATTATGTATGGGATGATATCTACCAGACCGGATGTAGCCTTTGCTCTGAGTGTCACGAGCAGATATCAGGCCAACCCCGGTCAAATGCATTGGAAAGCCGTGAAGGATATTCTTAAGTACTTGAGAAGGACTAAGAATATATTCATGGTTTATGGAGGAAGAGAATTGAAATTGGAAGGCTATACCGACTCTAGCTTCCAAAGCGACGTGGATGACTCGAAGTCAACCTCTGGATTTGTATTCATGCTCAATGGCGGTGCTGTCTCTTGGAAGAGTTCTAAGCAGGACACCACAGCGGATTCCACCACTGAGGCAGAATACATTGCAGCATCAGCTGCTGCTAAAGAGGCCGTTTGGATGAGGAATTTCGTCCAAGAGTTGGGCGTAATTCCTGAATCTGTTGGTCCAGTTTCGGTGTACTGCGACAACACTGGTGCCATTGCTCAGGCAAAGGAACCAAGGTCTCATCAAGGATCCAAACACGTACTGAGGAAATACCACATCATCCGGGAGATTGTGGAAAGAGGAGACATCACTGTCGAGAGAGTGGCCTCTACAGACAATATCGCTGATCCACTTACTAAGCCCTTGCCAGGACCATTGTTTGACAAACATCGCAAAGCAATGGGATTACGTAGTATGACTAGTTGGCTTTAGGGCAAGTGGGAGATTGAAAGAGTGGGTGCCGGGTTAGCCAACTTGTGGCTAAGGGCTTTTATGACTCTATGTATAAACAATCTTTATTTAATATGATTTACATTAATTAATGGCATTTTCTTTATCTTTCTTCATATTGTTATATTGTGATATACTATTATTATTTTGATAAAGACCTTGAATATACTATAGTGTAAGTAAGATGAGATAGTGAATAAAGAGAGATCACTATTATGAAACACATCTTATAGTCACTATATATTCCAAACAGTTCCTAATCAATTGAGTCGTCCGCTAATAAGGATAAGGATCGCTCGAGATTGAGACTAGCATTTGTGATGCCAAGTACCACGTTTCATTGGTAATGAACATGGAGATGTTCAAATCATGCAAATGGATATTCATACGATGAATGATCGAACTACCCTATTCAGACTTTCCAAGTGGTTATTATTATTTGAGTGGATAAGTCCGCGGTTTTGGTTGTACATCATTAGTCCTTACTACTTGAAACATCATTGAGACTCTATATGCTAGTACTGTACTTTGACTCGTTTACCGACTCTAAGGGGTCATCAGGTGTCGGGATTGGGTACAGTTACGACACATATAGGAGTCGATGCTTTGTTGTCAAGGATTCACCACATGCTTGCGAGTGTGGATATCCTATGCGATCTGAGGAGATATTAGTGTGACAAATCTCTGGCCAGAGTACATGATGTGCTTTAGGTTACTTGGTTTCCTAGTAGCACATGCGATGTCACTGTTTGATCTTCAAGATGCATTGCATAGTTATCGAATCTCGAACGACTCTCGATGTACCAATGGTTGTTGATTCGATCAGGATATATGGATGAAGGGACCGTACTGTACGCTAACCAAAACCTACTGGTTCTTGCAGGCACTATCAGTGATACCAAGGGAATCATGGGGCGATGTTGCTAGACGCTCTTACCATGATTCGATGGGTAAGTCGGAAATTGTTGTTCCGAGTCACAAGGAGTTGTGAGCCCACGGCTAGCTGTATCCCTGAACCATTGAGGGTCACACAAGTAATGGATTACTAAACCCCGTTGAGATAGTTAAATTTAAAGAGTTAAATTTAACGAAAGAGAAGTTGAACTTCTTAACTAAAGGGAGTGGAATTTCCTAAAATGACATAGGGATGGACATTTTTGGAAATCACTGAATTCGGATTCAGAAAAATTATCTTGACTTTAAAAGGTGCAGAAATAGTTTCTGTGCACATTGGTGAAATCGGTTTATCAATCGGAGTCATGATGAATTTTATATTAATTTCTATAATAACGGGCTTGGCTTGTTGGACTTAAGTTATGGATTGTGGGCCCTAAGGAGTTAGTGTCCTAATACAATTATAAATAAATCCAGTCTAGAAATTATATAAATATATATGTGTAGGTTTCGAAAATTACATGAGAATTCCACTTTGTGATTTTCGAAAATACTGCATATTATTCTAGGGGAATTTTCGAATTCTCCTCTTCCCTTTTTGAGAAAATCCGGTCTGTGATTTTTCTGAAAAGTCACTTACTGAATTAACAGATCAAATTTGTTTATTCTCTACGATAAACATCTGATTGATTTCTAGTGCAATCAATCAGAGGGTTTCTGTTTTCTATTCGTGGACCTGATTCCGGAGATTGATCGAGCAAGTCATCGGTTCCCGGGATTTACAAGAAGAGCAGATTAAATTCTGTTGGAGTCCATAATCAAGCCATTGCTTGAAGAGGTAAAAATATTTAATTGTGATTTTTATTTTTACTTGCAAGATTTTAATCGTTTGGATTTGATACCCACGATATGGAATCGTTCCATATCGAAAAAATAAAAAATTTTAACTTTCGCTGCTCCGGGTATCACATCCGTGTGATCAGAGAACGTGTGTTCCAACAGCAGTCAGCTGAGTTTCAAAACTGCAAACAGTTGTGGCGTTATCTACAACGGAAGCAGAATACATGGCAGCTACTCAATCTTGCAAGGAAACAATATGGATTAAAAGGTTATTGGAGGAGCTTGGGCACAAACAAGAAAAGATTCCTTTGTTTTGTGATAGTCAGAGTGTCTTGCACATTGCAAGGAATCCAGCCTTTCATTCCAGGACTAAACACAATGAGTTCAATTTTATTTTATACGAGAGGTTGTAGAGGAAGGAAGTGTGGATATGCAGAAATTCCATACGAAGGATAACATTGCTGATATTCTGACCAAGCCAGTGAACACAGATAAGTTTGAGTGGTGTAGATTCTCAAGTAGCCTAGCAGGAACGTAAGTAACAAGAATGACAAGATTAAAAGGATGTGTGGAGATGAGTTTGATTCTCAATCAAATCTCCAAGTGGGAAAAATGTAGGCAAAGGTGGCCACTTGGTATTAATTGAGGCAGAAAACTTTGAATCAGGACAAAGAGGTGGCAGGCCAAGTGGACGGCAAATATATGAAGGAAATTCATAATTGAATTTCCTTTTTCATTTGCACCGAGGAATTGCACTATAAATAGGTGCATCTTCTCGGCATTCCAGTATCCCATTCTGAGTTTCCTTTTCAGTTTAATAACATTCAAATATTTTGAGTGTGCTTCTATATATATTTGTGAGATATATTTTTTCCTGTATTAAGAGAGTGAGTGTCTCTTTGAAAACACAGAGAGAGGTTGTAATTCTCCAAATATTATAGTGGAATCTTTTGGTCTTGCCCGTGGTTTTTACCCTAATAATTTTTGGGGGTTTTTCACGTAAATCTTGGTGTCTATTTATTCTTCAATTTTCATAGTTTTTATCTCGTAATGTCGCACCTGGGGCCAACACTCTATGTTTTCAGATTTCAGTTTTAATCATGTATGTTCCAATTTTTGGCAATTTTTGGCAATTTTCTTCAAATATTCTTACATGACACTATACACGTCAGTTCCACATCATCACTGCATTTGTGTCACATCAGTGCCACATCGAAAAAATGACTAAAATTGCCAAAACAAAATAAAGATGGATTAAAACTGAAATCTGAAAACATAGAGGACCGAAATCGCAAAACGACAAACATACATGATTAAAAACACAATTTTCTCGTTAAATTAATATAGGCCACCCCAAAAATTTAATCATTTCCTTTGCCGAATGAATGAAGTACTAACTTTTTAAAACCTAGGTGTGTTCAATATTGGTACGATTTCTTAACTTGTTCAAAGCTTGTACGTTGAACATTAATTCTTCTAGCTTGATGTGTCTCATGCGAAATAGTCCACTTAATTTGAAGTATTTTAATTTGTTACATATTTAGCACAAAAAAAATTTATTTAAAAAATATCGTACTCTTGACATTATCTATTAATTTCTTATATATAATAAAGATCAAGATATATAACAAACCAAGATAATGTTGTTACTAATGACTATTATATATGGAGAATGCATATAATTAATTTGTCACCTCAGACGAGAGGCAACGTGAACTCTAGGTGGAATGCACCAAACCCTAATCTGCCGAAACATCATGATTTAACACATGCGTATTAAATTAGGCCTTCATGACACCATCATTAATTTTTTAACAAATAAATAATAATTTCGCCTCGTAAAAAACAATTTTTTTATTTTGTGGACTTAACCATTTACTTTCTTTTGGAAAGAAATTTGCAAGCAAAAATGACATGGTTACAGGAGTTTATTCATCGCGTATAGGCTTTTAAGGGCATCGTGGCATAACCGTCGAGGTGAAGTCAGGATCTAAAAGATCGAATAAAACAATACATAGACAAGTAAATCCCTTATGAATTCCAAGGTATACCCCTTTACTTTAATTATTAGGCACCTCATAAACTATTTGATTTCATGGAAGCAAGCGATGCTATAGCTAGATGACTCATAGGTAGTGTTCGCAATCTTTTAAAATAAGTAATTATGACAATGATTGCAAACAGAAGCTAATTGTGTGTCTATTTACGAGCTTTTCGAATTATTGAAGGATGATAGATCGAGCTCGTGACGAAGTCAAGACAAGATTACTAGCTAGCTCAACTCATCCTCTATAGTATAATGTACATCTCTAGCTAGCAATGGCACGTACATGAAAGGGGGGAGATTGGCAATATTCATGGGGGTGAAGCTAAGCTAGTTAACTCCTAATGATGATGATATGATTGTATAATATTCAAAATAAAATGACATTGATGTTGTTAGTGTGCAGCACGGAGTGGTGGTGAGTAGAAGTAATTTAAAAGGGCAGAGTGGTCAATTTGGGAATTGATGAAGGCTAAAAAAAGTTGCAGTATTTGGTGAGTTAGTCCACTGCAAAGCTTCTGATAATGGCTAGCCCACAACATCACGCATGGTGTATATCTGGAAAACAAGTCATTTTCTTGGCCAGCTGCTCAAATAACTCTCTCACATGTTCAGCCTATACCATTTACAAAGAAAGAAACAGATAAATATTTATATATATGGAATTAAAGAGACATTAATTATTAATGAACAAGAGAGCCTGAGTTTCATGAGTCGGAGGGGAGGGGATTCTTTGGAATTCGTGTTAGCTTAAGCTTTCCGGGAAATAATTCAACTCGTCGGGAAATAGCAATATTTTCCGAAGAAGCCATCAGGTTTGTGCGTCATTCAGAACATGATTATTAATTTATTAAGCGGCTGGGGAACATCTTTTTTTTTTTTTTGGGGTGGTTTCATTTAATTTCTTTCCACTTCATTCATTAGGGCACAGTTTCAAATTTTCTCTTTGCTATTTGTGCACATTTTTTAGTGCAGTTCTGTGGTCAAGCATAGATCTGAGCTGAAGGGAAATATATAATTTTTTAAAAAAAATCAAGCTTTCTTGCATGGAGTATATCATTTTCGTTCGTGGTTTTTGGTTCCCAAGAACTTCTTGAAATTATATGAATATATCCATGTTTCATCAAAGTCTTTTTCTTCATGCTTTAACATAAAAAAAAACACACAAAAAAGAAAGAAAGAAAGAAAGAAAGAAAGAAGAAGAAGAAGAAATCTTTATGGGTTTTTCCCCCACTTCGTCACATATTTGTGCATGCTTCGTATTTCTTAAAGCTACGAATTTTCCCTTCAAAAAAATTATCATTTTCCCCTCTGTTCTAGCTCATATCCTCCTGAGAGCTAGGTCGAAGAAAATCTTAGTCCCCTCCATGATGGGGTGATTCTCTACTATCCCTCATCAATTTGTTATTAAATTCTTGAGCTTTTGATCAGTTGATATATATAGAATTTCGCTTAATTTTATTTCCTTTGTCTAATTTGAAGTACTCCAAGTCAAGGGCTTTAATTTCTTTAATTATATATCCACCATTTCTCCAGTAATTTTTTTTAAACTTTTTTTGTTTGTAATTATGAGATCTACGAGCTTCTTGACCAGGGATAGGAGACAAAAGACAGCACTTTTAACATGTTTATTTGCAAATTCAAGAAATTAATTGCGTTTCGTATGAGTGCCTGTGTGTACATATAAACAGTAATGTTTTTCTTACTAAATTTTTTTTTTGATCTTCCCTGCGCATTTATTTAATTTCCAGTCCTTCATTAGAAGTATTACTATATATAATTGATTAACAAAACTTTGATAACATATTAAAATCACACTGATATTATATTATATATGATTGATTAGGGGTGTGAAATGGGACGAGGAAAGATCGAGATCAAGAGGATCGAAAACAACACCAATCGACAAGTTACATTCTGCAAGCGTAGGAATGGTCTACTGAAGAAAGCTTATGAACTTTCAGTTCTGTGCGATGTCGAAGTTGCACTAATAGTTTTCTCCAGCCGTGGACGAGTTTACGAGTATGCCAACAACAAGTAATGCTCACAACTCACCCTTCTTCTTCGTCTTCCTCTTCCTTATTCGTCTTCTAGGTTAATTAAGTAACCTAGAGTTACTACTAATTACTAATTACCTGCCATCCTCAAGCGTACAACATTAACATCTACATTAAACGAAAGCACGGTTTTTATTAAGCGCGCATGTGTGTCGCGCGCCTGCCTTAAAGTTTCAATCTGACCTGTTAGTGTATCATATATCACTTAAATATCAACTTGGAGTTATAGTTTAAATAATTTCTGTAACATAATTTGTGTTTATTAAAAAAATAAGTATTATTATAATTCATTCTCGGACTACATGTAAAGTAATATTATTGCATAAGGGTAGCGTTCATTTGTTTGCATATATAATAGTACAGACAGAAAAATCTGTAACAGCAGCAGAAGCTGCAGCCCGAGTTCTGATTCTTTCACATTTTTGATGTTAAAATCTAGCAGTTCATTTTTGGGATTATAGTTCCAATGCTTACCCAATCTAGCACACATATATATCTTCAAATATTTCCTTCATGTTTTCAAACACAAAGTATCTATTCCAGCAGAAGTACTGTTGTCTTACAACGATAAAGTTCTACAACACTCTTACACTAAGGTTCTTTGTCTTTCCAGTTTCATGTATCTTAGTCTATACACACAAACACACACCAATATATATATACACACACAGAGAACAACAATAAGTGCAGCACACGGTCTTGTATTATATATGTAAAACTATTTTATATTTTAATTGAGAACAAAATCGATAAATTATGTAAAATGATAAGAAGTTGTCACGGTGGGTATTTAAAAAAATATATAAGGGTAATATTGAAAAGTAATATATAAAAAAATCTTTTTCTAAAAAAATAATGGTGATCTTAATTTTTTTAAAAACAAATTATTTTGACAAATTACAAGATGTTTGGAAAAAAATTTACTAAACATATTTATTTGAATAACTTATAATCTCAGTCAAACACCTTCGAAATATAACAATTTCTATATCAACTTTACAATGAATATTAAATGTACTATAATAAAAGGTTCCATGTGTATGTAAAAATGGTTGAGATCGTATATCACAACCAATTATTTACAACGACCAATTAAATTTTTATTTTGTAATTTCTTCACGCATCCTTTACATATATGTTAAGTTTGAAATCATGATGTATATATGTGTGTAGTATTAATTAATTAATTATATCTGAGATAAAATATTGCATATGTATGCAGCATTAGGTCAACTATAGAAAGGTACAAAAAGTCAACAGCAGATTCCTCAAATGTGTACACCACTCAAGAGATCAACACTCAAGTACGTGATGATCAGTTTGAATTCATGCATGCATGTGCTTGAATATATATTAGTTATGTTGTGAGCCCACCAAGCCCTTGATATATAAACAAGATCAGATTATATATATATATAGCAAAAATATTGCAAAACAAAACCTGAACTTTTGTATATATATGATGATTATAATCACCACCAGATGCGAATTCGATGAAAAATCGAGCAAGGCTCCAACTAAAATGTGTGTGTCTCTGTGTGTGTATATGTATGTTCATCTGTTTTAAAAGTGTGTAGATTTTGTTTGCATAAAATTCATCAGTCGCGCCTCTATGATCAAACACGCTGACCTATTTTTTGGTGGTTGTTTCTTATTATTTGAATGCAGTTTTATCAACAAGAATCCAAGAAAATGCACCAGCAAATACAGATGCTCCAAAACTCCAACAGGTAAATATCAATCTTTTAAAAATGTCACTCGCGGCCATTGTAATTACATGCAGGAAAGAATATATGTACATATATATATATATATGATCCAAGAAAAATCCGAATACTAAATGTGTGTTTGCATTTGTTTTATATATAGTTTTTTGGAGTTTCTCTTTATGAGAATGGATTTTTTTTTTGGAAAAGATTTTGTTAATGAAGTGTAAATACAGTTTAATGTCTTTCGTAGGCATCTTTTGGGTGAGGGTTTGGGGTCGTTGAATGTGAAGGAGTTGAAGCAGCTCGAAACTAGGCTCGAGCGAGGCATCACAAGAATCAGGGCCAAGAAGGTATATAAAATATATATAAATAATTACAGGAAATCAATATATAACACCACTGTTTTTTTTGCTAATTATTCTTTATGTTATTGTTTTGCTCCAACAGCATGAAATGATACTGGCTGAAACTGAGTTTTTGCACAAGAGGGTACTTTTCTTCAACTTTACATATATCCATGAATCTTTGAAAACACAAATTAATTTAACTATATATTCGCAGTACCAGATATTAATGTTGTTGCTCCTCGTGACGAATTCGTGATGACCATCTGTTTTTTTTCCGACAGGAAACTCAGCTGGAGCAAGAAAATGCCTGTCTCAGGGCAAAGGTAATTAATGTTACTCATGCAACATTATAATAATGCGAACATTAATCGAAGATGATTAATTCTTGTTATATAACATATATATCATGATTACAAAAAAATTCAGATAGCAGAAAACGAGAGGCTCCAGCAATTTAGCATGATGCCTGCTGGGCAAGAGTATAGCATCCACACTTATTTCACAAGCAACGCGCTGCAATTGAACATGATGGAGACCGCGTCGGTGTACCCTGTTTTGGACAAGCCGCCGACTCTTCATCTCGGGTAGTACTAATTCTTTACATGCATGAAATCAAGCCTATACATGTCATGTTTATGCTTAAATATTTGTTCATCTTCTATATATATATGCAGGTAGTCGATTTCTCGACGGTGTTGATTGTCCGATCCCGAATAACATACAAGTGTTTCCACTGTAGTATTTAACAAACTGTATCGTTTTGGAGGCATGGAATTAGTACAGTACTTGAATGTGTTGTTCTTGCATTTTCTTGATGATCACTGGATTTATATGCAACCTATAGATGATTCTATGAATCCATCTCGTTTCCTTAGAACCTTAGTATCATGAAGTGCTTCATGTTATGGGAATTTTGATTATCACGAGTTCTATTTTTTTTTTTTTACCAGATATGTCAGCAATTACAAATTTTAATTTAATTAAAAAAAAGAAGTAAATTCAAAATGATGCAATTAATAATTGCGCATGCAGCAGCCTCAATAATAAAAAATAGAGTTATTTGCACTAAACATCCCTGTTAAATATTGAAAATGCACATTTTTCCCCTGTGAAATTTTAATAGGCATCTTCAACCCTAACCTTTTAATAAATTAGCACACTCGCCCCTTCAGATGAATGATTGTTGCGCACGCACCCCTCATGCGACTGGGCAAATATTTTGATATTTTTTTGCACCAAATACCCCTGTGAAATATTAAAAATGCATATTTGACCCCTATGAAAATAATTTTTAAATCTATTCAACCCATAATACACAATTTTTATTAAAATCTAATTATAAAATATTTAGCAAACACTTTTTGTTTTATTAATTTTATTTTTAATTTTAAATTTATTATGATTATATAATTATTTTCTAAAAAATATACTTATTTTATCTTATTATCATTATTTTATTAAACTTTCTTCTTTTTTCAATTTTTTCATTAAACATTCATTCATAAAAAATATTTAAATAATTTCAAGTACCAAAATATTGAACTAAATCGATAAGTTTAAACATATTGCTTTTTCGATTTAGAACTATATATTATTGAGCCAAAATTTAAATTTTTCAAGAATATGCATTGCACAATTTGTAATAAATAATAAAAAAATAACATGCTTATATAATTCTAAATCGAAAAAGTAACATTAGTGAACTTATCATTTGGTTCAATATTTTGGTATTTTTAGATATTTAAATCCTTATTTATGAATCATGTTTAATAAAAAAGTTGAAAACACGAAGTGATTTGATAAAATAATGATAACGAGATAAAATATAATTTTTTTAGAAATAAATTAATTATAAATTAAAATTAAAATTTAAAAATAAATAAAATTAAAATGTTTGAAAAATATTTTATAATTAGATCTTAATAAATATTGTGTATTATTATTTAATGCAAATTCTGCAATGCATTTTAAAAAATTTAGATTTTGGTTCTAAAATCTATAATCCTAAATTGAAAAGTAATACGCATGAAATTATCATTTTGATTTAATATTTTGGTACTTTTAGGTATTTAAATCTTGTTTTTGAATGCATTTTTAATTGAGAAGTTTGAAACAAGAAGAAAGTTTAATAAAATAATGTTAACAAGATAAAATAATAATATTTTTTAGAAAATAATTATATAATCATAATAAATTAAAAATTAAAAATAAAATTAATAAAACAAAAGTGTTTGCTAAATATTATATAATTAGATTTTAATAAAAATTGTGTATTATAGGTTGAATAGATTTAAAAATTATTTTCACAGGGATCAAATATGCATTTTTAATATTTCACAGGGGTATTTGGTGCAAAAAAATATCAAAATCTTTGCTCAGTCGCATGAGGGGCGCGTGCGCAACAATCACTCATCTGAAGGGGCGAGTGTGCTAATTTTTTAAAAGGTCAGGGTCGAAGATGCCTATTAAAATTTCACAGGGGAGAAGTGTGCGTTTTTAATATTTCACAAGGATGTTTGGTGCAAATAACTCATAAAAAATATATATGGCTGCCGAAGCCTGATCCTTAGGTAAATTAATAAATACTTAATTTAACGTTGGGAGCTTTGGTATTATCATCGACCTCATAATTCGTCAAATACCAAATCGCCAAGCTACGTGAAATAAATACACAGGCATTAAATTAATCACAATATTTTTTTTGAAAGTATTAAATTAATCACAATTAATTGCGCATGATCTATGTTTTTGAGGCGCTTCAATGCAAGTTTGGTGGAGGGGACTGGAGCTTCAACTTTTTATTTTTATTTTAAAAAAAAAACATATTAATAATATATCAAAACTCTTATTTAGTGTCATCTCAATTTTGTGATTTAAATATAAAAAATTTATTACTTCATTCTCCATTTAAATTTATGTTGCAATTTATTAAAGGTAATTAAATAAATAACACCAAGCCTCTCAAATTTTTAATTATGTATTCGCATCCGAGTGTTTAAGAAATCACAAAAGGGATATAAGGAAAATTCATTAGAATTTTTTTTAAGAAAAATTGTTTTTTTGGTCTTCTATGTTTGTCCATTTGCGATTTCGATCCTTTATATTTTCATATTTCAGTTTTCGTCCGCTATTTTATTTTTTTGGCAATTTTAGTCATTTTTTTCGACGTGGCGCTGATGTGACACCAATGCAATGTTGAAGTGGAGCTGACGTGTACAGTGCCACGTAAGCATTTTTTAAGAAAAAAGATTGAAATTGCCAAAATTCAAACATGCATGATTAAAACTGAAATATGAAAACATAAAAGACCGAAATCACAAAGTTACAAACATATAAAACCAAAATTGCAGTTTTCCCAATTTTTTTTTTAATCTTCGAAATTTTTTTTAAAAAAAAAAACAAAGAAACACACATAGGAAAGCTAGCTATGTATCACGTTCTTGTATGTATATATAGAGAAGAAGAAGAAACAAGATTGTTAAATAAAATGACGACCGTAGGTGGTGAAGTTAAAGAAAAGGAGAGCGAAAGAAGGCTGAGAGTGTTATGCCTACATGGGTTTAGGACCAGCGGAGATATCATCAAGAAACAACTCAACACCAAGTGGTCGGAATCTGTTCTACACAAAATGGATCTTGTTTTTGTCAACGGACCTTTTCCATGTCGGGGATCGCCCAGGGTCGAAGGAATCTTTGATCCTCCGTATTACGAGTGGTTCGCTTACAACGAGGTCAGCTTTTTGCAAACCTTTTTTTTTTTTTTTTTTGTAGTCATTCATGACATGGGATTTTGGATTGCTGATTGCTTGGAATGTTGTTTCTGTTAGGATTTTACAGAATACGAGGATTTCGATGAGTGTCTTGCTTACATAGAAGATTGCATGGTTCAGTACGGACCGTTTGATGGGCTTCTTGGCTTCTCACAGGTACTGTACTGTCATCATGTGTATTTGCACGAACATATCATAGTTAAGTGTCCGGTGAATATCATCTGATTTACGTTAAAAACAATTCAGGGAGGAATTCTATCTGCTGCACTGCCTGGATTACAAGCCAATGTAAGTCCGGTTCCGGCTTTTAACGGTTCTTTAATGTGGATATTTGGGTGTAATGCTACTAAGTGTGGTTGAGTTGCAGGGTGTGGCTCTCACAAAGGTACCCGAGATCAAATTTGTGATCGTACTTGGGGCAGGAAAGTTCCAGAAACCGTCGGTGGTGCGAGTGTCTTATCCAGCGCCGGCACATTGCAAATCAGTGCATTTCATAGGTTGGATATGTTGTCTTTAATCTGCCTGCCTTAATTGTCTGCTTCTCCAATGATTTGTGGTGAAATGGCCCTTTTTTTTTTAATCTTTTCATAGACAGCCGGAGATATGTAAAGCTAGGAATTTTACTTGGAGAAAGCATACTTAGCTTCCAATTGACTTGTATTATTATTACACAGGGGCCACAGATTTCTTGAACCCTTATAGTGTTCTGCTGGTCAAAGAGTTTGTGGATCCTGTGGTGATTCATCATCCCAAAGGCCACACTTTTCCAAGATTTGGTGAAGTATTTTTGTAGCTTTTTTTTTCTGTCAAATTAAACTACATAACAGATATAGCCAAATGAATGACAGTATGTTTCTTGCCGTCCAGATGAGCAAAGTTTGAAGACCATGCTAAGCTTTCTTGACAAGTTACTGGAAGAGGTTAAAGGAGTGGAAGAGCAAGAAATGGAGGCAAATAACACAGAGGGATAACAAAAATTGATGCTTCAAATTAAATGCCACGCTTATGCTATTCATAAGAGGAATTTAAGGAGAGAATTATAGTATTTTTATTTTATTTTCTTAGTTTTTCTTTTTTCTGGGAACTGCAAATTACACTTTGATGTTGGCTTGTGTAACCATTGT
This sequence comes from Henckelia pumila, assembly GCF_033568475.1. NCBI lineage: Eukaryota > Viridiplantae > Streptophyta > Magnoliopsida > Lamiales > Gesneriaceae > Henckelia > Henckelia pumila. Next base: position 136,826,649 of record NC_133123.1, read on the forward strand.
CACCGCGATTAATGAAATAAGAACGAAATCTCAATTGTAGTACCCTGTGTGCAGCATCGACACAACCGTACTTCAGACAGCTAATAGTATCCCTTGTGCATTTGAAAAAGGTGCTCAACACATAACCAAGGCTACTTCTGTTCCACCACGATCCAATGGTATAGTGTTAGAACTTAGAAGTTCTCTCGTCTTCTTCCGACGTAACATAGAATTACTTTCATTTTTTTTAAAATTTAATTTCATGTGTGGTAGTAGCCCATGTGAGTAGAATTAAGCATGCACTCTATAATGAGCAACTCTGTAACCAAAGTAAAATTGTGAAAAGAAAAAAAAAATCAAGAAAAGAGGGAAAACAGCAAATAATTTAGACTGAGTTGTAACATTTTCTATATATATGTATGCACATATATATTAAATTTTAACACATTGCCTAACATATAGTACACCCACTAGCTACAGCAAGAATCTTCAGAAATATCTATACCAAAAATGTTTGTTCCTACGGAATTTGGGCAATTTCAAGCAAAATTTTATGTAAAGACTGAGGCTTTGAGAAAAAAGGACAATGGTCGCTGCCTTTGATCTTGAAGACTCCTTCGGGTGGGTTTTCTCTCACAAGCTTTTCTTGTACATCTGGCGAAAGGGCATGATCATCCAGCGTTTGAATGTAGAATCGACGTCCAGTTCCATACTTTTCTTCTGATACACACAGTTTCTCCATCATGGGAATAAGAGGAATGGGTCTCATGGAAACCATAGCTAAAGCAACATCCTGGAACAAGATGATAAAAATCATGCAGTTGGTCTAAGTGTGACAAGAAAAAAATCGTATACTTCATATTCTTCGAATGTGTTAAACGATCATTCCAACAACCAAATTCAGTCAAAATCAAAATGCACCCGACAAGATGAAGTCTTGTATTTCAGATTACAAGATAAAAATGTCAAAACTTGGTACATTTCACTTGTTCATAGTTAAAATACATATTGAAGGAAAATAAAGGATTTATATACAGGTTCAAAAACGCCAAACAAATTATGGTATGCCTGACATAAAAAAAACACACTTTCAAAAGCAAATGGCATAAGCAATCGCTTTTCAAGATTATGTGTGTTTGGATCGAGAAACCACCGCATCATATTGAGCTGTTACGTTACTTCATATCCGACCCAGCGGTAGCTCTAGTTATGTTCATTCTGATTTCACCAAGTTACAATGACGTACTTATTCGAGGTTGTACTCATAAAAGACAACAGATCATCACACTAAATGGCAAACTGAAAATGAATGTGTAGTGAAGAAACATTATGTAATGCTACGTAAACATTTCACAAATCTTAAATATGATCCATACTACAAAATTAGTAAAGATTCCCACAAAACTCTGTTGGATGTGAACATACCTTAGCAGGAGATTGATTAAAATATAACCCATGCATTTGTTGTTTTTCAAACATGAATGCCGTTGGAGGATTGTCTTTACCATTACCATAAATCAGAGACTTCGACTCAGGTGAAAAAATTTCTGCAGAACCAAGCTGCAAGAGAATTATGTCAATACACAAAATAACTGAAAAAAAGTACCACAAATGCGTGACGTAGTCCACAAGAACATGATGTCCTGTCACATGTGTGCCTGCTAAAAAAACCAGGCTAGATGGAAACGGGAAAATTCGCTGACGGATCATGACAGATGATAAAGGTAATGAAGACCAACATATTCATTTTCTATGAAGGAAACAGACAAAGTTTGAATCATTTTCTCATAGGCCAGTGGAATTTTAAAATGTAATTTCGAGAAATTCAGATTAATTATGAGTTCCAATGTTCCAGTGATTTCGGACATAGCATCAAGCTACTTTCACAGAGAAAAGAAACTTCGAGACAGAACTTTAAACACACCTCTTCAGCAAACACATCAAAAGGCCTCTGACCATTAGATATCATTGTAGCGCAAAGGTATATGGCTTTTGATATCTTCTCCGGGAGATGTTCTAACGCATAGGAAATGCAAGCACCTCCACTACTGTGGCCAACCAATATTACCTGCAAAGACTCACCTGTCACTCAGCCTGCAACCAATGCCTGTCGATAGAAACTAAAAGTGGACTTAAAATCAACTATAACTTCCAAGTACTTCCTACCTTTTCATCCTCCGACAATTTCTGCAGAAAATCAATCAACGGTTTTGAGTACTCTGCCAGTGTAGCGACCTTGTTTGTATCAGTTAGGTCAATACCAGATCCTGATAGATCCAAGGCTGTAGGAAGTAACCCTGATTCCTCGAGTGATGCAATAGTTTTATACCAACACCAAGCTCCGAATCCTTCGCCATGTACCAAAACAAATTTCTTTGTTTTGAGATTCTCCAAAAACTCTGGTAACTGTAAATGATACAATTATAAAACGAGTGAAACAAATGTTTGAATATTAGATAACTTGCAAATAAAAAAAAAAAAAAAAGATTATCCCTTAAGGACATCTTTAGGGGCTTGTGCTCGTCTAAAGAAAATGCTTGCAAAAATATCCAACCAGCCAACTGACAAGTGATAAGTAACTCAAAGGAGTAGTGGCATATCTTTAATCTTTCAAGAAACCATATAAAAATCAAACCACCCTTTGCACCAAAGTTTATTAAATATCCCAAAAAGGACTCCTCAGGCATAAAAATAAGAACCACCTTTCTACTTTCTCAATGGAAAAGTCCATAAATCCCAACTTTTTCCACCCTTTGAACAGGGTCATGAATCTTGGCCACACTTTCTATGTACGGCAAAAAGAATAAATACAAAATAAGAGATAACACAAATGACCGAACCTTTTTCCCTTTAGATCCTAATCGTGGCTCCCCAAATTCAAAACAAAAATCCAGCCACAGAAATACCAGTAAATTAACAAGGAAATTAGAGCAGACTTCAAAAGAAGCAAAAACAAGCATAAGGCACCACAAACATAAAATTTATTTCACCTGTTTATTATTAGCAGGGGCATTAGAAAAAGGGTCAGACAAATTGGTGGTGCGGCGGCGAGAGCTGGTGGATCCAATTCGCCTAGACATGGACCCATTCTCAAATCTCTGAGAAAGCTGATGCTGCTGAATAGCCATAGCAAGCGCTTGCCTGTGCAGCAATTCCTCCTCTGTTGCACCCTTCCTCTTAGACAACGAACCCCTTTTACTCCTTGATCCAATCCCACCATTCTTGCTATCTTTCTTAGGCATGCACATGAGCTTATTCCCCATTTCGGAAAAGCAAAGATTGAATTTTTAACAAAGCCCGGATATAGTTTTCTTGGTTAGTCAGCAAAAAAACCAGAGAGGCAGGAATTGCATTCGAGGGTAAGAGAAACAAGTAGGTGGTGTGGGAGAAGAGTGGTTTTATTTTTAGAATACTGCCTAATAATGTAATTGCGGTGATTAAATTAACTAAAAAACCAAAATAAAATCGTATAGGAACAAGGACCCGAAAACCAGCTCAACTGCAAATTTAAGCAAGCAATTTAATGCAAGTAATCTTTTTCAACGTTCATTGTCTGCTTGCACTGACTCCCACTCCCATTGAGGTGGAGACAAAACAACAATATGGCCAATTTTTTTACTAGTATTTTTTTCTTTTTTTCTGACAAGTCTTAATATTTATTTTATCTTTGTGTTTCTTGTTCTCTTGTTCCTTCATTTTCCCCTTTCTGTTATTGTCTTTTTCGCCATTGAATAACATCGCCTTCGCCATTCATAAAGGTCTAATGATAACGAGTCATCGAAATCCCGATTTCATGATTAGTCATTTGAAGAACATTTTAATGTTAATATTAATATGAACAATCACTTTTGGATCAAATTTGAATATTTTAAAAAGAAAACAGTTTTTAAATTTAAATTTTCTTAATTCTCACGCTAAGAGTTCGTAATCCTCAATGAGTTGGCAATGTCCGGTCTTAAGGGGAAAAGCGGTTGATTCCTTTCCAAAAATTTTGGTTTTTATTTTGGTTCAAGTCAAAAAGATGCGATAATTTAATGGCCTAAGAATTAGTTGATTGACCGGAAACTTAACACTTCAAATTATAGAATATTTAAAGTGTATGAAAAGTGAGGGTCCATCCATATGTATTCAAACTTTCTTTTCCATACAGGAAAAAGACACATGCATCAAACCTTGCAGTAAAGCAATATTATTAATGAACGATCTCTCTTAGCCAAGAAAGATCATTTATTAATGAACGACTACGGTTTTCATGTCATAAAAAAATTTTTAAAAAAATGACCAAGTCACGTTTTTAATGATTTGATCATAAATTTATAATTAAAGTACTAGCATTAATCATCAATCAATGTTCCCCGGCAGCTCTAGATTCTGAAAATTTAAAAAGACAATACAACTAATCAAATTTATACCCTCTGAAGAAATCAGAGGAAACTTGTAACAACTCTGCAAATTGTAATCTAGAGCAATTTGGTTCACCATTCGCATATTAATGGGAAGAATGAAACTTTACTACGCAATACAGAATTACAGATGAGCAGGAGAAGTGCTACGGCCAGTGAGACTTGTATCGGAATGTGACCACGACTTTGAAATCAAACTAAGTAGAAATATGTTCTTAGACAATTACATTCACACATAGGCAGCCTAAAGTTCCTAAGAAGCTTTCTTAGGATCCTCATCTTCCTCATCGTCATCAGAATCACCACTTTCTCGAAACCGTGGGTTTTTCTCCTGAAAAATCAAAATGACAATGGATATGATGAGGACCAGAGACATGGCGTTTTCCCCATAATTCAGTTGATTCTTAAAATACAAAACATAGGTAATCAGATGAGAGTGGGGTCCAAAAATACAAACAGGCTTCAGTAATCCAATAAATCTCAATTAGATAGCGTAAATGAGACCTTAGCATACATCTTAGCTGTGATTAAAAGAAAAAAAGCATACATCTTAGCTAAGCTTTTGTTATCAAATAAAACAATCCCCAAAGCTTTCAACAGTTTGCAACATAGTCGTACATAGAGCAACGTTGAATGGTTGAAACAAACAGAAGCAGCAGCAGATCAATTTGGGACGAGATTTTAAGTAATAACAGGTTGAAAAAAGTATTGTCCTAGATTAACAACAAAAACTCACAGGTCTGGATACATGCTCTGGAATTCTCCGGTATACATAATCTGACCTTCTCTTTGAGAACTCTGAACCCCCACGGTCATCGTCCCGGTATCGTTTACGAGGGTAATCTGTTTTTTCAAAGTATGGCAGCAACCAATGAGTTTTAGACTAGACGACAAAGACAGTTTATGCCTCAACAATAAGAATACCTCTGCCATGGCGGTTAGGTCGCCCCTGATAATAGTTTCCACTATGTCCACCAACTACAAAAATTGAAGGTCATAAATAAGAGCAGTAGGTTCATAGACACAAAGATTAAACACCAGCATGTAGCTAAATCCTCTGAAGATATTCAATACAACCACTTACTAATCCATATACTATGTACCATGCGTAGAGTTATAGATTTACTCATGTCATAAAATATATCCTACAGAAAAGTAAAACTCCAAACATGTATGAACAACATATACTTCAGCAATTCAATATTACAAGCAAGATGATGAACTTGCCGTGTTTCAATATCTATGCATCCATAAGCAAATGAAAATCAGTAAACGGCCATCGAGGAAAAATATTTTTAAATTGTGGTTAAATATTTATACAGAAGATTATACGTGTGTGTGTGTTTTTTTTTTTTTTTGGAAGGAAATGGAGATTTTAGGAGTATTTTTTTTTTTTTTTTTAGATTGATTTTACGAGTATTCTGTGTGCACATAAAGTGAAAAAAATCCAACAAGGACCTTTAGTTTTGTGATCGAAGCCAAGCAAATCAATTTTAAAATTGCATGCCCACTCACAGTCAGGTGTCATAACGGCTGGAAAACTGGCACCATAATCCACTAGCTGCCTCTGTGCTTCCAACTCTTTTTGTACTAACTTACCATAACCACCTCTACGTACAATAAATCAAGGAAATTTACAGACAGATATTAAATAACAGTATACCGGTGGATATTCTTGATCTTTTTACTATAGAATTGTAAGGCATAAAAATTTCAACCAATATACAAGCGAAAAACAGAATGACATGCACAATGGCACCCCGGGGGGGGGGGGGGCGGTGGGGGGGTTGGTTGTTTGGGGTGGTGGTGGAAAGGGATGGGACCTAAAAAATCCAGTAAGACATGGTATAGATGATAAAGGCTAGAGCCTATCTGTTTGACAGAACTCTAATATAAGTCTTATCACAGTTCCAAAACCGATCATTCCAATCCTAATAGACAAGGGAACCATAACGATGTATCTCATGAGGTAATAAAACTAATTAAATTTAATTATTCAATAATTTTATTAGAGAATCTCACGAATATTTTATATTTCACTAAAAAAGACTTTAAAATATGGTTAGAATTTATATTATGAAAATTTAAGTAGTTTATATTACATAAATTAGATTGACTAATTATCCTCGCGACCCTAGAACTTATGAAAAATTACAATTTCAGTTACGATTTCACATAATTTTGGTTGTAATTTATTTATAGGAATCAAAATCAAAAAATGATTTTGCTTTTGATTATTTAGAGACGGTTCTGGTTTCGGTTCACGGTTCCGTCAACTCCAACATAGTAATGCTCCTCAAAATACACAGTAGTTCCCTCAGAATTGAAAGCATGCAAAATCTTTTCAAAGAATATTAGCAATTTCATAAGAAAACCAAGTAAAATCAAGAAATGAATCCAAAAATTTAAGAAGTTGAAATAATAGTTGTTCTAAACAATAGGTTAAAAGGATATCTGGATCATAGTCAGTCCGATACTCATCCCTCACCTGGGAAAAAGAAAAAGAATCAATTAGTTCTAAAAGTTGTTAGGAGGTTGAAGAAAAATTATTTGCATCACCTGCCCACCACTTCGACCACGACCCCACTGTCTGCCCTCTTGATACCCCCAATCAAAATCAACACGGATAGGACGATCATCGAGAATTGTACCACTAATATATTTCACACAATCTTCAGTATCATCTCTAGAGTAGTACCTGACAAGCACAAGGTTCCAACATGAAACCATATGATATAAAACAACTTTCCACATTGTTATATCTCAAAGAGTATAAGGATGAACAACATAAAGCAATCAAGTATTATAGAAACTTAAAAGCTACATAACAGAAATGGAAAATATTAATCTGTTACAACTTAAATCACCTCAAAGACATAAATCAGCAGAAAAGGACATCAGAATTGGACAAAATAGCTACTATTAGTGTTACTGCAAAAATGTGTCATTTTCTTCAACATTTACCAGAAAAGTTTTTAAGAAGTATCAAGTATATAATGGCACATACTCATGAATTGATCGATGTATTAATTTTGAAGAAAAGCTACCCGACTTTTGGCACATAATTCAAGTTAATAATATGCTAGGAAATATGTGTGTTTATGAAAAAATTATTTTCCCTAACAAAAATTGTATTATGTTTTCTGAATTATGATTTGAAAGCAATTGGATATATTTTATAGCATTTCTATGTTAGAAAAAATATATCCTATAAATATTACACCATATCTATACTAAACAGCTGAAATCAATTTAATAAACTTCCAGCCCATCCGATGTCACTTTTTATTTCTGAGATGATCAAAAGAAGGAAATGTTAAAAAAATTTCCGGCTTAGAACTAATACCAAAGGAACTAGAGTATATCAATTTAACGTGAAGGCTTACACAACAAAGCAGAATCCACATGGTGTTTTAGAGTTCTTATCCAAACCCATGATTATCTTCTTAATCTCTCCAGTTCGAGAGAATAGCTCATACACTTGCTCCTCTGTTGTGTAAAATGACATGTTTCCAACATAAACTGTGGTCGAGTTTAACAGAACCTCTTCAAATTCTTCCTGTGTCCCAGAAAACCTCCTATCCCGATAAGCTGATATCTTGTTCGGATCCTAAGGCAAAGTTAAAACAATAAATATAGTAAATTGGCAACGCACCAAGAACAAGAAATTAAGAGTAAAGCATGTACAATTTCTGAAGTATGTGGTGCCGCATTAACTGCTGAATGATCAACTATCCCACAAATCCCCAACAGAAATTATGAAGTGATAATGGACGAACCCAGAAGCTTATACCGTGCAATATCAAAATTAAAATGCCAAAAAGATCAAAAAATAATTAAAAAACCCACAAACTGTATCAAAAGAAACCGCGCCAAAGTCGTGAGATTGAGGAGAAAAGAAAGCAAAAATCCGTGAAGCATAAAGCACAACACTTTATGAAGAACAAACAAAGAGCTCAAAATCCCTAGCTGCAAACTGGAGTTCCATAGTGCAAGTGCGGCATAATGAACACAAAGATACTGTTCAAGAACCTTCAAGTGCTCTTAAATAGTTAAAGAGAGTGCGTTAGATGGGGGGAAAACGAGAATTACCTTAAAAAGGGAGGCCATCACAAATTTCTGCAAGACAAACCAGAAAAGTAAATTCGTGAGAAATTAAAACCACCAGTACCAACGATGACACATATGCTATATACTGGATCGACCCGCCGTGAAATCGCACCGAAGAGTTCGGCAGCGATGAAGAACACTTGCCTGCTGGTGACGACGAGCGGCTAGGCTTGGGTTCAGCCGGGTTTGGGTTGTTCTGGGCTTCGATTTGCCCTTTTGGGCTTCTTTACTTTCTGGGCCTCTTTCTTTTCACCTTTTGGGATAAAACTTCTGGGCTTCTTTCTAAGTACTAGCCAGCCGAACACAGCGTCTGTAATGAAAATACAACACATTTATAATAAATAGAGACTAACATTTTAGATATTCAATTGGTTACTGATGCGATCATGGATAGCTCGCCTGTTGATCAAGTTCCGTTAGAGATGCCAAGAGGACCGATTACGAGAGGACGAGCTAAAAAATTCAAAGATGCGCTTCAATCGTTGATAATGAACATTGGAATGCTTGAAGATCATTTTGAGGGATGTTATAATCTTATTGAAGTCCAAAAAAGTCAAGAGAGTAGAGGAAATATCAAAGAAAACATAAAAAGAGGTGACAAGACCCGAGAGGTATGCGCGCCCGCGCCTCATTGACGCGCGCCCGCGCCTGATCCGTTGTTTTTAAGATTTCAGGACAGAGTTCTATGCGCGCCCGCGCCTGCACTCTCTCTCACACAGTTCGGCGTTTTGTGTGTGTGCGAGACTTTTTGATATTTTGGCATTATTTTCTATTTTTGAGAGTTTTATTCCTACTAGGAAACTTTTAGGATATATCTTTGATATCTTTAGCTATATTTTGAATTATTTTGCGATATCTTTTATTATTTTGTAGTTGTATTATAAATACAACATATACATTCATTATTAAAAATAACAATTAAGATTTCAGATTATTGATTACTCAATACAAAATTCTCTCTAGAATTTTATTAAGCTTTTGCTTACCCAAAAATCAAACTTATCAAAGTTTTCAACTTTGTGGCGTTTGTCGATTGATTATCCTCGTGGGTTGTCAGAAACAGGTTTTCTGAAGGTCCCGTTGTGATCAATTGTTTTCTTCGTGATTACTGTTGCTAGTTTCGTTGTAAGCTAGAGGTGGTTAATCCAAAAATTTTTACTTATTTTTAAGATCGGGCAATTTCTTGATTTCTTTTGTTATTGGATTGAGGGTACGATTTTAATATAGTCGTGTTTGCCTTCCATACATTAAGAATTCATATCATTTGGTATCAGAGCAAAGGTTTTGAATCAAGTAAGTATCTATCTTCATCTATCTCTGTTCTTCGCGTTCTTCTTACCCGTTCTTCATCGTTCTTCGTTGGAATATTTCCTTCGTCGAATTTTTGTGTCGTTTCTTTCAAACTTGTTATCCAAGTCTCGTGTCTTGTGCTACAAGTTATAAAAAAAAAATCGATCAAAAAAAAATAGAAAGGATCGAAAGCTTCAAAAAAAAAAAAAAAAAAGAAATATTGAAGAAGCAAGATAACTTGTTGTCAATTGTTCATCCTTGGGTTCAAGTCAAAATTCGAGTGTTCATAAATTTATTCATCTTGTTTTTGTCAGTTTTCGAGAGTCAATCTTCAAGTGTCTACAAGTTGTGAGCTTGAGAGTTTGATTCACTTTTACCAAGCAAAAGCCTACATAAATTTTGAGTGACAAAAAAAAAAAAAAAGAGTGATTGAGTGAATTCGTTTGGAGGGACTTATGAGAACTTGTGTGGGGAATTTTATTACTAATTTTTTTCTTGCAGGTACGATGAGTTCAAATAGTCAAAAATTTTCAAAGAAAGATTTGAGTACAATGATAAGGAAAGCAATGAGAGCGGAGTTGGAAACAATGCATGAAAGGATAAGTAAACTTGAAGTTAGTGAGGATGATGAGAGTTTTGGTGAGAATTCGGGTAGGAATAGGCGAGGTCAAGACGATGGAAGAAATAGAAGAGAAGCAATGCGAGGGAGGTATACTGAAGGGGGTAGAGAAGATGGGAATATTAATGGGATTAAGATGAAGATTCCATCGTTTAATGGGAAATCTGATCCAGAGGCTTGTTTGGAGTGGGAGATGAGAGTGGAGTCGGTGTTTGACTGCCACAACTACAACGATTCGAAAAAAATAAAGTTAGCGGTAGTTGAGTTTGTGGATTATGCTATAATTTGGTGGGATCAACTGACTACATCTAGGAGGAGAAATCGTGAGAGGCCTATTGAAACATGGGAGGAGATGAAGCAAATAATGAAGAAAAGGTTTGTTCCTAATTACTATTATCGTGATATGTTTAAGCGATTACAGAATTTGAAGCAAGGCTCGAGAAGTGTAGAAGACTACTACAAGGAGTTGGAGATTACTATGATCCGGGCTAACATTGAGGAGGATAGTGAGGCAACAGTGGCTCGATTTCTGTGTGGTTTGAATAGAGATATTCACGACCAAGTTGAGCTACGACATTGTGTGGATCTTGAAGAGATGGTACAATTAGCTATGAAAGTGGAGCTACAGCTTAAAAGGAGAGGCATTGGTCGAGTGTCCTCGGGTGGAGGAACTACTACACCTTGGCGTCCAAACGTTGGCAAACGAGAGGATGTCAAGCCGGTGTCCAAACCAAAAGTTGACATTAAGCAAGAAACACCAAAGAAAGGAGTGCAAGGTAAATTTGAAACTCCCAATAATCGTTCTAGGGATATTAAATGCTTTAGATGTCAAGGTCTTAGTCATATTGCTAGTCAGTGTCCTAACAAAAAAATAATGATTGTGAATGATGGTGGTGAGGTTGAATCGGAGAGTGAGGAGGAGAATTATGATGATATGCCTGCGTTGGAGGATCCCGATGACGAGGGATATAAGGCAGTCATTGGAGAGTTATTGGTGACTAGGAGAGTGTTGAATGTGCAACAAAAGGAAGAGGAAGAAAATCAAAGGGAAAATTTGTTTCATACTAGATGCTTTGTGAAAAACAAAGTGTGTAGTATCATCATTGATGGGGGTAGCTGTACCAATGTCGCAAGTAGCGAGCTTGTTGAGAAATTGAGTTTGCCTACTTCAAAGCATCCTCAACCCTATAGATTGCAGTGGTTTAATGATAGTTCTGAAGTGAGAGTGACTAGGCGAGTTGTGGTGCCTTTCTCAATTGGGAAATATGGAGATGAAGTGGTGTGTGATGTGGTGCCTATGCAAGCGTGTCATATCTTGTTGGGTAGACCGTGGCAATTTTATAGGAAGGTGACACATGATGGGTTTAAAAATCGTTATTCCTTTACTATGAAAAAGGAATCTGTTGTATTGTTGCCTATGACTCCAAAGCAAATATTGGAGGATCATTTGCAAAAGAAAAAGAAAGAAGAGGCCGAAAAAAAGAGTGAACAAAAAAGTGAGATGGCCTTAGAAAAAAAGAATGAAAGAAAAAAAGATGAGAAAAAAATTGAGAGGAAAGAGGCCGATAAAAAAATATACATGGCCCAAAAAAGTGAGTTGCGAGAGATTTTTCATGTGCATACTCCACTTGTGTTGATTTTCTATAAGGAGATTCTCCTTAACACAAGTGATATAGCCGGAAATCTTCCGAGTAATGTTGTCTCTCTCTTGCAAGAATTTGAAGAATTATTTCCGGAGGATTAACCTCAAGGACTGCCACCTTTGAGGGGAATTGAGCATCAAATTGATCTTGTGCCCGGAAGTGCATTACCGAATCGTCCAGCTTATAGGAGTAATCCGGAAGAAACAAAAGAGCTACAAAGGCAGGTAAGTGAACTTCTTGATAAGGGATTTGTGCGTGAGTCTATGTCTCCTTGTGTTGTACCTGTTTTGTTAGTGCCTAAGAAAGACGGTTCATGGAGAATGTGTGTTGATTGTAGAGCCGTTAACAATATTACCATCAAGTATAGGCATCCTATTCCTAGACTAGATGATATGTTGGATGAATTGTATGGTTCTAGCATCTTTAGTAAAATTGATCTTAAGAGTGGTTACCATCAAATTCGGATGAGAGAAGGTGATGAATGGAAAACTGCTTTTAAAACTAAGTATGGGTTGTATGAGTGGATGGTTATGCCATTTGGGTTAACTAATGCACCTAGTACTTTTATGAGGTTAATGAATCATGTTTTGCGTGCTTATATTGAAAAATTTGTTGTGGTATATGTTAGAACCTAATGGGGGGGATTTAGGTTCTATTGACAACTTTAGCAATTTAAAGCGATTATGCAAGTACGCAAGCGGAAGACTTAAGCAATCAAATAGTAAGTGCGGTAAATAAATGCGTAATGTAAATAAAGCAGTAAAAGGGATAAGAGATGTTTATGGAAGTTCGACGATAAATCGTCTACGTCTCCCCTTCTTGGTTAAGTCGATTAACCAAGGATCCACTAGCACTTCGAACGTCTTGGCCTTGATGGCTCCAAGGATAGCCTTACAACTTGACACGATCACCGCGCCGATACAACTCAACACTCTTGGCCTTAAGGGCTCCAAGGATAGCCTCAACACTCGTAAAATACACTTGGCTTTACACACAAGTGTTTACAAAACCGAGCAACCAACTCACAAACTAACAACCCTCGATATTACAACCCCGAATACAACTCGATATGTGAATATATTTTGAACACTCAAAAGGGGCTACAAATTGCTCAACAAATGGCTTGAATGATGCTTGAGAGGATTGAGAGACTTGAAGATGTTGGAATGGATTGAATGGCCTCGGAATGCCTCCTTTTATAGCTGAAATTTTGGCATCGATTGGAACTTCCGATCCCTGCATCGGAGCTTCCGAAATTTGAATTCTGAGACACGCGGGTGTACAAGATCGAAACGTCCGATCCACTTCGGAGCTTCCGATCGGCGCAATAAATATGGTGTCGGGCAAAAGTCTTCCGGACAAGATTATCAGGCGGCCGTTCAGGATCGGAACGTCCGATCATGTTCGGTGCTTCCGATCTGCTTCACTTCGTTGCCTCCGATCTGCTTCCAAACAATATAAAAATCCCTTAAAAATGATCGGACCTTCCGAACTAGGATCGGAGCTTCCGATCCACCCTTAGCTTCCGAAGATGCTTCTGATCATGATCGGAGGTTCCGATCTCCAATCGGAGCTTCCGATCTCGTGGCTGAAAATTTCTTCGAATTTTGTTTCTGATCTTGAGTATGAATTTAGTCTTAATTCATCTTGAAAATTTTAACTCTGTAATAAGCTCAATGTAAATATTAGTAACATTTTAACCTAGTTTTGTTAATCATCAAAACATAGAGAAATAAGACTTGTTAATGCATTAAAAACATTAATCTCATAATTCGAGATTTATATGCGTTTAAGGCGTAACAATCTTCCCCTTTTTTATGATCACAAAACTTGGTTAAAAATAGAAGATAAAATATACGATAATCATAAACAATTTTTATTAAGCAACAGATTTTAACGGATAAACAAATTTTATCAAATAAACAAATTTTATCTTAATTAATATTTTAACCATTAATTCTCCCCCTTTGTGATAAACAAAAAGTAATGAAACATAGAATAAAAAAGTACTCAACAATTTCATTTACAATAATAAATTTTTAATACAACGCAAGAAAGAAAAAAAAAATACAAATAAAAATAAATAAAAATCTAAGAGTCATCATCATGCTGCGGAGGAGGGTAGCGAGCGGCGAAGTCATCAAATCGAGTCTCCAGAGAGGCAACTCTAGCAGTCAACTCGGTAAAATGAGTGTGCATACTCGTCTCAATGCGATGAAGAGCCTCGAAGAGTCGGTCGCTAGGAAATTGGTTTATTGGTGTAGGAGGAACCTCAGGAGCCTGGAAAGGAAGATCACCAATGGTAGACGCAAAGGCCTCAAAACTGGAAGAGGATGGAATATCAGTGTTGGGCGGACCAGTCGGAAAGCCTTTGGTTTGGATAGAGTGAGGAAGAGAGGAAAAGTCTCGATGAAAATCAGAAATAGGAAAAAATCTAGAAAAAGCTCGACTAGGATCATCAACCCATCGAGAATACACAGGATTCCAAGATAAATCCATCCTGATAATAGACTGATGGTTGATGATATGACTCGACTGGATTTCAAGAGAAGGGATCCCCTCAAAATCAATATCAAAACGACTCAAAATCCGGTTAATAAACCGGGAAAAAGGAAAGGAAACCTTTTTAGCCGTCGTTGCCGTGTGATGCATAGTCTGCATAACAAGGCGCGGAAGGTTAAAAGGTCGAGAGGAGATGATATGAAAAAGAATATATAAATCCAGATATTTGCAAGTGGAGAGGTCTCCACTGCGGGGAACTATAGATGTGGTGATGAGTTTTTGAATGATTTGGAAATCAGGACAAAGACTCTTGAGATGGATTCGATCGTCAGCAGCAGTGGCTTGACGACCGAGAATAGTAGAAAGAAAGAGATCACGATCAAAGTTTGGATCATTTTGTGGCCAAGTTTGGGAAAAGTATTCACCGGGTCCATTCCTGGGAAGATCAAACCAGGAGGACAGATCAGCAGAAGAAAATATGATATGCCTACCTTGAACGATGGTGGCAATGGTGATATCACCATGCCCTAATTCGAGTTCAAGGTTGGCATAGAACTCGTGAATCTGTGGAGGAAAGATTCGGTCGGGGACAGATGGCTGAAAAAAGGATTCCCAATGTTGAGCATTGATTAAGTTCAACAGTAAGAGATGGGATTGGGCCAAGTAGGTAGTATCTAAGATACGACCCGGATGAATCTGACGATGTAAATAATCATCAGGAATGGGCCTAGAAACAGCTGGTTGGGTAGGATCACGGACAATAATAGGGCGACTAGAACTCGCCTGATCGCGACGGCGTTTGACAGGCATTTTTATAGATTGGAATCGGATAAAATAGAGATAAGAGAAGAATTTTAGGTGCAAGAAATCGGAATGAGCGATCTGATATTTATAGGGGATGGAACGATCGGAAGCTCCGATCTAGATCGGTCGTTCCGATCGTGCGGTCCACTGAGGTAAGGCCACGTGTCGATCGGAAGCTCCGAACAGGCTTCGGACGTTCCGATCCTGAGGCGGTAATTAAAGATAAGGCGGTGAAAAGTAATTTGAAAAGTCGGATTAGATGGGGATCGGACGTTCCGATCGTGATCGGTGGTTCCGATCGGCATCTTGGAGGGAAAAATTACCGCGCAAGATGAAAAGTGGCGGGATACAGATCGGAGGTTCCGATCTGGATCGGTGGTTCCGATCTGGAGCGGTGGTTCCGATCTGCCTTAGGAAGAATGCATGATTTCGACTCTTTAAAATTTATTTTATTTAACATTTAAGCAAATAATTCACATAAAAATGTGAGCTTCTTAATTTTGAATAAATACAATTGATTTGTATTATTCAAAATTAATTTGCTCGAATTTAATATTAAGCTCCCCCTTAATATGACATTAAATTTAATTTATGCCTACAAGTGATTACAACTCAATCATGCCAAGTTCACCACGCAAACGAATAAAAGTATTTTCATCTAGTGGTTTTGTAAAAATATCAGCAATTTGATTAGTTGTGTCAACATATTGAAGTTCAACTTCATTTCGTTCGATGTGGTCACGAATAAAATGATGACGAATGTCAATATGTTTGGTGCGCGAATGTTGAATCGGATTCTTTGTAAGACAAATGACGCTAGTGTTGTCACAGAAAATAGGGATTTTTGAAAAAGAGACGCCATAGTCGAGCAATTGATGCTTCATCCAAAGAATTTGCGCACAACAACTATCGGCAGCCATATATTCGGCTTCGGTCGTTGATAACGCAACACAGTTTTGCTTTTTGGAAAACCAAGAAACCAAACAGTTTCCTAAAAAGAAACAAGTTTCACTAGTGCTTTTTCGGTCCACCTTATATCCACCAAAGTCGGCATCACAGTAAGCTTTTAAATCAAAGAAAGAATTTTTCGAATACCACAAGCCGAGATTTGGAGTATTTGAAAGATATTTGAAAATGCGTTTTAAGGCGAACAAATGTGATTCCTTTGGACATGATTGAAATCGTGCACACAAGCAAACACTAAACATAATGTCCGGTCTACTAGCAGTAGCATATAATAAGGAGCCAATCATACTACGAAAGGAAGATTGATCTACAGTTTTACCATTTTCATCCTTGTCGAGTCTGATTGCTGTGCTCATCGGTGTGGATGATGATTTGGTGTTTTTCATCCCAAACTTCTTTAGAATCTCCTTAATGTATTTGCTTTGGTTCACAAAGAACCCATCTTTACACTGTTTGATTTGCAATCCGAGGAAATAGTTAAGTTCCCCCATCATGCTCATCTCAAAGTGTTCCTGCATAAGCTTGGAGAAATCTTGACAAAGAATTTCGTCAGTAGAACCAAAAATTATATCATCAACATAAATTTGCACGATCAAAAGATCATTTTTGACATTCTTGGTAAATAAGGTAATGTCGATCTTTCCTCTTGAAAAACCATTTGAAAGCAAGAAAGTAGACAGTTTATCATACCAAGCTCGAGGAGCTTGTTTCAAACCATACAATGCTTTGTTTAGTCTAAACACATGATCAGGCAAAGAAAGATCAACAAAGCCATCAGGTTGCTCAATATAAACCTCTTCTTTCAATTCACCATTAAGAAAGGCACTTTTGACATCCATTTGAAATAACTTAAAATTTCTAGAGCAAGCAAAAGCAAGTAGCATGCGAATGGATTCTAGTCTAGCAACAGGCGCATAAGTTTCATCATAATCTATGCCTTCTTCTTGACTATATCCTTTAGCAACAAGCCTAGCTTTATTTCTAGTGATAGTGCCATGCTCATCAAGTTTATTCCTAAACACCCATTTAGTACCAATGATAGATCTATCATGCGGCCTAGGAACAAGAATCCAAACATCATTGCGTTTAAACTCATTCAACTCATCTTGCATCGCAATTATCCATGCATCATCTAACAAAGCATCATCTATGCATTTAGGTTCAACATGCGAAACAAAGGCAAGATGATTACAAATATTATTAAGAGAAGAACGAGTGGCTACTCCTTTCGAAGGACTTCCGATGATAAGATCCATTGGGTGATCTTTGTGAAGCGTCCAATCCTTCGGAAGTGGTGTTTCCTCAACGGAAACATCTATATCATTTAGGCTTGAGGAAGTCAACTCTTCTTCGAGTAATTCTACATCATCAATGTTAGTGCGAACAATAGTAGACATAGATTCATCAAAAATAACATGCATAGATTCTTCAACAAGTAAAGTACGTTTATTAAAAACTCTAAAAGCCTTACTTGAGGTAGAATATCCGAGAAAGATACCTTTGTCGGATTTGGCATCAAATTTTCTAAGGTTGTCCTTACCATTGTTATGTATGTAGCATTTGGAACCGAAAGGTCGAAAGTAAGAAATGTTAGGCTTTATCCCTCTCCATAATTCATATGGAGTTTTCTTGAGAATTGGCCTTATTGATACGCGATTGATAATGTAACAGGCAGTGTTCATTGCTTCAGCCCAAAAATATTTTGGTAGAGAATGCTCACATATCATGGTCCTCGCAATCTCCACAAGTGTCCTATTTTTCCTCTCAACGACCCCGTTTTGTTGAGGAGTCCTAGGACAAGAAAAATTATGACCGATGCCTTTCTCTTCACAAAAGTTTGAAAAACTCTCATTTTGAAATTCAGTTCCGTGGTCACTACGGATCTGCTTTATTGAAAGATTTTTCTCATTCTCAACTCGTTTGACAAAAGTTTTAAAATAATCAAAGGCATCATTTTTGTGGGCTAAAAACAATGTCCAAGTGTAACGTGAAAAATCATCTACAATGACAAATGCATAAAGCTTCCCTCCTAGGCTAGCGTTCCTTGAGGGACCACATAGATCTAGGTGAAGAAGTTCAAGGGGCATAGAAGTAGATATAAAATTTTTGCTTTTAAAAGATTCCCTTGTATGTTTGCCAAGTTGACATGCATCACAAATAGAATCTAATTTTAAATTGAGTTTTGGCATACCAACAACTAAATCAAGTTTAAAAAGTTTTTCTATGGTACTAGGACCAACATGACCTAGTCGTCTATGCCAAAGAATGTTGTCATCAACATTTCAAGGATACAAGGCTTTTAATATTTGATAAAGATAAATTGTTTAAAGAAACCTTGTAAACATTTTCACTTCTATATCCTTTGAAATTTATGGATTTGTCACTAATAAATGATACAGTGCAGTGTTGGGGAGTGAATTTGACTTCATAACCTCTATCGCACAATTGACTTATGCTTAGTAGATTATGCTTAAGCCCTTTCACTAGGAGTACATCATCAATTAGGCAAGAATTAGATATATCTATTGAGCCGATGCCTTCAATGACTCCTTTGCTGTTGTCTCCAAAGGTGACTGTTCCCTTCTCCTTAGGTTTGACTGATTGGAGTAGATCCTTGTTCCCCGTCATATGTCTAGAACATCCACTGTTTAGATACCATATGCTAGGGAGAACAGTTTTCCTAGTTCCCTGAAAAGAATTGTTTTGGTACCCTTTAGTTCTTTTGGGTCCACAATGTTAGAAAATAGAGATACAAAATAGACTTCTAAGAGTTCAGTCTCTCATAGCAACATCATCGCCACTTTCTAAGAGTGCTCCCAGTAGTAGGTAGGGCATATGACCACTTTAAAAACCTATTTCCTTGGACAGAGCAACGTTCAACAGGGAGACCAGCCGCAAGTCAAAGCATTTTTAAGCCGGTCTATATTGAACTCCCTTAGATTGTGATCTCATAATGCCGACTAATGAGTTGTTAAGTACTCTTAGGCCTCCATTTCATATAGCTCTTTTGAACATATTGATATTTCAATGATCTGCATTTATGTCTAACATGACCAGATTTGCAACAATAAGAACAAGTAGGGGTGATCTCATCTTAGCCTTAGCTATTAGACTAGCAAAGTCTATAGATTTCTTACCATAGCCTATTCCTCCCTTATCAAAGCTACATTTCTGCATGCTAAGTAGGTTGTTCAATTTATTGCTACTCACATTGAATTTATCGAATGATTTTTCTAGGTGATCTAGGTCATCCTTAAGTCTAAGGTTATTATGCTCCTTAATTTCTAATTCCTTTTTAAGATTTCTATTCTCTTTTCTAAGAACCTTAGCCATATCAAACATATCTTTATAAGCATGTAAGAGTTCATCGTAAGTAGGTACCTCGTCATCGTCATCAGAGACGATGTCATCACTTTTATCCATGAAGCAGAGGTTTGCTTCCTCGTCGTCGTCGTCGCTATCACTCCAGGTAGCTAGTAGGGCTTTCTTCTTTCCTTTGTCCACTTTCTTCTTGAGTGGGCATTCATTGGCGTAGTGACCTTGTTGTTGACAGTTGTAGCAGGTCACTTCTCTCTCAGGTTTCTTGTCTTTCTTGAATTTGTTTCCTCACATGAATTTCTTGAATTTTCTTGCGAGGAGAGCCATGTCATCATCGTCATCTTCTTCGACTTGTGTAGTCAAAGCTATCCCTTTGTGCTTGACATCTTCTTTCTTTGATTCTTTTCTCGTGGACACTTCTAACTCATGGGTTTTTAGGGTCCCATGTAGTTGATCAAGATCATAGGCGGCAGTGTCCCCTTTGTTGGATTCGATGATGGCGGTTTTCTTTGCATCCCATTCTTTTGGTAGGGCACGAAGAGCTCTCCTCCAAACTTGCTTGGTAGGATATTGTTCTCCCAATTGTGCTAACTCATTGATGATTTGAGTAAGCCTTCGGAACATGGTGTCAACGTCTTCATTGGATTCCATCTCAAATGTTTCGTATTTGAGTTGGAGTAAGTCGATCTTTGTCTCTTTTACTTGGTTGGTGCCTTCGTGACATATCTCTAGCTTGTCCCATATCTCTTTAGCGGATGAGCACATCGATATCCGGTTGTACTCGTTCATATCTAAGGAACAATGCAAGATATTCATAGCTTTAGCATTTTGCGAAATTAATTTCATGTCCTCTTTTGAAAAGTCATCCATTTCCTTAGGAATTTCAACCCCATCAACTATTTTCATAGGTGTATAGGGACCTTTCACCGTCACTTTCCATAGGTCATAGTCTACGGATTGGATATATAGGGACATACGATTTTTCCAATACCCGTAGTTTATGCCATTAAAAAGAGGAGGACGATTAGTAGATTGCCCTTGAGCATAATCACTCGCTAGGTTTGCCATAAAAAGGATTTGAAAAGTATTTTCAAATGGCTCTGATACCACTTGTTAGAACCTAATGGGGGGGGATTTAGGTTCTATTGGCAACTTTAGCAATTTAAAGCGATTATGCAAGTACGCAAGCGGAAGACTTAAGCAATCAAATAGTAAGTGCGGTAAATAAATGCGTAATGTAAATAAAGCAGTAAAAGGGATAAGAGATGTTTATGGAAGTTCGACGATAAATCGTGTACGTCTCCCCTTCTTGGTTAAGTCGATTAACCAAGGATCCACTAGCACTTCGAACGTCTTGGCCTTGATGGCTCCAAGGATAGCCTTACAACTTGACACGATCACCGCGCCAATACAATTCAATACTCTTGGCCTTAAGGGCTCCAAGGATAGCCTCAACACTCGTAAAATACACTTGGCTTCACACACAAGTGTTTACAAAACCGAGCAACCAACTCACAAACTAACAACCCTCGATATTACAACCCCGAATATAACTCGATATGTGAATATATTTTGAACACTCAAAAGGGGCTACAAATTGCTCAACAAATGGCTTGAATGATGCTTGAGAGGATTGAGAGACTTGAAGATGTTGGGATGGATTGAATGGCCTCGGAATGCCTCCTTTTATAGCTGAAAATCGATCGGAACTTCCGATCCCTGCATCGGAGCTTCCGAAATTTGAATTCTGAGACACGCGGGTGTACAGGATCGAAACGTCCGATCCACTTCGGAGCTTCCGATCGGCGCAATAAATATGGTGTCGGGCAAAAGTCTTCCGGACAAGATTATCAGGCGGCCGTTCAGGATCGGAACGTCCGATCACGTTCGGTGCTTCCGATCTGCTTCACTTCGTTGCCTCCGATCTGCTTCCGAACAATATAAAAATCCCTTAAAAATGATCGGACCTTCCGAACTAGGATCGGAGCTTCCGATCCACCCTTAGCTTCCGAAGATGCTTCTGATCATGATCGGAGGTTCCGATCTCCAATCAGAGCTTCCGATCCCGTGGCTGAAAACTTCTTCGAATTTTGTTTCTGATCTTGAGTATGAATTTAGTCTTAATTCATCTTGAAAATTTTAACTCTGTAATAAGCTCAATGTAAATATTAGTAACATTTTAACCTAGTTTTGTTAATCATCAAAACATAGAGAAATAAGACTTGTTAATGCATTAAAAAAATTAATCTCATAATTCGAGATTTATATGCGTTTAAGGCGTAACAGTATATTTTGATGATATCTTGGTGTATAGTAAAAGTTTGAATGAGCATGTTGAACACTTGAGGATTGTGTTAATCACACTAAAGGCTGAACATTTGTATGCTAATTTGAAAAAGTGTGTATTTTGTACAAAAGAACTTGTGTTTTTTGGTTTTGTTGTGAGCGCTCAAGGTGTCAAAGTTGATGAGGACAAGGTAAGTGCAATTCGAGATTGGCCAACGCCTACTTCTATTGGTCAAGTTCGTAGTTTTCATGGTCTTGCAAGTTTCTATAGGAGATTTGTAAAAGATTTCAGCACTTTGGCGGCTCCTATGACTACGGTGATAAAGAAGAACGTTCCATTCCATTGGGGCGAGGAGCAAGAGAAGTCTTTTGATATTATTAAGCAAAAATTAATGAATGCTCCTTTACTTGTATTACTTGATTTTTCTAACACTTTTGAAATTGAATGTGATGCGTCAGGTGTAGGAATTGGAGGTGTTTTGATGCAAGGTGGGAGACTAATTGCATATTTCAGTGAGAAGCTAAGTGGAGCATCCTTGAATTATCCTACCTATGACAAAGAGTTCTATGCCTTGGTTCGTGTTCTTGAAACGTGGCTGCATTATTTGAGGCCAAAAGAATTTGTGATTCATACGGATCATGAATCTTTGAAACATCTCAAAGGACAACAAAAGCTGAACAAGAGACATGCCAAGTGGGTGGCGTTTGTGGAGACTTTTTCCTATATTATCAAGTACAAGCAAGGGAAAGAAAACGTGGTAGCAGATGCTCTATCACGAAGGTATGTGCTTCTATCTACTTTGGACTCTAAGTTTTTGGGATTTGAGTATGTGAAGGAGTTGTATGCCAATGATCATGATTTTGGTGAGATTTATGTGTCATGTTTGCATGGTCCGAAGAATAAATTTTTCATGCATAATGGATATCTGTTTAAGGAAGATAAATTGTGTGTTCCTAAATCGTCCATACGTGAATTACTTGTTAGGGAATCACATGGGGGTGGTTTGATGGGGCATTTTGGTGTGGATAAAACTTATGATACTTTGCATGAACATTTTTATTGGCCATATATGAAGCATGATGTTGAGAGTATTTGTGAGAGATGTGTGACTTGTAGGAAAGCTAAGTCTAAGACACAACCGCATGGATTGTATACCCCACTTCCTGTTCCTAGTGAACCATGGGTAGATATTTCGATGGATTTTGTTTTAGGATTACCAAGATCTAAGAAGGGGAGGGATTCTGTGTTTGTGGTGGTTGATAGATTTTCGAAAATGGCTCATTTTATTGCTTGTCATAAATCTGATGATGCATCTCACGTTGCGGACTTGTTCTTTAATGAAATTGTTAGATTGCATGGCATGCCTAGGAGTATTGTTTCTGATAGAGATACTCGTTTCTTGAGTTACTTTTGGAAAACATTATGGTGCAAGCTTGGTACTAAATTACTGTTTTCGACTACATGTCATCCTCAAACGGATGGTCAAACTGAGGTTGTTAATAGGACATTAGAAACTTTGTTGCGTGCTATAATTAAAAAGAATTTGAAGAATTGGGAAGAATGTTTGCCATTTGTGGAGTTTGCATATAATCGTAGTGTGCATTCTACTACAAATTTTTCACCATTTGAAATTGTGTATGGTTTTAATCCTTTAACCCCGTTGGATTTGATGTCTTTGCCTATGAGCGAAAGGGTTAGTATGGATGGAAAGAAAAAGGCTGAGTTTGTGAGAAATTTGCATGAGAAGGTGAAAGCGAACATTGAGAAAAAGAACTTGCAATACACAAAACAAGCAAATAAAGGTAAAAAGAAGGTTGTATTTGAACCGGGTGATTGGGTTTGGTTGCACTTGAGGAAGGAGCGTTTTCCGGAGAAGCGGCGTTCTAAATTGTTACCTAAAGGCGACGGACCTTTCCAAGTCGTGGAGCGGATCAATGACTGTAACACCCGGTATTTTTAATTACATAAATCCGCCTGCATAATTAGGATATTTAATTATTTAAATTTATGATTTATGGGTTAAATAATTATGTGAATTAGTTATGCATGATTTAATTTATTTTTTAAGCATTTAACCCATAATTAGTGATTTTTATGATTTGTAGTATTTTTATTATTTAATCGCGTAGACGGGACCGTGGACGGACGAGATGACGACTTTCCACCCAAATTATTTTATGAGCCTTTTTAGAGCCCAAAAATATTATTTTGAGTTTTATTATCTCAAAATTTTTAGTATTTAATTTTATATAATTTTAGGAGTCTTTTTTTATCCAAAATTAGCCAAGATAATGACTTTTAATCACTTTTAAAAATCCCCTTAATTTTAATTTCGGGATTTTTAATAATGTTTCAGATTTTTAAATATTTCTTTTAGAGTTTTGGTTAAGTTATATTTTATATATATTTAATATCCTTAATTATATATTTATTTACCCTATTTTCTTATAAACCAAAACTCAAAACCTAATCTACCTCAAACCCCTTAGCCGATCATTCACCCATCAGCCGCCATTCCCCTCCATGTTCATCTTCTCCACCTAGCAAGCCAAGGAAGAACACCATAGCCACACTTTTGAAGGACCAAAGCTTGTTGTCGTCGCCCCGTCGTCCCGGAAACGTCCTACGTGCGTGCTAAATCGATTTCTACGGTGAAAGGCATGATTTCTTCTCGATTTTTCTTTATCATATCAGTATATATTACGTAGGCTACGGTAGACATCGAAATCCTTCCAATATTTTTCAGAAAATGGTTGAAGCTTGTTCTTGACATGCATATTCATGGCTCACGTATTCTTTCTTGTTATTGGATCGCATGGTTTGGTTCAAGGCTGAGGGTTCGGTCAGGAGGGGTCCTTGGGTGCCTAGGGATCGAACCTTGGTCAGGTTGCAGGCTGGATGAAGGCTAGCCGATCGAGTCTTGACTTGGAAGGGCTGGGGGTGCAGTTTAGGGTTAGGTGGAAGGTTGGTTCGGGTTCGAGCTAGGGGTCCTGGCTGGGGCCGAGCCTGGTTGGGTTGGGACCGCCCAGATGTGGGCTACATCTGGGCGGCGGGGCTCCGGCCAGGAGCGGCTAGAGCCGGCCGGCAGCAGGCCGTGAGTACCTGCTGCTCTCGGCCGAGAGAGATTCAAGAGGGGGGAGTCGGGTTTAGGGTTTCAGGTGGCTTCCGGGTTGGGTCAGGGGTCGGGTCGGGTCAGTAAGTAAGTGGGTCGGGTTAAGTGGGTCCGGGTCCGGGTTTGGTGGGCCGGGCTCGAGTCTTTTTATTTTTAAAACATTTTAAGAATTATTGGGTTTTTGAGTCAATTAAATTAAAATAAAATTATTTGGACTCCCAAATAATTTTATTTGGATTTTTAAAATTTTAATTAAGTTAGTCCATAATTTTTATGGGCTTTTGGGCCCATAAAATTTAATGGGCCAGTCTTTGGGTTTTTGGGCCCAATGGGCCAGTTTAAGTGTTATTGGGCTTAGTGTAATTTTAATGGGCTTAATTAATTTAATTGGGCTTAAAGTTTAAGATATTGGGCTTAAGTACGTTAATGGGCCAGATTTAAGTTAATGGGCTTGAGTGTAGGGCCAGCAGTCCAGAACCATCCATGAGAAAATTGCATGTGTCCTGATTATATATTTAATTATTTTTATGCATTTAAGTTATTTTAAAATTTATATGTTAGTAAAAAAATTAAATTAAATATATATGAAGGACACACAATTTATTTAAGTACATGCATTCATGAAATCAATTTTTATGCTATGATTTAATTTCTATGGTTGAGCAAATAAAATATTTTAGGTGGAAATTGAAGTAGTGTGACCATTTATGTATGGGCAGTTTCTGCCATTTATGTATGGGCAGTTTTCTGCCATTTATGTATGGGTGGTTCGCCACCAGCCTCGTACGATGGTTTCTTAGACTGATCAGTCGCACTATGGGTCACACTTACGGATAGGACCATTCGATGTTAAGAAAATAAATGCTCAACAACTCAAGTATGTATGTTATGTATTATGTATTTATGTTTATTTAAGTAAGTTATGTTATGTAATTTTTAAGCATGCTCATTCATGTATATGTATGTATTAGTATTAAATTGTTTTAAATTATTTTGAACCCTTGTTAGTATGCATGTTGGGCCTCTAGGCTCACTACACTGATATGGTGCAGGTGAGTACGTAGAGGAGCAGGTTACTCCTACCGGTGGTGAGGACGTATGAGCAGCGCTGCAGTAGCCCCGTGACCATGACAGCTTCTGAGTCACCGTGCATGATGTCATGTGAAACATTTTATTATATTTTTAGGGGTTGAGGTTTATGGGAATATTTTATTAGATGTTTTAGTGCATGCACATATTTTAATTATTTTATTTATGCAGTATATTTTTAATTCTAGGGTTGACTCAGATGTTTAATTATTTTAAAGAATGCATTTTTTTTTAAAGTATTTAATTGTTTATTTATTTAGTCATGTATTTATTTTAAATATTTTATCCTGTGCATATATGTATGGGCATATATGTACATATTTTATCTAGTAGTATATAAAAAAAAAAAAAATTTTCCGCATATTTATTTATTATAGAGTTAGGGTCGTTTCAGTTGGTATCAGAGCACGGTTCTTGGAGGGGTCACTACTGCTTTGCGAGCTCAGAAATCCACGCTACCGGTCTGTAAGTTTTAAATGTTTATAGTATGATTTAATTTCTATAATTTAAGTTAGCCTTAAATTTTAAACACTTAGTTATGCAAGGCGATTTACGTAAATAAATATGTGGTGGTGCAGAATGCCTCCCAGACAGGTGAATCGACGTGGGAGACCTCCACCTCCACCGCCACCTCCGCAGCACCCCATGACAGCACTGGAGCAGGCCAGTGCGACGATGATGGCAGGGATTACTGCTCTGTTGGAGCAGCAGGCGGCACGTCCCAGACTGTCCCACGAGGAGGACGTCGCAGAGAGGTTCCAGAAGAAGGGGCCTAAGGAGTTTGTGGGGACCACCGATCCGTTGGTGGCTGAGGGATGGATTCGCTCTCTTGAGTCCATTTTCGACTATATGGGGATCACAGACGCCGACAGGGTGAGCTGTGCTACGTATATGATGCGAGGCGATGCAGCCCTTTGGTGGGAGGGTGCAGTCAGAGGAGTCCATCTACCTACACTGACGTGGGCTGAGTTCAGGCGTATCTTCTACGCCAAATATTTCACTGAGGATGTGCGCAGTCGCATGATCCGAGAGTTCATGAGTCTTCGTCAGGGGGACAGATCTGTGGTGGAGTACGTGAACCAGTATGAGAGGGGCTGTCATTTTGTGCCCATGATTGCTGATAGTCCGCAGGAGAAGCTGCGACAGTTTGTTGAGGGCTTGAGGGCTGAGATCAGGCATGACGTACGTATGGCAGACGTCTTTACATATGAGTCTGCAGTCAGCAGGGCCTTGCGTTCCGAGGAGGGACAGAGGGAGATACAGAGAGAGCAGCAGGGTAAGAGGCAGTTTGTGCAGACAGGGTATCAGCGACCATCTTCGCAGCCACCTGCGAAGAAACAGTCTACAGGGCCATCTAAGGGCCCGAATCAGCAGAGGCCTCAGGGGAAGCCACAGCAGCAGACTAGGGGCGGGGCCCCTACTCCAGGGAGATATCCAGTGTGTCCGAAGTGCCAGAAGATGCATTCCGGGCAGTGTCTATTGGGAGCAGGAGTCTGCTATCGTTGCAAGGAGCCAGGGCATCAGATTGCCAACTGCCCGAAGAGGCAGAATGTCAGTGGGCGAGTTTATGTGATGCAGGCTGAGGAGGCAGACCCAGATACCTCCTTGATCACCGGTATACCTAACCCCTAGAACTTTTTCAATTCTTTGCTTTTGTTTAATTGCGATTATAACTGAATGCCTGTTACATGAGTTTAATTATCAGCATGCTAGAATAAGAATTTTGTTTCTTTGTGATTAGAATTAAGGATTTTAGTGTTTTAACCTTGGGAGCATAGTGGTATGAATTGTTGGGAATCTTCTGCGTGCAGGGAGAATTCTAGTTGGAGGCAACTCCACGTTTGCGTTGCTAGATTCAGGAGCCACGCATTCGTTTATCTCCCGAGATTTTATCAGACGGATAGGCATTTCACCGGAGGTTGTAGACAGTGGTTACGATGTTACCATGCCATCCGGACAGATTATCACTACCACTAGTGTCATCAGGGATCTGGCATTGGAGTTGCAGGGACACTCCATTCGAGCAGATCTAGTGGTTCTTCCATTGACTGGGTTTGACTTGATTTTGGGTATGGACTGGCTATCAGTTAATGGAGCTTCGATTAATTCCGATGTAGGACAGTGTCAGTGAAGCCAGCAGGAGGTGAGATGTTTACTTTCTTTGCATCTCAGTCTAGCAGTATTCCTCAGATGATATCACTTGTTCGTGCGAGGAAACTGTTGCGCAATGGATGTCAGGGTTTTCTTGCTAGTGTGGTCACTACCTCAGACGTTTCTAGCAGATCTTTATCAGACATAGAGGTGGTACGTGACTATCCAGATGTTTTTCCTGACGATGTTGCAGGAGTTCCACCAGTGAGAGAGGTGGAGTTCAGTATTGAGTTGTTGCCGGATACTGTGCCTATCTCTAAGGCACCGTATCGACTTGCTCCTACAGAGATGAGAGAGTTGAAGGAGCAGATTCAGGAGCTGTTGGAGAAGGGCTTTGTTCGTCCTAGCTTTTCTCCATGGGGAGCTCCAGTGTTGTTTGTGAAGAAGAAGGACGGCAGCATGAGATTGTGCATTGACTACCTGTGACGCCCGGGGCTGAAGAGGCAGGGAGTGATCGCCGGTGCCAAAAGGTTGCACGGACAATGAGCGGCTCCTGGTAGGCTTCTAGGCGGAGGGAGACATGAATGAACCGATCCCGTGCCGGAATGAGAGGGGATTCTGAGACTGTGTAGGTATGGGACTACATAGTTGAGGAGGGTTTAAAAGATTTCATATGTACTGCTCATATCAAGAAGGTGCATCTTCTTTTCGGAAGCCCATCACATAAGAACTCCAAAGTTAAGCGTGCTTGACTTGGGGTAATTATAGGATGGGTGACCCCCTGGGAAGTTTTCCAGGGTGCGTGTGAGTGAGGACATAAGCACGCTGAAAAGACCCGTCTTGATACAGTGGGTCGTTACACTACCGAGAGCTCAACAGAGTCACAGTGAAGAATAAGTATCCGCTACCGAGGATAGAGGATTTATTCGATCAGTTGCAGGGAGCTTCGGTATTCTCCAAGATCGATCTGCGATCTGGTTACCATCAGCTGAGAGTCAGAGATTCAGACGTGTCTAAGACTGCCTTTAGGACACGATATGGGCACTATGAGTTCTTGGTGATGCCCTTTGGGTTGACCAATGCTCCAGCAGTTTTTATGGATCTCATGCATCGTGTCTTCCAGCCGTATCTAGATCAGTTTGTCATTGTATTCATTGATGACATATTGATCTACTCGAGGAGCATTGAGGAGCATACACAGCATTTGCATACAGCCTTGCAGACTTTGAGGGAGCATCGACTGTTTGCAAAGTTCAGTAAGTGTGAGTTTTGGTTGGAGCAGGTGGCGTTTCTAGGCCACATTATTTCTAGGGATGGGATTGCAGTGGATCAGTCCAAGGTGCAGGCAGTGAGGGATTGGGGGATTCCAAAGAATGCTTCGGAGATTCGTAGCTTTTTGGGTTTAGCAGGATACTATAGGAAGTTCATCAAGGGTTTTTCCTCTATTGCAGTACCCTTGACTTCCTTGACCAAGAAGAACGCGAAGTATAGTTGGAGTCCAGATTGTCAGAGGAGCTTTGATCAGCTGAAGGATGCACTTACTTCAGCACCGGTGTTAGCTATGACAGTGCCACATGAGGAGTTAGTGGTGTACACCGACGCGTCTAAGTTTGGTTTGGGCGCAGTACTTATGCAGAGTGGCAGAGTTATCGCATATGCGTCGCGACAGTTGAAGATTCATGAGCAGAACTATCCGACGCATGATTTGGAGCTTGCAGCAGTGGTATTTGCGTTGAAAATCTGGAGGCACTATCTTTACGGCGAGAAGTGCAAGATTTTCACCGATCACAAGAGCCTCAAGTACTTCTTCACCCAGAAGGAGTTGAACATGAGGCAGCGCAGATGGCTTGAGCTTGTGAAGGACTATGATTGTGACATTAGCTACCATCCGGGTAAGGCTAATGTAGTAGCAGATGCTTTGAGTCGAAAGTCGTCAGTGGTATCATGTTTGACTGTACAGTTACCACTACAGACCGAGATTCAGAGGTTTGGGTTGGAGTGCTATCCGAGCGGCCATGCACCGAGCTTGTCAGTGTTGACGGTGCAGCCAGTTTTGAGAGATCGGATTAGAGAGGGACAGTCCACTGATGAGGAGCTACAGCGATGGAGACAGAGAGATGAGACCAGAGGTAGTCTCTTGTATACAGTGGAGGATGGCATCGTTCAGTACCGTGGGAGGATGTGGGTACCGAACGTTGATCAGTTGAGAGCCGAGATTCTAGCAGAGGCTCATGCATCTCCGTACTCCATTCACCCCGGAAGTACGAAGATGTACCGAGACTTGCAGTTATTGTATTGGTGGCCTGGGATGAAGAGTGACATCGGGAGAGTGGTGTCAGAGTGCTTGACTTGTCAGCAAGTCAAAGCAGAGCATCAGCGTCCAGCAGGACTTCTTAGACCTCTCCCTATTCCGGAATGGAAGTGGGAGAATATTACGATGGACTTTGTGGTTGGCTTACCGAGGAGTACCAGAGGGTGTACAGCGATTTGGGTGATTGTGGATAGACTCACCAAGTCAGCTCATTTCTTGCCGGTAAGAACTACTTACACTTTGACACAGTATGCAGAGCTTTACGTCAGAGAGATTGTTAGACTGCATGGCATACCAGTGTCTATCGTGTCAGACAGAGATCCGAGGTTCACCTCAGCGTTTTGGAAGAGTCTGCACACAGCTTTGGGGACTAGACTTTTGTTCAGTACAGCATTTCATCCCCAGACAGATGGGCAGTCCGAGAGAGTGATCCAGGTTCTCGAGGATCTTCTGAGAGCTTGTGTCATCGATTTTCGAGGATCTTGGGAGACTAGACTGCCATTAGTGGAGTTTACCTATAACAACAGCTTTCAGTCGTCTATAGGTATGGCTCCTTATGCAGCACTTTATGGGAGGAGATGCAGATCTCCGGTGCATTGGGATGAGGTTGGTGAGCGGATTTTGTTGGGTCCGGAGATTGTGCAGCAGACAGCTGACATTGTGACGCAGATTCGAGATAGGATGAGGACTGCGCAGAGTCGGCAGAAGAGTTATGCAGATGCCAGACGACGCGATTTGGAGTTCGCAGTAGGTGATCACGTATTCTTGAAGGTGTCACCTATGAAGGGAGTAGCGCGTTTTGGACGGAGAGGCAAGCTTAATCCGAGATATATAGGGCCATTCGAGATCTTGGCGAGAGTTGGCACGTTGGCCTATCGTTTAGCTCTACCTCCAGGGCTAGCGGCAGTGCACAACGTTTTTCATGTATCCATGCTTCGGAGATATGTCTCCAACCCGTCGCATGTGTTGGATTTCGAGCCCTTACAGTTGCCACCAGATCTTGTGTACGAGGAGAGACCAGTGCGGATCTTGGCTAGGGAGGAGCGGAGGCTTAGGACGCGGGTCATACCGATGGTCAGAGTCCAGTGGCTGAATCACTCGGAGGAGGAAGCTACTTGGGAGACCGAGGAGGATATGAGGACTCGCTACCCGGAGTTGTTCGGGTAAGTACTTTAATTTCGAGGACGAAATTCAATTTAAGGGGGGAGAATTGTAACACCCGGTATTTTTAATTACATAAATCCGCCTGCATAATTAGGATATTTAATTATTTAAATTTATGATTTATGGGTTAAATAATTATGTGAATTAGTTATGCATGATTTAATTTATTTTTTAAGCATTTAACCCATAATTAGTGATTTTTATGATTTGTAGTATTTTTATTATTTAATCGCGTAGACGGGACCGTGGACGGACGAGATGACGACTTTCCACCCAAATTATTTTATGAGCCTTTTTAGAGCCCAAAAATATTATTTTGAGTTTTATTATCTCAAAATTTTTAGTATTTAATTTTATATAATTTTAGGAGTCTTTTTTTATCCAAAATTAGCCAAGATAATGACTTTTAATCACTTTTAAAAATCCCCTTAATTTTAATTTCGGGATTTTTAATAATGTTTCAGATTTTTAAATATTTCTTTTAGAGTTTTGTTTAAGTTATATTTTATATATATTTAATATCCTTAATTATATATTTATTTACCCTATTTTCTTATAAACCAAAACTCAAAACCTAATCTACCCCAAACCCCTTAGCCGATCATTCACCCATCAGCCGCCATTCCCCTCCATGTTCATCTTCTCCACCTAGCAAGCCAAGGAAGAACACCATAGCCACACTTTTGAAGGACCAAAGCTCGTTGTCGTCGCCCCGTCGTCCCGGAAACGTCCTACGTGCGTGCTAAATCGATTTCTACGGTGAAAGGCATGATTTCTTCTCGATTTTTCTTTATCATATCAGTATATATTACGTAGGCTACGGTAGACATCGAAATCCTTCCAATATTTTTCAGAAAATGGTTGAAGCTTGTTCTTGACATGCATATTCATGGCTCACGTATTCTTTCTTGTTATTGGATCGCATGGTTTGGTTCAAGGCTGAGGGTTCGGTCAGGAGGGGTCCTTGGGTGCCTAGGGATCGAACCTTGGTCAGGTTGCAGGCTGGATGAAGGCTAGCCGATCGAGTCTTGACTTGGAAGGGCTGGGGGTGCAGTTTAGGATTAGGTGGAAGGTTGGTTCGGGTTCGAGCTAGGGGTCCTGGCTGGGGCCGAGCCTGGTTGGGTTGGGACCGCCCAGATGTGGGCTACATCTGGGCGGCGGGCTCCGGCCAGGAGCGGCTGGAGCCGGCCGGCAGCAGGCCGTGAGTACCTGCTGCTCTCGGCCGAGAGAGATTCAAGAGGGGGGAGTCGGGTTTAGGGTTTCAGGTGGCTTCCGGGTCGGGTCAGGGGTCCGGGTCGGGTCAGTAAGTAAGTGGGTCGGGTTAAGTGGGTCCGGGTCCGGGTTTGGTGGGCCGGGCTCGAGTCTTTTTATTTTTAAAACATTTTAAGAATTATTGGGTTTTTGAGTCAATTAAATTAAAATAAAATTATTTGGACTCCCAAATAATTTTATTTGGATTTTTAAAATTTTAATTAAGTTAGTCCATAATTTTTATGGGCTTTTGGGCCCATAAAAGTTAATGGGCCAGTCTTTGGGTTTTTGGGCCCAATGGGCCAGTTTAAGTGTTATTGGGCTTAGTGTAATTTTAATGAGCTTAATTAATTTAATTGGGCTTAAAGTTTAAGATATTGGGCTTAAGTACGTTAATGGGCCAGATTTAAGTTAATGGGCTTGAGTGTAGGGCCAGCAGTCCAGAACCATCCATGAGAAAATTGCATGTGTCCTGATTATATATTTAATTATTTTTATGCATTTAAGTTATTTTAAAATTTATATGTTAGTAAGAATTAAATTAAATATATATGAAGGACACACAATTTATTTAAGTACATGCATTCATGAAATCAATTTTTATGCTATGATTTAATTTCTATGGTTGAGCAAATAAAATATTTTAGGTGGAAATTGAAGTAGTGTGACCATTTATGTATGGGCAGTTTCTGCCATTTATGTATGGGCAGTTTTCTGCCATTTATGTATGGGTGGTTCGCCACCAGCCTCGTACGATGGTTTCTTAGACTGATCAGTCGCACTATGGGTCACACTTACGGATAGGACCATTCGATGTTAAGAAAATAAATGCTCAACAACTCAAGTATGTATATTATGTATTATGTATTTATGTTTATTTAAGTAAGTTATGTTATGTAATTTTTAAGCATGCTCATTCATGTATATGTATGTATTAGTATTAAATTGTTTTAAATTATTTTGAACCCTTGTTAGTATGCATGTTGGGCCTCTAGGCTCACTACACTGATATGGTGCAGGTGAGTACGTAGAGGAGCAGGTTACTCCTACCGGTGGTGAGGACGTATGAGCAGCGCTGCAGTAGCCCCGTGACCGTGACAGCTTCTGAGTCACCGTGCATGATGTCATGTGAAACATTTTATTATATTTTTAGGGGTTGAGGTTTATGGGAATATTTTATTAGATGTTTTAGTGCATGCACATATTTTAATTATTTTATTTATGTAGTATATTTTTAATTCTAGGGTTGACTCAGATGTTTAATTATTTTAAAGAATGCATTTTTTTTAAAGTATTTAATTGTTTATTTATTTAGTCATGTATTTATTTTAAATATTTTATCCTGTGCATATATGTATGGGCATATATGTACATATTTTATCTAGTAGTATATAAAAAAAAAAAAATTTTCCGCATATTTATTTATTATAGAGTTAGGGTCGTTTCAATGACAATGCCTACAAATTAGATCTACAAGGTGAGTATAACGTCAGTGCTACTTTCAATGTTTCTGATTTGTATCCATTTGATGTAGGAGATGATCAAGATTTGAGGACAAATCCTTTTCAAGAAGGGGAGGATGATGCGATCATGGATAGCTCGCCTGTTGATCAAGTGATTAAGGATCCGTTGGAGATTCCAAGAGGACCGATTACGAGAGGACGAGCTAAGAAATTCAAAGATGCGCTTCAATCGTTGATAATGGACATTGGAATGCTTGAAGATCATTTTGAGGGATGTTATAATCTTATTAAAGTCCAAAAAAGTCAAGAGAGTAGAGGAAATATCAAAGAAAACATAAAAAGAGGTGACAAGACCCGAGAGGTATGCGCGCCCGCACCTGATCCGTTGTTTTTAAGATTTCAGGACAGAGTTCTATGCGCGCCCGCGCCTGCCCACACGCGCCCGCGCCTGCACTCTCTCTCACACAGTTCGGCGTTTTGTGTGTGTGCGAGACTTTTTGATATTTTGGCATTATTTTCTATTTTTGAGAGTTTTATTCCTACTAGGAAACTTTTAGGAGATATCTTTGATATCTTTAGCTATATTTTGAATTATTTTGCGATATCTTTTATTATTTTGTAGTTGTATTATAAATACAACATATACATTCATTATTAAAAATAACAATTAAGATTTCAGATTATTGATTACTTAATACAAAATTCTCTCTAGAATTTTATTAAGCTTTTGCTTACCCAAAAATCAAACTTATCAAAGTTTTCAACTTTGTGGCGTTTGTCGATTGATTATCCTCGTGGGTTGTCAGAAACAGGTTTTCTGAAGGTCCCGTTGTGATCAATTGTTTTCTTCGTGATTACTGTTGCTAGTTTCGTTGTAAGCTAGAGGTGGTTAATCCAAAACTTTTTACTTGTTTTCAAGATCGGGCAATTTCTTGATTTCTTTTGTTATTGGATTGAGGGTACGATTTTAATATAGTCGTGTTTGCCTTCCATACATTAAGAATTCATATCAGTTACAAAATTAAATTTAATTTCCTCAAAAAAAATTTAAATTTAATTCGATGTACTCATCTTCGACCATTTTTTTTTATAGAAGGCTTAATTTAATTAATGGTATAGATTATTTTTAGATACTCAAAAGACTTTCACCAATGAATCTAAAAGGTATTCGAAAACACTCATGACGATGTATGCATAATTTGGATATCATCATCTTAGTATTTACAATTTAAAAAATTTATAATATTTTAACATACAAAATAATATTTGTTCAAATAAAAAATTTGTGTGAATAATTTAGAAAGATATTTTTAATTGTAAATGTCCCAAAGGGCCTACCAAATTGAGGCCTGAATTCCTTTACAGATATTTTCATACGAATATTGCAAAATTACATTATCTTGCTTATCTTCAAAAAATAAAGAAGAAAAAAGAAAAGAAAAGGGAAAAGTATTTCCATCTTCCTCGCCGATTGCTTCAATTTGGCAGTGAAAACATTGTGAAATGGGTTTGGGTTTGGGTACGGCTCCTGTTTCCTCTGCTCCACCGATTTTTAAGCTTCAGCCGCCGCCGCCGCCTCCCAAAGCTCACTGTCACTTCCCTGTAAGTTTCAGCTGTTTAATTCCCACTCTTTTGGTTTATGGGATTGATGAATGCATTAGGTCTGATTGATGTTTGAATTTTCAAATTTTGTTAGTAAAATTAAACGATTCCAAGAATTGAAGTTAGATTTTTTATTACTCAAGTTTGGTTCGTCTATGACATTTTTTGTACATTTTACCAACCCAAAAGAGTTCTTGCCTCGATCATTAGTTCAGATAGTCGTGATTTATGGTGATTTCATGATTTGATCACCTTTGAATGATTAGATTAGATTTAGAAGTTGAAGATTTATAACTATAAAGCTTCAGTTGTGCAGCAAAGCAATTTGTATCCATGGCGTAAGATGATGCAATCTTTTCCAATGTGTAAAAGCAATACGTTCAAAGTACGTTGCGGCCAAGTGAAAGTAGAAGAGAGCCTAGTGGATGAAGCCTGTGAACTAGTGAATGGAACAGAACTTACCATCGGAAATGAAGCAGATTGCATTCAAGCTTATCTTTTCACGGCGGTGAAGAACAATAACGCAACGGGGATTTTGCTCTTGTCTGACATTTTCGGCTTTGAAGACTCCGCCACCAGAGATTTCGCCTACCGCGTCGCCTGCAATGGCTACAAGTAAAACCATTTTTTCTTTCCTTGTCATCATTTTGTTGTTGATTTGGTTCAATTAAAGCTTGTTACATTTATCATAGAAACCAATTTAGGAAATTGGATGGTGGCGTTGATGCATTTTCTGATTCTTGTTGTACATTAAACTTGGCAGTGTTCTGGTTCCAGATTTGTTTAATGGGGATCCATGGAGAAAAGACAGGCCAATGGCTTTGTTAGAAGAATGGATATCTAAGCAGGAGCCACGGCGAGTAGTAAAAGATGTATTAACGTCTGCCGAATGGATGGTTAATGAATTTGCGACTGTTGGAATTTCAAACAAGCTTGGAATCATTGGTTTTTGCTTCGGAGGTGGCCGGGTTATCGATGTTCTAGCACGAGATCAGGGGTCTTATTTTGGAACCGGGGTCTCATTTTATGGCACGAGGATAGACTCTTCTGTTGCTAGCAATATAAAGGTTCCTCTGCTGTTGATTGCTGGTGACAATGATGCGCTTTGTCCCATTGATGTTTTGGAAGAAATTTCGAAGAGTAACAAGGGATCGAAGACGGTCATTTTTGGAGGAAGGGGTCACGGTTTTGGTCACAGGCCTCAGACACCTGAAGAAGATGCAGATGCAGAGGAAGCTTTTATGGTCATGAGAAATTGGCTTAATGATGGCTTGCTTGTAAATAACTGAGACGGTTGTGCTAGAAATACAAGTACGAGATCCGTAAAGGTGCGAATCAATGTGTTCAACCAACCAACCAAACAAACAAAAAGATTACATTTTTATTTGTGAGCTATCATGAAGATCAATTTTATTGACATAATAAATCGAATGGAAGGAATTGTCCCTGCTTAGAGTCAGTTGCACCAGCTTAATTTCGATACAGTAAAATTTTATGTTCAAGCTTATTCGAGCAATTATTCAAGCTCAAATCTTAACATTAAACAAGCTCTAATATCGTGCAGAAACCCAGGAATACAAAATCAAGGGGTTGAAATGAGTTAAAAAACAGAAAATGACAAAAAAAAAAGAGATTACAAGTTTACTGCACATGATAGAGCTTTGGATACGTGTATCTGAAATACTGTCATTTTATGCATCAATATGTGATATAATGATATTAAATATGTGGGGAAAGGGTAGATCGGATAAAACTGAGACTCGATTGATGGACACGACTATAAGTGGAGGAATATGATGAATACAGAAACCAAATAAATCTCAGAAAACAAAGAAGTAGAGAAGAAATTTCACTAATCACTTGAGTATGAAAAAACAGGTGCAACATAAAACCAAGCAAGTAAAACTTAGATGCCCGTAACAATTCAAATTCGCTCTCACAGGGCTTCCAACGTAAGTTCTAGAAGACAAATGGCAAACAAAAGGGTAACAAAAATTGGCACCACTGATTAAAGCAAGTGCTTCCCCTCTAGAAGACCAACTCATGAGGTTTCATGCCAGCCTTGAGGGAGAACCTTGCACCCAAATAAGCCTTCAATTCAGGGACAGACTCAATGGCTTTCAGCAAAGGTGCGTCAATAGCTTTTTGATCATCCTTCTTCTCCGTGGGGAGTTTGGCTTTATCCTATATATATTTGGGACATTACACCATTAAATAGGGATGACAACAAGGAATAACAGTTGGCCAATCATTGAAAAGTTTACCTGTTTCTCTGCCTCGAAGAATTCATTCTCCCCCTTGTTCTTCTTCTTTTCAACTTGTTTGGCAAAGTACTTGTCATCAAACTTCTCCAAGTTGACGCCAGCAATGTCAACCTTTGTGGATGTTCCAATAACGTATGACTGGTTCACACGTCTCAGAGGAACACCATTGATCTTGAATGGACCTATCAAAGTATAGTCGAATAAAAAATGAGCGACCTCAATAAATGTACTGTTTTGTATGTCATGGGAATGCTAATGACGATCCAAAGCATCTCCCGGGATCCAATTCAGGTTTCAGGTTAAACAAATTTTAACAAATTAATTTTCACCAGACATAATAAAAAAACTCCCGATAAATTATAACCAACAGAATGTCTGAAAAACCGGCATTCAAAAATTCAAAATACCACAAACATTTACACAGTGCCGTATCTACACTGCAAAATGCAAAGAACGTACTTTTACCACACGTCGCATATGAATCCAAGCCAAGATAAAAATGATGAACTCCATAAGATGTCTATAGAGATTAATTAGACAGCGGAAATGATAAAAACATGTAGAAGATAAATTCCCAAATAATCAAAACACTAACTCACCTGTGACAAGGAGCAAGCCAGAAGAAAGTTGCTTCAAGAAGACAACCCTTTTCCCCTTAAACCTTCCAGACAATACAATCAACACAGTCCCAGGAGTAATACTTGCCCTGAATCCAGAAAAAACCAAAAAAGTATCAGCAAACAACAAAATTTAGTTGAAAAGCAAGACTGAAAGAAAAAAAACTTAAATATAACCTGAGCTTGGTAGGCTTGGGCTTGCGCTTGTTAGAGAGAGGCTTCTTGACGTCATCAGCCGGGTAAAACTTTTGGGGCTTCTCCGCCACAGGAGAAGCCGCCGCCGCCTTCTCGTGGTGGGGGAATTTGCCACCGTTCTTCTGTTTAATAGCCCAGAGTCCACGTTTGTGGTACGTTGCCGATCGGGAGTGTTTCCGTATCCCGCGGATGAGCTCCGGATTACGGGTAGCCCTAGAGGTGGTCTGCTTGGGCGCCATTTCAAGCTGGTTGCAAGTGCGAGTGGAGACGAAGTAGGAAACCCTAATTGGAATCAGATTCGAGCAAACTTATTAAACCTAATTGGGCCAACATAAAGGCCTATGGAATTGGGAAGTTCGTAAACAATATGGCCTACCAGAAAAGGCCCAACTAAACTAACAGCTCATAAGTTGGGCTTAAACCAAGAAAGTAGCCCAACCATAACTTTTATTGGACCTGTTTGAAAACGTGTCTAGTGCCGATGGATAACTTGACAATGACTACTATTTAAATGAAATACCAATTTGAACCCAAACCGAATGATATACCGTTTTTTCTGAACCCCCAACCGAATTATATAAATTTATTTGGACAATATTTTTATAAAAACATTATGAAATTATTTGTTATAAAATTTTTTTAAAAATATGCTTTTCAAAAACCAATCAAGAGGTATTTTTTTATGTTTTTGAAATGTTAACAAAAAATATAGGCCAAACGGATAATAAATCAGAAACAAGAAAAAAAATCACAATTAAAAATTTTTATATAATAATTTTATAAACACATTTTTTTAATTAATTTTAACTATAAAAATATTTTATAGAATAATTATCCAACAAAATATATTCTTAAAACAAAGTTTATTAAAAAATATATTAAATTTATTAAAAAAATTTATAAATACTAACCAAACGGAATTTCAATGTATATTATCTTGCACGGAAAATCCTGAATACATAATGGCAAGTGATACTAAAAATTTACTAATAGTAGGCTCCAATTGGATTGTTTGACAGGATTTCAGTTGAATAGAGAAGTAAACAAGGCCCAAGTACATGCATGTAAATTAAATATTGCAAATGAATAAAATATGACGTTGTAACAACTTCAGAACAATTTTCAAAAAATATATGATGACAAAATAGAAAAGCAGGGGTTGGTATAATTAATGTAACAACATGTTCATGTGATAACGACCGAAGCCATTCTTCATTCCAACGCCAATCGGGACGTGTATCTAAAGTCAACAGTAACACGATCCCCTTATACGTACAGGCAAATGCAATTACGATACATCGGGGTACATCATCCAATCGTGTGTATTGGATATGAGCTCACTCGATTCATAATCCACAAATATGAAATATTATATATTACGCCAAAAGTCGAATCAAGTGCAGTTATAACCCTTAGAGGGATAAGATGTTCCTTGAATGGGTGCAGTATAGAATAATATGTGAAATAACGAATAATATGTACTCAAAATTAACATCCGAGTCAAACATGCATATTCAGGTCAGTTGGATGTAATAAGTACGTAGAGTTGTGCAGCATGTTCGTTGGTGTGGCCTAATTCTGAAAAGAAGGAAATTATATTGCTAGCTTTTGTTTTAAACCACTCTTTTTTCTTCGAATAATAATTGTGAAATTCATGATTGAAAAAGCACCTGCTCTACCATTGAAAACGATCGGTTTGACAACATATGCCGATTCCGCGACCTCATTTCTGGAGTGTTCGTAAAAGAGTGTGTGTGTGTGTGTTTTTCCCCCTCTTAAGTGATTAAATTATAAATAACCATAAATGAATAATAATATCTGAAAAAACAAAATGAAAATTTGCAAATTTTTTAAGGTAAAGAGTTTTATGACGAGTAATATAAATATATAATACTAGTTTTCCTTTATAAAACATTTCCGAAATAATCTTATCGACATGTTTCATTTTTGAAGGTTCGACGATATACTATGTGAAGAGTAATTCATGTTAAAAAGTTTATAATTCATTTTAAAGGTATAAACTCGAAAACGTGACGATATTTGAGAAAATAGACTATGTTAACTATTTTTTTTAGAAAATCGATCTTTCTAATTTTTATGAGGTTATTTTTTAAAAAAAATATTTATAAACGATAATAAAAAGAAAAATATTTTTGAAAAGCGTGTCGAAAGATATATGGAAATAAAATAATATATGGAAATTATTTTAAAATTGTTGGGTGCTTACGTTTATTAGTAGTCTTGATATGACTTATCTTTTTTAATCTTGTGTTTTTCTCGTTATATTATTTATTTATTAAATAAATAATTATTTTACATCAGTCAAATCATTAATTATTTATATTATATTTAAATCATTGAATTTAAATTATTATATTACCTCTTATAAATAATATTATTCACATTTTATTATTGTTAAAAGATCAAAATAAAAATTTATTATTTTTATATAAAATTTAATCAATCAAATCAAATAAAGTATAATATATCAATCAAATCAAATATTAAATTAATTATTATTATTTACTTATTTTTTATTAAATTAAATT
Organism: Henckelia pumila; assembly: GCF_033568475.1. Lineage (NCBI taxonomy): Eukaryota > Viridiplantae > Streptophyta > Magnoliopsida > Lamiales > Gesneriaceae > Henckelia > Henckelia pumila. The sequence goes on from NC_133123.1 coordinate 136,868,278, forward strand.
ATTTATCCATATATCATTATCCCATTACCCGAACAAAAAAATACCTCGATGATTTTTAATTTGTTTTTGGAATGAAAATATCCCCCAACATATATATTTTAAACTTCATTTATTTCGTTTGACTTTCTGTTCATTCGTACAGCCTAAATTAAATATGTACGTGCCCATGTTATGTTATAATACAATATTGAGGGAGTGTTGTAATAAAATAAAAAATAAAAAATAGAGCTGCTGTGTTTGGCTTCGTCTTGGTGAGTTTGACTCTTATAGAGTATTTGCCATTTCTTTTCATACGAACTCGGAACTCGCTCTCAACTGTGCCGATTCTTCTCCACTCCACTCCGCGTAATCGAATATTGGGATGGCGGAGGAATCCTCTCATAGTACTGATACGCAAGTAGTTGTCCACCACCACCCACCGCCGGCTGCGGAGGAGGCAGAGCTGGGATCTGCTGCCGAGAAACAGCTGGAGTCGGTGGATAAAGATTCACCCACTCCTTTCCCTGTTGAAGAAAAGCTCAAGGAGGCCGTTATAGTGACGGAAAAAAGCACCCCACTTGCGGTGGAGGGTGTTTCTCTCACCCCAACGGAAAGTTCTAATTCCGCTTCCTCCGAGTGTCGGACGCTGGTTTCTGCTTTAGAAGAAGCGCAAACTCAAGAATCATCTGAAACTCCCAAACCTATATCCCAAGGAGATCAGAAACCGATTGGGAAGGAAAAGGTCCCCGTGGCTTTGGGTTCTTTCAAGGAAGAAAGCAATAAGCCTACAGATCTCTCGCATTTAGAGCGCAGAACGCTTGAAGAGTTCAAATACAACGTGCAAGAAGTTCTTAAACTCGGCCTTTTTTCCTCGGACACTCCGACCTCGCCTGAAGAGGTGTCCATTTGGGGTGTGCCGTTGATGAAAGACGAACGTAGCGACGTGATTTTGATCAAGTTTCTACGGGCCCGCGACTTCAAAGTTCAAGAATCCTTCGACATGTTGAAGAACACCATAAAATGGCGGAAGGAGTTTAAAGTTGATGAATTAGTGAAGGAGGAGGATTTGGGTGATGATCTTGAAAAGGTTGTCTTTATGCAGGGACACGACAAAAACGGGCACCCGGTGTGTTATAATGTTTATGGGGAGTTTCAGAACAAAGAGCTGTATTTCAATACGTTTGCTGATGAGGAAAAACGAATGAAGTTTTTGAGGTGGAGAATTCAGTTTCTTGAAAGAAGTATTAGGAGATTGGACTTTAATCCTGGTGGGATCAATACCATTTTTCAAGTTAGTGATCTCAAGAATTCTCCCGGACTCGGGAAAAGGGAGCTTCACATTGCCACAAAGCAGGCTTTGCAGATACTTCAGGATAATTATCCTGAATTTGTGGCAAAACAGGTACTGATTTGATTTATATACTTACGACATTTATTTATTTATTTATCAATAGATACTGTTCTTTGGATTGAAATTTGAATCATCTCTAATGAATTCTCACAAGTTATGGAAAATCAATATCATCAAATGGTTCTTTGCTATATCTAAAGAGGCACACACATATTGATTCTTTTTTGTCGGTAGTGCATCGGTGTAGATGTTGGCTGAGAAACCTTTTAGGAAGCAGGTAATTTCTGTATATGCACATGCTTAAACTTTCGTTTGATGATGACTTGTGTTTCCATGTTGGCATATGTTTAATGGAAGTTTGATACCCCTGTGGAATGTGGAATGATCCTTTCTTGATTTTAGGTGTTCATCAACGTCCCTTGGTGGTACTTGGCGTTCTACACGATGATCAGCCCTTTCCTGACTCAGAGGACCAAAAGTAAATTTGTGTTTTCTGGATCGGCAAAGACTGCCGAAACTCTTTTCAAGTGCGAGAAGTGTTATATATGAATATCTTTCCTTGTGATTTTTAGAGTGCTATGCATAGTTAGAGTAACATGGTAATTTGATTCTTGCAATAGGTACATATTGCCGGAGCAAGTGCCTACTCGATATGGTGGACTAAATGTGGATTTCTGTGAATGCAACCCTGAGTTCACTGTCGATGATCCAGCCACGGAGATCACCGTGAAACCTATGACTAAGCAAACTGTGGAAATCATAGTAAATGAGGTCTGGTTGATGCTGTCATATAGATGTAACTGTCACTATTGAAGGGACGTTTAGAGTGATGTGTGATTGGGTTTCTTATTTGCCTGCAGAAATGCACTCTTATTTGGGAGCTTCGTGTAGTGGGCTGGGAAGTGAGCTACTGTGCGGAGTACATACCAAATACAAAACGTAGATACACGATGATGATACAGAAGACCAGGAAGATGGCTCCAACTGATGAACCGGTTTTGTCTGACAATTTCGGTGTTTCAGAGATTGGTAAGATATTACTCACCATTGACAATCCCACTGCCAAGAAGAAGAAGCTTCTTTACCGGTTCAAAGTTGCGCCCTACGTTGACTGATGTAACAGGGCCGGAAAGCTCTAGTTTTCAAGTAAACTGCTTGCTCATCTACCATTTGTTGAGCGTGTATGGATTTGCTTCTCTCGTGATAATCAATGTTTTCAGATTGACGGTTTGTATCTGTTTTGCGGTCATTTATTTCACCCTTGTCAATAATCATGTTCTAAGTGGAAGCAGAAATGCACCTGCTGATGTTTTTGAAGCCCTCCTGAAATCAAAATCTTTTGTGGTTAAAGGGCCTTAGAGAAATATCTTTGGGGCTGCTAGTAAATATGTTGAAATGTTATACAACATTTTCCCCTTAGTTTGGTTATTTTTGCTGTATTCTCTGCCTTGTATAGTCTTGTTTTTTTGGAGCTCTATGATAATATTTCTTCTTGTTTTCTGTTCGATAAACATTTATATCTAAAATCCATTTCAATGATATGTATTGAATTTCAACGCATTCATAAAAATTCTGGTATTTGTGCGTGTCAACCGCGCAATCTTCTTCCTTTCTCAAGCAATTATCAAGTTCAATGGTTATAATGACATTAGGTTTAGTTTGGTGCTCTATCATCTAATCTTGACTGTGACCTATTATGACAGGAAATACTTTCTTTCTCTTTGACATTTGTGTCCAAACATGATTAGCTTTCATTTCAATGTCTTTGTTCATCAACAATAGACTCTCTTCATGCAACATTCCACAAATTTCTGTCCTAACTCTTCACTATTTTGTAAAGCCACCACAAATGTCAAGTGGTTGCAAGTAAATTCCAGTCGGTTGGGCGCAGGCACGCCGGCCCGTGACACGATGGTGGACATCATTTTATGATATATATGTTGCTGCAAATATACTTCAAAACCACCTAAGAAAAAGATAGATTGATCTTTAGGATTCACTTGTCTAGTCTTTTTTTCTCCAAAACTTCATCTGTTGAGTAAAAGTTCACTTGTCAATTAATGGGTTAAGTCGATGCGCGTGGCGAATTTTGATTGGTTAAAATCAGTGGCCCCCACATGAGACCCGCTGATTTTAACCAATCATGGAGTTACACGTCATCCGGAGGGTAATACCTGCGGACGGCATGAACAAAACCCAATTAATGATGCATGGAGATCTACATCTACGCATAGGCAGGGCGGCATGAACAAAACCCAATAAATGATGCATGGAGATCTACATCTACACGCAGGCCGCAACATGTTTTGTTTTGATAAGGCACGTGACAATTAATGAGTCACTACGCTCCCATGATGCTGCCATTGTTTCTATTGAATTCTTGCAATTTTAGGTGCTAAAATTTGTCGAACACACACATTATTCATAAATATGTGTGACATTTAAGTCTTGTTTCCAATAAAGGTGGCATAGTGCCGCTATATTTTTATGAACACTGCAAAAATTTGAATGCAAAGCCCTGTTTTTTTAATGAAGCAAAGACCTGCACTGCATGCCTAGGAATAGATTAGTAGATGGACAGAAACAGGACAGGACCACCAGCATTGAATTGAATTCTTGTGATCCATGGAATCTGCCGAAACACATTGGTGCCATTCAAGTGTCGGAGTCATGACCAGAAGATGTGGAGGGGCTTTTGGGAAACAAGACAGGCCAAAACATGTGAAGAAACTACAACACATGAAAATTTGAACTCAGCCTCACATTGCATATGTATTGTCCGTCCATAGGCATCCTATAATTTTGATCTATAATGACAATGTATTGGATTTATCATCGCCACCAGTACCCTTTCATCTATAATGGAATTTTGCATTCATTTTCCCTATACTAATATATTATAGCATGTTACGTTTTTGGTACATATGAAAGTTGGATCCAATGTAAAATTGAATTATAATAATAATGTGAATTGGGGCGAAAATCATGAATCATTACCCCCAACGCCCTTTAAAAACATTTTTCAAAACACAATCATTTCTCTTGTTAATAATTAGTTCGTGCTTGACTTTGGGTTAGTTGTTATTGCCAACCGTGCTTCGTCTCTTTATCAGTACCAAATAATAATTTTATTTAAAACCACAAAGGAACCTGAGAGGCAATCAACGTTGGAGGGTACATTGAATTCATATCATAACTAAGAAAACTCGACCCCTTGTATTTGGAGAATATACCCTTTTTATTATTTTTTTTGTTGTCGTTATATTCAAGATTATTTTTCATCTGGTAATCAAATTTTTTCCGTCTTTTTCTTCCTTGCGAAATTAATTTCGATGCTTTAAAATGTAATAATGATAACATAAAATTAATGTTTTCACGGTTTTTAAAAGATACACATCTCACAAGTAAATTATATAGCTAGCTATTAGCTAATGATTTCTTAATCATAATTAATAATTTAAATATCTTTTAAAAAATAATCAATAAAGCGTACATCCGTAGGTAGACATCCCTGGTCTCTAGAAAGTACTTGAGAATATTAGGAAAAACTATAACATATTCTTCAAATGAATATGCAATGCAGTACCAAGGAATTATTAATATCTATATATTTAATTTTTTTAAAAAAAAAACAGGAAAATTCGGGCAAAGCTATCTGCAGAGTTTGGGAATGTAATTGCTTACATTTTCTATCATTCTTTCAAATTTAAATTTTTGCATCTGTACACACATTTAGAGAAAGACGAAGCAGCATACATCGTTGTTGTCTGAATTTCCAGGGAATTATTGTACTTTCTCAAAACAGACAAGTGATCCGTATGGTCATTTTCTCCCACCTGCCCAAACAAAAATACAAAAAACCCCCTAAACAATTTTTTTTAAAAAAAAACCAACAAAAACAAATAAATTAAATTTATTGCCTATTTTCCGAGTCTTATTATTATTTTTTTCATGAAATACCAATCCATTAACAAGAAAGCAAGTCTTACTTTACACCGATTCTAATACAACTGGGAATAGCTTTAAAAAAAATCACAACCCGAGTCTGATTTGATGCTACTTTGGATTCACAGCATATATATTTTATAAATAATTAAATAAATAAATAAATAAATAAAATCCAATGTCACTCACATTTAAATCGGTACAACATATTTTCTTCAAGTAAATGAGATATTTAAATAATACCTAAAAATAATAATCATAAGATTTCCTTAAGAAAATTTTCAAATATTTTCACGCCTCGACAAATTGAAAAATATACTTAAGTGGGATTAACCTTATTTGTGGGGTCTGTTTCTGTAATTTTACAGTCTCTGCCTGAAGTCGAGCACCTGGCCTTGATAATTAATGAGGAACAGACAGTGATAAACTAAGACTTTTGTTCATAAAGTTGGTGTGTATAATTTTTAGGAACTAAACTTTTAAGACAAAATCATACTACACATAACAAGTGGGAATTTCAAAAAGAATAGACAAAAGACACTGCCAGCCCAGCTATCTTAGCAGGTTATTAAAAATATGTTGCTTTATCTTCTTTCTAAAAAGGCCCCTTCTTTTCTTTTGACAAATTCATTCATGTCTCTTTACTGTTTTTATTCTGCACAATCCTCGCTTGTTCAAATCAATACAATAAATACTATTCTCATCTCTAAAAACGTGTCCGCGTTGATGAAATAAACAAACAATCGACAAATAGTCGTATATTAGATTCACATTATCAACATTTTCTTGGACGAAAACTATATAACGTGGTTTACCAATCTAGTTTAAGATTGATACGAAGGGGAAAACAATTAAATTTTAGAAAAATTAATTTAAAAAAAATGGTGTCAACGATCCCGGCTTCACCAAATTCGGTCCCCTAATAATAGGCACACGATGCATGTGATATGGACCAATAATAATACCAATTGCCTTCTACAGTACTGATTTATTGCACCACGTAACCTCCTAAGGGGACACATTTGAGAATAAGGACAATGAGGGTGTGAAGGATCCAATATCAACATACAAGAAAAGAAACTATGAAGCAACAAAATAATAGCTGGAAAATGAAGCATATACTTGTATGTATAGTAACAAAAGTTTCTTTCGACATTTCACACTATTTCAAGAAAAAGAATTATGCCACATTGTCACACTACTCCCATTCCAATGTATCCATCTTCTTCCCCTAAAATGTTCCACCAAACATATTTTAACAATCAAACAACAAAATTTAATTCAAGTGCAAAAAACAGCAAACAGATAGAAGTTCCCCCCCAAGAGCTTGTAACTTAAAAACTAAGTTTAATACACATATATAAGATAAAAGAATATGTAAATGTAAATAAGGAATCCCCCTTATTCTGCTGCATGGTATTCAAGAATTTCATTGAGCAGGCTTGGTCTTGGACCTATAGAGAAGCTTCTTCTTCTTAGAAGTTTGGTTGTCGAATGTGAGCACCACTTTGCCAGGTTCGTTGATTTTGAAGGTGCAGAAAATCGCCTGTTCATCGGTGGCAGCAATCTTCCTTGGCTTCTGTACGATCCAAGTGTATCCGCCTTCCGCGCTTGGGACAAATTCAGCTCCGTAGGATACATCCCATCCAACTACTCGCACCTCCCAGACCAACGTGCAAGCCTGGCAAAATACCGGAAGATTAGTTAAATGCCATATTTCAGTTTTCTTGAGTAGGATTTTATATCAAAGAATGACTGAAAAAACTTGCCCACCTCAGTGATGGGAAGTTCAATGGTGTGTTTGAATGTTGGCTTAATGATCTCCTCGGTTGCCGGATCAGCGATGGTGAATTCTTGATCACCAGCTTCCTTGCTGAGGCCACCATATTGAATGGGTACTTGCTCCGGCGCAATGTATCTGTCACAAAAATCAACATGATCATTGAACTTGGGATACAATGAGGTAATACAAACATTATAATCCAAGGCAACATGATCATTGAACTTGGGATACAATGAGGTAATACAAACATTAAAATCCAAGGGAAATTTTAATCGAATTTACTGACTTGAAAAGAGTCTCAGCAGTCTTGGTAGGGCCTGCGAACACAAACTTGCTCTTCGTTCTTTGGGTTAAGAATGGGCTAATCATCCTATTGTATGCCACATACCACCATGGAACATTGATAAACACCTTCACAACATCAATAATACACATATACTTCAATCAAATCCAGTAATAACAATTAACACACTACGAACTTTATGACAGAAACCATATTCATAGCACACACACAGAATCCAGAGAGGGGATATCTAATAATTTCAGGCCTTGCTAAACAAAAACATATCAATGAAAATTTGCAGAAGGTTTATAAATGTTTATTAAAAAAGGGATCTTTATGAGAATTATACCTGTTTGGCAACGAATTCAGGATAGTTATCCTGGAGCAACTGGAGTGCCTGGTTGGTAGCTTGCCGGAGTTCTTTCTTGAAGAGGATTAGACCAGGGGAATTCTTGAGATCGGTGATTTGAACAAAAGTGCAGGTGCCATCGGGACTAAAATCAAGATTCTTGACATTTTTCTCTAGGAATTGAATATACCACCGGAGGAACTTTGTTCTCTTCTCAGAATCAGCAAAGGTGGTGTTGTACAGTTCCTTGTCCTGAAATTCGCCAAAAGCATTGTAACAAACAGGGTGCCCCTCTTTATCCACTCCATGAATATACACAACTTTTTCAAGCCCCTCGCCGATTCCTTCATCTTCCAACAGTTCCTCGATTTTAAACTCTTTCCTCCATGCCACCACATTCTTGAGCATGGAAAAGGCTTCCTTTACTTTGAAATCCCTCGCCCTCAAGAACTTGAGGAGAACCACATCGCTCCTCTCATCGGCAAGAAGGGGGACACCCCACACGGAAACTTCCTCCGGAGTTGAAGGGGCTTTCTCCTCCTCTTCCTTAGGTTTCTGATCCTCCGCCGGGGTGGCGGCAGGCTCCTCACATGGTGGCGGAGCGGGGGCGGGGGCGGTGACCTCGTGCACTATGGTCTCTTTAATCTCTTCGGCAACAGTTTCCGGCTTTTCTTCAACCTTTTCAACGGTGGATGGCTCTGCAGCGGTTGGTGGGGCAACTTTTTCTTCAACCTTCTTCTCCACGACCTCTTCTTTCACGGGCTCCGTCGCTGGTGGCGGCGGAGGGACATCAGCAGGTGCCTCGGTTGCTTCCGCTTTTCCTTTAGTTTTTGGTGGCTCTTCCACTGCTTTCTCCTCGGTTTTGGGCTCTTCTTCTTTCTTTTCTTCAGGTTTTGCTTCTTCTTCTTCCTTCTTCTCCTCAGCTTTCGGCTCCTCCTCTTTGGCGGGGGCCGGCGGAGGTGGAGGCGGAGCGGTGAATTCATGCTTGGCGAGTGCCTCCTGAATCAACAGTTTGAATTCCTCCAAAGCCTTCTTCTCTGGATCCACGAGATCATCCACCTTGTTGCTCTCCTCTTTAAATGACACAGATTCAGCAACCTTCTGCTCGCCACCCGCTTCATCTTTCTCCTTCACGCTTTCCACCACCTCCTCAGGCGTCGGCTTCTCCACCTTCTCCAACTCAGCCTCCGGCTGCGGCGGCTCCTTCTCTACGGCGGCGGTGGCCCGCTTCTCGGCCACCGGAACATCACACACCACGACCTCTTCAGCAACAGACGATCCCTCCGCAGTCGTTTTCTTGGTTTCCTCAGCCATATCCAAAATTCAAGAAAACAACAACTCAAACTCAAACTCAAACTCAAACTCAAACACTGAAATTCAAAGCCAACTAAAACAAGTTTTAGAGAGAAAAACGAGAAGATTTATTGGGAGTGGGCGATTAAAATGCTAAAATGGGATGGAATTTTATCAAGGAAGAGGAGAGGAACAGTCTGTCAAAGACTCGAAATGTGCCAGCTCGTTACCACTCTTGTAATGGGGTCCATCTCCAACACACCACGACTCCTCTTTCTTCCACCTAAATCAACTGCCAAATTCCCCAAAAATTACAAAAATCATAAACAATTATTTCAATTTGCTAAAAAAAAATTACGTTTTTGTATGCAACAAGGTGGCAGAATCCTTTTTCGTTGTATTATTACATAGTTGGATGCCATTAATTATTTTCCCCTATTGGAGTTTGAAATTTCAAATACGGGACATTACCATATATATATTTTTAAATAAATATATCATCGAAGATGTATCTGAATTGTTGATTTTAAAATATGAGATATCGATCTATTGGCAAATGGCAATCAATTCTTGATATGCTTACTGTTCTTGATTTTTGCCATTTAATAATAATACATTACCTCGTCTATTACAGGCATATTCTTGTTCATTTCGGACATACAAATTCTATGCTAGTAGTATTTTACTTTAATATAATTTGTATTATATACTAAATCAGATATGGCCGAATTTATTAAATTAAATCATAAAAAATAATGGACGTCACGTAATTTGAATCATGCCGTAGCCTCTGGTATTCGAAATTTTCAACAATGTATATTTCAGCAATACAGTGTAGGAGCTACTGTGTGGAAATATTTTCACCATATTCACAATTATCGTGATATAATAATTGTAAATCAATATACTGACAGTAATCAGCATTTTCAACCTCTGATTCATAATTACCTCGGAATTAATATAATATATAATATAATAATAATAGCAGGTGAACTTTGATATTTTTTCTAGAACATTAAACGTAAGCATTAATTAGATAAGGCATGATAAGAGCCAGCCAATTTCAACACCATGAAGCATCCGATGTAGAAATTTGCTGCGGAAGAAAGTGAAATCCATAGACTTTAATTCAAAACGATTATATCAAAATTATTTTAATTTTTTGGTTTATGAAATTTAATATTATGCACGCGTCGTGTGTTTCTTAATTTTATTTTCATAAAACAGATCATATTATATCTTGATGCAACTTTAATATATATATGTGTGTGTGTCATCATAATTATAAAAATAAAATAGAGGAAAAAAAACAGAGACATTCCTTTTGGTATGTGATTCTAATACAAAATATTTAATTGTTTACTAGTTATTTTTTGACAATCTGTCAAATGATAAGATCTTGATTATATTAATAATAGTCATAATTGCACACCATGTTTCTTTGTCATTATCGTCCTTGTAACGCCGGCTCGTACAAAATTAAAATAAAAACAGAATTCAACAACAGGGATTATATTCTATTTTTTTAATAAAAAATATATATTACGATTTTTATATATAGAGATACGGAAGATATGTATGTATAGGTAACGGGTTTCAGTGTGTGAGTGGACCTACCATCCCCCGTCTTTCGTGCGCCAAAGTAATCAAAGCTGCTGGCTCATGATATTTCTTCGCTGTCTTTTTCTTTCTGGAAATTATTTTTTAAAATATAAGCTAAACAAATAAATATATATTTATAATTTTTTTTTTCGTTTTTTTTAAGATGCCTTTTGTGATTATTTTTTGAAATGGCATGGGAACAAGAGTTAGTGTTTAAGGGGGCCAACTTCTGTCTGAATCCGTTGAGTCGTAATTTAATTTTTCGTCTCACCGTAATTAATAATTTTATAAATTTAAAGGTATCCATTTTGAAAAAAAAATTTACATAATATATTTTTAATAATTCGTGCAATAGCTATATTTATTAAAATACAACGTAATGTTTTTTTTTATTGTGTAAACTCACTAAAAAGTCTAAAATATAATTGAATTTACATATCAAAAAATATAGAGGAAAAATTTAAGACAACGTCATAAATTAATTATAAATTAAACAACTAGAAAACCGATCGAAAAGGTTTGAATTTATAATAGAGGATAAATGCGGGGGACGACGTTTTTGGTAACCCACGGGGTCTATAATTAATGAAGGAAAACAATAAATCCCAATGTTAATAATAACAATTTAATTTAATTAATGGAAAAGGTAGAGAGGCTCTGGGCTCTCTAATTGGTTAAATTTTAGCCCACAATATAATTATTATTTCCTTTGATATATAAAAATGAAATTATATACAAAATTTATTAATTAAAGTTTAAGTAAGGAATAGATTTTATATTGTAGGATATTAACTCGTACATTATATTTAACTAGTACCCGGAGGCACACATGCAAAGCGTCTTATATTTCATATTTTTTTAACTAAAAAAATTTGTAATAATAATAAATAGTAAAATAAAAAAATGGAATTTTTGTAAATAAATATTCATAAAAGGAAAAAAAAATATAATAAAATGGCATTTTTGTAATTACATAACCATCCAAGGATAAAATCATGAAGGAGGTCATACCAAAAAGACCATTAAGGTGCTTTTGTTCTATATATAGATATATAGTATAGATGAGTTACCTATGAAATTAAAAAAATTAAAAAAAACTTTCAAGATTATAATTTAATTAAATATATTAATTATTACAAATTTTATATATTAAAGCATTTAAAGCATTTATGTAATATGCAAGGATTCCTAAAATTATTAAATTTGTGTAGAGTAATTAAGCAAATTTTAAAATTATAATTTATTTATTATTATATTTTTAGAATTTATTTATCTACATTTCAAAGTGAAAATTTTTAGCAAAACATAACGTTATAAAGTATGTAATTTTCGTAAATTATATATATATATATATAATGTATGAAAAGAATGGAAAATTTCATTGCATATAGAACACAAATAGAAATAAGTTTTGTTTGTTTTTTTTTTTTAGCTAATTTTTTTGGCGGAATTTGACTATTTTTGGCAAAAACTCAGTTATTATATATATATAGATTTAAGAGTAAATTAGTGATCAAGAATAGTTATTCAACTTATTTGGCATACAAATTGTGTAAAACAAGTTTTGATACAATTTTTATTTCTTAGATGTTTTAATCTAAAAACGTACATAGATTGGAAATTGAGAAATTTTAGTAATTTTTTTAAAACATATATCGGTTGTTCATACTTAAGGCAAGATAATATTATTCGTTTATGTACATAAATTATATATAGAATATTACTCATTTATGTATATAAAATTCATGATGTATTCTTGGAGGGATAAAAACACCATCTAGTGAAAATAAAATCATAGAAAAATAAATGAACAATTATTTTGCACTATATATTTCAATGCCAATAAATAATGTAACCTATACAATATGTGCTAATAAATAAAAAAGTCCCACGATTGCATTTACTTCGATATTCATAACTTCAACTACAATTTTTTCATGGTTTACTATATAATAAAAAATCCATTTTTTTCCTCCATCGATTTTTTCTATTTCTGGCTAGGTGTGACCAATATTCATCTCACTGAGTGATTACAATTAGAGATGTCAAAATGGATTAAACTCGTCGGGTTGGCTAGCCCCGCCCCATCATACAATATTGGTGGATTGAGTTGGCAATTTCTCAACCCACCTAAAAGGTGGGCCGGCCCGCACCGCCCAGCCTAAATATAGGCTGTGGTGGGTTGCGGGTTGACCAGCAAAAATTCATCGATTTACACGTGAACCCATCGGGTTGGCCCGCCCCGCCACCTAAAATAGATAGGTTGGGTTGATGTTTTTCCAACCCGTCTAAAAGGTGGGCCGGCCCGGTCCGCCGACCCGTTTTGACACCTCTAATTACAATGGTTGGGCTCCATTTATTATATTAATCTTCATCCACGTGCTCGTCGGATATTCAACTTTTATCCTCTTTTCTTTTCTCGTCCCCATCCCGATTGTTAGACCCAGACTCCATACCTATCGAAAGATGAATACTTATATCTTACCCAAATATCATATTAATACATACAACTGTATTTTTTCATATTTGATTAAAATTATGTTCATTCATCAAATTTTTTTTAAAAAATAAAAAATATGAAAGATAAAAAAAAAAAACTAGTCATAATATAAGAAATATATATATATATATATATATATATAATTTATACTAAAAGAATTATTCTACAAAATAACATTAGCTTTGTCTTAATAATTTTATATGTTACATCCAATTACCATCATTCAACAAAAATAAATTAGAATTAACATTTCGTTTATATAATAAATACATAAATAAATATATACATATATATAAGTGGGTCCAAAAATTGCCTCCATATTCTCTTTCATTAAGATCGAGTATCAAATTCTTCATCGAATTCGGAAGAAATTAACATCTCTAATCTCACTGCCCGAAAACCACTCATCATTGATGTTTTGGGCGGGACGATAATTTCGTGGTTATGTTTGTATCTAATGATTTGAATTCGACGGAATATTCTAACAAAGAATTTGAAATTATTGAATATCGAGAATGTTTGAAATCCATTACAATTGCTCGAAAAAAAATGGTTGATAATTTTGAAATTTATTGTCAAGTGAATTAACTCAAACAAATCAATAGATTTTGTTGTTATGGATTCAAAATTCCTTAACTTCAAACTCATCGATCCAAATTTAACGAATATCAACATGCCAATTTACCAAAATATATTCGATAGCAAAATTATAATTTAACTTTAAATAAACAAAATTATATCAATCGATGTATTATATTGTTATATAGGTGATGCGTGATTGTGAACATTGAATCATCAAACAAAATCAGGGGACAATGCAGGTGGCAGAATTTGCGGCATAAAAGCAACTGCGCCTGCCCAATTGTCCCAACAAATATTTAAAAATTCAAATAGAAATAATATTGCATATTATTTTATTTATTTATTTATTAGTTTTTTTTTTAAAAAAATACGACATCAATTTATGAAATCCACGTTATATCTATCTATCTATCTATCCACACTTCATTTCGTGAATTGATAGCTGATGGGGACGAGGAACTGAATCAAGAGAAATTATCATAAATCATAATGAATATGAGTGTGACACAAATATTTTATTTGTGTATTTTAGAAGATTATTTATATGGAGCATCTATCCATTAGATTAGATTAGATTAGGTAAGGCTTCAATTGGACTTTGGGGGAAAAAGGTATTTGATTGACATTTAGGCTTATTAAGAACTTTATAGAATGTGTGACTTATTTTTTATTATTCACATCAATCACATCCATGGAAAAAAAGAGATCTTAGGTGTCTTAAAAATAAAGTTATATTTTTTCGATCGGTTATGGCTCATCTAAAAAAATCTCAAGTATCAAATAAGGTTATTAGTTCGAAAATTAAAAATGACAATTTTCTTACACGACTAAAAAAAGAAACAGACATGTAATTGTAAATAAACAATCAACACCAAATTTATGAAGCCCGACGACGATAGATTTTTATGTAAGAGCTAAAATATAAAATTTATTTTAAAAAAATAATTATCTTCATTAAAAAAAAAGCACACACCCCCCAATTTTCATGAAATGTATGTGTTGAAACTTGAAAGGGACCAAAGTCTTTTTTTTTTTTGAAACAAAAGAGACCAAAGTCATAAAATCTGGACTTACTAAAATACAAATCAATCCAAAACAATAAAATTAGTCGCAATTCTCAAGCATAAATCACAAAAAGCTATCATTTCACATATCAATTTTGAGACGAAACTTTAACTCGACTGACTCAAAAAAAATATTATTATTTTTATTTTAAATATAAATTAAATTGATTCTATTTACAAATGTAAATTCATAATATCATTTCATAAAAAAACTACTCAACATGAATGTTTTGTAGGGTATGTACATGTATCACAACGACCTTACAAGTGTTACTCTTGAAAACAACGTAGGCACACTTATCCAATCACACCCGACAAATGTAAGCCCAACAAGACGTTTGGTGAGATGACGGGATTTGAAGCTAAAAATTTTATAATTCCAATCAATTGTGAATAAATAATGGAATCTATAGTCGTTATAAATATGTGCCCGATATTTGTTCCAATTAGATAAGGATGACCAAACCTCGATCTAGTGATCCATTTGTTCAAATGGGCCTCCATGTTCCCCGGTTAAGGCATGGGGAAAACCTAGCAAAACCCACTTCTATAATAATAATAAAAATAATAATGTATATTTTTGTCAAAGGAGAGAAAAATAGGTGTCACGCCCCCACCTAATTACTAACACTTAACTTTCTTTATTTGGCAAAACAACGGACCACAAAAAAATTATCACCAACTATAGTATACTAGTATTTATTTAATAAACTTGCCAGCGGCAAATGCGTACTCATGGTATGTTTGTTCTTGGAGACAAACTTAGTTTAAGAACAAGTTGAAAATATGTATTCTTGATTCTCTCCATCAATCTTTGTTTTATATAATGGAATTTTTGGTGTAACACTCCTTCCACCTCGGCCAACCACCGGAGGAAGCTAAACAAAAAATGGAAGCTAGGAAAGTGGAACAAGAAATATATAAAAAAACAATTTCACGAGTCAATTATATGAGATAAATCTCTTATTTGACGAACTCATACAAAAATATTATTTTTCATTAAAAATATGAATCTTATAGGTTCGTATCACAAATAAACGTGTTCCAAGAAATATTGTCCCCATTCCTCTTCGCTTTGATCTCACAATAATTCGATTTACCATGAGATCGTCCTAAAACTTGGAGAATCAGTTCATCAGATGGGATCGTTTTTTTCAATTTACTCGCACACAATTACAAATGTAATTCTTAACAATGACATTATGCCAAAAAGTCGACCTTCGGAGACAAACTCGGACCAAGGAACAAATCAAGACGTCAAATAACTTCATCGAGTTATCATTTGCTCAGTCATCGCCCTCGTGGTTGGAGTAGCACAATCTTCTTTCGAAAATATAGTATTCAAACCTTGATAAGAACATAAAACCAATAGATAAAAGAAACATCATTTGTTCACTTGGGTTTGCATCCAAGAAAAAAGTAGATGGCAAAACATCATATATAGTAATATTCACGTCACTAAATGAAATTAATAAGCTAAGTACTTAATTACTGCCACCAGGCTTCCTAAACGAGAATATTTCCACGATGATTGGTACAATTATAAGACTTGGCGAACAGAAAGAAGCCTATGAAACCTAGTACATTAAGTCCAGCAAGTAACCAATAAAAGTAATCTAAATGTGCTCTGTTTGTGTTGTCCGAAAACCAACCTCCACCACCACCAGATTCACAAGTAATTCTCTCAATGACGCATATAAGGAAACTACTTATAAAGTTTCCCATTCCACAAATACTTAGATATAAAGAGAGGCCTACACTCTTCAAACCGCCAGGCATCCGATCGTAGTAGAGCTCTTGCAATCCAATCAATGTGAATATTTCCGAGATCGCGAATAAAATATACTGCGGGATTAGCCACAAGAAACTCATGGGAACCTTAGATTTTGTTAAATCCGCTAGTCCTTGTTCTGATACAACATCAAGTCTCTTTCTCTCCACGAGTGCTGCCGTTATCATACAGATGGTGCATAAGAACATCCCTGTTCCTATCCTTTGAAGCTTTGTTATCCCGGAGGGAATACCGGTTATTGTTCTGGATATGGGAACAAAGATACGATCGTACATTGGGATTAAGAGGATGATTGAAAGACCGATTACATACTGAAGTGAAGCAGCAGGTATGTCGAATTTTGAACCGATGGATCTGTCCATCGTAATGCCTTGTTTGGTGAAAAGTGTGGAGGGTTGAGCTAGGACTGTGGCTAATGGCAAAGATGTTACCCATAATGGGATTAAGTTCGCAAAGGATTTCACCTCTTCAACTTCTTTGATGCCGCCCATATCCTTGTATTCCAGAGAGTCACCGGGGGCAAGCAAAGCTTCATCAAGAGATCTGTTTTGCCTGAAAAAATTCTTACAAAACTTGAATTTGTACCATGAAGTGTTAAGTCTAGAAATCATGCAGAACAGTACAAGCAAAACTAAAAAATAGGTGTCTCACTGGCCAGTGGTGTAATGTGCACACCTGAATTGCTGAGAACCTAGCAGAGGCACCGTGTTTTGCTCTTCTTCATTGAAACCACTAGTGAAATGTGAAACACTTCCATTCATTGTTGATTTATCGAAGACTTGAGTAACCCTCAAAAGGGAGCATTTCTCCTTAATTTTGATGTTATACCGGTAAGACTTCGTACCAGACACAAATATTATCAGAGAAATTGCCATAGAAATGCAAGGGATCCCAAATCCAAGACCCCAACTCACGTTATCTTGTATGTAATTCAATACTACCAAGGCGATTAAAGGCCCTGCACATGCACCGAAATACAACCAATTGAAAAACGAGCCCCTCTCTTTTAACTCTGTGGGATCTTGCTCATCAAACTGATCTGCTCCAAATGCAAGAATGCATGGTTTGTGGGCCGCTTGTCCAAGGGCCATTAAATAAAGGGATACGAAGAAGAACAAAACTTGAAGCTGGTCTGGGGACTGTGACTTATCCATGGAAACGCCTTGCCAATCAAGCAAAGCCGAGACAGTCAACATTCCAAGTGCCTAAATAAGATGCCATCAGTAGAAACTAACAAGTGTTTTATCCTGAGATCCAAAGGCTTAGCAAATGTATAATTTGCATGAGATATATTACTGCTGCATCTCCTACATCTAGTGCTGAAGTAGATTATGAAGAAAGTGGAATCTGTAGTTCAGTTTCATTGATCAACAAGTCTATGTAAAAACCCACGAACACCTCAAACTATGGTTGCTCAATAATAATTTTATTACTTTAACCTCTCCAAGAGGTATGAGAAAAATGCAGCGGATAGCCAAAAACCGAATTTAGTATCAAATCCAATATGCAAACATGGTCAGATAATTTTTAGGAATCAAACACCCGATCCAGTTTAGTAAATATAAGGGGCATTGAGTTCTTGTTACTCACCTTGTTTAACATGACAATTGACATGAACACTACATAATTTCACTCCTAGCATTTCCGCCAAACATATTCAAGCTCTTATTATACTTGATAGATTACGCTTGTCTCACATTCTTTCCCATGCTTTATGATGTAATCTTATGATTTCTGCCGAACATATCCATGCTTTTATTAAACTTGATAGATTAAGCTTGCCTTACATTCATTCCAGTGTTTTATGATGTAACTTTATAGACTACCTATGCCTCATACTATCATATGATCAGTTGCATGCATGTCCCTTCTATCCCGGAGGTGTCATGTGAAACAAACAAACAAACAAACTGACCAAGATATAAAGCAGAGAGGACAGCACAATGGTCCGGTATCGGCCCAAGAATGAATCGGCCACAAAAGCACCCAAAAGCGGCAGCATCGATCCAGTGCCTGACCATAAATTTACGCTGGCTGCAGCCGTTGCAGTAGACTGCCCCAGTGGCCCCGTAAGATAGCTGATCAAATTCGTACTCACTCCAAAGTACGCAAACCTCTCTGCCACCGCAACCCCTGCCATTCAAATTTCTTTTCCACATAAAAATTACAATTCAAACAACTAACGTAAAGATCTAGATTAATTCGGTTTTTGAACCTGTGATGTAACGCGCAGATCGCCAGTAGCCCGTTTGATATCGTATTGCTGGCTGTCCTTCATGATCCACCATCCCCTCGACACACTCATTTGGGAAACTATTGGAAATGGTATCATTCGAAGAGATCGACATTCTTGGAAGATTAATTCAGTCCAAATTACTGACTGTGAAAGCCCCCTTGCGCCGTGCGGCGGATTATAAACGTGAAACTGACAACGTAGGACTTGCATTAGAGCATGTGCTTTTTGACTTGTCTTCACGCTTGCATACCACGTGGAGAAAGGTGCATGCATGCAAATCTTTTGGCTAATTGCATCCACCACCCTTGTGAAAAGTCTAAAAGGCATAAAACCCTAATAGCATGTAAGACCCTATGTTTTAAAAAAATTAGCATAGAAACCCCTGTGAGAGGGTATAAATGTGCCTAAGTTTGTATAACATAGGGGTGAAATGTGCTACATTTTAAAAAACTGAGGGATGCATTAGCCTATTAATATTTCTTAAGGAGTTTTATGTCTTAGACTTTTCACAGGGTATGGATGCAATTAGCCCCAAATCTTTTGAATAACACCTGTTCAAATTTATTATAACTCCTGAATATATATTTTTGAGGTGGGCCTGCTTTAATTTTTGATCTTGAAATGGGCTTTGGAACTGGAAAATGTATTAAATTTTATACTTGTAATTGATCAGGTTTTGTAATCCTCTCTCTCTCTCTCTCTCAAGCGTTTAATTCGTTAAACTTGAGCACAAAAAATTTGTTGCATGTTTAAGATATTTAGTTTAACCAAACAAACTCATATTATCAGGAGCTGGTCGGAAGGAGAAAAAACAAGAACTAGAGTTACCACGATATCATGGCATTGCTTTGCACAATGACGTTGAATTAATACATGAACGTGAAGCACTGGCTACATTCTGTGCAATCTCAGGCAGTGACTCTTCTATGATAAACATAAGACCTGGCGAAGTAAACATATGCAGAAAATGCAAATGCACTGATCCCCGCAAGCACCCAGTAGAAGTAATCAAGATGAGCTCGATTCAAGTTATCTGAGAACCAACCGTCGTCACCCTGTTTGCTCGTGATCTTCTCAATGGCGGATACGAGAAAACTGCTTAAGAAATTCCCTATACCAATCAAGCCAAGGCACAGAGCAATACCTACACTTTTCATATAAGTAGAAACCTGATCATAGAAGAATTCTTGAAGGCCAACATAGGTGAAAGCGTCAGCAATTCCAAAAACCACATATTGAGGAGCCAGCCACCATATACTCATTGGTACTGTCGCCTTTGGCAAGTCAGCAAGCCCATGTTCTATAGCAGTTGCAAGACGCTTCCTCTCAACAAATGCAGCGATCACAAGGGCAACGAACGATAAGAGTATCCCAATACCAATTCGTTGAAGCGTTGATATACCTGATGGCTTCTTGGTTATAGCTCTTGTAATGGGAACCAAAATGAGGTCATAGATTGGAATAAAGGCGAAAATGGAGAAGGCAATGAGACATTGAAGTGAAGCAGCTGGTATCTGAAAGCTGGAAGTGATGTAACGATCCATTGTGGCACCTTGCTTTGTGAACAGTGTCGAAGGCTGTGTGTATGCTATTGCATATCCCAAACAGGAAGACCATAACGGAACAAGCCTGAGAATTGCCTTAGCCTCTTCAATGTCAGCAACGCTACAACCTTTTGTGTTGTTTTTTGAACCCTCGGGTATGATTAATGCATTTTCAAGAAGCCTTGCAACCAGAAAGTAATATATTGAACAAAATCATACTCCAGACTAAACACATGAAGCAAGTAACTATAATGTTAGCAGTTTGTTTTTTCTTTCATATTTTTTTGGTTAGGAAACCAAAGTTTATAACCATAACTTAATGAACTTGCCTGAATTGAGAATCTTCATGATGCAGAATTGGTCGAGCTTCGCCATCAGTCGACGGGTCCGAAAGGGTGGCTTGCCAATTTATTGCAGTTTTGACAAAGACGCTAGAAATTCTTGCAAATGGGTTACTTTCATCACTGCTTATACGGTATCGATAGTTCACAGTCCCAAACAAGAAAACAAATAGTGCGAAACACATGACAATTGATGGAATTCCGAAGCCAAGTTCCCAGCTCATATTCTCTTGAATGTAGTTCAGAAGCAAGAGAGATGCCAGAACACTTAAACACAATGCGAAATTCCACCAATTGAAGAATGAGGCTTTTGCCTTACTTTCTTTTTGATGTTCCTCATCAAACTGGTCAGCTCCAAAAGCTTGCAAGCTAGGCTTATGCCCACCTTGCGCTAATGCTACTAAATACAAAGAGAAGAAGAAAAATATCTGAAGATAGGGTGGCAGAGGAGAATATGCTAGACTATCTACATCGTTCTTGATTTCTGAAGAGTTGACTGAATTAAGTGCAGCTGATAAACACAAGAAGCCAAGTCCCTGAAAGCAAACGCGACCCACGAGCCACTACTTTAAGCTCAGCACAACAAAAATCATTCTTCTCAAATATTTGCTGAGAGATTTACTTTTTACGGAATAAGTTCGAAATTAAAGATAATTGTTACTTGTCTATTTCTGAATATCTGAACGATCGAATTTCAAGTTACTCCCAACAATATTGAAAGGCAAAAATGGAAAAACTTTACTACAATTGGTTTGATTATTCAGACTCACCAAAATGTAGAGCACCGAGGCAATAATGATTGTCCTGTATCGGCCCAAAAATGAATCAGCAATGAAAGCACCCACAAGAGGTGAAAGCGCCGCCGTTCCAGACCACGCGTTCACGTTGGCCACTGCCGTTGCAGTGGGTTGTCCGAGGGGGCCAGTTAAATAGGTCACTAAATTCGAACTTATTCCATAATAAGCAAACCTCTCAGCCATTTCAACCCCTTTAAATAATCAAACAAGAACAGAGTAAATCTGTGATCCAACAGCAACTTCACAAGCGGAAATTGGCTAAAGATAGTTGAGAACTTGAGATTCAATACCTATGATGAAAGAAGCAGAATTCCAGCAACCGGATTTTGACCGGACGGAGGGGCGGCGTTTGAAGTCGACGCAGCCACTTACGACGTCGTTTAACAGTGGAGTTTGGGGACCCGGAATGTCATTCCCGGTGTCCATTTGTCCCTCCGTCGGTACAGCTCTGTGAATGTGTTTTGGAATTATAATCTCACGTGCCTAATCATTGACGGTGATATAAATATGATTCAATCATTGAATTTATTAATTAATTTATTTTTGAAGCAAAATTTTTACTATTATATTTTAAATCAGAGTGTATTTTTTTTGGCTACTCTTAAATGGATACACTTCGATTTTATCTTACAAGCAATCATTGATTAATCTTGCAACCGAAACAGGTTTGAAATGGAGCTTGAGCTTTAGTTTCATTTAATTTGGATCAAAATGACATTTCAAGCAAAGTTTTGCCTGCTGTATACGTATGATTTGGCAAAGTACAGATACACCATAAACGCTGCGACGCTAAGTCCAGCAAGCAGCCAGTAGAAATAGTCGAGATGAGCCCGATTCAAGTTGTTCGAAAACCAACTGTCTCTGCTTGCTCCCCCGCTAGCTTTCTCAATGATGGACACCATCAAACTACTCAAAAGGTTCCCGACCCCGAAAATACTGAGGTATAGAGAAAGACCGATGCTTTTTAGTTCGCGAGGCGCTTGATCATAGAAGAACTCTTGCAAACCAACCATGGTAAAAACTTCAGCAATCCCAAACAACAGATATTGAGGTATCAGCAAGGCTACAGTCGTCGGAACTGTAGCTTCTGGTGTATCGACTAGACCAGATTCTCTAGCAGTTTCAAGCCGTTTAGCCTCTATTACCGCAGCAACGGACATGCAGATGATAGAACAAAGTATGCCAAATCCAATCCTTTGTAGCATGGTTATACCTGTTGGCTTCATAGTCACTGTTCTAGCTAGTGGTACCAGAACACGATCGTAGAGTGGGATGAAAATGACGACAGAGAGGCCGATAAAGGATTGAAGAGAGGAAGATGGTATCTCAAAACCCAGGGTTGTTGATCTGTCCATGGTTACTCCTTGCTTTGTAAAGAAGGTGAAAGGTTCTGAAAAGACAATGCCGAATACTAAACATGAAGACCAAATGGGAATAAGCCTGAGAACCGCCTTCGCGTCTTCCACCTCGTCGATGCTACAAACCTTTTCACCTTGCTTCTGATCGTCAAGGGAAAGTAAGGCTTTATTTAAAAACCTGAAGAATAAAAATGCTAAATTAAATTAGTGTCAACAAAATGTTATTTTTATTACATGTTGTGAAGCTATGGTGGATATGATGGATGAGTAAACAAAATGCTATTTTTATTACATGTTGTGAAGCATGAATCTTGTTCCCTTACTTGAATTGCTGAGAACATGGGTGAGGAAGAATCCCCGAAGGTTGTTCTTGCATTGAAACAGCTGGAACGTTCATTTTTCGATTCTTAAGTGCATTGAAAAATACCCTACCGATTCTGAGAAACGGGTTTCCTTCGTTAGTTCTGCTGCTGAATCGATAATTCATGGTGCCAAACAAGAAAATTATAAGAGAAAGGCTCATGGCAATGCAAGGTATGCCAAATCCGAGACCCCAACCAAGGTTATCTTGGATATAGTTCAAGGCTAACAAAGTCACCAAATTACCCCCATATACCGAAATACCACCAATTGAAGAATTAGGAGCTTCTCTCCTTATGTTCCTTGGGGTTGCGCACATCGAACTGATCGGCTCCAAATGCCTGAACACAAGGCTTGTGGCCCCCCTGTGCTGCCGCCACAATATACAAAGCAGAAAAAAAGACAATGACTTGCAGGCGTGGAGTACATGCTCCATTATTCGGATCGATGTGGCATTCAACTGAGTTTGAAAATGGCCACACAGCAACTAAGGTAAGGATGCCAAGTCCCTAATCACCAGATGTAAAAGAAATAACATACAAATATATAACCACATATGACATGAAGTAAGCTGAGAGGTTCTCAAAGAATTTTATCTTTTATCTCCAAAATATTGATGAAAGACAACCAAAGTTATTAATCACATGTGTTTGCAGACAAAAACCTTACCCAGAGCTACGAACAAAACAGAGGAGCCCATTTACTAGGTCCAAAATCCTAACACTGTCTGTCGGTCGGAAGGAGGCAAGAGGAAAAGGTTAATAAGAGTGTTGAAGTATGCTTCTATCAGATTGAATGGGTATAGAGAAGAGATCGGATCGAATAGTACAGATCAGATGAGCTCGGTGATCAGATGAGTTCATGGCCAGATCAAATACTGAGATCAGATCGAAGTGATGGTCAGATGAGTCTTCGGATGAGTTCATGCACATAGATTGCTCGAGTATTGTGACTTGGTTAAGAAGTCAGATGAAGTGTCCGAGAAAGCTATACGCTTGCAGGCAGATCGATGCAGATCGAAATACGAGGGCATATCAGACTGATGAATGAAAGCTTATCGGGCTGGACCATGTTGACTTTATAATTGGGTCGTAAGTTACTGTTGACCTAAAGCCCAAGATGAAAGTCGGTGTAATTCTCTATATAAGCAGATGGAAGATGGCCGCAACGAGAATAACAGAAAATCAAAATTCTTCAGAATATATTGTGAGAGAAGAAGGAGAGATTTCGGAGCAGAAAACTAAGCGTAGATTGTGACGGGTAGATTCAAGGCTTTAAGCTTGAATTGTGTCTGTATCTAGCTTGATAGTTTGTCTGAGTCCATCTCTGTAATAAGCTCTGTTCTTGAGGTTGGTTGTTTCTGTTGGTGATTAATAAAAGTGTGTGTGTTGCTCTCCCGTGGACGTAGGCAAATCTTTGCCGAACCACGTAAATACTTGCGTTGTTTATTGCTTTCGCGTGAGTGTGTGAGTTTGATCTATGTGCGTTGGTTTTATCTATTCTGGGATTGTGTTGTTGTTCTTGTGTGTTCGTTTGCTTGGTGAATTCTTGAATACCAAATTGCTGATTGATTCCCAACAAGTGGCGCCGTCTGTGGGAACTAAGCAAAGATGGTGGGATCAATGAAGTTTGATATTGAGAAGTTCACGGGCAAGAACGATTTTTCGCTCTGGAGAATTAAGATGCGGGCAATCCTGATACAACAAGGATTGCTGGAGGCTCTTAAGAAAAAGGAGGAGATGTTCGATGAGATAAAGAACAATGATGAATTGCTCAAGAAAGCACACAGTGCAATTATTCTCTGTTTGGGAGATAGACCTCTTCGGGAGGTGGCCAGAGAAGAATCTGCAGTGGCGGTGTGGCTTAAACTCGAAAATTTATACATGACGAAATCCCTGGCTAATCGTTTGTACATGAAACAGAGATTGTATTCCTTTGTGATTAAGGATGAGAAGAACCTTGAAGACCAGATCGAAGAATTCACCAAGATATTGGATGACTTGGAGAATACTGAAGTAAAGCTTGAGGATGAAGATCGGGCTTTGATACTTCTGAATGCTCTTCCTAAAGCATATGAAAATTTCAGGGATGCTTTGCTATATGGAAGATAACAGACGATAACATTGGAAGAAGTTATGTCTGCTATTCAATCCAAGGAACTTCAGAGAAAATCGAACACAAACACTGAATCACATGGAGAAGGTCTTACGGCAAGGGGCAGAAGTGATAAGAGGACATCCAGTGGGAAATACAGGCCAAAGTCCAGATCGAAGAGTCAAGGAAGATACCAGAACAGAAACTTGGGTAATATGAAGTGCTATGCCTGTCAGAAGGTTGGACATCTGCAAAGATATTGTCCTGAAAGGAAAGGGAAGCAACAGGAAAAACCCAAGGATGATGGTACTCTGGCCGTAGCTACAGATGGATATGACTCAGCAGAAGTATTGGTGGTTTCTAAAGGTGATCAAAACCACGAGTGGATACTGGATTCAGGATGCTCCTTTCACATGTGTCCTATAAGATCTTGGTTTGAAAAATTGGAGGAATCAGATCAGGGCATGGTGTTGTTGGGGAATAATCAATCATGCAGAATAAAGGACTCTGGAAATATCAGAATAAGGATGCATGATGGTATTGACAGAGTACTCACCAAGGTGAGGTATGTGCCCGAGTTGAAGAGAAACTTGATATCATTGGGAACGCTTGATGCTCAGGGATATTCATTCAAATCAGGAGCAGGCAGTATCTCAGTGTCAAAAGGATCTCTTGTTGTTATAAAAGCTGTCAAGAGGAACCTCCTGTATGTACTACAAGGTGAAACGATTATTGGAAGTACAACAAGTATTCAGGAACAGCAAGACAGGACCAAGCTATGGCATCTGAGGCTTGGACATGTAAGTGAGAAGGGATTGCATGAGCTGTCTAAACAGGGTCTGTTAGGTAGAGATAAGATCGAATCACTTGAGCTGTGTGATAGTTGTGCTCTTGGGAAATCAAAAAGAGTATCGTTTGGTCAAGGAAGTCACACAACTGAGCAACCATTGGCCTACATTCATTCAGATCTATGGGGTCCTTCTCGGACAGAAACTCATGGTGGAGGCAGATACTTCATGTCTTTGATAGATGATTACTCAAGGAGAGTATGAATATTCATCTTAAAGACTAAGGATGAAGCATATGATAAGTTCAGAGAATGGCTGCTGGCAGTTGAGAACAAGAGTGATCGAAGAGTTAAACACCTGAGAATAGATAATAGGCTGGAATACTTATCAGATAAGTTTGTCAAGCTATGCAAGGAGAAAGACATTACCAGACACAGAACAGTGGCAGGAACGCCACAGCAAAATGGCATGGCAGAGAGAATGAACAAAACTCTTCTGGAAAGGGTCAGATGTATGTTGATCAATGCTTCTCTTCCTAAGTCCTTCTGGGGAGAAGCATTATCTACTGCATGCTATTTGGTCAATAGGTGTCCATCCAGTGCGATTGGTTTCAAGACACCAATGGAAAAGTGGAGTGGAACACCTGTAGACTACTTGAACTTGAGGGTATTCGGATGTCTTGCATATGCTCATCTGAAACAGGACAAGTTGGAAGCAAGGGCAGTCAGATGTATATTAATTGGGTATCCGGATGGTGTGAAGGGTTATAAGGTTTGGAACCTGGAATCAAGAGGTCCAAAGTGCTTCAACACCAGGGATGTAAAGTTTGATGAATCCAAACTGGGATATAAAATGAATACAGATGGAAAGGATAGTCAGATCAGTGTGAATGATAAACTACCGATTGAGGTGGAGTCTTCTGTGCCAAATGAAGGGTCAGAAGATGTCATGGCAATAGGCGGGAGTGGAACCGGGAAAAAGCAAACTTGAAGAACAAGGGATGGAAAGAATAGCGTGATGATCCGAGTTTAGATGGTTTGTGTGAGCTGTCAATGATAGTGTTGAGTTTCATAAACATGAACATGCTAGAGCTATTTGTACCAAGACTTGTTGGTGATTAAGTTGTTGTCTTGTTGATGTATATAGGATTTGAGATGATGTGTAAATCCTTGAGACAACATGTTGTTGTAGCTTAATGCCTTTTCTATAACAATGAATCTTGTATGTTATATGAGTTTATATTGAGATGATTTTTAAGGCCTTGTGATGATCTATTCCTATCAACTTTATTATGTTTAAGAATGCATGCTAGCTTATAGTGTGGAATAGACTTTGTATAAGTTGATAGTAGATGAAAAAGGCATGAAAGAACACATTTTGACAGCAAAAGTTTCTGTTCCTTTTTCTGGAAATGTGCTCGCTCGATCGGTGAAATATCACGGATCGAGCGAGGCCATCGTTGCAGGGACAGAAAGCTTGGAGATTGTGGCTCACTCGATCGGTGAAATATTGCAGATTGAGCGAGGCCACATATTGATTGCACCCGAGAGTTGGGCCAAGGTGCTCGCTCGATCGGCAGCTTTTCACCGATCGAGCGAGGTGCTCAATTTTTTTTTTTTTTAAAAAATTTATTTTATTTTGTTTAGACTTTGATTCTTGTCTATTAATTATGATGATTTGATTAAATGAGAGATTAGAACTCGGGTCGTCACAACAGGTGGTATCAGAGCGAGAAAATTCTGGACTAAGATAGATAGCGAGTGGGGTAGATCGAGTCTTCTTCCTTGCTTACTTATTTATTATGCTATGGTTTATTACATGCTTGACTTACATGTTATGAATGCTAGCATGTTTTACTTTCAAGTATTTTATTACAGGATGTTGTATATATTTTATTTGAAAGTAGGATTTATGATGATTAAAGACGCATGCTTATTGCACTATCTGACATGATAAATGTAGTAACCCAGGTTCCATTTTAAGATAATAATATGTTAAACATGATTAAGGGTTAGTAATTTCGGAATGTTATTGGACTTCGGAAGGGAATATGGGCTTTTGACTTTGGGCCAGATCGGAAGCTCCGAACCCAGATCGGAAGCTCCGATCCTAGCCACTTCGGAACCTCAGCGGAAGCACCGAGATCGGAAGCTCCGATCCTGGAACGGACGTTCCGATCTCCAGCTGCCAGCAATGCTCGATGACTCAGCCGCGAGTTTTGACAAGTGTTGAACGTAGAGAAGATCGGAAGCTCCGATCGCCCGATCGGAAGTTCCGATCCTGGCGTGCCTTGCATGCACGCAATGAGCTGGATCGGAAGCTCCGATCCCGAAATCGGAAGTTCCGATCCTGGCCGGGAATTTTTCCTATAAATAAGGCTCGTTCGATTTCATTTTGAAATACGAATTCCCGAGTTTCTTTCTTCAGTTATATAGTGTGAGATAGACACTTGAGGGCCCTATCGGCTATAATAGAAGTTCTGGAATAACCAAGGTGTGGTTATAGTCATCCGGGACTAGCGACTTCAAAGGGCTAACTACGGACGAAGGTATGGTCCGGGAATCTGTTTAAGTTTTGGGAGTACTTATTAGCTTAGTTAAGACTTATAGAATTTATGTAGTGATACGGTGAACTTTTGAATATAGGCTTGGAACCTAGGGTCCTACTTTACTTGAACTAGCCTAGAGGTACGTACACATTGACTGAGATTGCCAGCGAGTATACATGTTTATATGTTGCATTTATTTGGCATTATTATATGGCATGATATATGATTTACCGCTTTCTTTATTCATATGTCATGTGCATATACACGTTGAGCCTATACCTTGTTATACCTGACTATAGAGCCGCTCAACTCTATACTCGATAGTCTGTCACTGAGAGTACCGCGACGGCGGGGGCATTTATGTCTGTCTACTCTGGTGTACTAGACGAGTGTGGTTGCACCCAGAGGTTGATCCGTGCGGTGGCAGCACTCATGTGGCGCCGGTTTCGAGCATGATTTTTCAGATGACCCTGTACCAGTCATCATGTTGCATGCATTATATACATATGTTTACTCATGTCTATGTACTGGGCATTAGCGCTCACGTCCTAGTTGTTATCTTGGACACTCTATTCCATGGGGCAGGTCGCAGGATGGACGGAGCTGGTAGTTCAAGGCAGGACTAGGGAGCAGGAGCCTTGAGGATTTTATTATACAACAAGATTCGATATAGCTGTATAATGTTTACTGTTTAAGATTTCGATTTGGTTGTATCACTACAGATTTAAGCTTGGATTATGTTACTAAGCTGATATATAAATTATGGTTTTGTCTCCGCATGTTTTACTCTGTTAAGTTATTTTGCTGTATTAAGTTTAATGCATGCTATTAGTTTCCAGTTAGTAGGTGATACCATGCAGGGTCACTACATTTTTGGTATCAGAGCATGCTTAGATTTTGGGATTAGTACTTGGGATTTAGTCTAGTAATTCTTGTGCATTTGGGATTTTAATGTGCAATTCTTTTCAGGATATGGCTGACGAGAGTCACGGTAGTGTTGGCCAGGGAGGTGGTCATCATCATCGTCGCCATCATCATCATGATGATCATCATCGTCATCATGGGGGTAGACGTTGCTACTCTATCAATAAGTTCATGCAAGTAGGACCGAAACCCTTGGTGGGAGGCGATAATCCTGAACAGGCGAGGAGTTGGATGTCTAAACTCGAGAGTACTTTTCGTGCTTTTGATTGTACTGAGGATCAGAAATTGGAAGTTCTAGAATTTGTTCTAGAGGATCGAGCACGTTTTTGGTGGGATGCCAAAGCTGCTCAGGCACGTACTGAGAGAGGACAGGTGACTTGGGGGGATTTATGTCGGAATTTCCAGAAATTATATTTTTCTCCGGCTGTTCGCTAAGCACGATCTATGGAGTTGCTTACTCTGAGGCAAGGATCAACGACTATTGATCAATATCAGCAACGATTTCTTGATCTGCTACCTTTCAGTCCTCATATCAATGAGAGTGATGCATCGAAGTATGATATCTTTCTACAAGGTTTGAACCAAGATATCTACTCTCAGGTTGTCGTCTGTGATGACCCGGTATCTTTTGAGACTTTGGTGAACCGTTGCCGTCTTGTGGAGACTAGCAACAGGCGTGCACAGCTGATGATGCCAGCACAGCCTAGTGGATTTTTTGAGCCTCGAGCTCAATCTGTTGTGCAATCTGGACCTACATCTTCTTCTACTCCTACTACTTCATCTGGATCTCGTGGTTCACGAGGTATGTTCCGTTTCGGAAAGAAGAAGAAGAAGGAGGAATTTTGTAGCCATTGTGGAGGGAAGCATCCTGCAGCTTCATGTCGGAGAGCTACTGGTGCTTGTTATATTTGCGGTCAGCAGAGACATCTGCGGAGAGATTGTCCTCAGCGCATGGGTTCTGCTAATGGATCGGGATCACAGGTTGGATCTCAGGCTTCTATTCTTCCACGTCAGCATCCAGCACCACAGAGTTCTTCTGGATATCGTCCCCAGACTCAAGGGCAGGTGTTTGCTCTGTCTCAGGAGCAGGTTACAGAGGAAAGCGATCGCATGTTGGCAGGTACCTTTCTGTTATGTGGTATTCCTGCACTTGTATTAATTGATATTGGAGCATCGCATTCCTTTATTTCTAGTCGCTTTGTTAAGAGACATAGATTACCTTATGTATCATTAGATATGGATTTAGTTGTATCTACTCCGTTGGAGCAAGAGATAGTAACTAAGCGTCTAGTGATGGGTTGCCTTTTGGAGTTTGAGGGTAATGTGTTAGCAGCTAATTTGATGATATTAGCGATGGCAGATTTTGACTGTATCTTGGGAATAGATATGCTGACTTTGTATCACTCTACTGTGGATTGTTATCAGCGTCTGGTACAGTTTCATCCAGTTGAGGGTGATAGCTGGTATTTTTATGGTGAGGGTGCGCGACCTCCGATGCCACTTGTTTCGGCTCTGAAGGCATGTCATGTCTTGGAGTCAGGTGGGGAGGGCTACCTCATCTATGCAGTTGATATGTCCACGAGTAGTACGGGTATTGATCAGTTACCGGTTGTCAGCGAGTTTCCTGATGTATTCCCTGATGAGATTCCTGGTTTTCCTCCGGTGCGAGAGGTTGAATTTGGTATTGATTTAGTACCAGGAACTACGCCTATATCCCGAGCGCCTTATCGTCTGGCACCCTCAGAGATGAGGGAATTGAAACAGCAGTTACAAGATCTGCTTGATAAGGGATATATTCGTCCGAGTGTTTCTCCGTGGGGAGCACCTGTATTATTTGTCAAGAAGAAGGATGGATCGATGCGATTATGCATTGATTACAGGCAGTTGAATCGTGTCACCATCAAGAATAAGTATCCTTTGCCACGAATTGATGATCTGTTCGATCAACTACAGGTTACTTTTGTCTACTCCAAGATAGATCTGAGATCTGGATACCATCAGATGCGGGTACGAGACTCAGATATATCTATGACTGCTTTCAGGACCAGATACGGGCATTATGAATTTCTGGTAATGTCATTCGGTTTGACGAATGCACCGGCAGTCTTCATGAATCTGATGAATCAGGTATTTCGAGAATATCTGGATAGATTTGTCATCGTCTTCATTGATGATATTCTTGTCTATTCTCATGACAAGGATGAGCATGCACAACATCTAAGGATTGTTTTACAGACGATACGAGATAAGCAGCTGTATGCAAAATTGAGCAAGTGTGAATTCTGGCTTGATCGGGTAGTGTTTCTCGGTCATGTGATTTCTAATGAAGGGATATCTGTTGATCCTAGTAAGATAGAGGCAGTGCTGAACTGGTCTCGTCCGACGACGGTTGCTGAGATTCGTAGTTTCTTGGGTCTAGCTGGTTATTACCGTCGGTTCATCGAGAATTTTGCACAGTTGGCAAGGCCTTTGACACAGCTTACACGGAAAGATGTTGCCTTCATATGGTCCTCGGATTGTGAGGAGTCATTTCACGAGCTGCGTGGATGTCTTACTACTGCACCTGTGCTAGCTCTACCTTCTGGATCAGGAGGTTAAGTTGTCTATACTGATGCCTCTTGAAACGACCCTAACTCTATAATTAATAAATAAATATGCGGAATTTTTTTTTTTATACTTACTAAATATAACATGTACATACATGCCCATACATATATGCACAAAATAAAAAGATTTAAAATAAATAAATAACTTAAATAAAAATGCATTCTTTAATAAAATAAATATCTGAATCAAATACGTAATTAAAATGCTGTCATAAGAAAATAATTAAAAACTGCATGCACTGAAAATATTTAAATAAATTATCCAAAAACTCAACCACTGAAAATAATTAAAAATATTTAACGTGCTGGAATATTCAAACATGTATCATGACTCAGATATCTATCACGGTCACGGGGTCACTGCATGTCCGCTCATATGTCCTCGCCTCCGGTGGGTACAACATCATCCTCAACGTACTCACCTGCACCATACCAGTGTAGTGAGCCTAGAGGCCCAACATGCTAACATAACAAGGGTTTAAAATAATTTAAATCAATTTACTACTAATACATAACGTATACATGAATGAGCATGCTTAAAAATATCATAACATAACTTAACTTAAATTAACTTAAATATCATAATACATAAATATTGTTGAGCAAATTATTTTCTAACATCGCATGGTTGTATCCGTAGTGTAACCTTAAATCATACATTAAATACTGATCAGCGTGGAAACCAACGTACGTGGCGGTGACGAATCACCTCTTAAATTGGCAGTAAACTGCCCTTCAATAGTTCACATATGGGGACAAATCCCCCTCAAATCTCAAATTGTCACACTACTTCAACTTCCAACATAAAATATTTTCTTATTGCTCAACCTTAAACATTAAATCATACATAAAATTATTTCATGAATGCATGTACTTAAATAAAATGTGTGTCCTTCATATATATTTAATTTAATTTCATACTAACATATAAATATAAAAATAATCTTCAATGCATAAAAATAATTAAATATATATTCCGGACACATGCAATTTCTCATGGATTGTACTGGACTGTTGGCCCTAACACTCAAGCCCATTTACTTAAATCTGGCCCATTAACACTGAGACTGGCCCAATAACATACTTAAGCCCAATAAAAAATTATTCTAAGCCCAATTAAATAATTAAAGCCCATTAAAACATTCTAGGCCCAATAACAACTTAATCTGGCCCAATGGGCCCAAAAGCCCAAAGACTGGCCCGACAATTTTCATGGGCCCTAAAGCCCATAAAAATTAGTGGACTAACTTAATTAAATTAATTAAGCCCAAATACTAACCTAAGTGAAGCCCATTAATTAAATTAATCTAATTAGCCCAATTAAACTCTTAAATTCATTAATTAACTTAAAAATAAAATACCCGAGCCCAACTAACTTAACCCGGACCAGGACCCAACTAACTTAACCCACTTACTACCAGACCCGACTCGGACCCAAGACCCAACCCGGAACCACCCTGAAACCCTAAACCTGCCGCCTCCCCCTTTTCCCTCTTCCCGTCTCTACTACAGCCGAGTGCAGCAGCCGTTCCCAGGCTGCCGCCGGCTTGCTCCGGCCGCCCCTGGCCAGAGCGTCGCCGCCCAGACGTAGCCCACGTCTGGGCGGACCTAACCTGCACCAACCCTCAGCCCCATGCCGCCCACGACGCCGAGGCCGAAGCCCCTTCCCGAAACCCTAGTCTGTGCCTCCCATGGAGACCGAACAACCAAGGCCGATTTCTGGGCTCGTTTGGCTCGAGCCACTCGAGCCTAGACCCACCTTAGACCTCTTACCAACCAAGACCAGCAGCTAGAACGAGCCATGACCAGGAAAATCGTGAGTCGAATGAAAATCACATACACAAGAATCAACCAACAAAAAAACCGATCAAGTTTTCTGAAATTTCTTTAAACAAATCGATGCCTACACAACACACACATAATGATATCTGATAGGTACAAAAAACTTGGAAGAAACACATGCCTTGCACCGAAATTGAAGAGATAAAGGCGCGTGGAACGATTCCGAGACGACGGAACGATGATCAACACCTTGGAAGCTTAAAGAAAATCGAGCTATGGCCGAAGTCTGCTGCAGAAGACGAAGGAGGAGGGGGTGTGGCGGCTGAGGCTTTGAAACGTGGGGTTGGGTAGGCTTAGGGTAAGGTTTTTAATTAAAAATAGGTTTTTAGGAAATTAAATATATTAATAAGGATTTTAATATATAAAATATATAACTTAAAAACTCCAATTAAGAATTAAAATCTGATACTAACATTAAAATCCCGAATATACAATTAAGGGAATTTTAAAAGTGCTAAAAAGTCA
The DNA here is from genome assembly GCF_033568475.1 of Henckelia pumila. Lineage (NCBI taxonomy): Eukaryota > Viridiplantae > Streptophyta > Magnoliopsida > Lamiales > Gesneriaceae > Henckelia > Henckelia pumila. The sequence continues at coordinate 136,902,704 of NC_133123.1, forward strand.
TTATTTTGGCTTATTTTGAATAAAAACGGACTCCTAAAATTATATAAAATTAAATACTAAAAATTTTGAGCAAATAAAACTCAAAATAATATTTTTGGGCTCTTAAAAGGCTCATGAATTAAATTGGCTAGAAAGTTGTCATCTCGTCCGTTCACGGTCCCGTCTACGCGATAAAATAATTAAAATACTAAAAATCATAAAAATAACTAATTATGGGTTAAATGCTTAAAAATCAATTAAATCATGCACAAATAATTCACATAATTATTTAACCCATAAATCTAAAATTTAAATAATTAAATTCCCTAATTATGCATGCGAATCCCCCCCCCCCCCCTTAAATTGGATTTCGTCCTCGAAATTAAAGTACTTACCCGAACAACTCCGGGTAGCGAGTCCTCATATCTGCCTCGGTCTCCCAAGTAGCTTCCTCCTCCGAGTGATTCAGCCACTGGACTCTGACCATCGGTATGACACGCGTCCTAAGCCTCCGCTCCTCCCTAGCCAAGATCCGTATAGGCCTCTCCTCAAATGCTAACTCCGGTGTCAACTGAAGAGGCTCAAAATCCAACACATGCGACGGGTTGGAGACATATCTCCGAAGCATGGATACATGGAAAACGTTGTGCACTGCCGCTAGCCCTGGTGGTAGAGCTAAACGGTAGGCCAACGTGCCCACTCTCTCCAAGATCTCAAATGGCCCTATATATCTCGGATTAAGCTTGCCTCTCCGGCCAAATCGCACTACTTCCTTCATAGGTGACACCTTCAGGAATACGTGATCACCTACAGCGAACTCCAAATCTCGTCGTCGAGTATCTGCATAACTCTTCTGACGACTCTGAGCAGTTCTCATGCGATTCCGAATCTGAGTCACAATGTCAGCTGTCTGCTGCACAATCTCAGGACCAAGTAAAATCCTCTCACCAACCTCATCCCAATGCACAGGAGATCTGCATCTCCTCCCATACAATGCTGCATAAGGAGCCATACCTATAGACGACTGAAAACTGTTGTTATAGGTAAACTCCACTAATGGCAGTCTAGTCTCCCACGAGCCCTGAAAATCGATGACACAAGCTCTCAGAAGATCCTCGAGAACCTGGATCACTCTCTCAGACTGACCATCTGTCTGGGGATGAAATGTTGTGCTGAACAAAAGTCTAGTCTCCAAAGCTGTGTGCAGACTCTTCCAAAACGCGGATGTGAATCTCGGATCTCTGTCTGACACAATCGACACTGGTATGCCATGCAACCTAACAATCTCCTTGATGTAAAGCTCTGCATACTGTGTCAATGAGTAAGTAGTCCTCACCGGCAAGAAATGAGCTGACTTGGTGAGTCTATCCACAATCACCCAAATCGCTGTGCAACCTCTGGCACTCCTCGGTAAGCCAACCACAAAGTTCATCGTAATATTCTCCCATTTCCATTCCGGAATAGGAAGAGGTCTAAGAAGTCATGCTGGACGCTGATGCTCTGCCTTGACTTGCTGACAAGTCAAGCACTCTGACACCACTCTTCCGATGTCTCTCTTCATCCTGGGCCACCAATACAATAGCTGCAAATCTCTGTACATCTTCGTACTTCCGGGGTGAATGGAGTACGGAGATGTGTGAGCCTCTGCTAAAATCTCAGCTATCAACTGATCGACGTTCGGTACCCACATCCTACCACGGTACTGAACAATGCCATCCACCACTGTATACAAAAGGTTACCCCTAGCCTCATCTCTCTGTCTCCATCGCTGCAACTCCTCATCAGTAGACTGTCCATCCCTGATCCGATCTCGCAGAACTGGCTGCACCGTCAACACTGACAAGCTCGGTGCATGACCACTCGGATAACACTCCAAGTCAAATCTCTGAATCTCTCTCTGTAGTGGTAACTGTACGGTCAAACATGATACCACTGACGACTTCCGACTCAAAGCATCTGCTACTACATTAGCTTTACCCGGATGGTAGCTAATGTCACAGTCATAATCCTTCACCAACTCCAACCATATCCGTTGCCTTATGTTCAACTCCTTCTGGGTGAAGAAGTACTTGAGGCTCTTGTGATCAGTGAAAATCTTGCACTCCTCGCCATACACATAGTGCCTCCAGATTTTCAAAGCAAAAACCACTGCTGCTAACTCCAAGTCATGCGTCGGGTAATTCTGCTCATGAACCTTCAGCTGCCTTGACGCATACGCGATAACCTTGCCACACTGCATAAGTACTGCGCCTAAACCCAGCTTAGACGCGTCGGTGTACACCACTAACTCCTTGTGTGGTACTGTCACTGCTAACACCGGTGCAGTAGTGAGTGCTTTCTTCAACTGATCGAAGCTCCTCTGACAGTCTGAACTCCAGATGAACTTCGCGTTCTTCTTGGTTAAGGAAGTCAAGGGTACTGCAATAGAGGAAAAACCCTTGATGAACTTCCTATAATATCCTGCCAAACCCAAGAAACTGCGAATCTCCGAAGCATTCTTCGGAATACCCCAATTCTGCACTGCCTCAACCTTCGACTGGTCAACTGCAATCCCATCTCTCGAAATAATGTGGCCAAGAAATGCCACCTGCTCGAGCCAAAACTCGCACTTGCTGAACTTGACATACAAACGATGCTCCCTCAAAGTCTGCAAGGCTGTCTGTAGATGCTGTCTATGCTCCTCAATGCTCCTAGAGTAGATCAAGATATCATCAATGAAGACTATGATGAACTGATCTAGATACGGCTGAAAAACTTGGTTCATGAGATCCATGAAAACCGCTGGAGCATTGATCATCCCAAATGGCATCACTAGGAACTCGTAATGCCCATACCATGTCCGGAAAGCAGTCTTGGACACATCTGCATCTCTAACCCGCAGCTGATGATAACCAGATCGCAGGTCGATCTTGGAGAACACTGAAGCTCCCTGCAACTGATCAAATAAATCCTCTATCCTCGGCAGTGGATACTTATTCTTCACTGTGACCCTATTGAGCTCTCGATAATCGATGCACAGTCTCATACTGCCATCCTTCTTTTTCACAAATAACACTGGAGCCTCCCATGGAGAAAAGCTAGGACGAACAAAGCCTTTCTCTAATAACTCCTGAATTTGCTCCTTCAACTCTTTCATCTCGGTCGGAGCAAGTCTGTACGGTGCCTTAGAGATAGGCACGGTGTCTGGCACCAAGTCGATGCTGAACTCCACATCTCTCACTGGTGGAATTCCTATAACATCCTCCGGAAAGACATCCGGAAAGTCACGAACCACCTCTATCTCTGATAATGATCTGCTAGATGGTTCTGAGGCCATGACAATACTCGCTAGAAACCCCTGGCAACCCCGTCTCAACAACTTCCTCGCCTGAATAAGAGATATCACCTGAGGAAAATCACTGCTCTGAGATGCATGGAAAGTAAACGGGCCGCCTCTGACGGTTTCACTGACACTGACCTCCGACGAAAATCAATCGAAGCTCCATTGACTGTCAACCAGTCCATACCCAAAATCAAATCAAAACCACTCAATGGCAAAACCACCACATCTGCTCGAATGGAGTGTCTCTGAAGCTCCAACTCCAGTTCTCGAATAACCTTCGAGGTAGAAATAATCTGCCCTGACGGCATAGTAACATCATACCCATTGTCAATAATCTCAGGTGTGATGCCTATCCGCCTGATAAACTCCAGGGAGATAAACGAATGCGTAGCCCCTGAATCTAGCAACGCAAACGTGGAGTTGCCTCCAACTAGAATTCTCCCTGCACGCAGAAAATTCCCAACAATTTCATACCACTACTAAACTTTTCCCCAACGAGTCACTACTAACCCTTAATTCTAATCACAAGTAAAACATGCTTCTTATTCTAACATGCAGATAGATAACCCAAAGAACAACAATTCCATAAAGAAAACGAAATTCTTAACCAACGGAAAAATTATAAAATACTAGGGATAAGATATACCGGTGATCAAGGAGGTGTCTGGGTCTGCCTCCTCTGCTTGCATGACGAACACTCTACCAGCAGTGTTCTTATTCCTTGGGCAGTTAGCTATCTGATGCCCTGGCTCTCTGCAGTGGTAACAAACTCTTGCTCCCAACAGACAAGGTTCCGAATGCATCTTCTGACACTTCGGGCAAGTAGGAAAACCTATAGCATTAGGGGCCCCGCCCCTCTGCTGCTGTGGCCTCTGCTGCTGCGGCCTCTGCTGCGGATTCGGGCCCTTAGCCGGCCCAGTAAACTGCTTCTTCGCAGGAGGCTGCGAAGATGGTCGCTGATACCCCGACTGAAACTGTCTCTTCCCCTGTTGCTCTCGCTGCATCTCTCTCCTACCCTCCTCTGACCTCAGTGCTCTACTAACTGCCGCCTCATATATAGCGACGTCCATCATACGTACGTCATGCTTAATATCCGCTCTCAGTCCCTCCACAAACTGTCTCATCTTCTCCGGTGGACTGTCTGCAATCAGAGGCACAAAATGACAGCCCCTCTCGAACTGGCTCACGTACTCCACCACTGACCTGTCCCCCTGCCGGAGACTCATAAACTCCTGGATCATGCGACTCCTCACATCCTCCATGAAATACTTGGCGTAGAAGACACGCCTGAACTCCGCCCAAGACAGTGTAGGGAGGTGTACTCCCCTGGCAGCACCCTCCCACCAAAGAGCTGCATCTCCCCTCAACATATACGTCGCACAGTTCACCCTGTCCGCATCTGTGATCCCCATATATGCAAAGATGGACTCCAAAGAACGAATCCACCCCTCAGCCACCAATGGATCGTGGTACCAAGGAACTCCTTCGGCCCCTTCTTCTGGAACCGCTCAGCTACGTCCTCCTCATGGGACATTCTGGGACGTGAAGCCTGCTGCTCTAACAGAGCAGTAACTCCTGCCATCAAAGTAGCATTGGCCTGCTCCAATGCTGCAAGTGGGTTCTGCGGAGGTGGAGGTGTAGGTGGAGATCCCCCACGTCTGTTCATCGGTCTGGGAGGCATTCTGCACCACCACATATTTTTTTACGTAAATCGCCATGCATAACTAAGTGGTTTAAAATTAATGCTAACTTAAATCCTTAAAAAAAAAAAATCATACTATAAACACTTAAAACTTACAGACCGGTAGCGTGGATTTCTGAGCTCGCATAGCAGTAATGACCCCTCCAAGGACCGTGCTCTGATACCAACTGAAACGACCCTAACTCTATAATTAATAAATAAATATGCGGAAATTTTTTTTTATACTTACTAAATATAACATGTACATACATGCCCATACATATATGCACAAAATAAAAAGATTTAAAATAAATAAATAACTTAAATAAAAATGCATTCTTTAATAAAATAAATATCTGAGTCAAATACGTAATTAAAATGCTGTCATAAGAAAATAATTAAAAACTGCATGCACTGAAAATATTTAAATAAATTATCCAAAAACTCAACCACTGAAAATAATTAAAAATATTTAACGTGCTGGAATATTCAAACATGCATCATGACTCAGATATCTATCACGGTCACGGGGTCACTGCATGTCCGCTCATATGTCCTCGCCTCCGGTGGGTACAACATCATCCTCGACGTACTCACCTGCACCATACCAATGTAGTGAGCCTAGAGGCCCAACATGCTAACATAACAAGGGTTTAAAATAATTTAAATCAATTTACTACTAATACATAACGTATACATGAATGAGCATGCTTAAAAATATCATAACATAACTTAACTTAAATTAACTTAAATATCATAATACATAAATATTGTTGAGCAAATTATTTTCTAACATCGCATGGTTATATCCGTAGTGTAACCTTAAATCATACATTAAATACTGATCAGCGTGGAAACCAACGTACGTGGCGGTGACGAATCACCTCTTAAATTGGCAGTAAACTGCCCTTCAATAGTTCACATATGGGGACGAATCCCCCTCAAATCTCAAATTGTCACACTACTTCAACTTCCAACATAAAATATTTTCTTATTGCTCAACCTTAAACATTAAATCATACATAAAATTATTTCATGAATGCATGTACTTAAATAAAATGTGTGTCCTTCATATATATTTAATTTAATTTCATACTAACATATAAATATAAAAATAATCTTCAATGCATAAAAATAATTAAATATATATTCAGGACACATGCAATTTCTCATGGATTGTACTGGACTGCTGGCCCTAACACTCAAGCCCATTTACTTAAATCTGGCCCATTAACACTGAGACTGGCCCAATAACATACTTAAGCCCAATAAAAAATTATTCTAAGCCCAATTAAATAATTAAAGCCCATTAAAACATTCTAGGCCCAATAACAACTTAATCTGGCCCAATGGGCCCAAAAACCCAAAAAATGGCCCGATAATTTTCATGGGCCCTAAAGCCCATAAAAATTAGTGGACTAACTTAATTAAATTAATTAAGCCCAAATACTAACCTAAGTGAAGCCCATTAATTAAATTAATCTAATTAGCCCAATTAAACTCTTAAATTCATTAATTAACTTAAAAATAAAATACCCGAGCCCAACTAACTTAACCCGGACCTGGACCTAACTAACTTAACCCACTTACTACCAGACCCGACTCGAACCCAAGAACCGACCCGGAACCACCCTGAAACCCTAAACCCGTCGCCTCCCCCCTTTCCCTCTTCCCGTCTCTACTGCAGCCGAGTGCAGCAGCCGTTCCCAGGCTGCAGCCGGCTTGCTCCGGCCGCCCCTGGCCGGAGCGTCGCCGCCCAGACGTAGCCCATGTCTGGGCGGACCTAACCTGCACCAACCCTCAGCCCCATGCAGCCCACGATGCCGAGGCCGAAGCCCCTTCCCGAAACCCTAGTCTGTGCCTCCCATGGAGACCGAACAACCAAGGCCGATTTTTGGGCTCGTTTGGCTCAAGCCACTCGAGCCTAGACCCACCTTAGACCACTTACCAATCAAGACCAGCAGCTAGAACGAGCCATGACCAGGAAAATCGTGAGTCGAATGAAAATCACATACACAAGCATCAACCAACAAAAAAACCGATCGAGTTTTCTGAAATTTCTTTAAACAAATCGATGCCTACACAACACACACATAATGATATCTGATAGGTACAAAAACTTGGAAGAAACACATGCCTTGCACCGAAATTGAAGAGATAAAGGCGCGTGGGACGATTTCGAGACGACGGGACGATGATCAACACCTTGGAAGCTTAAAGAAAATAGAGCTATGGACGAAGTCTGCTGCAGAAGACGAAGGAGGAGGGGGTGTGGCGGCTGAGGCTTTGAAACGTGGGGTTGGGTAGGCTTAGGGTAAGGTTTTTAATTAAAAATAGGTTTTTAGGAAATTAAATATATTAATAAGGATTTTAATATATAAAATATATAACTTAAAAACTCCAATTAAGAATTAAAATCTGATACTAACATTAAAATCCCAAAATATACAATTAAGGGAATTTTAAAAGTGCTAAAAAGTCATTATTTTGGCTTATTTTGAATAAAAACGGACTCCTAAAATTATATAAAATTAAATACTAAAAATTTTGAGGAAATAAAACCCAAAATAATATTTTTGGGCTCTTAAAAGGCTCATGAATTAAATTGGTAGAAAGTTGTCATCTCGTCCGTTCACGGTCCCGTCTACGCGATAAAATAATTAAAATACTAAAAATCATAAAAATAACTAATTATGAGTTAAATGCTTAAAAATCAATTAAATCATGCACAAATAATTCACATAATTATTTAACCCATAAATCTAAAATTTAAATAATTAAATTCCCTAATTATGCATGCGAATTTACGTATTTAAAATATCGGGTGTTACACCTCTGGTCAGGGGTTAGAATGTGTTCTGACACAGCATGGACATGTTATTGCCTATGATTCTCGACAGTTGAAGATGCATGAGAGTAATTATCCAGTACATGATCTCGAATTAGCCGCCATTGTATTTGCACTCAAGATTTGGAGGCATTATCTTTATGGCGAGAAATTTGAGATATTTACGGATCATAAGAGTTTGAAGTATTTATTCACTCAGGCGGAGTTGAATATGCGACAGAGACGCTGGATGGATCTTCTGAAGGATTATAATTGTGAAATTAAATATCATCCAGGTTCTGTTAATCTTACTGCTGATGCCTTGAGTCGGCAGGTGAGACTTTCTGCACTTCAGACTAGCGAAATATCTCATATGATTCAAGAGTGCTGTTCATTGAGTTTTACACTCAAGCACAAGAAAGGGAGGAATGAGATTCGATTGTATACTATTCTATCTGAGCCAGCATTGTATTCTCGGATCAGAGATGCTCAGATATCTGATGTTAAGACTCAGCGTTTGGCACGTCTGGCCAATAGAGTTAATACATCTGGATTCCATTTTCAGGCAGATGGTTTATTGTGCTTATCTAATCGAGTGGTTGTACCTAATGTTGCGGAGCTCAGAAACGATATTCTATCTCAAGCTCACAAGAGTCGATTATCAGTTCATCCTGGAAGCATGAAAATGTATAAGGACTTGCGAACTAGATTCTGGTGGAAAGGGATGAAGAGGAGTGTGTATCAATTTGTTTCGAGATATTTGGTTTGTCAACAGGTCAAGGCTGAACATCGACGACCAGGTGGATTATTGCAGAATCTTGAGATTCCCGAATGGAAGTGGGAGCATGTGACTATGGACTTTGTTACCCACTTGCCTATGACGTTACGTCAGTGTGATGCTATCTGGGTTGTCGTTGACCGTTTGATGAAATCTGCACACTTTATTCCTTACAACCGGGAGTATTCTTATGATCGCATGGCACGCTTATATGTCCAGGAGATAGTGCGATTGCATGGGATTCCAGTGAGCATAGTCAGTGATAGAGACCCGCGATTTACCTCACGTTTTTGGGGTAGTTTTCAGGAGGCATTGGGTACCACTCTAAGTTTGAGCACTGCATATCATCCGGAGACTGACGGGCAGTCCGAGCGGACGATTCGTATGCTGGAGGATATGCTACGTTCTTCTGTCATGGATTTTGGCTTATCTTGGCAGGATCAGTTACCTTTGATCGAATTTGCCTATAATAACAGTTATCATCGTAGTATTGATATGACACCTTTCGAGGCATTGTATGGTCGACGGTGTTGTACTCCGTTATTCTGGGATGAAGTCGGGGAACGACAAATCGAGGGTCCTGAATTGGTGCAGCAGATTGTAGACAAGGTAGATTTGATCAAGCATAGGATCAAAGTTGCTCAAAATAGACAAGCCAGTTATGCTAATATTCATCGCAGGCCACTTCAGTTTGAGCCTGGTGAATATGTGTTTTTCCGAGTATCACCTTTTAAGAAGGTGATGAGATTCGGCATGAAAGGCAAGTTGTCTCCTCGTTTCATTGGGCCTTTCCAGATACTGGAGAAGATCGGAGATGTTGCATATCATTTGGATTTACCGCCAAATCTTTCCAGTATACATAATGTTTTTCATGTGTTGTTGCTTCGACAGTATATAGCTGATGAATCTCATGTGATTCAGTCTACTGATATTCAGCTAGAGTCAGATCTGTCTTTTGTTGAACGACCAATCTGTATTCTAGACAGGAAGGAGAAAGTTCTTCAGAACAAGACTATACCACTGGTGATGGTACAGTGGCAGCGCCGAGGCGTTGAAGAAGCAACTTGGGAAACTGAGAGTCGTATGCAAGCGGAATATCCTGAGTTGTTTGCTTTGTATTTTTGATTACCATGTAGTTGTAATTACAGTTGTTGTAATAAAACATGGTTTGAATGTTTCATATTGTTATCTTGATTTATCTTTAGATATTATTTCGCGGACGAAATATCTAAAGGTGGGGAGAATGTAGTAACCCAGGTTCTATTTTAAGATAATAATATGTTAAACATGATTAAGGGTTAGTAATTTCAGAATGTTATTGGACTTCGGAAGGGAATATGGGCTTTTGACTTTGGGCCGGATCGGAAGCTCCAAACCCAGATCGGAAGCTCCGATCCTAGCCACTTCGGAACCTCAGCGAAAGCACCGAGATCGGAAGCTCCGATCCTGGAACGGACGTTCCGATCTCCAGCTGCCAGCAATGCTCGATGACTCAGCCGCGAGTTTTGACAAGTGTTGAACGTAGAGCAGATCGGAAGCTCCGATCGCCCGATCGGAAGTTCCGATCCTGGCGTGTCTTGCATGCACGCAATGAGCTGGATCGGAAGCTCCGATCCCGAAATCGGAAGTTCCGATCCTGGCCGGGAATTTTTCCTATAAATAGGGCTCGTTCGATTTCATTTTGAAATACGAATTGCCGAGTTTCTTTCTTCAGTTATATAGTGTGAGATAGACACTTGAGGGCCCTATCGGCTATAATAGAGGTTCTGGAATAACCAAGGTGTGGTTATAGTCATCCGGGACTAGCGACTTCAAAGGGCTAACTACGAACGAAGGTATGGTCCGGGAATCTGTTTAAGTTTTGGGAGTACTTATTAGCTTAGTTAAGACTTATAGAATTTATGTAGTGATACGGTGAACTTTTGAATATAGGCTTGGAACCTAGGGTCCTACTTTACTCTAACTAGCCTAGAGGTACGTACACATTGACTGAGATTGCCAGCGAGTATACATGTTTATATGTTGCATTTATTTGACATTATTATATGGCATGACATATGATTTACCGCTTTCTTTATTTATATGTCATGTGCATATACACGTTGAGCCTATACCTTGTTATACCTGACTATAGAGCCGCTCAGATCTATACTCGATAGTCTATCACTGAGAGTACCGCGACGGCGGGGGCATTTATGTCTGTCTATTCTGGTGTACTAGACGAGTGTGGTTGCACCCAGAGGTTGATCCGTGCGGTGGCAGCACTCATGTGGCGCCGGTTCTGAGCATGATTTTTCAGATGACCCTGTACCAGTCATCATGTTGCATGCATTATATACATATGTTTACTCATGTCTATGTACTGGGCGTTAGCGCTAACGTCCTAGTTGTTATCTTGGACATCCTATTCCATGGGGCAGGTCGCAGGATGGACGGAGCTGGTAGTTCAAGGCAGGACTAGGGAGCAGGAGCCTTGAGGATTTTATTATACAGTAGGATTCGATATAGCTGTATAATGTTTACTGTTTAAGATTTAGATTTGGTTGTATCACTACAGATTTAAGCCTGGATTATGTTACTAAGCTGATATGTAAATTATGGTTTTGTTTCCGCATGTTTTACTCTGTTAAGTTATTTTGCTGTATTAAGTTTAATGCATGCTATTAGTTGCCAGTTAGTAGGTGATACCATGCAGGGTCACTATAATAAAAGCATGTGATCTGTTGTTTACGACATGCTACCTGATTATCTGAGTTGATTGGAAGCATGTGCTATCTGAATACCTCGATTATTTATTTACGAGTGAATCAGAACCGAGTCTTGATCAGAGGTAAGATGATCAGAGGAGGACTAAAATAGATTTGATGATTCTGGTATCCTAACCCTTTTGATAAATCAGATATGTCTCGACGACCAGGCCGACCTCCTCTCAGACCACAGGTTCCTACTCCTAGGCCAGAGCAGACAGTGCATCCTCTGCCTGAACAAACAGTGGTACCTCCGACAGTGCCTCAAGTTACTGCAATTCCGAGTAATGAACAGGGAAGTACCTCTCGAGATATGACGGATATGTCTGCTACACCAATGGAAATGTTGTTGAAAAGATTTCAATCTTACAAGCCGCCAACCTTAAAAGGTACTGAGAATGCAGTCAAATGTGAAGGATGGCTTGATGATATGGAGATGTTGTTTGATTCACTTGACTATTGTGATGAGCGGAGAGTCAGACTGATTAGGCACCAACTGCATGAGGTTGCGAAGAGCTGGTGGTTTACGACTAAGAAGGCTCTGGAGCGTAGAGGAACAGTACTCACCTGGACAATCTTCAAAACTGAATTCTATCAATGATTCTTTCCGGTGTCTTACCGCAAAGATAAGGGTGCAGAGTTTGCTAATCTGAAGCAGGGAAATTTGAATATTGAAGACTATATTGCAAAATTCTCTACATTGCTACGTTTTGCTCCACACGTTGCCGACAGTGATGAGGCTATGGCTGATCAGTTCATTAATGGACTAAATCCAGAGGTATTTACTTTGGTGAACACAAGGTGACCAAATACATTTGCTGATGCCTTGAACAGTGCCAAAGGAGCAGAAGCTGGTTTAATACAATAGCGAGGAGCTTTGTATTCTGTTCAACCTCCGAGACAACCACAATCTTCAGCTCCAATTTCACAACAACCTCTTCGGTTTGAAAGCGGTGGCAGTAGCAGTGGCAAGAAGAAATTTTGGCAAGCTCGAGGAAAGCAGTTTAAGAGGTCTGGGAGCAGTTCTTTGAGTTCGAGTGGGTCAAAACCAAAGTCTGGCATGGTTTGTAACAGTTGTGGTGGAAGTCATCCGACTGATTAGTGCCGAGGCGTATTTGGGAGTTGTCATATATGCCATCAGCCGGGACATTTTGCGAGAGTGTGCCCTCAAAGGGGTTCCGGACAGTCACGAGGTACAGAGTCATCACGATCAGTGGCTCAACCTGCGAGGCAAGCCTCATCTGTCCATTCCTTCCAACCACCACACCCACAGCAACAACCAAGGCCAGGAAGGAGTCAGACAGGTAGCCAGCCTTCGAGACAACAGGCTCATGTCTTTGCATTGACAGAGGAACAGGCACAGGGAGCACCGGATGATGTTATTGCAGGTAACTGTTCTCTTTATGGTTATCCTGCTTATGTATTGATAGATACAGGTGCATCCCATACATTTATCTCTGAACGGTTTGTGTCATTACATGCTTTGCCTACTGAATCTTTACCTGTTGTTGTATCTGTCTCTTCTCCGTTGGAGAGAGGTCTTATATCAATTCAGACAGTTAAGAATTGTTTATTACAGTATGACGGTAGTGAAATAGAGATAGATTGTATTGTGCTTGGTTTGTCTGATTTTGACTGCATTATCGAAATTGATATGCTAACCAAGTACAGAGCTACCGTAGACTGTTTTCAGAAAGTGGTGAGGTTCAGACCTGAGATGGCTGGAGAATGGAAGTTTTATGGTAAGGGTTCTCGTGCTAAGATTCCTCTGATTTCTGTATTATCTATGACCCGACTTTTGCAGAAAGGAGCGGAGGGATTTATTGTTTATACAGTTGATGTTTTAAAAGCTAGCCCGAATCTGGCTGATTTGCCAGTGGTTAGTGAATTTGCGGATGTTTTTCCTGATGAGATTCCAGGACTACCTACGTACCGTGAGATTGATTTCAACATAGAACTGATGCCAGGTACTGCACCGATTTCTAAAGCACCTTATCGAATGGCACCAGTTGAATTGAAGGAGTTGAAAGATCAGTTGGAAGATTTACTGGCCAAGGGATACATTCGACCCAGTGTTTCTCCTTGGGGAGCTCCAGTACTATTTGTCAGAAAGAAAGACGGTTCAATGAGATTGTGTATCGACTACCGACAACTGAACAAGGCAACGGTAAAGAACAAATACACTTTGCCTCATATTGATGATTTATTTGACCAGTTGCAGGGTTCTTCGGTGTATTCCAAGATCGATCTGAGATCTGGGTACCATCAACTGAGAGTTAGAGATTCTGATATTCCGAAAACTGCTTTCAGAACCACGTATGGCCACTATGAGTTTATAGTTATGCCGTTTGGTCTGACAAATGCTCCAGCTGTGTTTATGGCTTTGATGAACCGTGTGTTTCAGAAATATCTGGATGAATTCGTTATCATTTTTTTTGATGATATTCTGATATATTCGAAGAATTTGATTGACCATTCTGAGCATTTGAGAACCATGTTGAAGACTTTAAGAGCTGAGAAACTGTATGCTAAACTGTCGAAATGTGAGTTTTGGCTGAAACAGGTTGTTTTTCTTGGACATATCATATCCGGAAATGGTATAGCTGTTGATCCAAGTAAAGTCGAGGCAGTGATCAATTGGTCGAGACCAACATCTGTTCCTGAGATACGTAGTTTCATGGGTTTGGCTGGATATTATCGTCGGTTCATTAAAGATTTTTCCAGTATTGCGAAGCCGATTACTCAGTTGACTCAGAAAAATGCTCCATTTATCTGGTCTGAAGCTTGTGAATCCAGTTTTCTTGAGTTGAAGAAACTTCTGACCAATGCACCAGTCTTGACGATTCCTTCAGGTACTGGTGGTTTCACTGTTTATTGTGATGCATCTCATCGAGGTTTGGGATGTGTATTGATGCAGCGAGGGCATGTGATTGCTTATGCCTCACGACAGTTGAAGCCTCACGAGACCAGATATCCGATTCATGATCTTGAATTGGCCGCCATTGTATTTGCTTTGAAGATTTGGCGACATTATCTGTACGGGGAACAGTTTGAAATCTATTCTGATCACAAGAGTCTGAAATATTTGTTTTCACAGTCAGAACTGAATATGAGACAGCGGAGATGGCTTGATTTGCTGAAAGATTTTGATTGTGAGATTAGATACTATCCGGGGAAATCGAATGCAGCAGCTGATGCATTGAGTCGAAAGGTATGTTCTTTATCTCTATCGACGATTGGTGTATCCCATTTGATTGAAGACTGTTGTTGTTCTGGATTAGTATTTGATATGAATTATCAGCCTCTGCGACTTTATCAAATTCAAGTTGAACCAGAGCTACTTTTGAGAATTAAAGAAGCTCAGAAACTTGATCAGAATGTGCAGAATTCGATTGAGAAAGTCCGATTAGGGCATGTGTCTGAATACCAGGTTCGAGAGATCTTTTGTATGTAAACAATCGCCTTGTAGTGCCTGATATTTCTGATGTGCGACAACAACTACTGAAAAAGGCGCATCGTAGCCGTTATAACATTCATCCTGGTGGTAGAAAGATGTACAATGATTTGAAAGATCATTATTGGTGGAAGCAAATAAAGACAGATATCACTGATTTTGTAGCTCGATGTCTGAATTGCCAATAGGTGAAAGCTGAGAGGAAGAAACCGCCTGATTTGTTACAGAGTTTGTCCGTGCTTGAATGGAAATGGGATCATATTTCCATGGACTTCGTGACGAGATTACCTCGATCTTCTAGAGGTTGCAATGCTATCTGTGTGATTATCGATAGATTGACGAAATCAGCGTGTTTCATTCCTTATCGCATGACGTATAGACACGACCAGATGGCAGAGATTTATGTCCGAGAAGTTTTCAGATTGCATGGAGTGCCGAAATCTATTGTATCAGATCGTGATCCTCGGTTTACATCACATTTCTGGCACAACTTACAGAATGCTTTGGGTACTCAGCTACATTTGAGCACAACATATCATCCACAGATCGACGGACAGTCTGAACGTACCATTCAGACCTTGGAGGACATGTTGAGAGTTGTAGTGCTTGATTTTGGCACTAGTTGGCAAGAATCACTATCACTTTGTGAATTCTCGTACAACAACAGCTATCAATCGAATATTGAAATGACTCCGTTTGAAGCTTTATATGGAAGAAAGTGTCGATCTCCTCTGTACTGGGATGATATTTCTGATGTACCTGACACTGGACCTGATATGATTCGAGATATGACTGAACAAGTGAAGCTTATTCAGAAAAGAATGAAGATAGCTCAGGACAGACAAGCGAAGTATGCCAATGTTCGACGCCGACCTTTGTCTTTTGAACAGGGAAATATGGTGTTTTTGAAGATTTCTCCATTCAGAGGCACTGTACGATTTGGCAAGCGAGGCAAGTTGTCTCCACGATATATCGGTCCATATGAAATTCTGGAGAAAATAGGCAATCTCGCCTATTGATTAGCTCTTCCTCCGGCTTTATCTGGAATACATGATGTCTTTCATGTATCGATGCTTCGAAAATATCTTGCTGATGAATCTCATGTACTTCAATCTGATGAGGCTGAACTCGACGAGACTTTGAGTTATTTCGAAAAGCCAATTCAGATTATTGATCGGAAAGAGAAGCAACTTCGAACGAAGACTATTCCACTTGTGAAAGTCCAGTGGAGTCGTCATGGTATTGAAGAAGCAACTTGGGAGACGAAATCAAATATGAGGCAACGATTTTCAGAGATGTTTCAATGATGTGAGTCTCCTTTAGTTTTCTGTTATCTGATATACATTATGTGCTGTTCATACTTGAGATTTCGAGGACGAAATCGTGTCTTAGTGGGGGAGAATTGTAACGCCCGAAATTATTTAATTTTGATCCGAGAATATTTAATTTGGAAATATTAGGAGTTTTGATTTAAATTCTAATATTCTTAAATTATTTAGGATTGAAATTGAATGAAAAGAGAAATTGAGGACTGAATTGCAATTATTGAAGTCTTGAGGGGCCAAAATGCAAATAGTTGAAAATGAGCTGGACACTTGTTATATTTCTGATTATTCACGTGTAATATCAGTATTTTCCATCAAATCTTCAGCAAAAGAATCGAGAGAAAGAACAGGGGAAAACTTCACAATTTTCTTCATCTTCCAATTCACAAATCATGATGAACTAAGAGAAAACTTACATCAAATCGAAGGTCTCGTTGCAAGGATTCCAGAACATCTTTCGGAATCGAAATCGGATATCCGAAACTAGGATTGAAATTGAATGAAAAGAGAAATTGAGGACTGAATTGCAATTATTGAAGTCTTGAGGGGCCAAAATGCAAATAGTTGAAAATGAGCTGGACACTTGTTATATTTCTGATTATTCACGTGTAATATCAGTATTTTCCATCAAATCTTCAGCAAAAGAATCGAGAGAAAGAACAGGGGAAAACTTCACAATTTTCTTCATCTTCCAATTAACTAATCTTGAGTTCCGGATATCCGATTTTGATTTCGAAATATGTTCTGGAATCCTTGCAACGAGACCTTCGATTTGATGTAAGTTTTCTCTTAGTTCATCATGATTTTAGAATTCGAAATTGACAGAGATCAGAACTTTGTATGGAATTGTTGTTGATGAGCTTCTATACTTTGTTATGTTGAAGTTGGGTTGAAGAATGGATTGTTGGATTAGTTCTTATGATTTCCCAGCTATGATGATTCGACTTATATGTTTGCTGATATGTTGAGTTTGGATTGATATACAGATGATATGATTATAGAATTGTTATAGTTGCGTTCGGGATTGCCGAGTTTATACTGATATGCCGTCGAACTTTTGATTTGAGGTGTTTTACTATCTTATGATTGAGCTGCTATTGAGATGAGCTTAAGCTGATGTTCTGTGGCAATGATGTTGTGGTTTCAGCTTATAAACAAGAGCCATCGAGCTTGAGAACATCGACTTCGAACCGGTAGAGAATTGAAGAAAGGTTTGAAGCTATTCTACAATAGAGTTGTATGGTTTTGAGCAGATTTTGAGTCAAGGCTTATATTGGTTTATTGTATAGCTTTGGATAGTTAGAAGACACCATAAACATCACATTTGAAAGGTAAAAGTGGACTACTACTTGAATGGGATTATAACTCGAGATGGTTTGTATCGAGTTTCCTAAATCACATACCTATTTGCTTTTATATGTTTCCTATGAATGTTTGAATAAGTCTTGATGTTAATGAATGTGGTTTGATTGATATATATTGCATTCATCTTGAAAGACTTGTTCTTTGATTTCGAAATGAACGGAAATGTTCGATTAGACGATTTGAGGGATTGTATATGTGTGGCCTGGGTGGTTGTTTTAGCCTAGCGTCTGATTTACATATATAATGGCTTCAAAGTCTAGAGAAGCAAGATAAGTAGCCCCACCTCGATTGGGAGAGTCGGTGGTTAGTTATGATATCTTCTTCTCGGGATCCCAACCGACGAGATAAGAGATGAACCTTGTTTTAAAACATGCATGGAAGTTATGATCTTTTATATCATGAGTTTGATATATGTTTTATATGTATGTTTAGTTGATTTTACTGGGAAATCTATTTCTCACCGGAGTTATCCGGCTATTTGTTGTGTTGTATGTGTCATGGCAATAGGCGAGAGTGGAACCGGATAAAAGCAAACTTGAAGAACAAGGGATGGAAAGAATAGCGTGATGATCCGAGTTTAGATGGTTTGTGTGAGCTGTCAATGATAGTGTTGAGTTTCATAAACATGAACATGTTAGAGCTATTTGTACCAAGACTTGTTGGTGATTAAGTTGTTGTCTTGTTGATGTATATAGGATTTAAGATGATGTGTAAATCCTTGAGACAACATGTTGTTGTAGCTTAATGCCTTTTCTATAACAATGAATCTTGTATGTTATATGAGTTTATATTGAGATGATTTTAAGGCCTTGTGATGATCTATTCCTATCAACTTTATTATGTTTAAGAATGCATGCTAGCTTATAGTGTGGAATAGACTTTGTATAAGTTGATAGTAGATGAAAAAGGCATGGAAGAACACATTTTGACAGCAAAAGTTTCTGTTCCTTTTTCTGGAAATGTGCTCGCTCGATCGGTGAAATATCACGGATCGAGCGAGGCCATCGTTGCAGGGACAGAAAGCTTGGAGATTGTGGCTCGCTCGATCGGTGAAATATTGCAAATCAAGCGAGGCCACATATTGATTGCACCCGAGAGTTGGGCCAAGGTGCTCGCTCGATCAGCAGCTTTTCCCCAATCGAGCGAGGTGCTCAAATTTTAAATTTTTTTTTTTTTTAATTTTATTTTGTTTAGACTTTGATTCTTGTCTATTAATTATGATGATTTGATTAAATGAGAGATTAGAACTCGGGTCGTCACAACAGGGTTATAATCTCATTCAAGTAGTAGTCCACTTTTACCTTTCAAATGTGATGTTTATGATGTCTTCTAACTGTCCAAAGCTGTACAATAAACCAATATAAGCCTTGACTCAAAATCTGCTCAAAACCATACAACTCTATTGTAGAATAGCTTCAAACCTTGCTTCAATTCTCTACCGGTTCGAAGTCGATGTTCTCAAGCTCTATGGCTCTTGTTTATAAGCTGAAACCACAACATCATTGCCACAGAACATCAGCTTAAGCTCATCTCAATAGCAGCTCAATCATAAGATAGTAAAACACCTCAAATCAAAAGTTCGACGGCATATCGGTATAAACTCGGCAATCCTGAACGCAACTATAACAATTCTATAATCATATCAGCTGTATATCAATCCAAACTCAACATATCAGCAAACATATAAGTCGAATCATAGCTGAAAAATCATAAGAACTAATCCAACAATCCATTCTTCAACCCAACTTCAACATAACAAAATATAGAAGCTCATCAACAACAATTCCATACAAAGTTCTGATCTCTGTCAATTTCGAATTCTAAAATCATGATGAACTAAGAGAAAACTTACATCAAATCGAAGGTCTCGTTGCAAGGATTCCAGAACATCTTTCGAAATCGAAATCGGATATCCGAAACTCAAGATATGTGAATTGGAAGATGAAGAAAATTGTGAAGTTTTCCCCTGTCTTTCTCTCGATTTTTTTGCTGAGGATTTGATGGAAAATACTTATATTACACGTGAATAATCAGAAATATAACAAGTGTCCAGCTCATTTTCAACTATTTGCATTTTGGCCCCTCAAGACTTCAATAATTGCAATTCAGTCCTCAATTTCTCTTTTCATTCAATTTCAATCCTAAATAATTTAAGAATATTAGAATTTAAATCAAAACTCCTAATATTCCCAAATTAAATATTCTCGAATCAAAATTAAATAATTTCGGGCATTACAGAAGAGATGCAAGATGAGAATGTGACAGCAAGAGATCAAACAGTGGATTTGAGCACTTACAATCTTGCAAGGGACAAAACCAGAAGGGAGATCAGAGCTCCTAAGAGGTTTGGTGAAGCTGATCTGGCTTGGTATGCACTTACAGTAGCTGAGAAGGTGGAGTATTCAGAGCCAAATACTTCATGATTTTTATTGACATTTGTAAATTTTTTTGTAGAACCATATGTGTTTTGTAATTCATGATTTTGATTATGATTTATTTATTGGAATTATTAATCGAGTATCAATACCTTATATTTATCTCTCTTTAAAATATTTTTATTTCTTTAAAATATTTTTATCTATCATATAAATAATTTTTACTTATCAATTTGGTTTATAAAAATCAATAAGTAGTATTAAACTTGTTGCAATTAAGAAATTAATATGAATCTATAAAATTTGAATTATTTAGTTTTATATAGTATAGTATTCTTATTTATATAATATATATATATATATACACACACATTCGTATTAATAATTTTTTAAAACTACGTCAATATATCAAGTCAATATATATAAATCATATACATATACATATACATATACATATTATTATTATTATTATTATTATTATTATTATTATTATTATTATTATTATTATTATTATTATTATTATTATTATTGTTATTATTATTATATATGTATATGCATATTTATATTAAAGTGAATAAAATTTAAATTTTGAGTTATAATAAAAATTAAGCTTCAAATTAAAAATATAAAAAATAATTAAAACATCAAATTTTATATAATTAATAATGAATTATTATAAAAAATAATTATTGTTATTTTCAATTTATGATCAATAAAATATTATAAATTTTTGTCGTGTAATATAATAAGTTTTTATTTAAAAATTTAATCAATATGATTTTAATTCTCGTGAGATTTTGTAATTAAAATTCAAAAAATTATGAAAGATAAATTTTTTATTTTATTTTATTTTATTTTAAAGGGGTGTATTGGTTCTTAGAAATTGAAAAAATATGTTTGTATATATATTATTTTTAATTTAATATAACTAATATTTATGTAGCTAGTTTATAGACTATTTTAATAGAAATGAAAAAATGTGTGCAAATGTCCATCCAAATCTTTAGGTTCAACCAAAGATAATTATGGACATTTTATTGTTGTACCTTTGCCTTTAAATAGTGTACTTAATAGAATTTCATGGAGTTTTTAAAAGTTCATTGACATTTTGAATACCTCTAGACTTTTGTAGAGTTTTTAAAAGTCAAGTTTGAATACCACATGACTTTTTAAAATTCTACAAATGTTCATCTTGAATACCACTAAACTTTTGTGGAGTATATAAAAGTCTAGATTGAATACCTCTAGACTTTTAAACTCAATAAAAGTCATTAAAAATATACAACCAATACACACCCTAAAAGAGGGAGTTGGTTCTATATATGTTCTAACCAGTATATAGAGCAGAGAAGCAAACACGATGGTGCGGTATCGACCGAGATAGGAATCAGCCACAAAAGCGCCCAAAAGTGGCAAAAGCGCAGCCGCCCCAGACCACGCACTAACATTCTCCGCCGACGTGGCAGTGGATTGCCCCAACGGCCCCGTCAGAAAGTTGATGAGGTTTGAATTTATCCCATAGTACGCAAACCTCTCCGCAATCTCCACACCTAAAACAAGTGACGAGCATTGACATTCACATAGAGGTAATATTTATATTTATATTTAGTCCTAAATGAGCGAAAGTGCATGCTACTCTACTTATGATAAATGACGCCGATCTCCATCCGCCGGACTTGGAGCGGGTGGCGGGGCGGCCGTGGTAGTCAACGGCGGCTTCAACGACGTCGTCCAGGCCCATGGTTCGCAATCGCGGTCGCGGAGAGCGTCGCGGAGGCTGCCGTTCCAGTTTCATTGATATTTCACGGAACGGTCGCGGTTATGGTCGCGGAATATTTTAATAATAAAAATATAAATAATTATATAATTTGGAATATTTTTAATTCAAAAAAATTGAAAAAATTACATAAAACGTTCCGCGATGGCCGCGAAATCCGTGAAATCACCGTTCCGTTCCGCACGTATGCGAAATCGCCGATATTTTAAAGAAGAACAATGTTATATTAATCAACCGTTTTCACCCGAAACTTTGTCGCGGCAGCTGCCGTTCCCGTTCCGAAACGGACGTTCCACCCGTTCCGCGACCGTTTCTGCGAACCATGCGTCCAGCAGAGAAGTCTCAGCGTTTTCCGTATGATTGTCCATTACGCAACAATTGTGGGGAGTAGACTCAGGTGAATGTAATTGTGTAAATAGTATTGACTATTTTTTTTTTTGAAATGTAATAGTATTGACTATTTAGTATTGACTTCACACTCGCCAGCTTACGGGTTTTCCAGGAAATATGTTTATTTTTTTATTATTATTATTTTCGTTTCAGTTTTTTTTTTTTTTTTTTTTTTTGATGAGGAGAAAACAATATTTTATAAGAGAACAACACAATCAGTTTTTAAAAAACCATAACCATAGTTTCAGTTTTTTTATTTTGGTTTGGTGGGTAATAAACAGCTAATTCGATGCTACCGTTCAAGGCAGTGCCTTGAACGGCACATCTTTTGACACCTGTTAAACTCGGAGTCGATGAAGGCGATCTGGATGACAACGCCGATTACGGTGGAGTAGATCTAAACGAGGAATGACTCAAGAGAAATGATAATGGTTTAAGCGAGGAGATATGAGAATGGTTTAAGTGAGGAGATCTGTTTACCATGGTTGAAGGTTGGGTTGGGTTTGATGGGGAGAGAGAACGGTTCGTTCGATGCTGCCTTTAAAGGCAGTGCCTTGATCCATTCACCAATCGACACATGGCAAGTCTTTAGTTTTCCTTTTTATTTATTTTTTTGTTTTTTTAAAAAAATTGTTTTTCCTCCTCTCTCCCCATCAAACCCAACCCAACCTTCAACCATGGTAAACAGATCTCCTCACTTAAACCATTCTCATATCTCCTCGCTTAAACCATTATCATTTCTCTTGAGTCATTCCTCGTTTAGATCTACTCCACCGTAATCGGCGTTGTCATCCAGATCGCCTTCACCGACTCCGAGTTTGACTCTTCCTTTTCGTCACAGACTCCGGCTCCCGTCAGGGTCAAGGTCAAGATCAAGATCCACACCACCGAGGCTTTCGTTGAACCACCGCTGACTCCGACGCGTCCAACCGCGGCCGGGCTGCTGAGAAAAAAACGTTGCCGACTCCGAGTTTCCACTTCTCAGATGTAGAATTGAAATCTCCTTGGTTCATTCATGTTCACTGGCTTGATTGCGAGGTGAAATTTCCTTTTAATGTTTTCAAGAAAATGGCGATGCGGTTCAGAGAGAGGATAATCAATTAGCTAAAATGGAGTTTGCTGGATAATCAATATATTTGTGACTAATTAAGGATTGGATTAATCTGAAGTTCAATAACCTCTTCTTTTGGCCATTATGACGAGAATTTGATAAGTTGTTGGCCGCATGTCTTTGACTTGATTTGGTTTTGTGTTCTACATTTTTCTTTTTTAATTTCATGACTCGATCCTTGTGCCATTTTCTTCATCAGTTGAGTTCTATTTTTGAATAATATTCATGATGAAAGATATATGACACAATATTATATCGTATTATTTTCATTATCTTATGGAATTAGTTAATTTATGACTCTAATGACTAATAACCCCATTGTTAGGATCGGAAATAGAAGAAAAACAGTCCAAAAAATTAGAGCATATAGTTTCCTGCATATGTAAAAAAAGCACTTATTATGAATTAATAAAACCAAAAAATAAAATATTATTTAGTGTGTCTCAATAACAATCCATATGGATACATATAGTTGTTAAATGTTTTCGTCAAGAGCTACAATTTCAATGTCAAATAGGTTGGGCGTCATCTTCTTACTATCAAAAATTGAGAGTGAACTCAACACAAGCAAGTGGTGGTAATGGAGTGAGATTTACTGGCTTTCATTTCAAGATTTTGAATCTGATATGGGGCTTCACTTCTTGCCTGTTTTATTTTTCATTCCTTTCATGATAATGTATGTATAGGTATTAGCAAATAAACTTCTGGTTTAGAGGAAATTATTTTTAGTTTTGCCAGTCATTATTGGATTGCTGTTATGTGAATGCTTAGTGGTTAGAGGGTACCACTTATTTTTGGTGATACTTTGCAAATCATTCATGGGAAGGGGAAATAATTTTCTACCTTGTCCCAACTATATTGTTATTGCTTCGATTGTTTGCTTGTTTGTTATTCGAAAATCAATTTCTCTAGTGTTTTGAGATATAAACAAGTGCATGTATGTGTTATATAATATTTTGAATTGGAAGATGCTCTAATTTACAAAACAATGTGTTGCAGATTATGGAGAAAGTGGATCTGATGAAACAAAAGATTCAAGAGATGAGATTGAGTGATCGTGGTTATTTCGTGTTAGAAAATGTAATGTAATGCTAGATCAGTTTAAGTGTATTTAGTATTTCGAAAACGTTAAGTGATTGTAAACGTTGGTATCTCAGAATTGTTGGTATTTCATCATTTTTAATGACAATGGTGTATTATTTTGGTGTTCGGCACAATTCCTAGTCATTGTTAGTATATCAAATAAATTCGTGTTGCCTCTGATTTTGATCGGCCCCCTCCAATTTATGGCATGGATTGTTCCAAAGAAAGGTTCTATGTTGCTTAAATATGGTCGTAAAGGAAAGCCTAAAGTTTATCCATTTAGGCTCTCTAATGTATGCCTATTACAGTTTACGAGCAATTCCACCCACTCTTATATTGCACTGTCACTTGAATTTCTAACATAATTTGGTAATGCATTTTTTACTTCTCGATAGTGTCGGTTAACTATCATTATTCTTCGGTTTACTTGTCATTGCAATTCATTTGTGATGCAAATTGAATTATTTTATACCCAATATCTTATCGAAAACTAGATATACTGTGTCAGAAATGGTTAATTTCAACCATTCATGTTATGAGCCACAGTTTATCACAAAAAATAAAATGGCCAAACGTCACACTGGATCAAATAACCAAGGTTTTCAATACTATATTCAATAGCAGGTTTCAGAATATCCTCACCAATAATGATGCATTGAACAATTCCATACACGTTTCAAAATATGTTAATTCCTTGCAATATATTACAAATATTCACAGCAGGTTCTCCTCTTGGCATGCCTTTTTAGCAATTCTTCTCTCTTGGCATGCCTTGTTACACCATTTGGTAACATACAAGTTAGCCACTATTTTCTCTATCTTTTGGATTTCTTGTCCGACTTGATCAACATCTGATGGAGTGAATGGTTCCTTTGGTGTCGACAATGCCCTTGTTGATTTAATAGAAGCAAGTGCAGTGAAGAGCGTCCCAGAAAGCTTTATTGTTTTACTTCGTCTACATCCAGATAAACTTCAGCAAAACAGTGCTTCTTTTAATCAAAGTACATATTGGAAAAAAAATTTGACCTTCTTCAAATACTGTCATAGTTGGTAAAACTCTCTAAGCAGCAACAAACCATTACCAACGACTCATCTTAAAGTATAAACTAAGCTTTTTTTTAAAAAAAAAAAAAAAGAATCTGTCCCTTTCTACTGTTGATATAATGGGAATGGAATCAAGATTAAGTACTGTCATTTTTATCTAATAGATTGAATCAATACACAACTAGAACTAATAAACAGGGAATGAAACAAACATCAAAAGCAATGCTAATTTTTTGTTGGCTCCTTTATTGTCGACATCTAGTCAATATCTTTGTGATGGTAAAAAAATACAAAGATTAGTAACAATAATTGTGTCCAATAGCTGCTTTGACAACACAAATAAATGTTTTTAAAATCTAAAGTTGATTACAAAAACTCACAAGTCACAACGAGCTTCTGTAATTGCCACAAAAATTTTAATGACATTTCCGATTCACATATCTCAGCTTACCCCACGCTACACTAGAAAGAATCAATCGAAGCTTGTGTCTGTAACGGAGGCCGACCAGCGAGGAGAAGCGGCTCGAGGACAAATTATGTTGGAATGAGGACTGGAAAGATGTCGGATGATGGACCGAAAAGATGGAGGGCGGTGAGTGGACATTGACGACGAGGAGAAGGAGAAGCGATATGATATAATATAAAACTTGGGCGGAGAGTGAAATTGTGGCAAAGAGAGAGTGAATGAAGATGGTGAATAAAGCGGGAAGAAGTTTTAACATTTTGAAATTTTCGGTCATGGTTAAGCAATAACCATGGTTCCCAATCCCATTTTCTTTTCCCATTTAAAAAAATTGTATTTGATTTAACAGGTGTCAAAAGATGTGCCGTTCAAGGCACTGCCTTGAACGGTAGCATCGAATTAGCTGTAATAAACGGCCTCTTTGCGGATAAGCCGGATACTCTGGCCCAAACATTAACTGGCCAACTATCGAAATATTAAAAAATTTTCTCCTCTAATTGATCTCGAACTCAAATATATTTAATTCGAGCTTTAAATTTTTTTGTAATTGATTCGATTGGTTTATACCCTTGATCTGAATCCAACTCGTTTCTCGGTCTCAATTTCTAAATGAAAAACAAAAATATAGATACTGCAATGCTGAATCAACGGTAGATATACATAACTCTAATACTAATATAAATTTACGGATTGTACATATTCAAATTTAAATTAAATCATTATTATTTTTATGGCAGCATCTCGTAAGCCGAAAATATTAACAATCGTAGCCATGGGGTTTTGAATTTTTATGGATTCGATAAAAGTGGGGGAAAGCTATTTTTTCCAAAAATATAAAAATGAGATGATAATAAATAAGTATCACGCGGTTATTCAATATTCACAAATCATGCCTCTGTCGTCGCCGTGCCCGTTATTTTATTTTATTTTCTAAAAAAATTGACCTCGAAAAAAATCTCATTCCACATGAATTAAAAGACCTATTGAGTAATGCAAAGTTAAATCAAAGGACGTGCTGAAGGATAAAGCAACAGAATCAACCCAACATACCTCACAATGCTGAAATATGTTCCACAATTATTTTATTATTATTATTATTATATAAGTGAGTTCGCTAGCCGAGGGGTTATCTTAAAACAGGTGTCCTTTTTTCGGAAGACGCTAGATAGATGTTATTATTATTAATTATTATTATTATTATTAAACAATAAACACGGCAAACAAGAAGAAAGGAAAAATAACCATTTTGAAGCAAAGAAAGCGTAAACCACTAATCACTGCAAACTTTGATTTCTGATTCAACGCTAGCTAGCTTATGCTTTGCTGATGAAAGAAGAATCCTCATGTCGGGTTGCCATTGGTGGTGCTATTTCGTCCCCAAAACACTCAGCAACCGAAACGCCGCCGATGCTTACTGTTCCAACCAGATCGTTCCTTCCTCCGCCGTGGCCGTCGTTTTCAGCTCCTGGCTCAACCGCCGTAGGAGAAGGTACTTGCTGCTGATTGCGTGCACCCCTTTTCTTGTCCCTATGTTGTGTGCCATGTGCCCTCTCCTTTGCGTGGCGGAGATATGTTTCTTGATTTTCCGGAGGAGGCAGGAGTCTGCGCCGGCGCCGGAGGGAAGTGGTGGAGTTGGGTCGCGCCTCTCATGTGGGGAGGGCGGAGGTGAAGTTTTGTTGCTGCAGCGATACTTGGAGGATCAGATGTTGCTTGTGGGAGGAGACGATATATGACCAGGGTATCGATGCGCAATACTTTGATGATTGTGCGAGCCGAGGGCTATTCTGCAATAAGAGAACTTGATCTTACATTAACTGGAACACACATCTGTACAAATTTTCTTTTTCTAGGTTTTGGAGATATGTCCGATTCCTTGGATTCCGAACAACATCAAGTTTACAATTTACAAATTCCCAACTTGTCTACTTAGAATTTATATTTCACCTTGATTTTTTTTTTCCGTGAGCGAGTTAGTAATATCCGTCTCTAAATCCGTGAGTGATGTATATATAATGTTATGTTATTAAAGGATTCTGAATTCTGAACAAAATGGCAACAATGAACAAGTCGATGCTAGAGAAACTTTCAGTTTGTAATACGAAATTGCCGATTATTAGTGCTAAATGTTGACGGTAATCGTTTCTAAAATACAACGATCACCAACAAGATAAAACAACACAACAAATATTTCGAACTTCAGCGAACAAAATAATGCAACAACTTTTGTTTGTGAATAAATGATGGCGGAAAACTGAAAAGCAGAATGTTTTTCTTTTGTTAAACGTACGTTTTCTGCATACATAATCAGTCATATATACAAACTGAAGTCTAAGGAACATGTCCTTTAGTCGAAAAATGCAAATTATATTATTTTTGACCGGTGTTTTCTGCATACATAATCAGTCATATATACAAATCGAAGTCCAAGGAACATGTCCTTTAGTCGAAAAATGCAACCCATATTGTTTTTGATCGGCACGCGCTCGAGCGCCAAGGCATGGGTGGTGGCCGACCACGCGCGTGTTTGTTGCATCGACTAGCATCTTACCCTTTACAAAACATCCGGTGCTTTAAAGGTCCAATCTCATAATTCAAAGTTGGACTAGTTAAGTAGTAAAACACATTGAAATTTTTTCAATGTGAGACAAGCTCGTTTTCTTTAATTTATTCACATTTTTCCAACATATTTAGCTCACAAAATATAAATGAATGGGACACGTTGAAAATGTTGAACATGAAGAACACATCATCTCGGGTCGTCCCTTATGAAAAAACTTTTAAGACTTTAATTCGGATGTACTTGAGCTCGTATTTGATCCAAAGCTATTTTTCAAAAAATATTTTTTGATCGAATTTGATTCGGATGAAGGTCACTTCTGGGTTTGGTTCAAAATATTTAAACATTTCCACGTGATATTCGAAATATATTTAGCCAATATGAAATTATATAATATATTAATAAAATATTAGAGGTGGTAAACATGTTCAAAGAAAACGTTGGATTAATTCGATCGAATCTGATAATTTCAAATACACAAACTCTCTTACCAAACGATTTAGACGAATCTCTTTTTCAATTCGATTCAAGCCATCAGATCGACTGGATTTATTTATAAAATTTTAAGTAAATATATGAATTCGTATATAATTCTGATTCGTAATCTTTTTCTTGTTGATTGATATAATTTATTTATATTTTAAAGAAGTCAATCGTATATGTTATTTTTATTTGTAAAAATATTTACTTTTTAAAGTTTTTTTTTTGGACGTAATTCGGCATAAGACTTTATTTGTATGATGATTCATGATTGTATCCATTCGTTTTATATTGTGCCAAAATTACGATACCATTTGTTTCAAGGTGATTGGTGATTGAAGTCCCATCATTTTCAGTGGTCCCGGGAGAAAATCGTTGAACTTTTCACCAACACGATTTTAGTTAAAATGTTGAAACTGCAAAGAACCGAAGGGAACCAAACTTGAGGTGATCCAATTCTTCTTCATCATCATATCTTCTAGATTTGTGTTCCATACCAGTCCGAAAGTAGAAAATCCACAACAAGAATCACCTGGACCCAAAAAAGGCCGAATTGAAAAGCTGAAAAGCAACCAAAATCTTGGAAAAGAGCAAAAAACAAAGGGAGAATATAGATTATTTCAGCCGATGCAACCGGCAAGTGGCGCTGAAAGTGGTGAGCTGAGTAGAAGTGGCGGACTCGCTAGGTTTCGCTCTGCTCCCGCGACTTGGTTAGAGGCCCTACTCGAATCCGACGAGGAATCTTCCGATGTCGTTTTCGAACTTCCTAAACCGCAGCCTGACGCGGCCACCGATTTGGACCTGCTGGAATCTACCGGAAGCGGTGGGCTGAGCAATTTCCTCAGGCAGAGCAGTTCTCCGGCCGAGTTTTTATCTGTTCTTAATAAGAACGATGGGTATTTTTCGGGCTTAGGAATTCCGGCGAGCTATGGTTATCCTTCGTCGACTTCGGCTAAGCGTGCTCGCCAAGGGGACATTTTGGACAAGCCGTCGCCTAAATTATCTTCTTCATCCCTTATGCCAGTAGTAAGTGTTTTGACCAAGATCTAATCAGTAGGCTGATTGGCGATGTTTTACGTATCAAAATAGTACCGTTGTCATTCTTTGGAATGAGACTTTACTTCAGTTTGGGCTTACAAATATGTCGATTGGATTTTATGTTGACTGCTGCGTGGGGAAATTGGGAGAAAAGATAGTGTTTTTGCTTTCAAGTTCTGATAGAACAAAGGTTTTATGTAATTTTCGAAAAACTAAATATAAAAACTGTATTATTCTTATTTTTCAATTGGAGGTTTTATGTAATTTCCCATATAGATACATACAGAGTATTTGAGAACATAGTCTGAAAATAATTTTATGATTGAATGAAAGTTATTGACTTTGTTGCTTCTCTATGATGGATTCGTCCCTCTCTTATTAATCATAGTCAGAGTTGTGTGTACCGAATACTGGATGTATTATGAGAGCTCTAGTCTGTAATGCTTATGTACCTGGGCATAGTAAATACTTTCTTTTTTTTCTTTTATTGGTGAAGAAGGAGGAGACAGGTGGACAAGGAACGAACTTGTCGTTGGATGCTGAAATGGATAATCTTTTCGAGGATTCTATCATGTGTAGAGTTCGAGCAAAGCGTGGCTGTGCTACCCATCCTCGCAGCATTGCTGAGAGGGTATTTATGTTTTCTTTTCGATTCTTTCCAGTCCTAGTATCTCTTTGATTTCCAGAAACTCATGCTGCAATTTGCTGGTCAGCTGCTACATTCTGACAGCTATGAACTTCTTGGTTAATGTTTATCCTAACATTCCCCCCTCTTATAATCAGATGCGAAGAACACGGATTAGCGATCGGATAAGGAAGCTGCAGGAACTTGTCCCTGATATGGATAAGGTAGTTTAGGGACAGACATTTCTCTTTTTGTTCTAGCTTTCTCTGCACTTGATCTTACTGTATAATCGAATAGATGAAGCTGCAATGCAATGCTAATAATTTAAGATGTTCAGTGGTTCCGTGCTGGGAAATCTTGTGATATGAGTTTGAGAAGTCTGATCACAAAGAATTTATTTATGTCAATTGCAGGTTTCTGTTGAGGCATTTTTGGATTGGTAAATTAAAATTCATCTGTCTGAAGCATTTAACCATGAACATAATGATGCCCATGATTAAAAACCTCAAATTAAACTACTGGAATATCCGCTGCATTAGAAATATGAGAGAAATCTCTTAAATATTATCATTGATGACAAGAAGTCTATTGTGAGGATAGATTGGAGTCTCCTCTCCCTTTTGTGATAAAATTAATGAACGCAGTACAGAAAATTTTCCGGGCTTGATTTTCAAAATCTTATTCCTTCAAATATTCCAATAAAATTAATATTCCCTATCATTTGTGTGAGGAAAGTGTAGGGCTAATCTTTTTTGCTTCATATTTTTGTCAACCATATGTGTATTTCTCTGTATCAACATATGTTATTTGCTATGATCATTTGTTTAAGAATTTGGGAGAAGGCAAACTTTTACTTTTGTTACATGCAGCAAACAAACACGGCAGATATGTTAGAAGAAGCAGTAACTTATGTGAAGTTCCTTCAGAAACAGATCCAGGTTATTATTATATCATTCAAAAGTTATCTTATGGTTTGATTGAACTGATTAAAGTTGAATAATATTGGCCTTAAAGATAGCCATGGTTTCTACCGCGATTCTGTATATGAATATTACCTGGAATAAAGCATGCTCTTAATGCAGATTAATGAATTTACCTATGATCCGTCCCAGCTTTAGTTTGGATAAGATCTTAATGGTTGAATGCTTTTGTATTGCTTGATAAGTTTCCGCATAATTTGTATCTTCTCAAAAGGCAAAAATGGTGATGTAGTTATTTTTATTCTTGGAAATGGAATAATTTTGTAATTGACGTGGATGGTTTACAGGAAGATCATGAGGTGGTCAGCGGTCGTGAATGCTATTTAATTTAGTCTATGCCTGTTCATTTGCACTCATGCACTTCTCTTGGCCATTCCATTTTCAGCGAACAAGCGCCCGTGCCGTGCAATTGCTGCATGAAATTGATATGAGTTTCTTGAGTCTCTATTTTTTTGTTCCAAGGTTCAGTATTTCTTGGGTATGTGATTCTGTTAAGTTGATTCAATATTACTTGATTTTGTTCTACTTTGCATGTGTCTAAATTTGGCAGGACCTGACCGATCATCAGAAGAACTGTAAATGCTCTTCAAAAGATTGAAAGGTGGATTTGCTTGTGTTATGTGTATGTATAGGTATCATTAGGTAATGGTACATCCAAATTTCTTTACCTTTTTCTAAACTGTTATTCGATGCTTTTGAACATACAGGATTTTACAATGTTGAAGATCGTGAGCACCTGCTTCTATTAAATTTCTATTCTCTTGTATTTTCGGAGGAGTTGTAAAAATGTTGTATAAAGGTGATTTTTTTCACATTTGCCACGAACTTCAACTGTTGAACTACTTGCTTTTGTTCATAACATGCGCCTAAAATTTTCGATGTTGCGCCAACACCATGTGATATCATGTACAAGAGGCACCTGATTCAAATCTACTTTAAAACGTACGTGGATATTGGGTATCGTCCCAAGTGTTAATCTAAGAAGTTGTACATATATTTTTTCATGTAACGCAATGCTTTCTTGTAGTCTTTGGATTAAAGAATCACCCAACATACAGTTTCAGACTTCCATAACTGTTCCAAGAAACTCTTGATGTCACAATGATATTATTAGTAACAAATATGTTTTTAACAAAGTGGGTAAGAATTTTATTTTGAACATTTAGCTAAGCACAGTCAAAGCGTTTATTTTAAATTTTTCTTGGAGATACAGTATCTCTTTACCAACTAGAATATATGATGGGTTCGAATTTGGTCCAATCAATCATTCTTATTTTTTGCCCAATTATTCGAAGGATTGTATGTTGGTTCTTAAGCTTTTATAACTACTCAGTTCATTTCTATATTAATTTCATACATACCATGATATTTATAATATAATTAAATTGATATACAAATTTCCCCTATAAAAATCGTATCTATTTACAATGCAATAGTAATGCTTTTCAATTGTGTAAATAAAAATTGCTCATTTATGGATTCCGACTGGTTTGCTACGCTGTTACTTGTCCACCGATGTATTTCCTTGCCGTATATCGTTCAAGTGTTTAAGAAGAATTCGACTCATTGAATTCATCGGTTCCCAACAATTTCCTCCCCACGCCGTGAAGCCATATACCTTGCCCTGCGCCATGGCTGTGCCAGTTGAAAGCATAACCCTACTCAGAAGCTACCCGTACTCACATGCCGTAGGTTGCAGACCTGCAGTGAATCTCATGAAGTTGCTATCAATGGCATTCGCCCAATATTTTGACTCATTCTTTACCAATAGTGCTTGGGTATCTGGGTTGTTTTGGGTTTAGTCAATTCAAGACGAATACAGATAAGCTGGCCTCTTAGTAATGGCTTTGCAGGAGATCAAAGCAACTCTTTTTAATGGCTCCACTTCATTCATCCACCTCAAGCACATTCACGCACGTCTTTTCCGCTTTCATTTCCATCAAAACCATTATCTTTTGAATATGCTTTTGAAGTCCACTTTCAAGTTCAACCTTCCCAGCTACGCAACAGCAGTCTTTAGCCAAACCCACGAGCCCAATATCTTTTTATACAACACCATGATCAGTGGGTTGGTGTCGAATGATTGTTTTAATCAAGCTATCGACCTCTTCCACTCGATGCGTAAAGAATGCTTTCTGCCGAACAATTTCACTTTCCCGTTTGTGCTCAAGTCTTGCGCAAGAAAATTTGACTTTAAGTTAGGTGTGAAGGTTCATTCTCTTGTCGTGAAAGTGGGTTTTGACCGTGATGTGTTTGTGAATACCGGGCTGGTCTCTTTTTATGCTAAGATGGAGACTATGCAAGATGCACAAAAGGTGTTTGATGAGATTCCCGAGAAGAACGTGGTTTCTTGGACTGCAATAATGAGTGGTTACATTGGGACTGGGAAATTTAGTGAGGCCATTGGCTTATTCAGGAAGTCATTAGAATTGGGTTTGAGGCCGGATAGTTATTCACTCGTCCGGGTTTTGTCAGCATGTTCTCAACTGGGGGATTTGGCGGCTGGTGAGTGGATTCATAACTATATTGTGGATGCAGGAATGGGAAGAAATGTGTTTGTAAGTACTTCATTAGTAGACATGTATACCAAGTGCGCAAGCATGGAGAAGGCTATTGCTGTATTTGAAGATATGCCTGAAAGGGATGTTGTTTCCTGGAGTGCTGTGATTCAGGGTTATGCAGCAAATGGGCATCCAAAAGAGGCTTTAGAGATTTTTCATAGAATGCGAAAGGAAAACTTTAAACCAGATTGCTACGCCATGGTTGGGGTACTTTCTGCATGTGCAAGGCTGGGAGCTCTAGAAATGGGAGAGTGGGCTAGTGGTTTGATGGAGCGGGAAGATTTTCTATCAAATCCTGTTATGGGGACTGCTTTGATTGACATGTATGCTAAATGTGGGAAAATGTCTGTTGCTTGGGAAATTTTCAAAGAGATGAAAGAAAAGGATCTTGTCATTTTTAATGCGGTAATATCTGGTTTAGCTATGAGCGGCCACGTTAAAACTGCATTTGGTTGTTTTGTGCTAGTAGAAAAATGTGGGCTGAGGCCAGATGGAAAAACGTTCCTTGGTCTGCTTTGTGGATGCACTCATGCCGGTCTTGTCAATGATGGCCGCCGTTATTTTAATGGCATGGGTTGCTTCTATTCTTTAGCACCTACTATTGAGCATTACGGATGCATGGTTGATCTTCTCTCTCGAGCTGGTTTGTTGGATGAAGCCCATCAAATGATAAAGAGTATGCCAATTCAGGCCAATGCTATTGTTTGGGGAGCTTTGCTGGGTGGTTGTCGTTTGCACAAGGATATGCAATTGGCTGAACTTGTTTTGAAGCAATTAATTGAGTTGGAACCTCGTAACTCGGGAAACTATGTTCTTTTATCAAATATTTACTCAGCTAATCAGAGATGGAATGAATCCGAAAATATAAGGTCAATTATGAGCGAGAGGGGCATCAGTAAAGTGCGTGCCTACAGTTGGATAGAGATAGATGGAGTTGTTCATGAGTTTCTTGTTGGCGACACTTCCCATCCTTTGTCAGATAAGATATACGGTGAACTTATTGAGCTGGACAAAAAATTGAGAGCAGCTGGCTATGTTCCTACAACAGAATTTGTGCTCTTTGACATTGAAGATGAAGAAAAAGAGCATTTCCTGGGTTACCACAGCGAGAAGCTTGCTCTCGCATTTGGCTTGATCAGTACCAAGCAGAATTCCATCATCCGAATTGTTAAAAACCTTAGGGTATGTGGTGACTGTCATACAGCAATAAAGCTCATCTCAAAGATTACAGGTAGAGAAATTATTGTCAGGGACACCAACCGTTTCCATCATTTTACTGATGGATTTTGTTCATGTAAAGATTATTGGTGAGGCATTGTAGACCAGAGCGTTTGGCTGTCTTACCAATTGCCGTAGCTGACAGTTAAAATGCAAATCATAATTTGTAAAGCAACTCAATCATCATATTTGTATGATTGTATCACTCTTCCAGTCGGAGTTCCTGTTGCTCCGCGCACGTATAAGAAGACAAGGAAATGGTAACCAAATTGTGCTTGTTTGGAAAATACATGGAGATCATCACTCTTCAGATTAAGACAGAAGCTTTGGTGAGAGCAAGGCCTAAAGTCATTGATGGATCATCAATACAATGAAATCCAAGAAACTATTCCCAATGGCCTTTAGATTTCCTTCTGTCAAATGCAAAATGCTGTGAAGGAAAGTTAAGTTGTCTCACTGTGCTAATCGACACATCGATTGAGTTCAGAAGGTGATGCACATTGCTTCTCCGTTTTGCATGTAAATGGTTTCTCCATTTTATCTAGCATAAACTCGCTTGGAAATTCTGGACAAATTGCAGTTACACAGTGGTTCATTTTTCAGGAATGGACGGGGCATAAAATGTCAAAGATCAAAAGGTCGATTTGACGATTTATCCTGTGTGACATGTCCAATGGGAGGCAATTACCCTTGTTGTATAGGTTTATCAAAAAACTACTCTCCATATCTCATCATACTTCCCAACTCATTTGGTTTATTGGGATTTTTTTATTCTCTCCAATAATATCTTCAGGTGGCCCATTTCGAGATTATGAAAGAGAGAGCATGCATGCCTTGAGTTTTTCAAGGATCCAAGATATGTAGCTATTAATAATGATTTATGCCCCGAACTCTACAATTTTAGTTACTTCACAAGACCTACTCCAAGGATCCAAACATTTTACGAAGCATTTATAAATTTTTTTAAAGGAAATTTATAATTTATTAATTGTTTTTTTAGCAAACTTTATTAATTGTGCTTGGATGACAAACATTAGCATCTTTCTTGAATTCTCAACGTTCACTAGTAGCCGAAGGTTGCGTCTATATTTCAATTTGATGAAGTAAATAAGGGGGGGCCCAAAAGGTCAAATATCATGCAATTCAAAGATCTCGCAGTCGCAGTCCAATTACACAATTTTCAAATGAAAGACTAATGTTTGGTAGAGCAAATATTGGGGTTTCTTTTCATTTTTATTTATATTTGTTTTGCCCTTTCGAAAATCAAGATTGGGTCTATCTTGAGTTCAATAAATTAAGGTAAGTTAAGACTGGGAAAAGTCTATGCTCCTCTCCTAGTCCTGGATATGCCACCAATCAATCGTATCGATATGATACTCTGTCCATGATGTGATTATTATGTCAGATCTTGGAATGATAATCTTATAATAAAATTTTAAAAAAATTTATATTTTTTGCCCAATTTATGCGAAAAAAGTAATATCCTAAATGTTGGTTTCTAAACATTCTTTATTAACATGTCCCCATGTTTTCGTTCCAATC
Source organism: Henckelia pumila (assembly GCF_033568475.1). Lineage (NCBI taxonomy): Eukaryota > Viridiplantae > Streptophyta > Magnoliopsida > Lamiales > Gesneriaceae > Henckelia > Henckelia pumila. The sequence goes on from NC_133123.1 coordinate 136,939,426, forward strand.
AGATTATATAAATATTGCAGGGAACCCATTTTATATCAAATCATACCGAAAGTAAATATTTGTGTTTTTTGGTCACACCTACCCATAATTCCTAAAGAATACCTGAATAAACACATAATTTATACGAGCGAAGAAATTATTAAGACAGCATTGATTTCCCCATTTTAGTTAACAAAGAAAAGAGTGAGAGAAAAAATTTCAAAGACTTTTATGAGACAATTTTAAGAATAAATTTTGTAATTTAATATGATCTCACCTATTAAAATATTATTTTCATGCTAAAATATTGTTTTTCTTTGTAATGGGTGGGGTAAATCCGTTTTACGGTTTAGTGCATGTCGTCCGCAGGGCACTACCCTACGGGTGACGTGTATGCCTATGATTGGTCAAAATTCGTGGGTCCCACGTAGGTTCCACTGATTTTAACCAATCATGAACCGCCACGTCGCCTGCAGGGCACTACCCTGCGAGTAGCATCGACTCAACTCCGTTTTACATAGACATGTCATTGTCTTGCAAGACACATATTTTTTAAAAACAAAATATCTATACTATAAAACATTAGTCTCTTAAACTAACCATTTTTTATGACTTTGGTATAACACTTTTACATGCAAAAAAATAAGATGACAAAATTATTAAATTTTTATTTAATTAAAAATATCATAAAAATCTATTTTAAAAACCAGTCTACATTCAAAAATCTTTTAAATTTATAAAAAAATGTTTATATATCTTATATATCTATATTATTAAATTTTAAGATATCAATCCTAATTATATTAATTATATAAGCACGCAACAAGTAGTGTATATAAAATAAATATGGTATTGAGACAAAAATAATTTTTACTAAGTACTTGTGAATATAAGAGGAAGTACACTTTACAGAAAGGATGACGAGGGAAATTAGGTCCAAACAAAGCCTTATGTCACTCACTCACTCCACAGACCATAAAATCTTGTACTTTATTGTTTGTCAAGCACATCAAATTCATTCATTCCCAGGCGACGATGATGATGATGGAGGAAAGATGGGACCCACTGGGCAGGCAGATGTAATTCTTGGCGGTCCCACCTTTCAGCTAGTCTGGGGAGGTCCCACCTATCCCCTCCGCACTTTCATCTGTCGCACTCGGCAGTCAGGAGCACACATCACACACATTGACTGGCGTCGGCTGGACAAGCCCCCCTTTGTTTGCATTCGCGAATCACGCGTTTGGTAGCGATAAAGATCCCATCTTTCTTCCTTTTTCTTCTTGGGTTTTGTTTTTAAAAGCCAAGTTCGATGTCTCTGCATCTTTCTTGAGTTGTGTTGGAGTATATTTGTATGATTATAAGTTTCGGTCGCTTTCAACTTCTGTTTTTGGGAGGAAAAGGTGAGAGCTTGGTAATGGTTGGTTGGACTTTTCGAAGTGGAGATAGCAAAAGGGAGAGAAAGATTGAAGCCAAAAGCTGTGAAGCATTTTCTTTTTTCCCATTTGCCATTCATTTTTATGTCGTCTGAGTCGACCTTGATTCTAAGATTTGAATGGATCAAAGTTTTTGCCTTTCTCTCAGGTGTGTTTCTCTGCTTTCTCTTTTCATCTAATGATGTCATTTATGAGAGAACATGCAGTTGTTTGCCTGTGGTTCTTTTTTTGAAGGTCAGGTTGTATGTTTTGTTTCTTTTGTTCTTGTGTGGGGCACATGAATGAAGCTGTAAAACTTGAACTACATCATCTGAGTTTTATTACGGTTTTTTTTAATCCATTTTGGTTTTGGAAACTTGAGGTTTGCTCTTTTGCTGCCATAAATTTAGCGGATACATGTTGGATCCATTCAATTTTGACGGTATTATGATTGTGCTTATGTCGGTGTTTGTATCTCTATTCTGTATCATTTTTTTTTCTTTTTTCAGCAATATATTTTGTCAAATTTTGAGCCTTCGTCTGAATTTTGTTTGTTTTTTTTTTTTTCCAGTCTGATATTAGTATGGTAAAATTTATGATGCTTTTCCAGCTTCGACATCGGATGATCCACATTCCATGTTGTGTTGTATTTTGCCTAGATTATGATGAACCATTTTTGCAGGGTTCCTCATGGTTCAGCTATGACTTGTCCATTGTGGTTTTGTCGCCAGATTTTGTAAGCTTGAGATTTAGTTTTTGGACGCAGAAAGATATATGGCTGACATTGATAGAAAAGTTGAGATTTGTGAAGCTAGTTCATTACTGAAAGCAAAGAGATCACTAGGAATCATACTGTCGGGGCCAGTGATAACTCGGAAATAGATGATGTAGGCTGCAATAAATCACAAGATTCGATCATTTCATCATATAGGATATCTGATGAAAATGCTTTTGAGCCAGCCTCTATTGTCAACAAGCATAAATCCAATATCATCTTTCAGGGTAAGGCACGATTATGTGATGCTGGTAAGCAATCATCAGGGAAAAGAATGACAGTTTCTGAAATATCAGGGGAAAGAGAGAAAATGTTGGTGAAACACAAATCATCAGATACATATCCTTTAGCGAGTGGTGAAGGGACAAATGGTAATGAATCTTCATCGATGACAAGATTAAGCAAAGATGGTGTCGACAAACTGGATTCGGTTGCTGCTTTATTTGATCTGAATGAAGACATCTATGAAGATGGAACGGATGATTTTATTCAGCCTGATGTTGAAACTGTATCTTCTCGCAGTGTAATAAAAGTGGTGGCGAAAGCTGGGATCCCTAGTGGCCTACCCACAATGCCATTGAAGTTTGAAGGTGGACAGAATTGGAAAGGTTCTGCAGAAGTGAGCGCTTTCCGTTCAGTTGCTCTTTCCAATAGGTTTTCGAGTGAACCATGCTCCCAAAAACGGTATAGCCCACGAGGTTTTACTGGGATTGACCTCAATGTCGCTGCTGTAGAAGAACATTCTTCCACTTTACCAGAACACTTGTGCTCAGATGTAGGTTCAAAACGAGCCAAGACTCTCAGCAATGAGCTCAATTTTCTTCATGGTGATGCCAACGGCTTGAGCCTGAATGCTTACACATGCAAAGAAGTGGCATCCAAGAATTTTCAGTGGCTAGGCCAAGATCATGAACCTTTGGGAAACAAGACTTCAGATCATTCTACAAATCCTGGAAATCAAGAGATTGATTTCATTAGCCGTGCCTCTTTGAAAGATTCGAGTACTTTGCAGCAGGAGCAGAATGCAAATCATACTCCCTCCAAGCAGTATCTGGTTGCAGCCAATAATGTCCTACAACCAATGGAACTGCTGCAGAGAGTTGCTCCATGGCAGGCAAAATTGCCATACATATCATGTACTTTACCCCCTCAAAACCATTTCTCAAAAGTTCAATTTTCTCAAAATCATGTACCATATGGCTATCACTTTCAAGAGCAGGGCAATCTCGTGCAGATCATTAACGGACCAAACACAAGAAATAGAGCAACCGCTATCCCTACCGTCGATGCCATAGCCATGCGAAGCATACCAACAAGTGGAATCAGAATGGTTGAAGCCGCACCATTAATGTTTCTTGCTGGAAATCCGACAGATGAACATATCAAGTCTATAAATCAAGAAGCTTGGTATGCAACATTAACGAAAAGGAAGGAACCAGAAGGAGGGATAAACTATTACCAGCTTGGCTACAGACAGGACATTTGATGGCACCAATTATTTTAGTGGTTTTTGTTCCGGTTTGCTAATCCAACTTGACATGTAATACTGTCATGGATTCAACATTGCACAAATGTACAAGATGTGCACTTCACCTTAATCATTTGCTCTCACCTCATTTGATTATTTTATCAGAATGCTGATTTTTCGTGCATGCCTATGTTTCATTTCTGATGATAGCTATAAAATTTCCTTTATAATTTCCCTGGGAATTATTGACACACTGAAGATACTTAGTCTAGCATGCATATAACTTCTGTTAATGACATTTAATTTAAGCATACTATGTTGTAATTTTCTCTACATTTATCTACAAATAAAGCTATAAATTCTTGAGTAATAAAATTTTTTGAGATATGATTTTACGAATTGAGATTAATATTAAAAATTACTTTAAAAAAATCAACAAAATGGTATATTATATAATAAAAAAAGGATAACAAAATATATTTTCACATTTTCTTTGGAATACTGATACAAGATAAAGTGAATCTGACTCGTGTGCAGTTTGATTGGAGCTTTGAATTTTATTATTATTATTATTATTATTATTATTAATGAGCTCGAGCTTTTGTATGATCGCTCAAAACACCTACGAAAGCAAACCATTATACTATTGTCAATTATTTATTTGTATTCTGAATAATATTACATAAAACATTATTTTCGAGTTAGTATTCTTGGCTTTGTATGGTTTATTAAAAGCCAAGAATACTACAGCCCATCACAACTTCTCAAATTTTATCCCATTTAAATCTAAATGATCCAAAATAATATTAATGTGATGTACAAAATGCAAATTCCAAATTGATGAAAAGTGTTTAAATCTAAATCAACAATTATTGTTTCATTTTGCAAGTGGGAAGAAGCAACTGCCATATACAGGATACAGCAAAATATTGTACAGGTAAAATCTCATCAAATAACCATCATCTCAAATTTTAATACCATGCATTGGTTTCTTCAAAAAGCAAATGTGCCACCACTTACTTAGATGAGAAATCACAAAATCGAAGATACAAACATATAGCAATTGCAGTCAACAAGCTGGTAAGCATGACTCCAAGAAGAGCACTATCAATAAAAGCCCACTCAGAAGTTCTTTGCTTTTCCTCTAATTTCAACACTACCTCATTCTCCATCGCATTCTGGGAATACTTCTTTCGTTTTCGGAGTAACCATCCAATCGGGTTTTGGTCTATGGGCTTTTGGTCGTTCTTCGAAACTGAAATATTTCCCTCTTGCGTCTGTCCACAGCTACTTGCCAATTCACAGGCACAGGTTTCTGAATCTTTTGAACAGCATGTCTCACTGTCATTCGAGTGTTTCAAATCTTTGTTGCTCAAACTTTCACGTGAATGAGCTTGTTCAGTGAGTATCTCGATCACGTCTCCAAAAACAGACCATCTTCCAACAGATGTTATTTTTACCATAGCGGAAGACCCCAACATGCTTCCTGGCCCAACCACCAACACCTGAACGTATCCTTTCGTATGACCAACCTATAGCAATAAAAAATAATAATTAGACAAAAGTGGGATCACAAACTAGAACATGAAAGTCAAAAACTGAGCTGTAAATTAGATTGATCGATGCTGGATGGGTTAAGTATTTCTAAGTGCCCTCGTGGCATGTGATTGTTCACTTGATACAAGTTTAAGGATGATATTACCAGATGAATTCCATCCGTGGCAATATCAGTAATCCATATTCGCTCAATTTGGCCTTCCATTCCAACATATGGCGTAAAGGATTCAAAGATGGTGGTCAACTCACGACTTCTTTTCTTCACTACATTACTTGGAACCTTTTTCATCCTCGCAGCGGGTGTTCCTGTTTGAGAAAATATCAGAATAAAATACATGATAACTTCCCTGCATTTTGCAGTAGACGGCAAATTTGATGAGAGCACATTTAAACATGGTCGAAAGTTTCAAAGTCGATTAAATAAAAAACATGTAGGAATGGTGACAAAGCACAACAACCCCCAATGCAGAGGACAACAAATAAGTTCTAGAGCATAGACAATACTCTATTACTCAATCCAAGTTTCTTATTCATTTTCCACAAATATAACTGTTATAAAGCTGCACTATCATCCTTAAAAAACAAAATATACTTGTATTACAGGGCGTGTGATCTTGATTTAACCTTCCTTGTCTAAGAATCTCAAATGATGAATAAATAGTCAAAAGGAAACCCAAGCTGTCGTTGAAATTAACTCAAATTTTTTGAAATTATAATTTGCTTGTATAAATGAAGGAAAATACAACTTACCTGGCCGAGGATAGAATTGTGATATGTGAACTTGGGGAAACTTGTACTCCTTGATGAGATTGATCGTCTGCTCAAAATCTTCATCAGTTTCACCTGAGAAGCAGAACATTATAATATATACGAACAGCATATTTGGAGTGTTACTTTGCCTAATTTCAAACAATAGTGAAAACTTTTCCACTAAATTAGCAATCATAAAATCACTGATTTTGATGACAAACTACGAAAGGAATTTTTCCTGCCATCAGAGCGCTTCACCGTCATAGTTTTATAACTCTGACAGAAGAAAAGCATGCTCGTTTTTCAACTGACCACATTATCTTGCCACAAAAGTTACAGAGCTTTGAAATAAATCAGGAACATAAATAATCGAAAACACAAGAGATCAATTCGATACATAACTCAAATGCTCAAACAAAATCGAGAACAAAACCTATTGGTAATCAAATGAACAATCATTTGAACAATTACTCCAGAAATTTTCAATGAGAAACACGAAAGTGAAAACCAGGTAAAGATAATAAGCAAGGTTTAGTAATACCAGGAAATCCACATATAACATCAGTTGCTATCTGCATTCCGGGAACTAGTTCAATCAATGTATCAACCACTGTCCGAAACTCACTTACAGTATACTCCCTGTTCATTGCCTGATATCCAGATATAAAGAAGCACTATATCACGATGTGGAGGCACAAGACACATTCAAACCATATAATATACAATCTCATGCAGTTGAATAAGGAAACAAATTAAGAAATTTTATGCAGTGACAAAGGAAAATAATAGCCAGCGAAGAAAATTCAACAGAAGGACAAGCATGAAAATATGGCCAAAGGAAATCTCACACTCAAGATCGAGTCACTTCCAGACTGAACAGGTACATGAAGAAAAGAATAAACACATGGGTGCCGCAAAACCTCAGCTATCTCTTTTAAGTGCTCCAGAATATATGGAGGATTGGTCATTCCAATTCGGAGCATTGTGCTTCCATCAGGCGGAAGCTTAGAGACTAATGAATTCAATAAAATTGGAAGACTAACTCCAATGTCTCGACCTGTGAAATATCGAAGCCAAAACCACAGGGTGTTAAATATTACATTTTTCGATCATAAATGAAAAAACATTACAGTTTTAATAGTTCATTTGTCAAAAACAATTTCTTCATTCACGAACCAGACAGATAAAAAATGTTCAACATCCACAATAATTTGAGACATAAGAAATATAATTCTACATACCATAAGCACCGGTGTCTTCACTACTTAACCAAATCTCCCTGACTCCATCAGCAATGACAGTTCTGACACGACCCACCTTCAAGGTAAAAGTTGATAAATTATGAGACCAGCTGAGAAATCATGTACATTTGGGTTGATTCTCAGGCAATTAGCTTACAAGGCTGTCAACTGTGTAGCTTCCTAAATGACCACGAGCATGCTTTGTCTTGCAATACGTACAAGCACCTAAACAACCAACATTAATTGGAAGGATCTCAACAAACTTGTTCTTCCTTACCTGATAAAATAAACAAATGAAAATTTTCTTACAACTGTAATAAAATTTACATGTGGACGCTTCAATTAACAAGTGCTGTCCTAGGATAACTCGCTAAAGCATGCAAAAATATACAAAAAAATTACAGCTATAATTTGAAATTTCATACCTTCGGAAGATCAAGTGCTGGCAATGTCTTTCGAGTCAGGAGCCGAACCTCATGACCTTTCAGGGTTTCTTCAACAACTTCTACCACTCGATCAATTTGCTGAACTCCAACTATACTTACTCCATCAAGCTCTTTCAAATCACGACTTCCTTGAGGCACGCATCCGGCGACTACCAATGGCTTTTTTGCACTTTTACATTTTGCTATAAGTGTTTCCATGGCAGATTGACTAGGAGACTTAACTGTACAGCTGCAGCAACAAAAGCAGCATGGGAACAATAGGAAGATGATTTGCATATGCAGTTTGAACTTTGAATATATTGCACTCGAACTATCTCATAGAAACTAAAATGAGTATTTCTACCATAATTTCACGACATGAACTCAATAAATATTGTTGGCAAGACGGTAAGAAAACTTAATCCTTAGAACCTAGAGGATTCTTCCCCCCAAAAAAACTAGAAACTTCTTTGATACCATTGCTTCAGATACTGCATTCATACATTCAATAGAACAAAATGCCACCAACAGGGGGGAAAAAGAAATATAGATGCCAAGAAAGAGTCTCACGTGTTTATAAGCCACAGGTCAGCTTCGTCTTCATTTTCACTCAAATTATATCCAAATGCAGAGAGCTGGCCAGCCATATATTCACTATCACTCTGGAAAATCAAGTTTGAAAACGTATCAACTGAACCCTATTTTTCCAAGTAATCTTGAGCATTATTCAAGGATTACGAACTCTGAAGCTAATGACAAAAAAAATAGATAAAATCATGAATTCATATGTAGAACATTTAACACAATGACTTAATAGTCAATCGGCGTGGAGAGAACTTTTCAATAATATTTTGTCCGTAGTCATCTGAATAGACTGCAGTAAAAGGTTCTCCTTTTTCCACCCAATCTTCCCTTTTACATTCACAGTTATCTTCCTGTTAACAGTGTTGTGCATAAGTTTATTCATTCACTTTCGAGAGATTAACATATATTGCATTTATCTTTAGCCAGAACTTATGCATTTATATTTGTTGTCTTTGTGTCAAGATTACCCTTTTTACCCGTGATCCTTCAAATTCTATTATCCTATTCCCGTGGCTGAGAGGCAGAGTAGGTTTACAGTACATGTTACAATTCTTTCAGTTTTCTCCATTCCTAAATAGTTAACACTGGACACCAGTGAGCTCCCGTAGCAATTCATGATTTTTTCTCTCTCAACGAAGATGGTTTTTAATATTTCTAATAATCCACTCTAAGGTGATTTGTTAACATGGGACCATTGGATGTTGTTAAAGGCCACAACTTCCCTCACTTTCAGTAATGCACTTAAAAGCATAAGCATGTATAGAAGCAAATAAGCACTCGTGAAGAGCAAATGCAGAATGTGCAAATCAATTTACTTACCTGGTTATGTGAACACCCAAAAGTCTTCATGTAAATTGTCTGCCCATTAAATAACAAAATTAAAAAGAAATGAATCAAGAACTTGTCAACAAAAAATGCTCATATTTAAGCTTATTTTAACAGAAACTGAGAGAGACCTGAGTGCCAGGAATCTTGGAAGAGTTGCAGGACGTAGCATTTGAAATACTGCCGGAGACCCTATTCTTCTTTATATGCCTATGCTTTACACCGACAGCAGCGGCCACGGGAACCCTGAATCCAGGAATTGCTCCGCCGCCGCCGGCCACAAGTAAATCCTCTATGTCTTCCATTTACTTTTTGGCTGTGGTCAAAAGTCCTTCAGTGTTTAATTTTGTACAGGCAGCAACTGGGATTCGAATGAATCACTTGCGTTGTTGTGTTGCGTATTCCTATGGGCCGAATAAAAATGGGCCAATCGATCAAAGGCTCCACTTAAGAGAGTAGTCCAGTAATGGTCCAGTCTTTGTTTTCTTATACGGCGTGGCCAGTGGGCCTGGTGAATGGCTCTTCTACGGGTTTTTTAATTAAGAATAAGAAGTGTGTCCTGTGAGTGGCGTGACGAATTTTGATTGGTTAAAATCAGTGGGCTACGGGGTTAAATGCCATGAACAAAACCTGTATGGTTAAGTCGATGCCACTACCAGTGCCTTGTGGGTGGCGTGACGAATTTTGATTGGTTAAAATAAGTAGGCTCCACATGGGATTATATAATTTAATTATTAAAAAACATATGAAATTTTTATATTTTTTTAAAAAATAGTATTATAATAATATTAATAACAAGGATAAGAATAATATAGGATGTGAATGGGAGTCGCGACATGAAGTCACAGTTCAAAAATATCTTCGATCAAGTTGGGACACATATATTAACCCTTGACATATTTTCACATTACAATGTGAATGTCAGATGGAATCACCTTCACTTGATCCAATAAGATAGATTAGCATTTACATTTAAAAACGAAAATATAATTGTAATTCCAATTCATCAGTCATCTTTCCATTTGGACTTTGCTCTGGAACTTTTAATGGCATGAAAGGCCTTCAAAACTGCAGCCAGCAGGCTAGAAACTGCAATATTGTTGCTGTTCTTCTGTGGCTAACGTGCCACAGATGGCTGTTTTTAATGATTGTGATGCTGCATTGACTTTTAAAGCTTGAGCAACCGCTCTTCACCGATAATCCATCTGGTTAGCTGGCTTGGATCGAGAGCCATAGTTTTATATGACTTGGGGAAAATCCCGAGATCAGCACCAGCTTGGTCATACTCCTTGGCAGCGGCTTCCATTTCTGTTTCAACAGCAGTATCTTCTATGCAGTCAACCATGTTCACACTAAGAAGATCCGTGTAATATTTTTCTTTTGCAAGATCGTTCTGAAAGGGTTCCCCCGAAGGTTTCTGAAAAGTCCAATGAATTCCAAAATGATGATTATGAAATTGAATGCGTACAACATAGTCATCATAAAAATTAATGTTTCTCCGACCTTGATCATGCTCATACAGTGACATCGTATGACTGAAAAAGAGCATCCATAATTGCCCAAACTCTCCATCCATGCACACCATGAACTAACAGATGAAGGATGCAATGTTCATACCTGAATAAGTTCAGTGTAGTGCCGATAAATCTCACTGCTTTCGTCTAGATCACCCAACAACGTACCACCACACCAACCACTGGTCTCATCCACCGTAGTCATAGCTAAATATCTACAAATATAAGATGGAGTATGTAAACCGAGTTGATACTGTACAAAGAAATAAATATGGAAAGGAAAAAAATGAAAGAAAATACAAGGTATTACCGTTGGAAAACATCTTCTTCATCACTCTCAATAACAGGACTAAATAGATTAAGTTCACATAATGCATCTTTTCTCTCATCATGAGCTCCCCCATTTGCAAATTGATGTGATGCCAGTTTTGGTGCAGAGCTACTATCATCGTATTTTCTCTGACCAAAAAGCCAGTTTGGACTTTTGAGCTGTATTTCACTGCAACAGTCACATTTTAGTCATTTATGAGTTCAATAGTAACTCAAATAGTGAAATGTATCTTCCACAAAAGGCAGATGCATAAGTACCAGTAAGTTAAAGCCGAATGACAAAATCACCAAACAGTTTGCATACAGTGGATATCCATGACAAAATGATCCAAAAATTAGAAGTTCTTAGTTCAACAAGATACTTACGCAGCATCAGGTGCCACACCAAAGCCTCCTGATTTTTGATCTAGCTCACTACAGAGTCGTACATTCTTGATCGAACTGCATGTTCTCTCAATCAATTTATCAAATGATGTCAACTTCAAACGTGAGAAGTCTTCACGGCAAGCTGGAATTGGAGTCAGGGGAATTGTGGCTCTCAAAGGTTTGGCATCTTCCAAAGGACTATCGCTTAGCATCAACAAAAGATATATCAAAGCAGAGATCACATGGGAAAAGGAAATTGTAAAGGCATTGTAATTGATCTGCTACTAATTAAAATGGTTTTAGCTTTCATAACCACACAATAGTTTAGGCTTTAGCATTAGTCACTAATTTCAAATGCCCTTAGTGGGAATAGAATCTCTTGAACAAAGCTAGTCAGTGACATCTTAGATAAACTCAAGATCATATAAGAAGCATGTGATGCAACATCCAGTGGTCAACAAATTCTGAATCACTTCACCTGTTCTACAAAAATCTCTCAACAACTCAAACCACATCCCGTGTTGAACCAAAAAAAAAAATGGAAACTCGGAAAGTTATGCAGAAGTTAAAATTTTAAATTAAACTTCTGCAGATGAAGCAGCATTCATCAAAGCACAACTTTCATCACCCCGTCTTACACTTTTTCCTGTGCATGGTATTAATCACAACTTGGTTTCCAACATATGATCAAGCTCAGTCACAAAACGAAATTCAGAAGAACAAATATAAGAAGAAAAAGATAATTTGACAACTCAGATAGATTACATTTATGTCTTGGCCTCCTAGTTTAGCATGAATAATAGCCATGTTGCATTTGTGACTACTTAGATTATACCTTTCAGGCATGAGATCATCTAAAATTCCAGAAACATGAAGGTAATAATCTGAATCCAAGTCCCAAAGAGCAGGTTTTCCTTCTTGCGGTTGAAAATAACCCAAAAATCTGCACAGATCATTGAACAGGCTTAGAAACAACACAAAGCAGACAACTCAATTCAGAAAAGGAATTCCACAACTTAGATAAGTTCTTAAAAAGTAGTAACACCAAGGCTGCACAAGAACCTCACAAGAGTTCTATAGTTGAAAGTTCCTCCAAAATAAAGGCAAGAAGGAGCTTGACTTACAAATTTATTGCATCCTGCTTTTCACCGTCTGTGTAAGCATTGCTGTAATATCGCTTTATAGATTTCAGAAATTCCCTAGACTGAGTTGTGGCTTTCCACTTCCCCTGCCTCTCAGGGAACACCTGTATTTTGTAAGAGAAGCACCGTTTAATCAAACTACACAAGGAACATAAATGGCAACTAAAGAGTTCATGTAATTTGGCGTTCAACTGAAAGGCATACAGTGTTGTGAGCTGCGGAGCCGCCATATTGCTGCGCCAAGGCATCACCCATGCTCTGGTACATATCCATGAGAGCAGCAGCAATGCTACTGTCAGGATCAACTTTTTGATTATCCGTCATGCCCAATGCATGAAGTTGGCGACCTAAAGCCGCTAAGCCATAAGCATATTGGGCAACATTTGTACGATCCAAGCAGTCAATGCAGTTTGTCCGCAGAACACCACTCTGATATCGTGATCCTGCATAGCCATTAGTCTCTTTCCTACTCTGTTGACTACTTTCAGACTCCCTCTCTTGTTTGATCAAGGACGTCAAAGAATCGGTGCTGCCACTCATCCTTAAATCTCTAAGGGAAGAATCCCTGCAAAAGGCATACTTGTGTTTCACAAAAGCTTAGAGACAATATAAAGAGAGGCACCATCCTTCCCCTCCAGGTCAGATTAAGAAACTGAAGCAAAATGCATGATGGTTGGTTGAAACAACAACTATAAAAGCGGAGACAGTTTCATTTTTTAATCGTCACAAAAAAAGATAATGTTTTGAATCTAGCACTCATGCTCAGGTGAAAGTCAACTATTATTAAACATACGGGAAGTGCTAAAATTTTGACTGTGGGTTATCCATAAAATGCATTATTGAAGAAACTAAAATATGGAAGAAAAATTTGTTATTGCATAAAATACATGTTCCACTGTCTGCGACAATTTTAAACAAATAGAGAGAAGGTGTATACCTAGGAAACAAAAAACAAAAAGTGTAGAAACCCAAGAGTTTAACAAAACCATCACAGTGATATTAGATTTAACTCAATTCATTTAACATTGACCGACTTCACTATAAGCCCAACAATTAAGTCATAAGATTTGTGTGCCTTGAGAACTAAAAAACCCACCAATCAGATGTCGAAGGAGAGGGATATTGACACCGATTAGCACACATAACTAAAGGCTACCTAGGTTTCTAAAGCCAAATTCTCATATTTTTACAGCGTTGGATGCTTGCTTCTGACATCCCAGTTATCCTTGCACTTGAGCCCGGCCTTATCGTTTGCTACTCGTTTTCCTCCTAGTTTCTATCATTCAACCTAATGACCTATTGAAATAGTTAATTGTCTGGCGTTCTGTTACCTCTTAATTACTGTTCAAATAAATATGAGCTTGGTGGTGGGCATTCCCTTGTTGTCATTGGAGAATTTCATTATCCATACAGTTCCAAGACACTTAGCTGATGACTCATAAGTTTGCAGTTGGTTTTTGCCCTTTCATAGTTGGTGTCTCATGCATCACACAAAAACAAAATTTGTCGTTGGAAAAAACATTTAAAAAAATGATTCAGCTGTTTTAGTTCCTGGATGGAATGCTAAACTATAATCTAAAAACCAAAGAGTAAGAGATCAATAAAACCAAAGCAAGAACATCTCTCAGATCATCCACATAGAAAAAAGGATACTGGCTTGCTTACAATGTGAAAATCACCTGTATAATAACTAAAAATTATGAAATAATACCTGGCAGTGCTGGTTCTAGAAAGTTGGACAGCCTTTCTTTTTGTAACCAAAGGCTTTCCACTGTAATAAAATCCCGTTAAGTCAAGTGCTTCACTTGCAACACCACCCAAAACAGCCAACACATTGGCAGACTTGCTGGAAAAATATAAAAACTACATGGTCAGCAGTGAAGAGAGATGCCATGTGGTACATACAAAAGAAATACCCATATACCTCTTCGCAAACTTGTGAAAGTCCCAGTGGATAAATTTGAGATGATTTTCTTCTGTAAGAATCTGGTTGAGATAACCCACAGCATTAGCAAACTCACGCCTTAGCATCATTTCTCGTGGCCTTTTCTCAACTGTCTGAAATTGGTTCGTGCGTATAAGAAAGAGCAAGCTACAAATGGTAACGGAACATTACAGGAAAAACATTTGATTTGAGCTTCCAGCTATTCTAGTGAATGATGCAACTTTTAGTGAGGAGATTCTTATGCTGAGAGAGTAAATGATGCCACGACAATTAATGAAGCTGTTTCTGAGAAAACCATAAGTACAAGAGATATTGGGCATCAAATCAGCATCAAGAAGCCCATCAATTCACTGGCGGAGGCGGAATTGGGGCAAGAATCATAAAGGAACCAGCCAAAGTTTACATGGTTTAGAAAGATATCGTGCAACATAAAATCAGATGGCATATCACACAGAGAGATGATAAGACCATGAGTCTTAGTGCATGAATCCCTGTTTGGATGATGAGTTCAGTCAGAAAAAATTTATTGGATGAGATTCAAATATCAGACTGCTAATATAAAATTGGATCATCCAATCAAGAAAATAGGGGAAAAGAAAGATCATAAGCGTCATGACAATCCATAGCTCTAAAAGAAAAACTCGTAGGGTGGTTGCGGGGTTAGAGGACAGAGGACCTACAGTTTCCGAAAGTCAAAAGGGGGACCCAGGTACAAACCTTTATGAGATTAAGAACTATTATCGGATTGCCATATCTCTCAGCCAGGTCTTCAAAATGCTGTTTGGTAGCCTCATATGTAGGATCATATCGTTGTACTTCATGTTACAAACCAAAAGTTATCTAGAATTCTAAATATGAACAAACAGACGAGGAGTCTATGTCTAAATAGCCTATACACAAAACAGAAAAAACATCAAATTCAATCTCACTCACATATGATATCAGGCTTTGGACTGAACCTTGAAGCTTCTTGAGACCAAAAAAGAGGAATGGAACCCCTCATCTGTATAACAGAACTCATTTTTCCTTTGCATGACCCAGCTTCTTCATCAAGGATTATTTGCTCTGTCTCAACATCATTTGCCACACGCCCATGATCGTTAACCCCACGCTTTAAATAACTGCAACCAGTACAAAACAAGAGGATTTTAATCCGTAAAAATCAGAGATTTAATTGACTGAAGAAGGGAGTTTGATTCTCCAACAGTTGCTACATGTAAATTTAACTTTCTCATAAGCGGATTAAACAATAATTTAAGTCACTTTTCATTTAATAAATAATCAGTTCTTATAAACAGAATATTCATTGAACAAGTTTGTTACACAGGTTTCAGTCATGCTGCCGGATTCGACATTATTCAACAAGAAAAATAAAAACAGAGAGTGCGTTGGACGAACAAAGAAAAAAACATCTGTAAGAAAGATATATAGTACTTATGACAAAACATGCAATGGAAATAAAAGATGAAAAGAAAAATGCAGACAAATTAGCCTTTTAGTAATACAGTTGGAAAAGCGCTTACCGTGTCCCTGCAAAATGGCGTGAACGTCTCGAAACCAGAGAAACACAAATATCTCGTCCAAAAATTGATAGTCTAACCTACAATCCATGTGATTTAGAAAACAATCAAGAAGACTGTTGAAGTCATGAAAGAAAAGTCTGTCCAATTTGCCATACAAATAAAATAAAAAGAAAAGTTGCCAGTTATCCTCCAGTATAGGACAAGCTCCATCCAAAAATGAAATCCAAGAATTCGTGAATGAAGTCATGAAATAAATTAGAATAATAGGATAGACTCCTTAGCTCACACTCCTTGTTCTTTGCTATGGAAATATTAGTCCACAGTGCACACTTTATAATGCATTATTTTTGGGTTTTATCTAATATTTAAATAAAATTACGAACAATCACATTGAAAATATTTGTGATTATTTTGTTGTAGTTTCAACTTATTGTATGGATGTGTGTGATATTTTTAAGAAAAATAACGATACAACTATCTCAAACATAATTGTAATAACGATACAACTATCTCAAACATAATTGTTTGGATGAGATGTGATGGTAATGGATAAATTATAAATTTATTAATGGTTTTTATGGTATTTTTTTATTATACGAAAAAGTATTGCTTTTCTAAGTTGACATGATCATTTTTGTAAAATTAAATTGGTGACTTGGTGTCAAAAAATCTGACCGCTAAAAGTCTCACACTTTATGTATAACATAAATAATGAAATTTTTTTAAAAAAAAAAGATGCAGGGAGCCTAAAGTGAAAATTTATGGCAGTAATGACACCAACATAGCAGAAAAACATAGATGTGATTGCATTTGATGACTGCATATCTTATGCAAGCAAGTTTTCGGTGAACAAGCAGGAAAGGGCTGAAAACATCAAAACATAAAAACTAAATATGCCACCTGTTTGAAATGTCCATGAACCAGAGCTATAGTCCAGATGGTATTCTTGCATCTATATCGAATTGCTTGTGTTAGAAAAGCATTCCAAACAAACATGTTTTCATATGGCATCCCTTCTTCTCCCGTTGATGACACATTTTTCTGTAAACTTTGCATTATAGGATATGTATAGCTGTAGAAAAAATCTTTTGTCAAATCGACACTGGATAAAAGCTTCTTGTACCTGCAGAAAATGAAACAATTTTACCAGTGAGAAATGTATGAATATCACCTTTAAATCAATCGGTAATAGACATATGCATCTACAGGTATTATTTCATGGATAATTTATGAAATCCTTCATATATTTTCCCCAATAAACCATAGGCAAAGAGACTAAGCCACAAGAACTTTCTCCGGGGAGAGGTGAAATGGGTGTTTTGCTCCAATATATATTGAAGACAATTGATACTAAACAGATCATTCATGTTCAAAATTGAATCAAACAATATGCACAAATTGATATTTTGGATCAAAAAGATTAATCGGTTTTCTCTCTAAAAACGCTACTTGGCATAAGAAGAAAGTTAATGATAGATGTTCATGTGCTGATGGCAACACTAGAAGGAATCATGGGTCTGATGACAGGAGACTGATAATAAAATCATAGGGAAACTCTGCCCAACACTACAGTGCCAAAATTTCCTCTATAATGCATTAGTATGTAACGGAAGTAAATAGAGAAGTTACCGCAACTCCGTTTTCGAATGAGCAACATCAGTTTGAACTGAAACATGTGGAATGGTAATTATTTGGCTCTCTTCTATACTATATATAGCATGGCCACAGATACATCCAATCTGCCGACGCTTTGTCACCAGTATCAGATAATATGATTCCAAGAATTTAATGCAGCCTTAAACCACCAAAAAGGAAGAAACCACGATGTAAGATTATACAATGGCACAAAGCAATCATTCTAACATCAGAAATGCATTTGATAAAATTGAACTCAATAAGTGCTTTATCATCTGGACTTACCAACAATGCCATATACCTTGGCAACAAAATTTAACCCTCCAGTGGCACGATTTCCCTCAGCAATCCTCTGGAGCAAGCTCTTGACTTCTTGAGGAGGATACACCACAGGGTCTTCACTAATATTCAAATCCGAGGGCTCCATTCTATCAATCTTCAACACCCTAAAAAATTTCTTGTTCCTACCACTTCCAATCAAATAAAACCTCTGCAAATAATTGAAGGCGGCATCAGACCGCGTTAAAAATATGCATTACAAAGCTACCATTAGCTGTAGAAATTGTTGGCTATGTTCGTACATCACAATCCTTCTGATCAGAAAAGGGGTCATATCCAGTGTGACATAAAACTTTGTCAATGGCGCTTTTAACAGTTTAATAAAATTATCAAACAAAATGGAGCTCTAAAGTTCAACATATACTCACACAAAATTTGAATGAGATTATTTTCAAGTCTAAGGTTTCAACTATTTGTATCCAAGTACAATGTGAGTTCACCACGGAGGTCGTATAGAGCACTTCCTTAGCAATGCAATTAGCAAGTCAATGCGAGCAGTAAATTTCTCAATCACCCAAATTTCAATCAAATCAATCTTCTTACATGATCAAATGAAAAATAGAGGAAACTAAAACCGATAAACTATACAACCCTGATATATAACAAAAAATTAATGACAAAATTATGCCATGTCAAGTGTCAAGTAGAACAATTCTAGCACACTATCCATTTTCTTAAAAGAGATAAACTAACAACAGCGGAAACAAACAGAAAACGAAAACTTCTGAACAGAACTTCAGCCATCACTTTCATAACAAAAAAAAAAAAGAAAAGAAAAAAGAACTCCACAGTCAAATTCGCTAGCAGAAAATGATTGGTACGAATTAAAAAAAAAACAAAACTTGATCACGAATCCACTAATCATACACTATTAGCGGAAAACAAAATTCTCCTTTCCATAAAACATTACCGCGCGAGTTTCGTAGAGGCGGAATTTCTCCAGGGAATACGAGTTCGGATCGGGCGTGGTTTCCGGATCATTTCGCTGACGAATTTTCATAGAATTAGGACCGGATTGTGGCGGAAGATTCACGGAATTTGATTTCACAGTCTCGGGTTTAGCCATTTGAACTTATCTAAGAGAAATAATCCTCCAACTCGTAACCGTATCAACTGAATCAAACTGAAGGGAATTACAAGAGGTCCTTCGTTTATGCAAAACCTTGTGCTTTCCTTGTTTCCGCCATTTTTGCCCCTTCTCCTTCACCTTCCAAGCTGTCAACTAAAGTCGTTCGCAAGAAGAAACACTGCCGATAAATCGCACTTTCTTTCAAAACGTTTTTATGAAAAGAATTTTATTTTAAAAAATATTCCGTGCCCAGAAAAAAAAAAAAAAAAAAAAAACATAAATATATCAAAGTTATTTGTTTTATTCCTAATATATTAATTGCTACTTCTTGAGTTTCTTTATATTTAACAAAATGGAAAGGGGAAGAAATAGCAAATTTGGCAAGTTCATGTACAACTACATTTGCTTTTCTAAAAACATGTTGGAGTTTAAGGCCAGAGAAGCTATCCAGACCGGAGAGAATATTCATTGCTTAATAATATTACAAGATTACTTTTTAAAAAAAACATTGAGGTTTCGAGATTTTTTTTCTCGATGTTAAAAATTAATGAGATTCATACAAAGAGATAACAATAATCAAATACTATAATTTTATTTAGATCAAACATATACACACAGATAAATAAATATATATATAACACAGATAAATATATATAAAAAGAGTAATTCTCAACTGCCCAACTATTCCTGCCCACTTCGTCCACGTACCGGGTTTTAGTTGTTTTTTTTTAAATTTTTCATGTCACTAAAACACGGTATCGGGTTTTAGTTGTCGGGAACGAGTTAGGCAGCATTGGTTGGGCAGATCACGACCAACAAGTTCCAAAACTGAATTCAAAGATATGGCATTTCTAGTTGTATTAATGTTCATTCAAATTAGGATCTTATATCACATCTAGGGCTGGGATACCGAACCAAAATACCGATGTTTTTGGATACCGTACCGAAATATTTTTGATATATAAACATTTCTTTGGTATATCGAATTTTTTTTGGTATCTATATGGTATTGGTATGGATTTTTTCCATACCAAAATTTCGAAATTTCGATATCGGTATCGGTATAAATTTTTTTCATACCAATAATTTTGATACGGTATACCGAAAACTCACCCCTAAATTCACATCACCAAGGAATATGGACATGGACACCACTGTGAGCTCACTGATTCAGAATGGAGATTGGAATGAAACTCTGGTACGCACTCTAATTCCCTCTTATCTAGTGGATAAAGTATTGGCCATTCCATTACCGAATTCTAGATCTGAGGAGTCTAGATTCTGAAAATATGACGCCAAAGGCCGATATTCGGTGCGGGATGATTACAAGCTGGATATAGGGTGTTATGAGCCGTCTATTCATAGCTCGAAAGCAAATTTAAGCTCTTGGTGGAACATTATCTGGAATATGGATATTCCTCCTAAAGTACGCATCTTCTGGTGGAGAACATTACAAGATATCATCCCTACGGAGATGAACTTAAGGAACCACCATGTGCCAACTCTAGGGATATGTTGGCTTTGCAAATTTGCTATTGACTCGACCTGTCATGCGCTTTATTGGTGTCCTGCTATCAAACCATGCTGGAAAGGTACCTCTTTCAAACTCCATCTTAAAAACGTTCAGCACTTAACTATCATTGAAGTATTCCTTTGGATGAACATAAGACTATCTCAAAGGGAGTTGGAGCAATTTGTGATGCGCACTTGGGCTGTCTGGACAGAACGAATGGGAATAATACATTGTACTGACCGTAAATGGAAATTAATTGATGTTAATTGGTGTGATTCGTTCCTTTGGGATTATCAAGCTGCTCAAAATGCGACTAAGATTGGAACTGATAATAGACTCAGTAGCTCTCGATGGACTAAGTCAGCAATGAATTGTTTTAGGTTGGAGGTAGATGCTGCATATAATGAGAACTAAGAGAGCTATTCGGTTGGGGGTGTGGTCCATGATCATGATGGAAATTTATTGCTGGCATTTGGAAGGAGAACAGGGAAACCACCCTCGGTGGTCTATGCAGAACTCTTAGCAATTTATGAAGGAATGAACCTGGTGCGGGATCGGCATTTACATGTTCATGAATTTACGACTGATTCTCTCATGGCAGTGCATGCAGTCACTCACCCTGAAGAGAATTTAAGTTACATAGGTTTGATTGCTTCAGATGTTCGAGAACTTCTTGTTGGTTTTCATGGCTCTAAGTTCTTCCATGTTAGAAGAACGGCAAATGCAATTGCACACTCTATTGCGTGTTTTGCTATTTCCTCCCCCTTCCAGTTTGTTTGGAAAAGTGAAGATTTTCCTTTGTGGTTGGTGAATCTTGTAATGACTGATTTGTCTTTGTCTTAATATTATTACAAGTTTTTACCGTTAAAAAAAAAAAAAAAAGTTCATTCAAATAAAAAAAAATTAAGTGCCTATAGTATGGATATCTCGCTCAAATCTCAGTTTCAGTTGCTTTTAAGGTCTATTATAAGTTTGGGAAATATTTTTGTCATTCCAAATAACTTTTTTTGCTTGTCCACTAGCTTTTTTAGGTTTAGTTTTGACATCATAATTTCTGAAAATGCTACTTTAGTTCATCTACCATTGGAATAATCATTATTCACTATTCACCGAAAAATGTTGATTTAGTTGTAGATAAAGTACTTTTTGGTGTAACAGTTTGAATTTGAAACATCCTAGAACTTCTAGTGAATTTTTTTTTAAAAAAAAATAACTCTCTAACTATAAAATAATAAATATAAATATATATATGCCCATACATATATATATTGTACTTTAAAAAAAATACTTTACTTAATTTAAAATACATATACACAATAAATACAATAAAAGTACTCGCATGCAATTAAATACTTAAAATTAATTACTAAATAATCATTCATAAGATTGCCATAATAAAATTCCTAAATAATATTTCTTTCACCAAGATTAATGAAAACTTAAAAAATAAATACTTAAATCTAAAATCCATGCAGGTACGAAAAATCTATAATAATAAAACATATGCGGAAATAAATGTTCTAGTCTCAACATAAAATTCATCTTAGAGCAATGGTCACGGGTTCTAGCCGCTGGATACTCATACGCCCTCGCCGCCAGTCGGAAACACATTAACTTCATTAATATTCTGCTCACCTGCACCATTTAAATCTAGTGAGCCTAGAGGCTCAGCACGTTCTATCTTTATATAACAAAATGAAACCACACACAAGCACACATCATATAAAATACGTGAATATAAATATACGTGCATGATCTTAAAAATATATGCATATAGACATGAATAAATAATTATAATGCTTCATCATCATGCTAAACATAAACATCATATTTAATAAATCTCATAAAATGTCTTATCATAATTTCTTAGTTCTCAACAGGTCGTATCCATGTCGGTGGCATCATACTGAGCGATTGCTCAATCTATAAACCAACGTATGCGGCGGTGGGGTTTCCACCTCTGTGCTGCCACTTCACCAGCCCTCTCAGCTGGATCCATAAGCTCATCATACTTATACATCATTAGGAAGGTCACCGGGCCCAGGTATCCCGGCCTCCAACCACATCACTTTCCACCTTCACTTCAACTTCCATAAAAATATTTTTCATAACATGCTCTTAAACTTATCATGAAAATTCTTAATGATGCATGAACTTAAAATTCTCATTATTTCTTTATTTTCATGAAAATTTGCCCGTAAATATATATTTAATTTATTTTCTTAAAAATCATACTTATATATCTAATAAAAATGCATGCATGAATTAAATATATATTTACGGACATTTATTTTCCAAGGACTTGTTCGAGCTGTTGACCACTAGACTTAAACTCAAAAATTCCTAGACTGGCTCAAAAACCCAAAAGCCCAACCTGACATGGCCCATTAAGCTTCATGGGCCCCCAGGCCCATGAGAAACTAATGGGCTCACTTAAAATATAAATTAAGCCCATTAACTAATAAACTTAAAATTAAATTAATAAAATTTATTATTTAACCATTAATTATAAACTAGACCAATAAAATTATTAAACCCGACTCCACTTGGCCCAATAATTTTCATGGATCACACGGCTCATGAAAAATTAGTGGGCTCATTTCATTAATTATTTAAGCCCATTAAACTAGTCCAATTAATTAATTAACCAAGCCCAAACCCATAAATTGTTAATTAATATCTTATTTAATTAAAATAAAAAAACACCCGAGCCCAACCAAAATAACACGGACCCGAACTCAAATAACTTGACCCATACATTTAGACCCGACCCGGACCCAAAAACCCGGACCCGGCCCACTAATACCTAAAGCTCAAGCTGTGCGCCCCTCCCTTCCCTCTCACATGCACTCTCACGACCACAGTCCCTTACCTCCTTGTTATTGCCCAGCTCCGGCCACCCCTAGCCGGAGAGTCGCCGGCAGGACCACCCCAGGGTTCTGTCGTCACCCTAGACCAGCCCTAACCCATCCCCAAGCCTAGCATGGAGCAGCCGACCCCCTCTCATCCTCACTTGCTGCGCAGATCGCACCTCCCTCCACCTGTGAGTTTTCTGACCAGCTCCGGCCACTAGCGACCGGAGCTCCGACACCTGGACCACCCCGTGGTCCAGACGCAACCCTGGGACCAAGCCTGAACCGAGCCAAGCCTTGCATGGCTCGGCCAAAGCCCCCAAACCTCATGCAAAAACCTGCGCGTCCAGCCCTACATGGCTCCTATTCAGCCTTTAACCAGCCACTTCTAGACCTTAACCACCCACCAAAACCGACCCTAAGGGACCCTAGGTCAGACCCCTAACCAAGGGGCAGCAGGTTCGAACAGTACATGGCAAGAGACAACTCAAAACTGAGCCATATTTGCAAAAACGTGAGTAACATGTAAAATCCATGAAATTTGTCATTCTAAACCATATGCTCATGACATATCAGATCTTGTATGCCAAAAATCAGTATAATATAATTTAAATGGTGTTCAATAAAAGAATCAAACGTGCCTTGTTGAAGATTTGAACAAAACGTTGATATCGACACGTATCAGGCTCGCCGGGACGACGGGACGACGAAGAACACCAAAACCTTGAAGAGATCGGCTAAGAGCTAGTGTTTTCTGTCAAAAGTCATGAGAATGGTGGTGAGGAAGAAGGGGTGTCGGCTGAGTGGGGTTAGGGTAGGGTATGAAGTGATTTTTTGGGTTTTTTTAATTGGGTTGACAATATCTTCAAATATCTCAATAAATTAATATGTCAATATTATACTTTAAATATAAAGTTTTAAACTCCTAAAATATTTAAAAGTCTGATAACACAGCCAAAATCCCGAAATATAAAAGTAGGGAATTTTTAAATATTAATAAAAGTCATTAAAATGACTTATTTTGGCTAAAAATAAATCCTTAAATAAATATATAATTAAATACTAAAATTTTCTTGACAAAATACCTTAAAATAATATTTTAAAGCTCCTAAAAATTCATAAAAGAATTTGGGTGAAAATAACATCTCGTCCGTCCACGGCCCCGCCTATGCGATCATAAAATAAACTTTCTCAAATAAATTCATAAATCACATCAAACAGATTTAAATGCCGAAAAACAATTATTTAAAACATTCAAATAAATCATATAATTTAAATAATCACTCATAAAAATAATTTGACACATTTTCACATTATTTTAAAATTATTAAATCCCCTAGTTATGCATGCGGATTTACGTGCCGAATTTCTGGGCGTTACAATTCTCTCCCCCTTAAACGGAATTTCGTCCTCGAAATTGAAACGAACTCTAGGCAAGAACAAGTTTCTCCGTGTAGTTCCGAATCGAGCAATCCAAATACGACAAATTTTGAAACGACCCTAACTCTATAATAAATAAATATGCGGAAATTTTTTTTTTTTTTTTATACTTACTAAATAAAATATGTACATATATGCCCATACATATATGCACCGGATAAAGATATTTAAAATGAATAATCAAATAAATACTTAAATAAAAATGCATTCTTAAAAATATAATAAATATCTGAGTCAAACATTAATTAAAATATACTGCATAAGTAAATAAAAGTTTGCATGCACTGAAAATATTAAATAAATATTCTAGACCCTCAATCACTGAAAATAATAAAAATGTATCATGCTGACAAGAACAATAACAGGCATAGCGACTCAGAATATTTCACGGTCACGGGGCCATTGCATGCATGCTCATACGTCCTCGCCTCCGGTGGGTACAATGTCATCCTCAACGTACTCACCTGCACCATACCAGTGTAGTGAGCCTAGAGGCCCAACATGCTAACATAACAAGGGTTTAAAATAATTTAAACCAATTTAATACTAATACATACGTATACATGAATGAACATGCTTAAAAATTACATAACATAACTTACTTAAATAAACATAATACATAACATAATACATAACATTATTGAGCAATTTATTTTCTAACATAGCATGGTTGTATCCGTAGTGTAACCTTAAATCATACATTAAATACTGATCAGCGTGGAAACCTACGTACGTGGCCGGTGACGAATCACCTCTTAAATTGGCAGTAAACTGCCCTTCAATCATATGGGGACGAATCCCCCTTAAATTGTCACACTACTTCAACTTCCAACATAAAATATTTTTATTGCTCAACTTAAACATTAAATCATGCATAAAATATTATTTCATGAATGCATGTACTTGAATAAAATGCGTGTCCATCATATATATTTAATTTAATTTCTTACTAACATATAAATATTAAAATAACTTAAATGCATATAAATAATTAAATATATATTCAGGACACATGCAAATTTTCTCATGGATGGTCCTGGACTGCTGGCCCTACACACAAGCCCATTAACTTAAATCTGGCCCATTAACATACTTAAGCCCATTATTTCAAACTTTAAGCCCAAATAATTATTCTAAGCCCAATTAAATTAATAAAGCCCATTAAAATTACACTAAGCCCAATAACACTTAAACTGGCCCATTGGACCCAAAAACCCAAAGATTGGCCCATTAACTTTTATGGGCCCAAAAGCCCATAAAATAAATGGACTAACTTAATTAAAATTTTAAAAGTCCAAATAAAATTATTTGGGAGTCCAAATAATTTTATTCAATTTATTTGACTCAAAAACACATAAATTTGTAAAATACTTTAAAAATAAAATACTCGAGCCCGGCCCACCAAACTCGGACCCGGACTCACTAACCCGACCCACTACCTAACCGAACCAACCCGGACCACTCAGACCCGACCCAGACCCCTAACCTAGCCCAACCCGATCCCCCCCTCTCCCATAGCCTCTCGGCCGTGAGCAGCAGGCCCTCTTGGCCTGCTGCCGGCCGGCTCCGGCCGCCCCTGGCCGGAGCGCCGCCGCCCGGACGTAGCCCACGTCCGGGCGGACCTAGCCTGACCAGGCCCCAGCCCCATGCACGACCAAACCAAGTTCCCGAAGCCACCCCTTCCGAAACCCTAAACTGTGACCTCCTGGGGCCGATTTGATGTAGCTCGGTCATAGCTCCCTTTCCAGCCTGAACCGTCCGACTCCAACCGACCCGAAGGCTCCCTAGGACCCTCTTGACCCAACCCTCAGCCCTGAACCAGTCCATGACATCAAACAAAATCGTGAACCATGGATATGCACGCAAACCACAAAACTTCAACCGATTTTTCTGAAAAGTAATGAAAGAAATTCGATGTCTACACATTCCATATAATATACCACTGATATCGTACGAAAAATGGGAAAGAAACATGCCTTTCACCGATTTATGGAGTTTAGAAGCATGTACGACGGACTTCGGGACGACGGGACGACGACGGGGTGTCTTGGCTGCTTGGAACCTTCGAAAAAACTATGGAGTCACCTTGGCTTGAGGAAGAAGATGAAGATGAAGATGGAGAATGGGGGTGGTGTCGGCTGATGCTTGGGAAGGAGGAAGGGGTCGGCTAGTAGGTTTAGGTTTTAGTTTAATTAGGAAATAGGGTAATTAATTATATAATTAAGGATATAACATATATATAAAATATAACTTAATTAAAATTCTAAAAGAAACCTTTAAAATCTGAAACATAAAATAAAATCTCGAAATATAATTTTAGGGGAATTTTAAAAATAGTAAAAAGTCAATATTTTGGCTAATTTTTGAATAAAAAGGACTCCTAAAATTATATAAAATTAAATACTTAAAATTTTGAGATAATAAAACTCAAAATAATATTTTAAGGCTCTAATAAGGCTCATAAAATAATTTGGGTGGAAAGTTGTCATCTCGTTCGTCCACGGTCCCGTCTACGCGATCAAATAATAAAAATACTAAAAAATCATAAAAATCACTAATTATGGGTTAAATGCTTAAAAATAAATTAAATCATGCATAAATAATTCACATAATTATTTAACCCATAAATCATAAATTTAAATAATTAAATATCCTAATTATGCAGGCGGATTTATGTAATTAAAAATACCGGGTGTTACAAATTTAATGCATTAAATAAAATTACCCGTGATGCGCAAAGTATCCGGTGCTGCTTCCTCTGCCTGCATCACATAGACTCGTCCTGCAACATTCTTCTTGGGACAATGCATCATAATGTGTCCCGGTTCCTTGCATGGTAGCACATGCCTGATCCCTTCATACATGGTCCTGGATGGGGCTTTTGGCATTTCTGGCAGAGAGGTAGTGCTTCTGCACGAGGAACGATAGCTCCTTGCTTTCTCAGTGGATTTGGGCCTTTCGACGGCCCAGTAAACTGCTTCTTTGCATCCTGCTGTGGATACGACTCATGGTACGATGTTTGGAGCTGCCTCTTCCTCTGCTGCTCCCTCAAGATATCCTTCCTACCCTCCTCAGATCGTAGTGCCCTACTCACCGCTGCCTCATAAGTGGTGACGTTCATCATGCGTACATCATGCTTGATGTCCGCCCTAAGCCCATCAACAAACTGTCTCAATTTCTCCGGTGCACTGTCAGCAATAAGGGGTACGAAGCGACACCCCCTCTCGAACTGTGTAATGTACTCCACCACCGACTTGTCCCCCTGACGGAGACTCATGAACTCCCGGATCATGCGGCTGCGCACATCCTCAGTGAAATACTTGGCAAAGAACATACGTCTGAACTCTATCCAAGTCAAAGTAGGTAGGTTCACGCCTCTAACAGCGCCTTCCCACCAAGAGGCTGCATCCCCTCTCATCATATAAACTGCACACTTGACTCTGTCCACATCTGCAATCCCCATGTAGTCAAAGATAGACTCTAGTGATCGGATCCATCCCTCGGCAATGAGCGGATCAGTGGTGCCTGTAAACTCCTTGGGTCCCTTCTTCCGGAACCGCTCAGCCACATCCTCATCGTGGGTAAGCCTAGGCCGAGTAGCTTGCTGCTCTAACAAAGCAGTGATCCCAGCCATCATGGTTGCATTGGCCTACTCCAATACTGAAAGAGGGTTCTGCGGAGGTGGAGGTGGAGGTGGAGGTCCCCCGCGTCTATTCATCTGTCTCGGAGGCATTCTGTACCACCACATATTTCTTTACGTAAATCGTCATGCATAACTAATATTTTTGACTTTAATACTGTCGTAACTTTAAATTCTCATTTTCATAAATCCATAAAACATAACTCCTCTGTCCCATGCATAAATCATAATTTAAAACACTTAAAACTTACAGACTGGCAGTGCGGTTTCTGAGCTCCGAGTAGCAGGCTAGTCACCCTCCAAGGACCAAGGCTTTGATACCAAATGAAACATCCTAGAACTTCTAGTGAATTTTTTTTTTTTTAAAATAACTCTCTAACTATAAAATAATAAATATAAATATATATATGCCTATACATATATATATTGTACTTTAAAAAAATACTTTACTTAATTTAAAATACATATACACAATAAATACAATAAAAGTACTCGCATGCAATTAAATACTTAAAATTAATTACTAAATAATCATTCATAAGATTGCCATAATAAAATTCCTAAATAATATTTCTTTCACCAAGATTAATGAAAACTTAGAAAATAAATACTTAAATCTAAAATCCATGCAGGTACGAAAAATCTATAATAATAAAACATATGCGGAAATAAATGTTCTAGTCTCAACATAAAATTCATCTTAGAGCAATGGTCACGGGTTCTAGCCGCTGGATACTCATACGCCCTCGCCGCCAGTCGGAAACACATTAACTTCATTAATATTCTGCTCACCTGCACCATTTAAATCTAGTGAGCCTAGAGGCTCAGCACGTTCTATCTTTATATAACAAAATGAAACCACACACAAGCACACATCATATAAAATACGTGAATATAAATATACGTGCATGATCTTAAAAATATATGCATATAGACATGAATAAATAATTATAATGCTTCATCATCATGCTAAACATAAACATCACATTTAATAAATCTCATAAAATGTCTTATCATAATTTCTTAGTTCTCAACAGGTCGTATCCATGTCGATGACATCATACTGAGCGATTGATCAATCTATAAACCAACGTACGCGGCGGTGGGGTTTCCACCTCTGTGCTGCCACTTCACCAGCCCTCTCAGCTGGATCCATAAGCTCATCATACTTATACATCATTAGGAAGGTCACCGGGCCCAGGTATCCCGGCCTCCAACCACATCACTTTCCACCTTCACTTCAACTTCCATAAAAATATTTCATAACATGCTCTTAAACTTATCATGAAAATTCTTAATGATGCATGAACTTAAAATTCTCATTATTTCTTTATTTTCATGAAAATTTGCCCGTAAATATATATTTAATTTATTTTCTTAAAAATCATACTTATATATCTAATAAAAATGCATGCATGAATTAAATATATATTTACGGACATTTATTTTCCAAGGACTTGTTCGAGCTGCTGACCACTAGACTTAAACTCAAAAATTCCTAGACTGGCTCAAAAACCCAAAAGCCCAACCTGACCTAGCCCATTAAGCTTCATGGGCCCCCAGGCCCATGAGAAACTAATGGGCTCACTTAAAATATAAATTAAGCCCATTAACTAATAAACTTAAAATTAAATTAATAAAATTTATTATTTAACCATTAATTATAAACTAGACCGATAAAATTATTAAACCCGACTCCACTTGGCCCAATAATTCTCATGGATCACACGGCTCATGACAAATTAGTGGGCTCATTTCATTAATTATTTAAGCCCATTAAACTAGTCCAATTAATTAATTAACCAAGCCCAAACCCATAAATTGTTAATTAATATCTTATTTAATTAAAATAAAAAAACACCCGAGCCCAACCAAAATAACACGGACCCGGACTCAAATAACTTGACCCATACATTTAGACCCGGACCCGGACCCAAAAACCCGGACCCGGCCCACTAATACCTAAAGCTCAAGCTGTGCGCCCCTCCCTTCCCTCTCACATGCACTCTCACGACCACAGTCCCTTACCTCCTTGTTATTGCCCAGCTCCGGCCACCCCTGGCCGGAGAGTCGCCGGCAGGACCACCCCAGGGTTCTGTCGTCACCCTAGACCAGCCCTAACCCATCCCCAAGCCTAGCATGGAGCAGCCGACCCCCTCTCATCCTCACTTGCTGCGCAGATCGCACCTCCCTCCACCTGTGAGTTTTCTGACCAGCTCCGGCCACTAGCGACCGGAGCTCCGACACCTGGACCACCCCGTGGTCCAGACGCAACCCTGGGACCAAGCCTGAACCGAGCCAAGCCTTGCATGGCTCGGCCAAAGCCCCCAAACCTCATGCAAAAACCTGCGCGTCCAGCCCTACATGGCTCCTGTTCAGCCTTTAACCAGCCACTTCTAGACCTTAACCACCCACCAAAACCGACCCTAAGGGACCCTAGGTCAGACCCCTAACCAAGGGGCAGCAGGTTCGAACAGTACATGGCAAGAGACAACTCAAAACCGAGCCATATTTGCAAAAACGTGAGTAACAAGTAAAATCCATGAAATTTGTCATTCTAAACCACATGCTCATGAAATATCAGATCTTGTATGCCAAAAATCAGTATAATATAATTTAAATGGTGTTCAATAAAAGAATCAAACGTGCCTTGTTGAAGATTTGAACAAAACGTTGATATCGACGCGTATCGGGCTCGCCGGGACGACGGGACGACGAAGAACACCAAAACCTTGAAGAGATCGGCTAAGAGCTAGTGTTTTCTGTCAAAAGTCGTGAGAATGGTGGTGAGGAAGAAGGGGTGTCGGCTGAGTGGGGTTAGGGTAGGGTATGAAGTGATTTTTGGGTTTTTTTAATTGGGTAGACAATATCTTCAAATATCTCAATAAATTAATATGTCAATATTATACCTTAAATATAAAGTTTTAAACTCCTAAAATATTTAAAAGTCTGATAACACAGCCAAAATCCCGAAATATAAAAGTAGTGAATTTTTAAATATTAATAAAAGTCATTAAAATGACTTATTTTGGCTAAAAATAAATCCTTAAATAAATATATAATTAAATACTAAAATTTTCTTGACAAAATACCTTAAAATAATATTTTAAAGCTCCTAAAAATTCATAAAAGAATTTGGGTGAAAATAACATCTCGTCCGTCCACGGCCCCGCCTACGCGATCATAAAATAAACTTTCTCAAATAAATTCATAAATCACATCAAACAGATTTAAATGCCGAAAAACAATTATTTAAAACATTCAAATAAATCATATAATTTAAATAATCACACATAAAAATAATTTGACACATTTTCACATTATTTTAAAATTATTAAATCCCCTAGTTATGCATGCGGATTTACGTGCCGAATTTCTGGGCGTTACAGAATTTTTTTTATTTTTTATTTTTTGATAGAATGCATAGAATTTGTAAAATTTGTTTTAATTGTTAATTTGAAATGTCTTCATGTTAATTTGTTTTCAAATAAATTGATTTTCATCCTATATCAAAACATCCTCAAAATTTTTATCACCTTTTCACTAGTAGTTTTATGTTAACTTGAATATTAAACATTATGTTGGCTGATGGATCAAAAGAGCCGAAATTTATTAATTATTATTATATTAATACCAAAAATTGAAAATTTAATGAACAAAAACAAAAGTAAAACAACGATTACGTTGTCGAGGGAAACAAAATTTATTTTTATATAAAAAATTACAATATATAAATATATTTTTCCGTAATATAAAGATATGGATGCCACAGTTTCATTATTATCCATTCAAAGCCCAAATTTCTGTAAAACCAAAAAACAAGAGCATCAACAGTGGTCGAGGAAAACGATGAAGAATCTGTGCTTGATCAGTAGCGGTAGCAGTAGCCTCGCCACTCAAGCATCGATGATGTTTCTTCTCCAGCCCCACATTACTATCAGCACTGCGGCCTCAGAGAAAACAGGAAAGCAGAAAATTATCAGAGAAAGAAACACCATCTTCACACTGCAATATGCAGCAAAATCTGCTGGCTTCTCAAAGAATTCTGTATTTTAGCTAGTTCTTCCTCACATGATCATTTACTTCAAACTAAATTTTTCTGTATATCGTTGTTCTTTCAGATTTAGAAGCCATATATTCATTTTTATAGTATATAGTTTTCTACGGTGTTTCAGATTAGCAAGAACTGCCAAAAATGTAGAGGGCAAGGTGCCATTGAATGCCCCGGATGCAAGGTTCATGTTAATTAGCCATATTATTTATTTTATTATTTTTTATATATACTCTTAATTTGGGACTGAAAGAGCTACTGTTTTCAAATTCATTATGCAGGGAACAGGAAAGAACAAAAAGAATGGAAATATATTTGAGAGATGGAAGTAAGTTAATATTTAAGCTAGCTATATACATACTGATTTAATTAATTTGTAAACCGAATATATATATAGAAGCATTATATTGGAATCTGATTTTGTTGGTTCGTGAGATATGATGATTTCGAGTTTAATTAAAATGGTGAAGGTGCTTCGACTGCCAAGGATTCGGGCTCAAGAGTTGTCCTGTTTGCGGCAAAGGAGGATTGACACCTGAACAACGAGGAGAAAGATGATGAACAATATGCATATATTATTGAAAGTAAATATGTACTTATTTAGCAAGATTACATTCCGCGAATTTATTCATGTCATGTGTTCTTGTTACATGGATACAATTAGTACAAGGTTTAAGCTTAACTCACTACAGAACCATACATTTCCTAATCGCAATACACCGAATTCCCATCTGAAAGGTGAAGTGTGCAGCCTTTAGGAACCCGACAGCAGTTGCAACTGGCTGGAGTCACAATCGTCCCATTGCAACTCATGTATTCCACATCCAAGCAGAACAAAGGGCACACCAGTACTCCCATGGCTACCTCATTCATTCCCAACAAAAGAATGCTTGCTGTGCAATCGCAGAGAACATCACAAACAAAACCGAATAATATAACTTCATATTTTTAGCATATCTCCTAACGAATAATGCAAGAGATGGGGGAACATAAGCATGTATGTGAAGAATATCCAAGACGAACTTTATTTGCATATCTGTAACACATATATTGCGACGAAAGAAAATTACTCTAGGTCTTCAAACTCGAACTCATAAGATAGCTTAATCCAACTTCATGACTTTTAACATGTCTAGGAATATTTTGATTATTAATTATTTCCCTATTAATAAGTAGCAACCTTGATTGTTCAGAAGGAAATTCAAATTTGATCAGTTGTCTGCTCAAATTTGATGATTAGGTTAATATACAGGAGAGCCGCACTTACCATACAAGAAGAGAACCACAACTTGAGACTTGTTAGCAGCTGCAGCCAGCCATTATTCGTGCCTTGGTTTTGGTTTCTAAGTGGGTATAAATTAAGCAGATTTTTTCAAAGGGTGAATGAGTTAGCTATCTCTATAGGATAATGTGTAGTCAAAATAGTTGAAAATTGATGCCCTTAGGCAGCCATGTAGTTGATTTTTTATCGGCAAATGGCTAGTATTGTACATAGAAAATTGATCTAATTGGTTTCTGAATTCTGCATACACAATGCATTGGTCAAATAGCATTAATTAATTGATCACTTGATTCAATTCGAGTCATTAATTTCAAGATAATAATGGGATGACATTCCCTTGATTTGCCTCATGTTATGCCAGAAAAGTTAAATCGCCTGAACAATTTTTATGCAACGCATGGTGATCATCCGATGCACGTACTAATCTGAGCGATTTTGTGAAGTTTTTGATAACTTTAATCGATCCACGTTTGTGTATAAGCATAGTTATATATCTAAACTGCGGCTAATCAATCAGCCAATAAATAATGCATTTCGAGTATGTATAACAAAGGTACCACAAATTTATTCATGTGTTCTTATTTTATTACATTGATAGAATTGGTACAAGCTGGTAAATCTTCATTCAAGGAGACAACTTGAATTTCTTAGGCACAATACTCCGAGGTCCCATCTGAAAGATGAAGTGTGCATCCCTTAGGCGCGAAGCAGCAGTTAATGCAACCCGGATACGTTGTTGTCCCATTGCAAGTCATGTATGCCACTTCTAAGCAGTACAGAGGGCACGCCTTCACTCCAATGAATGCTCCATTCATTCCCAACAGAAATATGCTTGCTATCATGAGACACCAATTATATCAACATTATAAATATATTCCACAACAAAAATCTCTAGTTTAGCAGCTAGCTGCAACATCACAAACAAAACACACTCGGAGAAATGGGAAGCGGTCGTTGGGAGAAACAAATTAATTCAACAAACACTGACAAATATAAGAATATTTGGATTATTATGAAGCCGCAACCGTTCTTGAAGCTACGGGGAGTTCAAAGCTACATAGTACTATATCTCCAAACAAACATATTTGATCAGTGCCTACTCAAGTTTGATGATAGCAGCACTTACCATACAAGAAGAGAAACACAAGTACTTGAGACTTGTTAGCAGCTGGAGCCATTAATTAGTCTTGCCTTGGTTTTGGTTTCTAAGTGGGCAACCAGAGCTAAAAACTGAACTATGTAAGCAGATTTTTTTTCAAAGGGTAAATGAGTTAGCTATCTGATCTATAGGATAACGTGTAGTCAAAATAGTTGAAAATTAATTGAATGGTTTTGGGCAGCCATATAGTTGAATTCTAAGCTATCTAGCTCTATAGGATAATGTGCAGTCAAAATAGTTGAAAATTGATCATGACCTTAGGCAGCCATATGGTTGAATTATCGGCTAATGGCTAGTGTTATATGTAAATAGAAAATTGATTTGGTTTCTAATTTCTGCATACACAATCGTCAAATATATTACATTAATTAATTGATCACTTGATTTAAAGCGAGTCATTTCAAGATAATAATGCTATGCCAATGCCCTTTCCCTCAGGTTATGCCAGAAAAATTGAATCACCTGAACAATTTTTATGTTAACCCATGGTGATCATCCGATATTGCACGTGCATAATTTGAGCGATTTTGTGAAGTTTTTGGATAAATATTTTCGAACAATACCTCCCTGTGATGGGTAAATTTCAGAACTTGAATAGATCCACGTTTGTGTATAAGCGTAATATAGCTAAACTATACGGGTAATGATCAGCCAATAAATAATGCATTTCGAGTACGTATAACATATTTATTATTTAGTAAGCTGGTACCAGAAATTTATTCTTGTGTTCTTATTATTACATTGATAGAATTGGTACAAGCTGGCAAATCTTCATTCATTGAGACAACTTGCATTTCTTAGGCACAATACTCCGAGATCCCATCTGAAAAATGAAGTGTGCATCCCTTGGAGAAGCAGCAGTTAGTGCAACCCGGATACGTTGTTGTCCCATTGCAAGTCATGTATGCCACTTCTAAGCAGTACAGAGGGCACACCTTCACCGCTCCAACGAATGCCCCATTCATTCCCAACACAAATATGCTTGCTGTCACCAAAATCAAAATTACGCACCACAACAAAAATCTATAGTTTAGCAGCTGCAACATGCAAAGAATGAACATCACAAACAAAACACACTCGAGGAAAACAAATCAGGAGCTATTGGTAGATGACCGGATCATAATGAAATATCTGAGATGGAGCATATGTATGTTTTAATGTTTGTATGACATTACTATGATATAAAATACCAGCATATTAATTCAACAAACACCGACAAATATAAGAATATTTGGATTATTATGAAGCCGCAACCGTTGTTCTTGAAGCTGCGGGGAGTTCAAAGCTACATATAGTATATCTCCAAACAAACATATATATTTGATCATGAGTGCCTACTCAAATTTCATGATTAGATTAATATACAGGATAGCAGCTAGCACTTACCATACAAAAAGAGGAACACAACTTGAGACTTGTTAGCAGCTGTAGCCATTAGTACTCTTGCCTTGGTTTTGGGTTCTAAGTGGGCAACCAGAGCTAAAAACTGAACTATGTAAGCAGATTTTTTGATTTTTTCAAAGGGTAAACGAGTTAGCTATCTCTATAGGATAACGTGTAGTCAAAATAGTTGAAAATTAATTCATGGCCTTTAATTGGGCAGCCATATATATAGTTGAATTAATCTAAGCAAATGGCTCGTATTATAGATAGAAATTTGATTGGTTTCTAGCTAAATTCTGCATACGCAATCGTCAAATGACATTAATTGATCAGTTGAATTAGTGAAAGTCTTTTGAAGATATTAATTGAATGCCCTCAAAGTTCAATCACCCGAATGCAATGCTAATGGTGATCATCCGGCCGGAATCGAAACACAGCTAGCATTTAAACAATTTTGTAAACTTGGAATGGTACGCGGGTGGCTGCATGTGATGTTTATAGATAGATAAGATAATTTCATATCTATTTGCACCCATAAAATTATTCTAGTCATAATTTGAGTGTTAAGCTTCAGATAGTGTGACAGCCTAATGGTCAGCTGTCATAGTGTATATCATATATCATAATTAGGGAGTGTTTGCAATAGATTCTGCAAAAATCAAAAGTTAGTAGTGTTTGGAAACAAATGTGAAAATCTTAAAATCAAAGTTTGGTAGCGTTTGATAAATAAGTGATTATAGTAAGGGAATGTTTGCAATAGATTGGGCTTTTGTAGAAGTGATTAATTTATAAATTATAAAAAAATTAAGAAAAATCAAAAGTTGGTAGTGTTTGGAAACATATGTGAAAATCTAAAAATCAAAGTTTGGTAGTGTTTGATAAATAAGTGATTAGATTGATTTTAACAATGACCTTCTTATTAGAATCACTTTTGGAGAATCATAATCACCACATGACTAGCTTTTGAATTTCAATTAAGTTAAGCATAAGCTAACACATAATCTAGGTTTAAGAAACACACAAAAATAATTTTTTAAGCCAAAAGCTAACAATCACTTTTTTTTAGTGATTGCAAACACTCCCTTAATAGCATTCAAATTCTTGTGATGGTAGGAAAAATGACTGCTGCATATATGTACATAACACAGAGTGTATACATACATAGTTTTTTGAAGTTTTCGAACACCACCAACGTATTAGCTTATGGAAATGAAACTACCGGTAAGATACCAGATATTTATTCATTATTTTATATATATCTTAGAACTAGAGATCTCGAACTCGAGACTTCGTACCCTTATTAGGACATTGGTGCCACCGGGTCTGTGACATTTATTCATGTCTTCTTATATATATAATGATAAAAGTACAAGGTAAATCTTGGTTCACAGCAAAAGCTTGCCAGCTTTGTCACCCACAATACTGCGAGGTCCCGTCCGAAAGGTGAAGTGTACAGCCTTTAGGCGCTAGGCAGCAGTTGCAACGAGCTGGCTTCACTGTTGTCCCATTGCAAGTCATGTATTCCACATCTAAGCAGTACAGAGGGCACACGCCTTCACTCCAATATTGAATGCTCCATTCATTCCCAACAGAAATAAGCTTGCTATATCACCAAAATCAAAATTAATGACACAACAAAAATCCATGTTTTTAACAGCTGCAACATGCAAAGAATGAGCATCACAAGCAAAACACACTCGATGAATCTGGAAGCCGTCGTTTGGCGAAAACAAATCACGAGCTATTGGTAGATGACCAGATATGTGCATTTGTCATTACTATGGTATAAAATACTAGCTGGTGTTAAAAGTTCGAATTCCTGAGAGGTTAATCCAACAACACTGACAAATATAATTAGAATACTTTGATTATATTAAGCTGCAACCTTTGTTCTTGAAACTGCGGAAAAGATGAAATTCGATGATCAGACAAGGGATAGCTGCACTTACCATACAACAAAACGACCACAACTTGAACCTTGTTAGCATCTGTAGCCATAATTGGTTCTGGTTTTCTGAGTTAGCAACCAGAGCTAAATGCTGAATTATTATTCTAAACACATTCTTTTCAAATGGCAAGTGATTAGCTATCTCTATAGGATAAGGGTGCATTCAAAACAGTTGAAAATCGATGGCCTCATGCAGCAATTGTTGAATTCTCGGGAAATGGTTATCATTATTCGGCATACATAATTGTCAAACCACATTAATTGACAGTTTGATCCAATGAATCTTGGCCAATCAAATTTGGACCATGCTGATAATATTGTTCAATGTATAACACTGTCATAAAATTTATAATAAGCTGAAACAAGATGATCAATATTATGTACTAATAGTCTAATACACACGACACGCTGAATCTTGGCAATTATATATTATCGGCAGATGTACGTTTAGGTTGCAGTGCAAATCAATCTTGCATGAGTTGCATAGATTTTACAGCCTTTATGTGGAGCAAAGCAGCAGTTGCAGGGGGGCTTGAGTTTCTTGGAACCAGAGGAGGGACAAGTCATATAAGCTCCTCTGATGTTGATGCAGAACAATGGGCAGACTTTTGCCTCTGCGTGCTTCACACTAGTGTTGCATCCCATTATAACCACAACTACTGCACAACATTTATTTAGAATTTAGAACTAATATCACCAAATATGTACTTACTTCAAAGGTAGAAAGGAAACCAAATCATAATTTAATTTCCTTCAAAGTGACTCCATTTATGGGCCAGGCTAGGGGCGCAACGAGATCTTCCACTGCCCGAGTAACATCAAAATACTGAAAGAGTAGTTAAGTTTCATTTGAGTACAGATTACCACAAACAAGAAGAGTGAGGAAGCCAGATTTGGAGGAGGTAGCCATTCTTTCTCTCAGCCCTCAGAGCTCTCAACTTTACATCCTAGCTAGTAGTAGGAAACCATGGGAAATTAAAGGAGGAAATAAAATTTAAAAAAAAATTGCAGAAAGAACCCGATGTTTTCTTGAAGTTGCTAATTAAATGACCATTATTTTTAGAGGGTTTACATTTCGAGATTCCAAATTGAATAAGATACTAGAAGTCATCTGGAAATTAAACGGATACCCTTTTCGAGGTGCTAAATTTGCTACTGAGCTCTCTTGGATCAAGGGTCGTGGAAGTCAACAATATCCACCCTTTCAATAGATTATACATTATGAAATATGAGTTATCGCTAAAATTTATGTTTTTTGGTTTTTGGCTTAAAAAATCAGTTTTGTGTGTTTTTTACACTCAAATTTTGCGTTACCATCTGCAAAATTTAATTGAAATCCAAAAATTAGTAATATGGTGATTTTGTGATTCTAAAAAGTGAAAGTATTTTTCAGTTTTTCTTTCACAAAATCTATTTTTTAGGCATTCAAACACACTGTTATTATTTATCAAACAGTACTAACTTCTATTTTTTTTTTTCAAATTCGTCATAATATATAAATGCAATCACTTCAACAAAAATATAATTTATTGCAAACACTCTATTTTGACATACGATAATGACCATCCTGAAAAGCTAGCTAGCCGGTGTCGGATATATGTATAGTTTGTTGTATTGAGGAATAATGTGTAATCTAGATAATACATCAACGTATACTACATGTTAAATATAATCAATCAAAATTCAATTAAACTCGGTTAATTAGCATTATTGTATCGCGAAACCTACATTTAACAATATCGTCGGTATCATTTGGGGCAAGTATATATCACGCCATGATGTGTGAGCCAATACCAGCATCCCAAGAAAATGAATTTCATGCCGAGTATATAATTCATATGGATATATCAGTGCATCCCAAAAAAAATAGATTTCATGGCGATTATATACCTCGTATGGATCATATTTTATGAAAATGATGATTGACCAAATTGCTAGAAAGAAGTTTTTTTTTTTTTTTGGAAGAGTGCTAGAAAGATGTTAAGATACTGTTTGTAAATAATTTTTAAAAATAATTATGAATTTTTCTTTCCAAAATTTTCGATGCGATTCAATTTGCGGTCTATATTAATCATCCATACTCTAGAACTAACTCATACGTACAGTTCAAGTGATGGCTCCTAAGGGCTGGAATATAATCTACTCGAAAGGAGATGGGCTCATAAGTTGGTGGTCCAAAAAGCCCATATTCTTAATGGGTTTTGCCCAGCTATGCTTGTAAACAAAACGAGTATGATTTGTACTTTATTTTACATGTCAAAAATATGCATATATAAATTTGTTACTAGTAACCATCGTACCGTTTAATTATTTGAAAAAAAGTTATATTTTTTTTAAAATGTGTTTTTTGAAGTGAAATAAGGAGAAGTTAGAAAAAAAATTGGAAAAAGGTATCTTTCTAAAACACCATCTAAAGAGAAAAAAATATATATATGTGAACTTTAAGATCAAGTATGTAAAGGTTGGTAAATAAATAAATTAAAATTACTAATATCCCCACACCATCCAGATTATGAGCCCGTTTGGTATCCACGGATTTTTTTTTATAAAAAAAAGTGCTTTTTTAAGCTCTAATCTTGATTTTTTTGAAAAAACTCAAAATTTAGTTTAAATAAATGTTTTTTAAGCACAAAAAATTCCACCCAAACACATTATAAATTAGAAAAAAACATTTTTTTTATAAAAAAAAAAAGTTTTTTCTGTTTGTTTTTTGATACCAAACGGCCTCTATATATCAAATACTCCCTCCACCTTATTTATTTAGGCTTGTGTGTGTTTTCACACAAATTAAAAAAGTGTTTGGAAAATTAAATTTGTAAAACAATTTCACATTTGTCTTTATCTAATGAATATTGTAATAAAATAAAATAATTGTACAAGTAATTAATAATATTATTTTAATATAAGTAAATTAGTAAAAGGGTTAGAAATATAACAATAATATTATTTTAATATAGGTAAATTACTAAAAAAAAGTTGGAAGATAACATTAAATATGGATAATAGACTATATACTTTAGACAATGAAAAATAAATTTACCCTAAATGAGTAGAAGGAAAAAAAAAATATTACGACTAAGTTGATTTTTCATGAACCAAAATTTACCGGCACAAGCTATATTTGCCTCGGATATATAAATGCGTTGACCATAACAAACATTTATCTAACAAAGAGATTAATTTTAACTTCAGCAATATAAGCTTTGCAGCATTAAACTGACTTATACATCAAATAAAGTTATTGGGTGCAATAACATTTTCGTCATTTAATAGGGTAGATAAACCAACCATATGGCAGTTATGTAATGACAATCAACTTTATAATTTGTTGCTAAAATGCATAGCGAGTTCGTGAAGAAAACCGTGTTTAATTTTACACATATTTGTTCATTTGAGTTTTTTTTTTAAAAAAAATTAATCACGATAAAACCGGATCATAAGAACTTGAAAAATTTTGAAATAAGTTAATGGATTTAACTAGAATATTTATTATCTTAATGCAAATATCGAATTATCATCACTAGCTTAAATACATCACGGAATTAAATTTGAAGTCTATTATGATTATTAAATATAGTATGAGAAATTGAGAATATTGGCCAATCCAAGTACTCGATAATTTCCACAACATAATCTATGGTGGGGATATAGACTCCACATTCCCAACGCAAACAAGCCACAGCAAAACGAGGAATCGAAAGCGAAAAGATGGCAGCTTGGCAATTGGGAATTGGGAAACAAGCAACGCGGAGTTCAACAGTTAATTTGAAGCAATAATCAAGAATTAGTCCAAAGTAAGAAACAACAATCAGAGAATAGTGGGTCCGTCTCATGCCAAATGTTTTGGTCTCAAACTCGATCCACTCCCGGTCGGAAAATCTTAAATTTTACAACGTAATAATCATACATCTTTGTGTAAAAATTTACTCCATGTAACATAATATAATATAATATTGATTATTAAAATAAAAGAAAGGGCCTATTCATGTGTTAAAAAGTGTACCAACCTACCAAATCCCACCTCATCCACTAAATACTTGTCGTTCTCACCAACTTGGTCAAACACCCTTTACCCTCCCCCTCTTTTTTTTTTATTTTATTTTATTTTTTGTATATTCTTAATTTCTATTTCTTACTTACCATATTCAAATACAAGTTACTCTTCTGTTTTTACAAGTCTCATCATCATCCAATATATATATACGCATCTTTCTTCCTCCACTTCTCCCATTATACGTAACCTCTCCCATTCAATCCACCATCAGCCAGCACTTGCGAGCGAGAGAGAGAGAGAGAGAGATTCACAGCAAACAAAAGAGTGTGTTGTTGTTTCATATATTTGATGGGGCGCTCCCCTTGCTGTGAAAAAGCTCACACCAACAAAGGTGCTTGGACTAAAGAAGAAGACCAGCGCCTCATAAATTACATCCGGGCTCATGGTGAAGGATGCTGGCGTTCGCTCCCCAAATCTGCAGGTATCATCAAAGATTTTTTTGAGGGATTTTCT
Organism: Henckelia pumila; assembly: GCF_033568475.1. Taxonomy (NCBI): domain Eukaryota; kingdom Viridiplantae; phylum Streptophyta; class Magnoliopsida; order Lamiales; family Gesneriaceae; genus Henckelia; species Henckelia pumila. The sequence goes on from NC_133123.1 coordinate 136,982,081, forward strand.
TTGTTTCTTGAATTTGAAGCTATAACTAAGAGCTTGTTCTGTTTCATGGTGTATAGGACTGCTCAGGTGTGGCAAGAGTTGCAGATTGAGATGGATAAATTATTTGAGACCTGATCTGAAGAGAGGCAATTTTAGTGATGAAGAAGATGACATCATTATCAAACTTCACAGTTTGCTGGGAAACAAGTATGTATGCATTTTTTTTTAAAATTGTAATATTGTTTTGTCTTTCCTTTGTAAAGATTTTGATTTTGGTTTCATGGATATAGTGGGAAGTTTAGATGGACCGGATGGGTAATTGATTCTATTATTAGCAGTAAAGGGGAAATCTTGGTTTAGCTTATAAAAAGGGAAATGAATATTGTATACTATTTCCCCATGGTTGACTGCTATGGAAGTGAAATTGGAAAACAGGGTAATAAATTCAAGAATCAATCAATCAATCAATTTATTGAACAGAGCAGGCAAAGAATTTTTCTTGGTTGGTTAAAATAAATGGAGTATTTTCATCTGTTGTATGAAAGTTAGAGATTTCATTTCGAACATTTATTTATTTGTGTTTTGTTGCTTCAACAGATGGTCTTTGATTGCTGGAAGATTACCTGGAAGGACAGATAACGAGATCAAGAATTACTGGAACACGCACATTAAACGCAAGCTTATGGGCAGTGGCATCGACCCTCAAACCCACCGGCCACTCAATTCCGCCGCCACGACAACCACCACCTCCGCCGCCGCAAGCACTTGCCTGGACTTCAGGAACTCCGTCCCGATCAACGAACCCGTGGAGAAAATGGTTTACAAGCCAGCGACAGACGACTCGTCATCCGTCGATGACACCAGATGCAACAGCAGCACGACGGAGGAGACTCAGCCTCCGCCGCCACTTCCACTTCGGAGGGAGGAAGCCTCCGCCGCAGCCGCAGCCGCCGCCGCAGCGGCCGCCGTGGATGCAGTGGACCTAGAGCTTTCCATAGGACTATTTCCTTCTCGGTCCAAGTACATAAAGAGCGAGTCTTTCAACTTGTCATCGGCAGAATCCAAGGCTTTCTACGACTTCCTGCAGCCACCGGCGGCGACGCCGAGAGCGGCGGCCGTGGTGACGCAAGCCATGTGCTTGTGCTGGCAGTTGGGATTTCAGAAGGGTCAGTCGTGTAGTAATTGCCAATCTTATGGGCTAGCCAGACCTCGCTGACGCTCTCATTCAATTTGTAGATATTTAGGTTTAGAAATTAATGCTCCTTTATATTAAAATCACCCTTTTTTTTTTCTTTACTTCCTCGAGTTCATGTACTTTGCATACTATAAAGGAGATTTAATTTCGACTTCTATAATATATACATAATAATAATATATGTATGTATGGGGATTATTACCTCTTTTTCGTCGTTATATAATAATAGATTATAATAAATCATCTTACTTGATTTATGGTCGATATACAAATGGATGTACAATCGAGTTTTCGTTTTCAATCCGTCATCTCATCTCAAATTTGATATTTTAATATAAGATGAGTCATTAGCATTGACGGATACACAAGCTTACATGTTCTAGAATTCCTTTCGTATTCTATGTTGATATATTAGGATCAACTTGCAAATGTATAGTTGGTTTAACTAGAGTACTTAGAAAAGTAAATTAATTTAGAGTAACAAAAAGGGACCATAATAGTTTGACACGGGGTTGAACTCTCTTTAATTAATTAATAATAATATAATATAATATAATATAATATAGATAAAGAGGCTAGAGGTATATAGATAGGTCGATGATAAGTACATTTTGTATGCATTATTTCTTGTTATTTTTATGTTTATTTTGTGTGCATTCATTTTATTTTATGTATTTTTATGTGTTTTAAGTGCATGTGTGTGTATTTCACTCATCGGGTTGATTTTGTAGGAAAGTTTTGAAGTGTGAATTATGGAGCAGCTTTGGTAGAAAAATCATATTTAATTTTAGAGAGATCCAAATCCGATCTCCACCAGAATGAAGTTCAAAATGTTTTGAAGCTGCTGTCCAAATTTCAGCTCGATCCGACGGCTAGAACTTAAGATATGAATTTTTCAAAATCGTCACGAAGAGCAAAAAAATTGACTCGCTCGAGCGAGCGAGACCTGGACTGAAAAAAAATATGTTTGGACAGAGAGTTGCGCGCTCGAGCGAGCGTGGCGTGCAGATTCCATATATTTGGAAACTCTTGGTCGAAATAGATGCTATCTTTTAAAGATCCTTGGACACTTAAATACCGATCTATTCATCAGATTAAGGGTTTCAATACGCAGAGAACACAGACAATAGGCGAGAGGCGGCTACGGGCGTGGAGATTGAAGACGCTCCATCAGAGTTTTTCTTCTTTTCGTCTTTTCTTAATTTTGAGTAGTTTATTTTCAATCAAGACGGCGTGATTGGGCCGAACAAATTCATGTAGAAAACTTGGATGTTTGTTTGGGACTTTTCAGAGTTAATTTTGTTTTATTGATTGTCAGGTTTATATTTGTCTTGTGAATAGTCTGATCAACTGTTTGCTTGCATGTTAATCGATTTCAAGTCGACAGAGGAGGTTTCGATTTTGATCACTTTGATAATCAACATATTGTAAAACCGACTAGAAATAGAATTCGGTTTCAGTATGCGGTTTGGGTGCAAACTGAATTTTCATAAATATTTAATGCATTCAAATTTGATTAGAATTACGAAAGATTAGTTCATCAATATTTGAATAGGTTTGATTGTTTTAGAAATAGTCCTTTGAACAAATTAGGAGAATTCCCGTGAATTAAGATTAAATATGAGTTCTGAATCGACTACATGTTACATGATTTGTTCGGTACCTACGTGTGTCTTGGTTGTCTCGTTTTAATTAATTTTATCTTCAGTTATTTTAATTCTTATTTCTTAAGCAGTTTTTATTTTATTTTATTATTTTATTTAAATCAAATTGCTTTTTGTGATTTTGTCTAGATTAAGTAAAATAATTAATTTTTGAGAATTGACAACAATCTCTGTGAGATCGATACTTGGACTCTTTGTCCACTTTACTATTACTTGACCTGGTACGCTTGCCAATAGATTTATATTACATCGATTTAGCCGGTCAGTCGACGAGTAATTTATGTGACATTTATCAGACAATATAACTTATCATTTTTTTAAAAAAATAAAAAATCTTTATCAGTTTTGAGATGATATTAAACTCATAGCTGCCTCAAAGAAAAAAAAACACTGATTGCCCAAAAAACCTCCGCTTTATTGTATTATTGATTAAAATTTTATTTTGATAAAGAAACTATGGATATAATGTCAAATGAGTGCATGAACTATTGAAATGACTTAATTAATTGGTATACTATCACACTTAAAAGTTTATTTTAGCCTTTAGTAAGATGGTTTTAAATCCAATTATTTTTTCAAATTCAACTAAGTAAATATTTTATTTTTCAAATTAAATTTTTATATTGATTAAAATTATAAGAATCAATTTATATTAATTTAAAAATTATAAGAAATAAGTATCTTACTATTTTCAAGATATATTTATATTTTACTCATTAAAAATTATGTATTCAAATATAATATATTTTTAAAATAGTAATAAAATGATATTTTTCTATATAAATTAAATAATTATTCAATTTTTTAAAAAATTGATATAAAAAGATATATTAATAAAATTACACTCAATAAATAAATCATATACACGACTAAAATATATTCAATATCCAAAAAAATATAATATAATAAAATAAATATTTATTTATTTATACGTAAATTCAACTATTCAAGTACGAGTTAAAAAATATAAACTAACAAATTAGATAAATCGAAATAATGAGTGAGATTTTTTCTATGATATTTGTTTTCTCTTGATCTAAATATTTAATATTGAATATTTTTTTGAATTCCTATCAGAACAATACCAGATTTCGAAAAACTAAAATCATTATTATGTTTGTTTAAATAGTTTAAAAACAAGATCAACGGGTTTCGATGTTATATATTTATTTTATTATATTTTTATTAATATATTACAATATTTTTTGTTGCATAATTTGAGTTGAAAATTATTTATCATGATATACTTTTAAATAAACATGAATTAATCAATAAGTAAACTCGAACATTAAATTATGTACCTAATCAAAATTTAATAATAGTGATTGGACGTAATAGCAAATTAGATTAAGGGTAAACTTGAATTTTTAATTTAATTGATTATTTACCAATTAAATCATTTACAAATTCGTGTACCAAAATTATTATTACTATTTCATTATTTATTTATCATGAAAAAAAATATTGCGAACGTTCAGAAGTTAATAATTTTTTTATAACCGTTCAAACAATTTATCTACGTTCAAAGTTTCCAGAATACATATTCAAATAACAGAGATCAACATTCAATCTTTCAAAGTCAAAAGTCTGTTACCGCTGAGATTTCAAAACTACTACAAAATCAACAACCTGAAATATTGATTTTAGCGTAGTACTTTAGAGTGAAAGTATTTATTCATTAATTTGAGTATATTTTAGACTGAAAGTATTTATTATCAGTAGTAACTAGTAATCAAGCATAAATTTAGTTGGGTGCTTGTTCTAGCTAGCTAATTTACCAGTGATCAAGAAAGTCACGGAGTATTTATCTCACTAGGGTAGCTCGTATATATATATATATATTAATTATTATATTAGTTCAAAAATTTACTCAATATACATCGAATGATATATTGCGATTATAAATTTCATCGTCGTATATATATAAAACTAAGCTATGGATTGTTTTCTATCTTTATAAAAAAAATGATTATTCCCTTCTCCATTTAAAAAAAATCCGTTTTTTGTTTATTTAAATTCAAATTTCGTTTCTACTTCTACTTAATTTATAATCAAATTTCCAGAAGCTAGTCACATGAATTAATTCAGATATTCTGTTTAATAAATAGAAAATTCTCTCTCTCAACATTTTTACATACTCCGAAATTACGTTTTAGATCGATACTGAAATTCATCTACACCATAAAACCCTTTTTTGTTGACATATGCTTCAATGGTATTTTATTTTTTTTAAAAAAAATAGTATTAAATTCATTTATTTACTAAGCATTCTAATTTGAAAAAAAATTAAAATTTGCATTTTATTTTCAAACACCGTTCACTTGCTAAATTTTCCCATTTCACAATCTACACATTTAAACATTTCGTTAAAAAGAAATTTTGTGTTTCAAAATTCAAACACTTCCTTAATATTGAGGTGATCATTACTACAATATTAATTAGCGTTAGGATAAACATCAATTAAATTAAATAGGAAGCGGCAATTAATTTGGTTTAATTAAATATTTACACACCCAAGCATACAAGCACACTTGGCCCCAACATTCTACCTAACCATAAAAGATGACATAATTACAGGTCTGGAAACCAAATATTTTTATTACAAGACTTAAGATTCCTACACGTATGAGGAATAAAATTTCTCCAGAACATGTGATTTGGCTAATCACATGGCTTATGGATTTAATTATTAAAACGGTCGGTTCTTGAGTCTTGACCTAAATTATAAACCTAAATTCTAAAAAGAAAAACCGTTAATTAATCTTGATTAAAAACAAAAGTATGATACTAATTGTAACTAGTCTACAGCCAAAAAGTCAATGAAGAATCTTGTAATTAATAGATTATTTAAACCGTTAATCAAGCTCTTTAATTGAGAATCGAAAGCTACATTTGTGCATCGAAATCAATTCTCTGTGGACTTAATTTGGAGTAGCGTAACGTGAATGCACCCCGTTTTGTATATTTAATTAATAATAATTAATCAACTGATTTATTATTTATTTTTTTACATTTTGAATATTGTTATTAAGCCTCTTATTATTCTCATTGAATTTTAATATTACTCTAGAACTAGAACAAATAGTTACGTCTCTTAATTGGATACAACATTGATATAATGATTACTTAATTAATGTAGACTGTGTTTTCTTATCTTAATTTTTAAAGATTATTTTCGAGTCTACTCCCGTAAAACGAGCGACGTTGGACTAATGCACCTGTTACAATTATTCTCTATAAAATTAAAAAAATTATACTTTATGGAATCATATAATTGGATTATGCTTGTGAATCAAATCTAAGTTTTCCCGAGCTTTTGATTCTCAAAATCTGATCCAAAGGAATATATTGTTTCCAATTAGGCATCCAATCTTGACATTTGTATGGTTTAGTAGGGCTAATTGTCGTCAAATTATTTAATCCAGATCGTATAATGGTAGGTAAAATTTTCGCGGAGCCCAAAAAAAAAAAAATCAACTGAAATATATACACAAAATCACATCACAAATAGTTGAATATAGAATCGAGTTCTTAGTGCTTGTGCTCCACAAAAAATGGCGCATATTCCTCATCCTACATACACCCATATACGCACCCAACAATATATAAAAAAAACATATATAAAGTAGTACTTCTTTTTAATGCATCAAGTTGAATACGAGATATATATCCGTGACACAAAATTAGCTCATAAAATATTTAATAAAAGTTTTTGTGATATATATAATTGTTTGCTACGTGAATTTATACTTATTACTTCATAGGTGAACATGGAGGTAGGTACGGGAGGTGGACATCATAGCAAAACTATATATATATATATATATATATATATATTATGGGGTTTGAAAAGAAAATGGGAAAGAAGATGAGAAAGGGATATTATTATGTGAAGAACATGTGAGTATGTTAGGCTGGTAGGTAACCGAACCTTATAGTGCATGTTTATGGTAATATTTTAGCAAAAAAACAAAAAGGGGGAAATAATAATACAGTTGGGTAGTTAAAAAGTGGGTGGGGGATGGTCGGGGATGCGTCATGTGCACGGCGGAGTAATCAATACTAATGCCACCGATTAGCCACCGAAACCAAACTACTTCAACCATAATCCAACTGCACTCCACATGTTGTCACGGACCCCATCATTCTTATATTATATCTACAATCCCAAAAACGCTGTTCAAATTTTCAGGCAAAATCGTCAAATTTGTGATCCTCAGTTACTATAGTCTATATATATAATATATAATTTTTTTCAAACGGTCTGATTTGTCAAAGTTACATGTTAATCTAATGACATCATCTTTTTTATTGGTTTTCGGGCTCCATTTTATTGAAACGTTCACATGATTCTAATTACAATTACATTTTCTTATGTCATGTCAGTCTCACGACAAAACATAACCAAATCATAGTATAAGGAAAAGAAATGTATGGAGCTAAGACTCGATTTCAACAAGTTACATGTTAGTCCAGTAATTTTGTTTTTTTTTTAGGGTTATCAAGCTCTATTTCATTGGTGCAGTGACATGACGGTTACATATTTTTTTTTTTTTTAATAATGTTATGTGTACATAGAGGATTATACGTATTATTAAATTAGAAAAATATCTCAAAATTCTTTTAAAAATTTTTTATTTTCAACCTACAATTGTTTGTCTTGCTCAAATAAAATTTTAACGAAAATATTATGTTTTATTTTATTATTTAATGTCCAGTTCTAGGGATGTCAAAATTTAATTACACGATTCGAGTTGACCAGAAAAATATCGGATTTGGTTGAAGTTTTTGGGTTTGAGTCAGATCGAGTTGGACCCGAAAAAATTAATCATGTAATAATTATTTTTTTAATAATAAATGATTTTTTATTTTTTTTAACGAAATAATTAAATACACATAATAATAATCAATATATTTTGATTTAAATACACGACAACAAAATCTCGCTTATATATAATTAAATGAGAAAGTTTAATTGTACAAAATTTAAAATATGCTTACTACACAAAATAAAAAAACTATTTTTAAAAATCAAAGTTTTATAAAATAATTAGTACATGATGAAAATATATGATACAATATACAAAAAATTTCTTTAAAACTTACAATATATTAAAATATATTCAATATTTCTTAATTATATAAATAAGTTTAAAAAAATTTTGATCAACTTAGATCGGGTTCAATTTTGACATCCTAAAACTACACAATAAATAATAAAATAAAAAAAATAATATTTTCCTTAAAAAATTTGAGCTAGAAAAGCAATTCTAGGTTAAATAGAAAGAATTTTTAAAAAAATTTTGAGATACTTTCCTAATTTAAACTTTTTATGTAAGAATTTATGTACACACAGGGATATATCTACATTGTGTCCACCTGAAAATTTTTCGAAGTCTTATTATTATATAAGATTTTTTGTTACTTATATGTATATAAATAATAAGTTATATTAATTGACAACTAGTACGTACAGCTTAGGTGGTGAGGCGTTTACTTCATTGAGTATTTGAGTTTGAGAAATTTGGCAAGGGTTCGAACATCAGTGATTTTAATATCAGTAGTGATTTTATGTATTGAACTTTAAACATGAACATTTCCCATAGCATAAACCAAAATATAAAATTTTATTTCCACTCATTCTTATCGTGTTGAAAAATAACTACAAAATTAGTAAAGATAAATTTAATAAAATAAAAAAATTTTATAGACTTTAAATTAAATTGTAAAATAAAGTAGCAAATGACAAAAATAAAGGTTTTTATTATGTTAAATTTGATTTCAATAGTAGTGGTGGATCTCCTTGGCCCTCGACATTTTTAAAATCTTATTGCTTTGTAAAAAAACATATGTATGTGTATATATATATATATATATATATATTATTTATTTATTTATTCAAACTTTAATATAAAGTTATTGATCGTAAAATATTTTTGCATTTGCTAAAGGTTGGTGTTTTCTAGTTCTCAATTTTTTTTGTTTCTATATTTATTATACTCAAATACAAAATTTAATGAAACTAACGCACGAACCACAATTCCGAAAGTGCGGGAGTGGCGACCCCCACTGAAAATTGGTAGTTCCGCCACCATCTCATACATTCTTCACCTAATATGCGGTCATCCCAAACTTTAAATCCTCAATCCGTTCATGTGTACACATAGCATTTCTTTTTCTATCTCATGTAAGAGATATAAGACGAAATCCTAATGAAAAGAAAGAAAGATGACGATTTAAAACAATAAATTGGTCGTTCTCCCAAAATTTTGTGTATTTTTTTTTTCATTGATTTTTAAATGTAACCAGGGCAGTTTTCAACTCAATCTTAAAATTTTCGAAATAACCGATTGCATGTGATTTATAGCGACTTTGGGCATCGTAACTTGATATTATCGAAATATGTATAATATATATGTAAAATGTTTATGTCTCTTTCACCGATTAAATACTGATCCGATCTTTGATTATAGTGTATTATAAATATAGGTTATAAGTATGAACACAGATGACGGGCGTGAATTCTTGCTAATTATTTATTATAATTTTTCTAGATATAAGTTAGGTCGGTAAAATAATATCACGTCTATTGTCGACAATTTTGGTTTGAAATTAACAGCAGGAAACACATTTATAATTTAAATTGTTTTGACAGCGACATGAAAGGGAAGTACTCGGAGAAAAATGGAGATTAATTAGTTGGTTGAAAGGGGATTTTGTTTAAATAAATTATAACATTTTATATTATGAGAGCCGATATTTAACCTAGCTAAGTTACGTACATGCATTACACTACTGTACTCTGATGATAATTAAATTGACAAATAAAATAATATAATTATTTTCTAATTTTACAAGTCTCATAAAACTTCGATCAAATAGATGATATAACACCCAACTAACGATACAATTCAAAATCATATTACTAGTCTAGCTAGATGGTTAACAGTGCCAGACTATTGCATAATAATAATAATAATAATAATAATAATAATAATAATAATAATATATAATTAACCTGCGAAGCAATCTACTTACATATGCATCTTCCATGTGCCAATTATTGGTAGAGCAAGCTCTATCCTTTTACGTTTATATATATTTATATATAATAAAATAAAGATGACATATCCTAAAGATTTAAATCTAATTTTATATTGATATGTTAAGGACACTGGTAAGAATAGAAGAATCGTGTGACAGTACAATGGATTTATTTGACATAAATCATAATAATGCCGCTATTTGTTGATTAATATATATATATATATATAGGTCATTGTCTCTTGACAAGACCTCTCTTAGCCAAGAATTCCATCTTTATCAATCTGTTATTTGTTGTTTGACATATTAGGTATTATCCGTAGAAATGAAAAAATGAAGCAAAAAATGATTTGTAGTGTTTCATTTTATTGATCATGAGCGATTATAATCATATACAAACTAATAAATACTGTGGTACAGGATAATTTCGTCTCATAGAGGAAAGATTTTGCATCAAGTTTACTGATTCATATTGGCACTCTGTTCTAGAACTAGAACACCAAATACCAAAAATAAAGTATGTGTGCTTTCAAGGGGTGTCCAAGTTGGTAGTGTAGGTGAACGTCTCTTGACCAGAGGTCAGAAATTCAATTCCCCTGCCAACACCTTCTTTGACTAGCCTGTCACATAGGGCTTGCCTAGTGTGATTTATTTAGATAACGGATTTTGCAGGTTATTATGTTATTCCATGGATTTATCCAATACGCACCAAAAAATAACGACCGCATGTTCTCGTGGTTATAAAAATAAAAATAAAAATAAAGCTAGTATGTGTATTGTGTATGAGTACCGAGTACGTTCGTAGAAGGTGGTGATGATAAAATGGAAGGGACAAATAATGAGGGTGGCGGGGCATATGGTTGGTGGCCGCTATGGCCGAGGTTAGGTACTGCACCAACTTCACCCTTTTTTCTAAAAGGGTCCACATAACTGATGTATATAATTATTGATGATTAAATTTATTATTTTTCACTAAAATCGATATTTTTTATTATTTTACTACATCTGGGCCATTTAATTTCAAGACTTTACATTTACGTAAAGCGTGAGATCTTTTTTAATCGCTGAGTTTCTATTTTATTTTATTTGTAATTTAAACATTTTGCGATTTAATCGCTGAGTTTATATTTTATTTTATTTGTAATTTAATTTTGCGAAATGAAGCAAAGCCATATATATCCAACATAGTTTCAATTGAGTATTTTTTATATTTCCTGATAATAATTAACTTGGGAATGCATTCTTATTAGTTATTACTATATTTCTTTAATGACAAAAACTTCTATTAGACGGATTCAAGGGTTATTTTTTTTTAAACAAGTCTTTTATATGGTTTATCCATGAAAAAATATTACATTTTTTGCCAAAAACATTACTTATTATTATAAATATGGTTAGGGTTGATCCGTCTCACGAATGAGACCGTCTCACAGAAGTGTTACTCTTCTTTTAATATGGTGAAGGGTGAACTTTGGGTTGGAATTTGATATGGGCTTAAAAGGTTGCCTTTGCAATCCCGATACAAAAGGGCTTCCTTCCACTGGCCCAATTCAGTAGACCAATAGCCCACTACTGTATCATCTCGTACAATTCGAATGCCTAGATTGAGCAAAAGTTTCAAAACTCAATTGGCCCCGTTAGTATTGAATTTAAAAATAAAAATAAAGATGGAGCCTTTTTTTTTTTTTTTTTTTTTTAATTTTTGACGAGAAATAAAGATAAAACTTTTTTATCAATGAATATCAATTAAAAAAACATCTATTTTGGGTCATTCACAACTGGCAGATTATTTATCCAGAATAATTTAACTAAAGTATTTTTTAATGGATTATCACAAGTACCTCAAGCTTATATATAGTACATATAATTAGTGGTTTTTTGTGTTGCATGTTTACACGATTTAAATAATTTATTTGAAAATGATAATTTTTGTTTATTTTTAAATTAATGATTTTTTTTCATATTTTTTATTTGTAATAATGTATTATAAAATATAAATAAAGATAGACAAAAACTCCTATAAGACGGTCTCATGGGTCATTTTTGTGAGACAGGTCTGTTATTTGAATAACTCATGAAAAAATATTACTTTTTATGCCAAAAATATTACTTTTTTATTGCAAATATGGGTAGGGTTGACCCGTCTCATTTGTGAGACCGTCTCACAGAAGACCTACTCATAAAGATATATTTTTTTTTTTGAAACCAGATAAATATATGATTGAATATAAAAATAAAACTATTTTAAGATAATAACAGTGAAATTACTTATAAACAACAATAAAAAACAAGGACCCAAAAAAAATCAATATAACTTCATTATGAGCTATAAAACACTATCATTATTCTGATTGGATTTTGTAGGTGTAAATCAAATGAATTATTAGAGATAATAAAAGAAGAAAAAACCAAAGATTTTCCCTTTGCAACAAAAACAAATTCAAATAAATAATCCATTTCTTCTTCAAACCCTAAAACCCCGCCACCTCTGCTCTCCTTCCTCACCTCATACGTACATGGCGCGTGAAGAATATCTGAATATTTATCAACGAACACGCGCCTGAAATTCGTGATGCGCCGCCACTGATGCAGAAGCTGCTGCGCGGAACCACCACTGGTCTTCCCGTTTTATCCGTTAACGCTTAACCAATATCTTCCCCCCCAACTCTCTGTAATGCTAGCTTCTTCTCATAATATTGCCAAGAAGATGTCTTTTTCGACCGCTACTCTTCGCCACCTTCACCCTTTCCACAACTCTGCAAGTACCCTGTCACAGGGAACTCGGTTTACAAGCATTTCTCCTTCCAGCTACCGCCTCTGCAGTTGCTCGGTTGAGAATGGTGGCAATGCGGTGCCGTTTAGGGCTTGGGTTGTAATGAAGGAGGCTTGCTGTAGAAATATAGGCAGCCCATCTCACAGGGCTGCCTGGTTTGCCACCATTGCCTGCAATTTAGATAAGGGTAGTCACGAATTAGCTGTGGCGGCGGAAAGTGACGGAGAAGATGAGACTGAAATTGCCAAGGCAAGTGTGCAGAGGAGGCGTGGTGGAGGTGGCGTCGGGGTGGCGGGGGGCCCCGATTTGCTGGCAATACCTGGAGTGGGACCGAGGAATTTGAGGAAGCTGGTGGATAAGGGGTTTGAAGGTGTAACTCAGCTCAAACAACTATACAAAGACAAGGTAAATTTACTGTAGTCTAATAGTTGTGCTTGTTGGCAGAATCTTGAGTAGCGTTGAATTTTTAGTGCTTTTTTTTTTTTTAAGTTGGATTGTTCTTGTGGACTTGGACTAGTGTCGGATGCGAAATAAGAAAGAGGGAGGTTAAAATGGGGTTTTTGTTCAATGACCATATGCAACTGAGGTGTGATTATATCTTTGTGGCCTGACGTTGATCTGATCTCCTTATGTTATGGTTAGCAATAGTCAACTGGAAAAAAGTATTTCTTTATGACTCGTGGTTTAATTCATATTATCCTGTCCCATCAAGGCTGTGACTTTAGTTGACAAAATATGTAGCTGGTAGTGGAAAATTGCCCTTGGAAATGGCTTAAACAATTGTCAGATTTAGTGAGTTAAAAGAATTAGACAGCATGCTCAGCTTAAGCACTTAGCTTGATCCTCCTGTGACAATTATATGTTTTTTCTGTAGTTCTATGGAAAATCAAGTCAGAAAATGGTTGAATATTTGCAAAGTTCAGTTGGGATTATACACAAAAACCATGCCGAGAGTATAACCACCTTCATCAAGGAGAGTGTGGATGCGGAGCTGAACAAGGATGGATTGAAACCTGCCCAGGAAAAGCGAATCACTCTATGTGTTGAAGGAAATATCAGTGTTGGGAAAACCACGTTCTTGAGGAGAATAGCTAATGAAACTCTTGAGCTTAGAGATCTTGTGGAGATTGTTCCCGAACCAGTTGACAAGTGGCAGAATGTTGGTCCAGATCAGTTTAATATTTTAGATGCATTTTATGCTGAGCCGGAAAGATATGCTTATACCTTTCAGAACTATGTGTTTGTTACTAGAGTTATGCAGGAGAAAGAGTCATCTGGCGGTATTAAGCCTCTCAGGCTGATGGAAAGGAGTGTTTTCAGTGATAGGATGGTAAATATTTTTGTTGCTTGCTTACCATATCCAGTGATACACCATTTCTTATCAAAAAGTTTAATATTTAATGCTCTATATTTGTCTATATTTCTGCATAGGTCTTCGTGAGAGCTGTGCATGAAGCGAAATGGATGAATGAGATGGAGATTAGCATATATGACTCATGGTTTGATCCTGTTGTTTCAAGTTTGCCTGGTCTTATTCCTGATGGTTTTATCTACTTGAGAGCAAGCCCGGATACTTGCCACAAACGAATGATGTTGCGTAAGAGAGCAGAGGAAGGTGGAGTCTCTCTGGATTATCTGCGTGACTTGCATGAAAAACATGAAAGCTGGCTTTTCCCATTCCAAAGTGGGCATCATGGAGTTTTGTCTGTCAGTAAGCTACCTACCAACAGCGATTGGCTTCTACATCCCAAAATACAAGATCGCGTGTTTTATCTCGATGGTAATCACATGCACTCAAGCATCCAAAAGGTATAACTTAGAAACTTGCATCCCAACTGTTTTGAGGAGTTTGATTTTTTTCAAAATAGGTACTTACCTTTTTTGGTGATGCGTAGGTTCCTGCTTTGGTTCTTGACTGTGAACCAGACATTGATTTTAGCAGAGACATTGAAGCTAAGCGGGAGTATGTGACCTCTCCCTGAATTCATATTTGTGGTTTTGTGAACTTTTTTTCTTGCTGGACGTAGACCCATCGAAACTATTTGAATTCTGATGAAGTAGTCTTGAACTTGGTGCTCTAATTTTGTCATTCACAGATTTTAAGCCTTTGCTCTTGAACTGTCATTATTATTTCCCAACAACGATTTTTATGATATCCTTATCCTTGAAGGTACGCTAGCCAAGTTGCCGAATTCTTTGAGTATGTGAAGAAAATGAAAGAAGCTTCATCTTCAAAGGTTGGAAAAGAAGATTCGGCAAAGAGCAATCAACCTCAGGTGCTACTACCTTGTAACGGAAAGCTTTGGATGCCTGGTACACCACCTTTCCCAAATTCACCTCTAGAGTCATTGCAATTTAGCCGTGCCATGTCATGTATGCCCCAGTAGCTCAATGTCATCCCTCCATGTTTATGTGTTCAAAGTACGTGTTTTGGTTCGATTCCTGTAAAAAGGTGTTTTCCCGCGAACCACGTCTTTTAGAATTGTGGAGAATTGTAACATAGGGATACGAATTTGCTCTCTAGCATCTTCTTAGTAGATCTATTTCTTTGCATTCCAGCTATATGATTATATGTAAATGGATGATCTGTGGATATTGAATTCATATACCACAATTACAAGTGGAGTAGTGGCAGTTCAGAGCCGAGTTTGGGCAAGAAAATTTTGTTGAGTTCAAGCTTGACTGGCTTTTTTCCAAGAAAATCGAGGCCAAATGGTAAATTAATTAATACTTTTTTAAAATAAAAACACAAACAGATGATAAATTGTTTGATCTGTGGACAAATGATTCAAGGGTCCAAAAACTATGTACATATATATTCACCAAAATTTCATAATTACAAAGTTAGTACAACACGCACGAATATCATTCTTTGTTAGATGGACTACACGATGACTTTACTTTACTTTTGGAGATATACCTACAAGATGCTCCAGCTTTCGTGTTTATTATTCCATGAGCCATGATGATATTCTTTGGGTGGTCACATCCAACATTATCAAAAGTACACTTTTTTGTATTTGATTCCAGTGGGTAGATATCTTGATATAGTAAATCAATATTTTTGATATTAAAAATTAATAATTTTTTCATTGATCAGTTGATTTAGAAATATGTTTCACAAAATTAACTCATGAGACATATCTGTTTAAAAAATAAAAAATATATAAAGAACAAATGACTTTTCATTAGTTTTTATGTCAACATCACAACGAGTGTTTTAAAAAAAAGTAAATAAGATGAACACAGAGATGAACATTGTATGAACTAAGCGAATATATACCAATGTCCATGATATCGTTAATTGATAGTTATTTAGGGGCGTGTGTGATAATTATATTTTATATCTATTATTTCGTTTGTCTAAGAACGTTGAGGCTGATTAAAAGTGTTGGCCACTGGTCAAAAGTATGGGATCCAAAGACATTTCAGGGTTTTTTTCCTCATGAAGAGTTAAAGCGACCGGTAAAAGATCTAGCACGCTTTACTAAATGTGGAAACATGAAACACAAAATAAAAAAAGAAACAAAAAAAGTTGATTATGTCATAGATTATACAATCCCAATAAACTATGGCCTAATTTTAAATTATTATTTGGCCTCAAATGTTTCATGTTTGCAGATTTCCAGGCAGAATTGTAGCTTGAATCATAATATAATATATATATCCAAATGATCATAAGTACGTACTCTAATAAAAATGATGTGAAAAAATAAATATAAATTACATTATCTAAGAAAATTGGTTATTTGATTCCACCTAGCTAGCTAGCTACATGAGCAAGCTGAATACTAGACTCCTCAAGTTCAAACGCTGGACTGCTCAAATTATATCCTCTTTTATTAAGATGCTTCGAATTTGAATACTAGAGTAAACTAGGCAACTAAGTCCAAAGTCCAATTATGTCTCTGAAAATATACCGTAAGTTTTGAACTTTATACCGTATTAAAATTTTTGGTATCGGTATGGGATTTGCAAAATTTTGGTATCGAAATTAAATATATTTTAATTATATATAAGGAGTTTAAAATATATTTTAATATTTTTTATATAATGTTGGTATAGACGGTATTATATCGATATTGTACCGAACTTCAGTATACCGAAATATCGATACGGTATCGATATTTATTTTTTCGATACGGTACGCAGTATTATTCGATAAAATCGGTATATCGTACCGAACGAGCCCTCGAAATTGCAATGAGACTAACATAGAGAAACAGAAAAGACAATTTTCTATAAAACTATAATCGAAAACTAAGCGAGTGTTAATTCCCCTCAAATATATATTCTGAAATTTCATTACATGTGGTGGTGGTTAAAAGCAGGTTTGATTTTTTTATTATCATAATTACTAATTAGGAGGTGAAGACTCGAACTCGAGTTTTCCCTATTTTTTAAATTTTTTTTTTTTTTACTAAAGGGTGGGGTTCGAGTTTTCACTTATTGATAGACATGTAAAATCAATTAAGCTACGAGTCCGATCTCAAGCTGGTTTGATTTATGAATGATCAATAATTTTGTGATAAAAAGAAAAGTGAAAGCAGCAAAATTAAGATAAGTCCAGAAAAAGTCAAAGCCATGGAAACCCTAATCCATCCTCCAATCAATGAATAGAATGACGTGTGCAGTTATCAGTATTTTACAGTATAAACCTCCCACAAATACATTTCTATTTTTGACCCAACATTCCCATATTGTTCATCCCCAAAATTTTGCGTTCAAACCCAAAAAAGAAACACACGGTGAAGTTTTGACAACGCAACAAACACTGGAAAACTTTTTTTATAAAAAGAAGAAGATTAATCATCCATCAAGAAACTACCAATGACACTTGAACTAATAATCAATTAATTAATTAACCAAGAAAATGCAAAAACTATGGGAAGAGGATGGATGAAATTATTGAGAATCTTTGGGGTTTTCATCACCACTGTCGCTATTTTGGGGTTGATTTTGTTCCAAATTCATGCCCAAACCAATTCTACTGTTATTGCTATCGCTAAATGAGGCCAGAATTCCCATATTTGTCTCCGTCACACCTAAACCCAGCTGCTGAACGGCAGGCGGCGGCGGCAGTACCATCGAACCGATCTGAACTTGATTGAACCGGCTGGCGCCGGAAAACTCGAAACCACCTATTCTCTGCATGGAAGACGCCTTGTACTGCCATTCCGGCTGGCCCACCGGTGCTGTGGACCCGCCTCCGGTCATCGGGAGCATCCAAAAAGCACTTCCCACGTTGCCCACTGCCGCCGGAGCCACGGCCCACATGGCGGGACCGGAGATGTAATTCGATGCGTGAGTCAGACCGGGTTTCGGGTCTGATACCGGTTCTTGGTCTTGATGAAAACCTGTTCTTCCCGGTTTAGGTGACGCTGCGCAGCTGCCGTCTTCTCTGAACCGTTTCTTGATGAAATTCTCTTCTGGGTCTAGACCGAAATTACTGTTTGAGGTGAGCTGGGGGTGGAAACCCAGCATGCCCGGTGCTCCGCCGAGGAAGAGCGGCGCAGATTTCGACGGTGGAGCCGAAATGGTGGTGCCGCTGCTGCGTAACGAGACGTTGAGAGTCGAAAAGTTAGCCGGGATAGTTCCGGTGCCCGTGGCAGCTATAATCGCGGGTTCAGCTTGATGTAGCAGCCACTCTATGGTTTCACCATCAGACTTGTGACCCAATTCCTTGGTGAGCTGAAAAACACGAGCTGCGCATAGAGCCGGCATGCGTATGCGCCGCCCTCGGCCATCGACCTTGGTGTGGCGGTCTTTAGATGGTGGCTTCCTGACGGCTTTCCCAGCCGCAGGATCACCGTTATCGGCGTCGTTTTGGGTTGTGGTAGAAAGGGGATTTGTGGTGGGTGTGGAAACAGAGGGGACTAAGCTTCTTGATTGGTGCATGGAGATGGAGCCCATATGGAAGGGGGCATGAGATTGGGGTGGATCGGGTTGACTTTGGTGGTGAGACTGAGAGATGAGTTGCAGGGAGGAAAGTGATCCGTGGTGGTCTGAGTTGCCTTGGTTTTTGGTATGGGACTCCATATGTATCTCTTGGGAATTGGGGGAAAACTTGGTTTGGAGTCAAAATTTCAAGAAATTAGTTTCTTGGATCTCCAAAACATGGTGTATAATCAATCCATCTATCTATCAAATTTGGAACAGAGAATTTATGAGAGATTAGAAAGATAGGGGGTGGTGTAAATCAACTTTGTTTGGGGAATCAGTCGACTGAGCAACAAGTGGAAGTGAGTATTAATGGTGTCTTTTTTCACTGAATGTGTTGTGGTTGACTGCTGTCTTTTGGGAGAGAGAGAGAGAGAGAGAGTAGGTGTGTGTGTGTGTGGGCGTGAGGAAAAAAGCTAGAATCAGTGTGTTAGCTGGTTGGTGGGGTCCAAGTGGTGGGGACCTGCCAAAAAGATTTTTATAGAATTTATGGACTCCAATCAAGTTTTTTTTTAAAATAAAAAATACTGTTGGACGGATCATGATTCGATGAAATTTAATTCCGTATTCATTTGCTGTTTACCATCTTAGTATTAAAACTTCAAACTTTATATATAGGTACATCTGTATGTATATATATACACACACTGGTCTCTTTGACGTATACTTTCACAATTGAAATATTTATTTAAACATGATGATTATCGAAATTTTCATGTCAATAGTTTCGTGCTTTTCATGTGATCAAGTATGAAACTGGGATATCTATCATGAGACGAGTCGACTCGATCCACATATAGAGTGAAAAATCATATTTTTGATATAAAAACAATAATTTTTCATGATTTCGGTCGAGAAAGAGATTTCTCTTACAAGAATTTTTGTGATGAAATTGGCCCAAGATTAAATTTCTCAAGATATTTTTCTAACTGTGATCAAGTTTTTGTATGATTTAAAAAAATTTATGACGTATTGTTTATCACAAACTATAAATTTTGATGGGAATAACACGTGTTAGATTAGATGGTTTCAATGCTTTTGTTTTTAATAGAATTGGAGTTTAGCTCCTTGATTTACATATATGGTCAAAACTAGTTGATTTTTCGTATGCGATTATAGCTTATTTCAAGAAAAGCCAAGAATTGGGGCCGACATGCAACTTACTCAAAATTCATGGACTACAAAGCACCTACATGTTTTAGTAGTTTGCATGTAATTTAGTACAACCCTAGAATTATATATATTGCATCATATGAATATAAATTTTGTAATCTCTCCACTACTTCATATTCACACTAACTACAAAGTATCTTAGCTACAACTTTATGTAAAACAAATTTTGCACTTAATATTGACAATTTGCTTCTATATAGAAATCTGATATATATATATACATATATTGTAAGTCTACAAGTGTCGATACATATCGTGAGAAATTCTTAGTATAAAAGGAAAGAACAAGAGAGTTTAGCTCCGCTGGCCTCCTTCAACTATTACATTAATGATGCTTGTCAGATTCAGACACAATCAAATGGGTGAGACTATGCTCCACCAGGTGTGCTACACCTGGTGAAGCTAAGCCCTTGGATCAAGGGAGGGCCCACATGATAACATGTGGGTCCCACATATTTTTATGTGGACCCTATTGATCCAAGGGCTATGCTGCACCTGGAGAAGACTCACCCCAAATATTATTACATCAACAGTATGATATATGAATTCTGAGTCGAGTATTGTTTCTTTATGGTAAAAAAAATGTTAATCTTTTGAAAACTAACATGAAGTGCAGGGGCTGAATAATATAGTCAACTATTTTCTTAGGTATTTAGAAGCTGAATAATATTCAATTTTCGGCATAAAAATTAAAATGTTCAATAGAAAAAAAGAAAGATTGTTTTTTTAAAAATAAATAAATAAAACCATGGCGAAAAATGACCCACCAAGCCAATTGAATGTCACTCCAACACGCATTGAGTGCACACACATGTCAAAAAGGCATCAAGTACGTACAAAGCTTTTTCCTTCAATAATTTCGAGTAATAACCAATCAAAACTGTCCCCACCTTCATTTTTTTCTAATAAAAAAAATAATTATATATTTCATGATGCAAAAGTGTTGCGGTATTTAATGCAGTCAAAATAGAAGAAGGGGAGATTAAATACACCCAATCCGAACCCTTTAGGCAGTGCATGCAGCGCATCAGAATAGTACACGAGTGAAAGCAGGGACCATTTAGAGAAAGTGAAATGGATCCAAGACACAGAAACAGATGAAGATTTTGCATATCAAGATTACATTTTTTTACATATGTTTTCATCTTTTTTTTTTAATTCTTTCACATACCTAATGTACCATGTAATTGATGAATATCCAATGGAAATGATCCATTAACAAGTATGTTAAAGTACATAACACGGTTGTTTTTATTTTATTTTATTTTTTTACATGCAAATGCATGAACAAGTGATTACTAGTTTCTGTAACAACTTCAAATGGAAGTTAAAAATATGCAGATTTCAAAAGGACAGATTGCTTTTCCTCCAGTATCCAACCACCATCTGACACCAAAATTTAATGAAAATTTTGCTCGCAGATGCATACCATTCTCAGATCATTAAAGATTCTCATCAACTAGTTCTTTTTTTGATAGCTCATGGCATGTTCATAGATAATTTCTAGTCCAAATTTTAGATATCGGATTCGGAGTTTGTATAGAAACTGAAAATACATTCAAAAAACGAAGCAGAAATGATCAAACGTCCTTTTTCCTTTTGGAATATTAAGAGACTTCGTGTAGCAAGAAATTATATAGTACACAAACACAAACTATATCACACCTACAATAAGAGATACTGCCAGAAGAATCGTTCTCTGATGAAGAAACAAAACAGGGACTCACTTTTTTGTTGTTCTTTACCATTACTTTGTTCGATGCAATGATTCTTCACGAGTTCTCAGCACGTCCACGAGGAAGATCGCTTTATTAAGGGCTTCATTTGCTTGTCTTCTTCAAGAGAAATCATTCCCAAGTGTGAAGGATCCTCCAGCATCATTTTTGCCACAAGATATCCAGCAATTGACCATGTTTGGAATTTTCTAGCTTGTTTACCGATGAATCTTCCTAGTTTTCCATCATAGTATTCAGGCCAGCTGTCCTTCAGCAAACGGCTCTCTGCGAGATCAATTGCTCGTCTTGCGATTTGTGGGCGTCCAACTTTAATGCACGCAGCTGTTAGAAGCCATAGAAGCACTGCTCTCCGAAGCAAAAAATGCAGTAAGAAAAAGCATCAACTAAAGGTTGCAAAAGTTCTCAAAAATTAATGACTAATGAGAGCGAATAAAGAGAGTATGGTAAAAGAACCTGGCCAAGATCCTCCGTTATGATAACTCCATCTCGTATTCTTTGGATCACAGCCAGTTACGATTCGCCACTCGTGATTTTCGATTGCTGGATAAGAAATTTTTAGAGGCATTTCGCCGACCAGCTCCTCCCACCTTTCTTCTATAAGGTCCATAATAGCAGAAGCTTGCTCGGGAGTGGCAAGGGACGATAATATGGCAACACAATTTCCTAAAGCAAACCATCTAAAATCCATTCTTGCAGGACTCACGTTGCCAATAAAATAACCACCGCGTGTTGGCATAAAATCGAACACCCACTCAGGGATTGAATCTGGAATAACATTAAACTTATTTACAGCAGTGTGGGAGTATTCTTCGGTTTTGTAGCGATATATGTCATTCAATTGTTGAAAATCAAGCCAAAAGTAACTTCTCATATGGTAGCTCAAGGCATGCAAGCGCTTCACTATTCTTTCAATGAACTCTTTGCCTTCTGCATCGGGCTTCAACATTGCCAAAGCACATCTCAGTGCCATAAAAAAGAGTGCTTGAATCTCTATGGGGTATCCATATATTCCCTGATGAATGAAATATGGCATAAGAATACAAGTTTTTTAGCACAAGTAGCAACAAGTGTTGATCACTAACTTCAGTTCTATGTTGATACATACAATATATTTGAATCCCAAACTGGTTTTTCTTGATTCTTAAAAAAAGACACTGGATAAAATTGTCAAGGTAAGGGTATTAAGGTATCTCACCATTCTACGATCAATCATTGAGCATCCATCAGCGCATAGCAAAGTTGGAAATGTGTCAAATCCTTCTGAAAGACACAAGCCCATAATAAGTCTCAGTCCCCTTTGGCACTCTGGTGTTTCGGCCAGAGATAGGTCTCCAGTCGATTTTGTATATGCACGAAGAAGAATTATCCACCAGAAACCAGAATCCACTGGTGCCACTCTTCCAATCGCGCTCTCACCAAAATCTGCTACTATTGTATCTGTCTTCCGGACGGGGTCATGAAGAACTTTGAAACTGGCAGGCATAACACCCTCACCAAGCTTGAATCTATCTACTTTCTTTTCCCACCCTTGAAGTTGAAGTGTCTTCAACAGGAAATTCTTAACTACATCCGGCTCACCATTCATTAAAAAGGCCAGTGCACTCGGTACAAAATCTCGAACAAAAACCTGCAGTGCACAGATTGACCGGAAAAAAAATATAAATATAAATATTGTTCACCTCCCCATGTAATATCGGAGTTATCCAAATCCGGATACCCACAAAATTTTAATATAATTTCTACCTGGTCATAATTTAAAACCTCCTCAGAAGCATGATCATAAGCAGCAATTGTGCCAACTGGTTGACCCCGGAAGGAGACCAATGACCGGCGGAGGGCTTCCCAAGCATCAGCAACTATTGGATGTGGCTCGAATGAATTCCGAGTGGATGAAGCAGGGGTGTTCAGTCCTGATCGTCCCGGTGAATGTACATGATCGTAATGCTCTAAACCTCTCGTCAAACCAATAGATAACTCGCTCAAAGACCTTTCATCAAAAGATCTCTGTCTCTCTATGTTTAACCTGGGCTTATCAAGCAGCTTCGAGAGATCATAGTCATTGAAATCAGGGATTGAGCAATATGAACTCACTTTTTTAAGTCCAGTTTCTTTAGTACCATCCATGCCACCATTCATTCCATCCACGATATGCTTCACTTTGTCCATAATCTCTCTCGTTTAAACCTGAGTATCCTCTACAACAAGAAGTAACATTTCCTCTTAGACCTTCATATATATACAGAGCACACAAGGGATATCAGAAGAAGATGGAGAAAAATAGTTGAAAATGTCATGTCTTGATCACATCTTTTTTCCGTCTTGATAATGCACTATGCAGAAAGAGAAGTCGAGAGACTTATAAAGATTGTAGATATCTAGATTAAACAGAGATCTGATCATTTGATATCGCATATCTAGATGTAACACCCAAAAAAATGGGTGAATTTAAAAGCAAGACAAAAGGAAAATTTTCGAAACCCAATACTAAATTAGGATGCAAGAAACTATAGAATCATCAACAAGAAAAGCAACCGTTCCCAAAATAATCAACCTCCGAACCTAGCATAGCTAAACAAGGAGATGTAAAATCCTACAAACCACCAAATTCATTCAAAGTCATAGTATTCCAAACTAAAGTAAATGAAAAAAAAAAAAAGGAGCAACGGAAAATCGGAAGTAGATAAAGTTTGAATCTTTTGATAGCAGGTAAAACATAAACAATCACCTTCATAGATATACAGAGCACACAAGGGATATCAGAAGAAGATGGAGAAAAATAGTTGAAAATGCCGTGTCTTGGTCACATTTTTTTTCCGTCTTGATAATGCATTATGCAGAAAGAGAAGTCGAGTGACTTATAAAGATTGTAGATATCTATATTAAACAGAGATCTGATTATTTAAATTTCGCATATCTAGATGTAACACCCAAAAAAATGGGTGAATTTAAAAGCAAGCCAAAAGGAAAAAATTCGAAACCCAATACTAGATTAGGATGCAAGAAACTATAGAATGTGATTCATCAACAAGAAAAGCAACCGTTCCCAGAATAATCAACCTCCGAAGCTAGCATATCTAAACAAGGAGATGTAAAATCCTACCAACCACCAAATTCATTCAAAGTCATAGTATTCCAAACTAAAGTAAATGAGAAAAAAAAAAGGAGCAACGGAAAATCGGAAGTAGATAAAGTTTGAATCTTTTGATAGCAGGAAAAACATAAACAATCTGCATTACACCCATCCGTAAAACACAGAACTTGGTAAAATACCAAAACACAAAACCACAACTTACAGATGATTATAGGTTGACTAAAAGCACAGAGATTTATAAGATTCTCTGAAAAATAATAGACAAACTTCCAGAACAAACACAGATCTAAACCCATTCGTTCACACACGTACATTCAAGAAACACACAGTACATAAGTAGACACACACACACACCCAGAGCTTCAAGAAATATGGATACGTGGAACGGAGATAGAGAATTTACCTGCTCAGCGGCGGCCGGTGGGATTGCCGGAGGAGCAAACAAGAGAGATAACAGAGGGCGAAAATGGAGGAGAGAGGAAAAAGGTTCCATGGTGAGTGGAAGCAGATACTTATAGACCACTGAAGAAAGAGGAAAAAATATTATTGTGTAATAAAGTTATGTTTGTTGTGAAAAAGTAAAAATTTATGGTAAAAAGTAAAAATTTTAAAATTTAAAATATATCAAACTTTACACTTTATAATATTTTTTTCTCAACTCAATTGTATTTTTCATCACAAATGAAGACCTATTTATAGATACACATTTGAGATTAGTCCAAAAATAAATACATCATCATCTACATCATCACACACTAATTTTTCACATTTTACAACTCAATATTCAACATTCAACATTCAATATTCAACATAATATTAATAATAATATATTTTTCAACACTCCCCCTTGTGATGATGATCGTGATATGATGACTGTCTTCATTACGTGTTTTATACTGCATCGTTAAAAACCTTACTAGAAAAAACTCAGTGGGATAAAAACCATAGTAAGAAAAAAAGAGTGCAGCCACGTAAACTCCCCCTCATGTTAACATGAGTGATTCTTCACAAATTTCGCAGATTGCGCATCCCAATGTTGTATATATGCTTTCTGAATATCGTCGTGGGAAGTGCCTTTGTGAAGAGATCTGATGAGTTCTCACTTGATTGAATATAACATATATCAATATCTTTATTCTTCTCAAGCTCTTGAGTGTAGGCAAAGAACTTTGGGGTATATGTTTTGTTCTGTCACTTTTGATGTATCCTTCTTTCATTTGAGCAATACATGCAGCATTGTCTTCATACAACGTCATAGGCTTCTTGTCTACTGATAATCCACAAGAATTTTGGATATGTTGTGTCATTGATTTTAGCCAAACACATTCACGGCTTGCTTGTAGTATCCCGTAACCAAAATCAGTAATTAAAAAATTAATCATAATTACTTGGGCAGAGTTCGAAAGCTCCGAAGGTAAGTTCGGAAGCTCCGAACAGGATCGGAAGCTCCGATGGTATTACGTCAGGCATGACGTGTGGCAAGATCGGAAGCTCCGATCAGGATCGGAAGCTCCGATCACCCCTATCCGAAGTCAACAAGTGATATTTTGACACGCGGCAGATCAGGATCTTCGGAAGCTCCGATGGCAGGATCGGACGTTCCGATCGAGGTTCGGACGTTTCGATCGAGGTTCGGCGGCTCCGATCGTTGTCTATAAATAGAAGGCCGAGAATTCATTTTCAATTGCCAATTCCGGATTTCCTCTCTACTCTAGTCGTATTCGAGTTGTTCTAAGCCTTCCTAGGCTTGACCCGGGAGTTGTCGAGGCGTTCGATAGTCGTAGCGGAGTTGTGCCAAAGTTCTGGAGGTATCGACATCAAAGGGCTAACGACGGACGAAGATATAACTTTTGCTTCCTATAAATATTTAGGAGTATGCAATAGCTTAGTTAAGGCTTTTAGAGCACTTTAATGATAATAGTATCATTTGGCAGTGTAGAGCAGACTATAGGCGTGGACCTAGAGTTGGTAGAGCTTGTACTGAATTGAGGTACGAAAGTACTGTTCGAGATATCCTGACTGAGTATGCATGTATTACGTGACTGCATGGTTTATATATCATTGATTTATGCTGCATTCATTTGCATACTGAGCTATCTCCTTCGAGATGTCTGTTCGTATGGTTTTTCCCTATCCTGTTAGTGGTTGGACTTCCATCGATTTGAGTCCGGCATATCCACTTGTATTTTGGTATGGGAGCCACCTCCTGAAGCGACGGCACAACGTGCTACATATCAGGGCCCGGTCTGTCTCTGTTATCTGATCTTTGACCTCGAGTTTGTAGGGAGTTCACTTTGCATGCATGTATACTCATACTCTCGTACTGAGCGTTTTATGTTCACGTCTCGTACTCTGTGTTTCTGGACACCCTATTCCATGGGGCAGGTTTGCGATTGGACGAGGCGGGTGGATCCAAGAGAAGCTAGGCAGTGGTTGGCCAGCTGGAGCTTCGTCTAGGTTTTTATTTTTGTTGTTTTGGGTCGATACAGCTATTCGATTTGGTTGTATATTATTCGGATAAATTACAGATTCCTTTTATTGGGATTGTATTTGTTTATGGTTTCCGCAAGATTATTCTGTTATCTGTTTAATTAAGTTTATTGCATGCCTAAGTTCTGTTTAGTAGGTGATCCAGGTAAGGGTCACTACATTTATGGTATCAGAGCATGCAAAAGTATTCTTGGGATTTAGTCTAATCATGAGGTATTTTTGTAGATGGCAAACTACGATGATGAGAGTAGCCACGGAAGTGGAGGCGGTCGTTGGGGCGATGCCGACCGAGAGCGTCGTCGAGAACGGCGTCATCGTCATCATGACGACGAGCGTTTCACTGTGCGTCGATTCTTAGCTATGGGTCCTAAGCCCTTAGTTGGAGGTGAGTCTCCGGAGGATGCGGAGAACTGGTTAGACCGCATGGAGACGACTTTTCAGACTTTCCAATGCACAAGGAGCAGAAGATGGAGACCCTGGGTTATCTTTTGGATGGACGTGCGCGCAGGTGGTGGAGGTTTACTTCTGCACCTTTTGTTGCGACGAGAGGAGTGGCCACCTGGGCCGAGTTCCGCACAGCTTTTCAGAAGCTGTATTTTCCTCCTGCACTCCATCAGTCGAAGGCAGGCGAGCTTCTGAGTCTGCGATAGGGAGCCATGTCTATTGATGAGTATCAGCAGAAGTTCTTTGATCTGCTATCCTATTTCCCCGAGATTGCTGACAGCTTTGGGATGAAGTATAATCTGTTCCTTCAGGGCCTTAACCCTGAGATCCATGACCGTGTGGCGGTTGGCGACGACATGTCCTACGAGGGTTTGGTGAGCCGTTGTCACCAGGCGGAGGACAGCATTCGGCGGAACAGATCTTTCCCTCAGTCGAGGCCTACTAGTTCTTTGGGTCCCCGTGTCCAATCTTTCAAGAAGTCTGGATCTACTTCTTCTTCCTCTGGCTCTGCTGGTGTTGTCCGTTTCGGTAAGAAAGATAAGTGTGATCACTGTGGGAAGAACCATCCATCCGACAAGTGCCGTAGAGCTTCTGTAGCTTGTTTCCATTGTGGAGAGACTGGTCATATCCGGAGGGATTGTCTACTATCTGGGGGAGGCGGTTCTGGTTCTGGTTCTCATGCCACCGTACAGCAGAGGTCGCAGGGACAGCCTGCTGGGAGTTCTCATTTGAGGCCACGAGCTTCTGGCCAGGTATTTTCTCGGAGACATGATCAGGCAGTGGAGGAGAATGAAAAAGTCATCGCAGGTACATTTCTGCTTTATGGTATACCTGATCTTGTACTTATTGACACTGGTGCATCTCATTCCTTCATTTCTGCACGTTTTGTTAAGAGGCATAAGTTACCATGCATTGCACTAGACGTAGTGATGTCTGTTTCTACTTCGACGGACCAATCTGCTTTGGCTAAGCGTCTAGTAATGGGTTGCCCTTTAGAGTTCGAAGGGAACATTTTGTTAGCAAATCTCATGGTCCTGGCTTTCTATGTTTGTCTGGTAGGCTTGTGATTCCGCAGGATGAAGAGTTGCGAGAGGAAATTTTGTCTCAGGCACATCGCACTAAGTTGAGTATTCATCCTGGGAGAAACAAGATGTACAAGGATCTACGTACTCGTTTCTGGTGGAAGGGATTGAAACGCAGTGTTTATCAGTTTGTTTCAAGATGTTTGGTGTGTCAACAGGTCAAGGCAGAGCACCGAAGACCTGAAGGATTGCTTCAGAGTCTGCCTATTCCTGAATGGAAATGAGAGTTTATCACGATGGACTTTGTGACCTATTTGCCGCTATCCCCGAGGAACTGTGATGCTATCTGGGTTGTGGTGGACCGACTCACCAAGTTAGCGCATTTCATTGCCTATAGCCGTGAGTACAATGTGGATCGTATGGCTCGGTTGTACATTCAGGAGATCGTTCGACTTCATGGAGTGCCGCTGAGCATTGTCAGCGATCGAGACCCCAGGTTTACTTCTAGATTCTGGGGGAGTGTTCAGCGTGCGATGGGTACTACTCTCAGTTTGAGTACTGCCTATCATCCGGAGACTGATGGTCAGTCAGAGCGCACTATCCATGCTTTGGAGGATATGCTTAGAGCGTGCGTCATGGATTTTGGTTTAGCCTTGCAGGATCATTTGCCGTTGATCGAGTTCGCGTACAACAACAGCTATCATACTAGTATTGGGATGGCACATTTTGAGGCGTTGTACGGGCGATGTTGTCGTTGTAGTAGCCCGTAACCAAAATCTGTAACTAAGGAATTAATCATAATTACTTGGGTAGAGTTCGAAAGCTCCAAAGGTGAGTTCGGAAGCTCCGATCAGGATCGGACGTTCCGAACAGGATCGGAAGCTCCGATCGATATTACGTCAGGCATGACGTGTGGC
This sequence comes from Henckelia pumila, assembly GCF_033568475.1. Taxonomy (NCBI): domain Eukaryota; kingdom Viridiplantae; phylum Streptophyta; class Magnoliopsida; order Lamiales; family Gesneriaceae; genus Henckelia; species Henckelia pumila. The sequence continues at coordinate 137,011,549 of NC_133123.1, forward strand.
AAGATCGGAAGTTCCGATCAGGACCGGAAGCTCCGATCACCCCTATCCGGAGTCAACAAGTGATATTTTGACACGTGGTAGATCAGGATCTTCGGAAGCTCCGATGGCAGGATCGGACGTTCCGATCGAGGTTCGGACGTTCCGATCAAGGATCGGAAGTTCCGATCGTTGTCTATAAATAGAAGGTCGAGGCTTCACTCTCATTTGCCAATTCCGAGTTATCCTTTCCATTCTAGTCCTTTTGGAGCTGTTCTAGTCTTCTTAGGCTTGGTTCGGAGGTCGGCGAGGCGTTCGATAGTCGTAGCGGAGTTGTGCCCAAGTTCTGGAGTCATCGACATCAAAGGGCTAACGACGGACGAAGGTATAGCTTTTGCTTCCTATAAATATTTAGGAGTACACAATAGCTTAATTAAGGTTTTTAGAGCACTTTAATGATAGTAGTATCATTTGGCAGTGTAGAGCAGACTATAGGCGTGGACCTAGAGTTGGTAGAGCTTGCTCTGTTTTGAGGTACGAAAGTACTGTTCGAGATATCCTGACTGAGTATGCATGTATTATGTGACTGCATGATTTATATGCCATGATATTATGCTGCATTCAATTGCATCTTGCTGTATCTCTTTCGAGATGTCTGTTAGTAGGGTTGTACCCTATCCTGTTAGTGGATGGACTTCCATCGATTTGGGTCCGGCGTATCCACGGTTATCTCGGTATGGGAGCCACCTCCTGAAGCGACGGCATAGCGTGCTACATACCAGGGCCCGGTCTGTCTCTGTTATCTGATCCTTGACCTCGAGTCTATAGGGAGTTCACTTTGCATGCATGTATACTCATACTCTCGTACTGAGCGTTTTATGCTCACGTCTCGTACTCTGTGTTTCTGGACACCCTATTCCATGGGGTAGGTTTGCGATTGGATGAGGAGGGTGGATCCAGGAGGGGCTAGTCAGTGGTTGGTCAGCTGGAGCTTCGTCTAGGTTTTATTACTGTTGTTTGGGTTTATACAGCTATTCGATTTGGTTGTATATTATTGGATAAATTACAGATTTTTTCACTTGGGATTGTATATTGTTTATGGTTTCCGCAGTTTTATTCTGATATCTGTTTAAATTAAGTTAATTGAATGCATAAGTTCTGTTTAGTAGGTGATCTGGGTAAGGGTCACTACATTTATGGTATCAGAGCATGCAAAAGAATTCTTGGGATTTAGTCTCATCATGAGGTATTTTTGTAGATGGCAAATCGTGACGACCGGAGTTCTCATGGCAGTGTTGGTGGGCGTTGGGGTGATGCCGACCGGGAGCCTCATCGAGAACGACGTCATCGTCATCATGACGACGAGCGTTTCACTGTGCGCCGATTCTTAGCTATGGGTCCTAAGCCTTTAGTTGGAGGTGAGTCTCCGGAGGATGCGGAGAACTGGTTAGACCGCATGGAGACGACTTTTCAGACTTTCCAATGCACCGAGGAGCAGAAGGTGGAGACCCTTGGCTATCTTCTGGATGGGCGTGCGCGCAGATGGTGGAGGTTTACTTCTGCACCTTTTGTTGCGGCGAGAGGAGTGGCCACCTGGGCCGAATTCCGCACAGCTTTCCAAAAGCGGTATTTTCCTCCTGCACTCCGTCAGTCGAAGGCAGGCGAGCTACTGAGTCTACGACAAGGAGCCATGTCTATCGATGAGTATCAGCAGAGGTTCTTTGATCTGCTATCCTATTGCCCCGAGATTGCTGATAGCTCAGAGATGAAGTATAATATTTTCCTTCAGGGCCTTAACCCTGAAATCCATGACCGTGTGGCGGTTGGCGACGACATGTCCTACGAGGGTTTGGTGAGCCGTTGTCACCAGGAGGAGGACAGCATTCGGCGGAACAGGTCTTTCCCTCAGTCGAGGCCTGCTAGTTCTTTGGGTCCCCGTGCCCAAACTTTCAAGAAGTCTAGATCTTCTTCTTCCTCTGGTTCTGGAGGTATTGTCCGTTACGGTAAGAAGGACAAGTATGATCACTGTGGGAAGAACCATCCATCCGACAAGTGCCGTAGAGCTTCTGGAGCTTGTTTCCGTTGTGGAGAGACTGGTCATATCCGGAGGAATTGTCCACTGTCTGGGGGAGGCGGTTCTGGATCTGGTTCAGGATCGGGTTCTCAGGCCACCGTACAGCAGAGGTCGCAGGGATAGTCTGCTGGGAGTTCTCATTTGAGGCCACGAGCTTCTGGCCAGGTGTTTGCCCTGAGACATGATCAGGCTGTGGAGGAGAATGAGAAAGTCATCGCAGGTACATTTCTACTTTATGGTATACCTGCTCTTGTACTTATTGACACTGGTGCATCTCATTCCTTCATTTCTGCACGTTTTGTTAAGAGGCATAAATTACCATGCATTGCACTAGACGTAGTGATGTCTGTTTCTACTCCGACGGGCCAATCTGCTTTGGCTAAGCGTCTAGTAATGGGTTGCCCTTTAGAGTTCGAAGGGAACATTTTGTTAGCAAATCTCATGGTCCTGGCTATGGACGACTTTGATTGCATTCTTGGAATAGATATGTTGACTACCTATCGAGCTTCAGTGGACTGCTATCAGAGATTAGTACGCTTTCATCCAGAGGGGAGTGAGAGTTGGTTTTTTTATGGTGAGGGAGCGCGACCCCCGATGCCTTTTGTATCAGCTTTGAGAGCCTGTCGAGCTCTAGAGTCTGGCGGGGAAGGCTACCTTATCTATGCAGTTGATTTGTCCGCTGAGAGTATTGGAATAGAGAGCATTCCTGTTGTGGATGAATTTCCAGATGTATTTCCTGATGAGATTCCGGGTTTTCCTCCTGCTAGGGAAGTCGAGTTTGGCATAGAGTTGATGCCGGGTACTTCGCCTATTTCTAGAGCACCGTATCGTCTGGCTCCGTCAGAGATGCGTGAGTTGAAGAATCAGCTACAGGATCTTTTGGACAAGGGGTACATTCGTCCTAGTGTATCTCCTTGGGGAGCTCCTGTTCTCTTCGTGAAGAAGAAGGATGGGTCGATGCGGCTGTGCATTGACTATCGGCAGCTGAATCGAGTCACTGTGAAGAACAAGTATCCGTTCCCTCGTATTGATGACTTATTTGACCAGCTGAAGGGCACATCAGTTTACTCCAAGATTGACTTGAGATCTGGGTATCATCAGTTGAGAGTCCGTGATCAGGACGTAGCCAAGACTGCATTCCGTACTCGCTATGGGCATTACGAGTTCCTAGTGATGCCATTTGGTTTGACTAATGCGCCGGCTATATTCATGGATTTGATGAACCGTGTCTTCAGGGAGTACTTGGACAAGTTTGTCGTGGTCTTTATTGACGACATCTTGGTGTATTCGCGTAATACGGAAGAACATGTTTCTCACTTGCGGTTAGTACTACAGACTCTTCGAGATGAGCAGTTGTACGCCAAGCTGAGCAAGTGTGAGTTCCGGATGGATAGAGTGGTCTTTCTTGGCCATATCATATCCAGGGAAGGGATTTCTGTTGATCCAAGCAAGATTGAAGCGGTACTTAATTGGTCGCGTCCGACGACAATTGCTGAGATCCGTAGTTTTTTGGGTCTAGCAGGGTATTATCGACGCTTCATTCTGAACTTCTCTCAGTTAGCTCGACCGTTGACGCAGCTTACCCGCAAGGGGGTGGATTTCGAGTGGTCCTCCGAGTGTGAGGAGAATTTCTGTGAGCTTCGACGGCGGTTGAATTCTGCGCCGGTGTTGGCATTACCGTCCGGATCTGGAGGGTATGTGGTATACACGGATGCTTCTCTTCAGGGGTTAGGTTATGTCTTGACTCAGAATGGGCATGTGATCGCATACGCTTCTAGACAGCTGAAGCTTCACGAGGACAACTACCCAGTCCATGATTTGGAGTTAGCAACCATTGTGTTCGCTTTGAAGATCTGGCGTCATTATCTGTATGGCGAGAAATTTGAGATCTTCACCGACCATAAGAGTCTCAAGTATTTGTTCACTCAGGCGAAGTTGAACATGAGGCAGATACGTTGGATGGACTTGCTTAAGGACTATGATTGCGAGATTAAGTACCATCCGGGAGCTGCTAATCTCACCGCTGATGCCTTGAGTCGCAAGGTACGACTATCCGCACTTCAGACTTGTTCGATGTCTAGTGCGATCAGTGACTGTTGTACTTCAGGTTATACCTTCAAGCATAAGAAAGGTATGCAGAGTATCCAGATGTTTGCGATATTATCTGAGCCAGCCTTGTATTCGCGGATCCGAGATGCTCAGATGTCTGATTCGAAGACCCAGCATTTAGCTCGTCTAGCTAGCGAGGGTAGCTTGTCTGGATTTCATTATCAGTCAGATGGCTTTCTGTGTTTTTCTGGTAGGCTTGTGATTCCACAGGATGAAGAGTTGCGAGATGAGATTTTGTCTCAGGCGCATCGCACTAAGTTGAGTATTCATCCTGGGAGCAACAAGATGTACAAGGATCTACGTACTCGTTTCTGGTGGAAGGGAATGAAACGCAGTATTTATCAGTTTGTTTCGAGATGTTTGGTGTGTCAACAGGTCAAGGCAGAGCACCGCGGACCTGGAGGATTGCTTCAAAGTCTGCCTATTCCTGAATGGAAATGAGAGTTTATCACAATGGACTTTGTGACCCATTTGCCGCTATCCCCGAGGAACTGTGATGTTATCTGGGTTGTGGTGGACCGACTCACCAAGTCAGCGCATTTCATTGCCTATAGCCGAGAGTACTCTGTGGATCGCATGACACGGATGTATATTCAGGAGATCGTTCGACTTCATGGAGTGCCTGTAAGCATTGTCAGCGATCGGGACCCCAGGTTTACTTCTAGATTCTGGGGGAGCGTTCAGCGTGCGATGGGTACTACTCTCAGTTTGAGTACAGCCTATCATCCGGAGACTGATGGTCAGTCAGAGCGCACTATCCGTACATTAGAGGATATGCTTAGAGCGTGCGTCAAGGATTTTGGTTCAGCCTGGCAGGATCATTTGCCGTTGATCGAGTTTGCTTACAACAACAGCTATCACACTAGTATTGGGATGGCACCTTTTGAGGCGTTGTATGGGCGACGTTGTCGTACTCCACTCTTCTGGGAAGAAGTGGGGGAGAGACAGGCTGAGGGACCGGAGTTTATCCAGCAGGCGATAGATATTGTTGATCAAATCAAGAAACGGATTAAGACTGCACAGGATCGTGAGGCCAGTTATGCTAATATCAAGCGTAGGCCCTTGCAGTTCGAGGTCGGGGAGAAAGTGTTTCTGAGAGTGTCACCTTTCCGCAAGATTCTCAGATTTGGCCTTAAGGGAAAGTTGTCTCCCAGATTTATCGGTCCGTTTGAGATCTTGGAGAGCATTGGCGATTTGGCTTATCGACTAGCTTTGCCACCGCATCTATCCAGTATTCACGACGTGTTCCACGTATCTCTGTTGCGACGGTATGTGGCAGATGAATCTCATATTCTGCAGCGGTCTGAGGTTCAGGTAGACAAGGATTTGACTTATGTTGAAAAACCTCTTCGTATCCTGGATTATAAGGATAAGGTTTTACGGAACAAAGTCATTCCTTTGGTTTTAGTTCAGTGGCAGCGCCGAGGCACTGAGGAAGCTATTTGGGAGCTTGAGGACAGGATGCGTAAAGACCATCCTGAGTTGTTTTGATTTCATTCTTTAAGTTGTATTCAGTTTCAAAATCTGTAAACGTTTGATTTGAATGAAGAATGTTTCTGATTTCTGTATTTACATTCGGTACTTAAGATCTGATTTCGAGGACGAAATATCTTAAGTGGGGGAAGAATGTAGTAGCCCGTAACCAAAATCAGTAACTAAGGAATTAATCATAATTACTTGGGTAGAGTTCGGAAGCTCCGAAGGTGAGTTCGAAAGCTCCGATCAGGATCGGACGTTCCGAACAGGATCGGAAGCTCCGATCGATATTACGTCAGGCATGATGTATGGCAAGATCGGAAGTTCCGATCAGGACCGGAAGCTCCGATCACCCCTATCTGGAGTCAACAAGTGATATTTTGACACGTGGCAGATCAGGATCTTCAGAAGCTCCGATGGCAGGATCGGATGTTCCGATCGATGTTCGGATGTTCCGATCAAGGATCGGAAGTTCTGATCGTTGTCTATAAATAGAAGGTCGAGGCTTCACTTTCATTTGCCAATTCCGAGTTCTCCTTTCCATTCTAGTCCTTTTGGAGCTGTTCTAGTCTTTTTAGGCTTGGTCCGGAGGTCGGCGAGGCGTTCGGTAGTCGTAGCGGAGTTGTGCCCAAGTTCTGGAGGCATCGACATCAAAGGGCTAACGACGGACGAAGGTATAGCTTTTGCTTCCTATAAATATTTAGGAGTACGCAATAGCTTAATTAAGGCTTTTAGACCACTTTAATGATAGTAGTATCATTTGGCAGTGTAGAGCAGACTATAGGCGTGGACCTAGAGTTGGTAGAGCTTGCTCTGTTTTGAGGTACGAAAGTACTGTTCGAGATATCCTGACTGAGTATGCATGTATTATGTGACTGCATGATTTATATGCCATGATATTATGTTGCATTCAATTGCATCTTGCTGTATCTCTTTCGAGATGTCTGTTAGTAGGGTTGTACCCTATCCTGTTAGTGGATGGACTTCCATCGATTTGGGTCCGGCGTATCCATGGTTATCTCGGTATGGGAGCCACCTCCTGAAGCGACGGCACAGCGTGCTACATACCAGGGCCCGGTCTGTCTCTGTTATCTAATCCTTGACCTCGAGTCTATAGGAAGTTCACTTTGCATTCATGTATACTCATACTCTCGTACTGAGCGTTTTATGCTCACGTCTCGTACTCTGTGCTTCTGGACACCCTATTCCATGGGGCAGGTTTGCGATTGGACGAAGAGGGTGGATCCAGGAGGGGCTAGTCAGTGGTTGGCCAGCTGGAGCTTCGTCTAGGTTTTATTACTGTTGTTTGGGTTTATACAGCTATTCGATTTGGTTGTATATTATTGGATAAATTACAGATTCCTTCACTTGGGATTGTATATTGTTTATGGTTTCCGCAGTTTTATTCTGATATCTGTTTAATTAAGTTAATTGCATGCATAAGTTCTATTTAGTAGGTGATCTGGGTAAGGGTCACTACATTTATGGTATCAGAGCATGCAAAAGAATTCTTGGGATTTAGTCTCATCATGAGGTATTTTTGTAGATGGCAAATCGTGACGATCGGAGTTCTCATGGCAGTGTTGGTGGGCATTGGGGTGATGCCGACCGGGAGCCTCATCGAGAACGGCGTCATCGTCATCATGACGATGAGCGTTTCACTGTGCCCCGATTCTTAGCTATGGGTCCTAAGCCTTTAGTTGGAGGTGAGTCTCCGGAGGATGCGGAGAACTGGTTAGACCGCATGGAGACGACTTTTCAGACTTTCCAATGCACCGAAGAGCAGAAGGTGGAGACCCTTGGCTATCTTCTGGATGGGCGTGCGCGCAGGTGGTGGAGGTTTACTTCTGCACCTTTTGTTGCGGCGAGAGGAGTGGCCACCTGGGCCGAATTCCGCACAGCTTTCCAAAAGCGGTATTTTCCTCCTGCACTCCGTCAGTCGAAGGCAGGCGAGCTACTGAGTCTACGACAAGGAGCCATGTCTATCGATGAGTATCAGTAGAGGTTCTTTGATCTGCTATCCTATTGCCCCGAGATTGCTGATAGCTCAGAGATGAAGTATAATATGTTCCTTCAGGGCCTTAACCCTGAGATCCATGACCGTGTGGCGGTTGGCGACGACATGTCCTACGAGGGTTTGGTGAGCCGTTGTCACCAGGTGGAGGACAGCATTTGGAGGAACAGGTCTTTCCCTCAGTCGAGGCCTGCTAGTTCTTTGGGTCCCCGTGCCCAAACTTTCAAGAAGTCTGGATCTTCTTCTTCCTCTGGTTCTGGAGGTGTTGTCCGTTACGGTAAGGTCGGAAGATCGAAAGCTCCGATCACCCCTATCCGAAGTCAACAAGTGATATTTTGACACACGGCAGATCAGGATCTTCGGAAGCTCCGATGGCAGGATCGGACGTTCCGATCGAGGTTCGGAGGCTCCGATCATTGTCTATAAATAGAAGGCCGAGAATTCATTTTCAATTGCCAATTTCGGATTTCCTCTCTACTCTAGTCGTATTCGAGTTGTTCTAAGCCTTCCTAGGCTTGATCCGGGAGTCGTCGAGGCGTTCGATAGTCGTAGCGGAGTTGTGCCAAAGTTTTGGAGGCATCGACATCAAAGGGCTAACGACGGACGAATGTATAGCTTTTGCTTCCTATAAATATTTAGGAGTATGCAATAGCTTAGTTAAGGCTTTTAGAGCACTTTAATGATAATAGTATCATTTGGCAGTGTAGAGCAGACTATAAGCGTGGACCTAGAGTTGGTAGAGCTTGCACTGAATTGAGATATGAAAGTACTGTTCGAGATATCCTGACTGAGTATGCATGTATTACGTGACTGCATGGTTTATATGTCATTGATTTATGCTGCATTCATTTGTATACTGAGCTATCTCCTTCGAGATGTCTGTTAGTAGGGTTTTTCCCTATCCTGTTAGTGGTTGGACTTCCATCGATTTGGGTCCGGCATATCCACTTGTATTTCGGTATGGGAGCCACCTCCTGAAGCGACGGCACAGCGTGCTACATACCAGGGCCCGGTCTGTCTCTGTTATCTGATCCTTGACCTCGAGTTTGTAGGGAGTTCACTTTGCATGCATGTATACTCATACTCTCGTACTGAGCGTTTTATGCTCACGTCTCGTACTCTGTGTTTCTGGACACCCTATTCCATGGGGCAGGTTTGCGATTGGACGAGGCGGGTGGATCCAAGAGGGGCTAGGCAGTGGTTGGCCAGCTGGAGTTTCATCTAGGTTTTTATTTCTGTTGTTTTGGGTTGATACAGCTATTCGATTTGGTTGTATATTATTCGGATAAATTACAGATTCCTTTCCTTGGGATTGTATTTGTTTATGGTTTCCGCAAGATTATTCTGTTATCTGTTTAATTAAGTTTATTGCATGCCTAAGTTCTGTTTAGTAGGTGATCCAGGTAAGGGTCACTACATTGCTTCATGTAGCACAATAATCTCAGCGTGATTTGATGAAGTTGTTACGAGTGTTTGTTTCTGTGAACGCCAAGAAATTGCGGTGCCTCCATGAGTAAATACATATCCGATTTGGGAACGTGGCTTATGTGGATCAGATAAATATCCAGCATCGGCATAACCTACGATACTTGATTGGTGTCTTTTGAGTACAAAAGTCCCAAATCTGTCGTTTCTCGTAGATAACGAAATATATGTTTAATTCCGTTCCAGTGCCTCTTTGTTGGATATGAACTGAATCTTGCCAATAAATTTACAGCAAAAGATATATCTGGTCTAGTGCAATTTGCAAGATACATAAGGGCACCAATGACACTTAGATATGGTACTTCTGGACCAAGAATAACTTCATCATCTTCACATGGACGGAATGGATCTTTTTTTATGTTTAATGATCTTACAACCATTGGAGTACTTAATGGATTTGATTTATCCATATTAAAACGTTTAAGGATCTTTTCTGTATAATTTACTTGGTGAACAAAAATTCCACATTTTTTTTGTTCTATTTGCAAACCCAGACAGTACTTGGTTTTTTCAAGATCCTTCATTTCGAATTCTTCCTTCAAGTACATCATAACCTCTTGAATTTCTTTATTCGTTCCAATGATGTTTAAATCATCAACATATACAGAAATAATTACACATCCGAATGTTGTTTTCTTGATGAAAACACAAGGGCATATTGGATCATTTACATATCCCTTTTTCATCAAGTGCTTACTTAGCCGATTATACCACATTCGGTCGGATTGCTTCAACCCATATAATGATCTTTGCAATTTTACAGAATAAAATTCTCTGAGTTTTGAACTTTGTGCCTCAGGCATCTTAAATCCTTCAGGGATTTTCATGTATATATCACTATCAAGTGATCCGTATAAGTAAGCCGTAACAACATCCATCAGACACATTTTAAAATTTTCAGACACTGCCAAACTAATAAAATATCGAAACGTAATTGCATCCATAACAGGAGAATACGTTTCTTCATAATCAATTCCAGGCCTTTGAGAAAAACCTTGTGCAATAAGTCTAGCTTTATATCTTACTATTTCATTTTTTTCATTTCGCTTTCGAATAAAAACCCATTTGTATCCAACAGGTTTTACACCTTTAGGTATGAGGACTATAGGTCCAAAAATATTGCGTTTATTTAGCGAATCCAATTCAACCTGGATGACATCTTTCCATTTTGCCCAATCATGACGAGTTTTACATTCACCAAAGGATTTTGGTTCATGATCCTCGTTTTCATTTATGATGTCACATACCACATTATAAGAAAATATCTCATCAATATCTTCTATATCTCTTCGGTTCCATATTTTTCCAGTATTAATATAATTGATAGAGATTTTACGATTCTCGTCAGTTTGTGGTTCTGACAAAACATTTTCATCATCAGGTGTTTTTTCTGGAATACCATTTTTTATTTTATGATCATCGTGTTTCTCTATGACTTTTCTTTTCCGAGGATTTTTATCCTTGGAACCGACTGGCCTTCCACACTTCAAGCGTTTTATGATATCATGAGTGTCTTCAATTTGTTTCTTTGGAATTTCAATTCAAGCAGGGGCATTTACAGCATGTATATATGATTTTGTTACCCCTTTTGTGTCTGCAAATGCATCTGGCATTTGATTTGCAATTCTTTGCAAGTGCACAATTTGTTGTACATCTTTCTCACATTTTTTGGTCCTTGGATCCAAATGTAACAATGATGGTACATACCATGTGATTTCTTTTTCGATGTGTTTCTTTTCTCCCCTTAACATTGGGAAGATTTCTTCATTAAAATGACAATCAGCAAAACGTGCTGTAAACACATCGCCTGTCTGAGGCTCAAGATATCGAATGATTGATGGGCTATCATAACCAATATAAATACCGATTTTTCTTTGAGGACCCATTTTTGATCGTTGAGGTGGTGCAATAGGCACATACACCATACATCCAAAAATTCTCAGATGAAAAATATTTGGTTCTTTACCAAATGCAAGCTGCAATGGGGAGAATTTATGATATGCACTTGGTCTGATGCGAATTAATGCCGCAGCATGTAAAATTGCATGTCCCCATATAGAAATAGGGAGTTTTGTTCTCATAATCATTGGTCTAGCAATCAGTTGTAGATGTTTAATCAATGATTCAGCTAATCCATTATGTGTATGAACATGAGCAACATGATGTTCAATAGTAATTCCCATTGACATACAATAGTCATTGAAAGTTTGGGAAGTAAATTCTCCAGCATTATCAAGTCTTATTTTCTTGATTGTATAATCGAGAAATTGATTCCGCAATTTTATTATTTGAGCCATTAGTTTTGCAAATGCCACATTCCGAGTTGACAATAAGCATACATGTGACCATCTGCTGGAGGCATCGATCAATACCATAAAATATCGAAATGGTCAACATGGTGGATGAATTGTCCCACAAATATCACCCTGAATACGTTCAAGAAATATGGGTGATTCTGTTTGGATTTTAGCTGGCGATGGTCTTATAATAAGTTTTCCAAGAGAACATAATTTACATTGAAACTTATTATTCTGAAAGATCTTCTAGTCTTTCAATGGATGACCATGCGTATTTTCAATAATTCTTCGCATCGTTATTGAACCAGGATATCCCAATCGATCATGAAAATTGATTAATATTGAAGAACTATTAACCACCATATTTGATTCGATTGGCCTTATATGTGTATAATGCAATCCAGTAGGGAGCATTGATAATTTTTCAACCACATATTTCTTTCCTGATTTATATGTGGTAAGACACATATATTTCTGATTTCCATCAGTTATCGTCTCAGTATCATATCCATGAGAATATATGTCATTAAAACTCAACAAATTTCTTTTCGATTGTGGTGAATATAAAGCATCATTTATCAGAAATTTTGTACCATTTGGTAACAAAAATTGTGCTTTACCACAACCTTCAATCAAGTCTACAGGACCTGATATTGTATTCACCATTGTTTTTGTTGGTTTTATTTCCAAGAAATATCTTTCATATCGCAGAATAGTGTGCGTTGTACCAATATCCGGTATGCAAATTTCCATGATATTATTTTCATGTTTGCTCATAGCATTTTCCATATCAAACTTCACAAAAATGCAATAAAAAAAAAATTAAGTACAATACAAATGCAAAATATAACATGTTTTATAATACAAGAATGCATGAAAAATACAAATTTGTTACAATCTAGTTCCACCAATCTTTAATCAATGTCTTCGAAATTATTCAAAAAATCTGCAGCATTGAAACTAGTTGAACCAATTAAATGGTTACTATTTTCAACAAAATTGGTCTCTTTTCTTTTCTCCTTTGTCGATTCTTTATAGAGCTTACATAGGTGCTCAGGGGTTCGACAAATATGTGACCAATGTCCTGGAGTGCCACATCTATAACAAACACTCTCAGTTCTTTTTGAGTGATTTTCATTTTCACTCGTAATTTCATGCTGCCTTTTTGGTGGGTGGTTCGTGACGTTCTTTTGAGATGAGTTATTGAAGTAACTATCTCGATTATTTTTATATCCACGGCCGCGACCACGATCGCGATCATTTTTACGAACACGTCCACGTCCACGTCCACGCCCACGTCCTCGACCTCGTCCACGACCAAAATCTGGTCTATGCCTTTGATTTTGATTTTGATTTTTCATTACGACATTTGCTTCAGGAAATGCCGTTGATCCAGTGGGTCGGGATTGATGATTTCTTATTAACAATTCGTTGTTCTTTTCCGCCACAAGAAGACATGCAATGAGTTCAGAATATCTCGTAAAACCACGCACTCTATACTGTTGCTGTAGAGTTATATTTGATGCGTGAAAAGTGGAAAATGTTTTCTCAAGCATTTCCATCTCTGTGACTTCAAGTCCACAAAATTTTAATTGCGAGACTATTCGATACATCGCAAAATTATAATCACTGACTTTTTTAAAGTCTTGGAATCTCAACGTATTCCATTCATCACGGGCGGTCGGGAGTATCACTTCCCTTATATGCTCAAATCTTTCTTTCAACCCTTTCCATAAAATCATTGTGTTTTTTTCTATGAGATACTCACATTTCAACCCTTCATCAAGATTTCGGCGTAAGAAAATCATTGCCTTTGCTTTATCTTGTGAGGTTGATATATTAATTTCTTTGATGGTATCACTTAGACCCAATGAATCAAGATGCATCTCAACATCAAGAGTCCATGGCATATAATTTTTTTCAGTGATATCGAGTGCAACGAATTCAAGCTTTGCCAAGTTTGGCATGGTGGTACTAGAAAAATAACAATGCATTTTATTAGTTAATTTCCATTAATATGACAATACAAAATAATGGAAAAATAAAAATTACAAGTGCGCATACAAATAGATAAAAAGTATGTGGTGGAAAATCGCTGGTGAGTACAAGACTCGTGAGCATGATGATCATAATCGTTATGAAAAATAGCCTTATAAATGCCATCATCTCCATCTTCGAAAAATAGAGTAAAAATATTTTGAGAGAAAGAGTGAATTTTGGTGTGATTGAAAATAAATTTGAGTGAACATATTTATAGGCCAAAAACTAGCTGTTTGTGACCGTTGAGGGTAAATAAAAAATCGAGTATATGTTGAATAAAAATTCGTGATAATGATGCAATGCATATAATGATAATCATAATTAAATAATTATGTATATCATATCACATTATTATAAGGTCAGTGTCGTAGACAGCCTTTTATATAATATTGTGAAATTATACCAATATAGTTAGTATAAAATTAGGTATAGTATATCATATCACATTATTATAAGATCGGTGTCATAGACAACCTTTTATATAATAACATGAAATTATACAAATATGATTATATTGTTTAAGAACCTTAGAGGCTTTTATACTTGTCGTATCCCTTACCGAGAGTGTGAGATGTCGTCTTAACATCCTCCCAGGATTTATAACAAATTTTGAAAAAAAACTTATTTTTTTTCATAACATGATATTATATATTAATATATACACAATAAAAATATATAAACAGTAAAATAAAAATTCTTACTTGTTGAATATTTTTTACTTCTTCTTGTATTTTGGAGCGTCGGAAATTATAGAGAACCTTCGAGCAATCGTGCTGATAACGTGTTGTGAAAAAGTAAAAATTTATGGTAAAAAGTAAAAACTCCAAAACTCAAAATATATCAAACTCTACACTTTATAATATTTTTCTCTCAACTCAATTGTATTTTTCATCACAAATAAAGACCTATTTATAGATCCACATTTGAGATTAGTCCAAAAATAAATACATCATCATCTACATCATCACACACTAATTTTTTACATTTTACAACTCAATATTCAACATTCAACATTTAATATTCAACATAATATTAATAATAATAATATATTTTTCAACAATGTTAAAATTAAATAAGAAGACATTTAAATTAAGGTTAATTACTTTTTTTTTCAGGATTAAATTACTTAAATTATTGAATTGTGATTTGTGTGTATCATACATTTTTTTTAAAAAATATATTATGTTTGGTTTTTGTTTGATCTTAATGTTTTACATTTTATTATCGTTATATCTATATATATATGTGCATAAATTAAAAAATTGAAGAAAATATGAATTTATCATTTCTCAATGCATCGGTCATGACTCATGCTTACTTGTCTCGTGAAAACTAGGTTAAACTATATCCTATAGAATGTAAAGAAAATGTTGATTTCCTTATCGCAGCGCATGGGACATGACTCATGCTTACTTGACATGTAAAACCAAGATGATAATATCCGATGATTCTATGATATCCCCATTCGGATACTGCCCGAATGAAGATCCAACGGTCCACATTTTTTTGTATTTGAGATATTCACGTGAACATCTCAAATGCAACAAAAATGAGCTCTTGAATACACCACATGGACAATGCCCATGTGCTAGTATAGACAGACCCGATAATATCACCGAGTCTAACATACGGGACATGACTCATTCTTTGATGTTTACTGCGTAAAACCAAGAAGATAGGCTCTTTCTATGCTGCAACGGGTGAATTTCACCCGGTGCAACATCTACCGTTCATGGGGCCTGAACGGTACCCGGGTCCCATGAACGGTCCAGATCCACCGGCTGTAATTCACCCGGTGGATCATAGAAGGAGCTAAGAAGATAATATGCTTCATCGAGTATAACATATTCGATTGAGCTCAGTTCTTAAATCAGTGAGCTTCGGAAAAAAAAAATGTGGGTCATAGTAATTTAAAGTTGTGCTGCACATGAAGTATAGCTCAAAGTTTAACATAATCTCAAAGTAAAAACTCCTATGTGATCGTGATCAAATATTTAATTTTAGAGTTCAGTTTTTAAATCAGTGAGCTTCACAAAAATATATGTGAGTCATAATAATTTAAAATTGTGTTGCACATGAAATATAGCTCAAAGTTTCACATAATCTCAAAAAAATTAAAAACTTCTATTTGATCGTGATCAAATATTTATTTTGTTATTTTGTGATTTTAATGTTTAGGGCGGCTATCAAAGTCTCAAACTAATCGTCCCAATCAATATAATTATTTCTAATATATATATATATTTTTTGTGATGTTATATATTGTTGCAACTTGGAATAGATTTTGTGGCTGCTAAAGGGTAATTTTCTCAAAGATATTTATGGGTTTAGTTCAAACTATCTTAAGAGTGTTATTCTATTAGGATCTAACAATTCATAATTTGTCATGTCAATATTATAAAATTAATTATGCATATGTGTTGAGATGTAGGAAAAATTTCATCATACCTCATGGATTTTACCCATGTGATAGGTGAAAGCACATGATTGATCAAATTATATGAGCCCCACATGATTGATTTTGGACCCCCATAATTTGAACCAATAAAAAAGTTCCACCTACCCAATGGGAATTACCCCATGGGATAAGATCGAAGTAACCGAGATGTAGACCTTCGAATGATTTGGGTACTACCCAAAGAATAGAATCTCATTAAACATATTTATGTAATTATGTTAATTTGCTATAAATTCTTTGCATTAACCATTGACCAATATAAATATAATGCACGAAATTCAATCCGTCGATATTTTTTTTTAATACATAACTCAATTAATGCAGTCCCATATGATCAAACGTTATACGTTATTGGTAGATCAGTTCATTTCACTGGATGAAATATCAAAATTAGTGGTGAGGGTGAAGAATACGGATCAATATTATTTAGGTTTAAGAGATTTCGACATTTAAGCGATAAGTATTTTAGGCTTTTAAAAGAAATCGATCCAATTTATTATTATTATTATTATTATTATTATTATTATTATTATTATTATTATTATTATTATTATTATTATTATTATTATTATTATTATTATTATTATTATTATTATTATTTGGTTAAGCAGGGGAAGAGGTATATATTGTTGTAATCAAATTTTGAACACGACTACTACTTTTAAAAAGTATTAGTTATTGTGTTGTTGGGAATTGGATTTTTTTCTCATCTCACTCGAATATTTTTACATAATATTTCTCTTTTTAAAATTTTATTATTAATTTCGTTTTCTACTGAAAAGTTGAGAGCATAAAATAAATTACGATTTTTTTAATGTGTCGACCATATAATTTGTGGTGCATGATTTTAATTAAAATCGCCGCTTTGCTTGAGCTCAAAATACATTATTTGTAAGATTGTTTGTAGTCTATAAATATAATATATATCAGTGTATTGATGTATGCGTTACGTTTTTATATAATTTTTGTAATTAATTTGGTTTATATTCAAATAAGAGTAATATAATAATTGTAAAAATTATCGAAAGATTAAATTATAATTTAAAATATCAAAATAAAAAATAAAAGTATAATATCTATATCACATGAGAACAATTTAGATAAAAAAAAATAATGTCTAAACGACAGAATCTTTATATATAAAGGAAGATTTACAAAGCTGCATAAGGTATAGCATTTCTAAATTCTAATTCATACACACATATTTTTTTCAGTGGGATTAAAAGGATATGATCGCTTTAGAGATTTTGGTGCGAACCAAGAAACATTTACTGATTACGTTGTGTGTATATTTAATTCTTTTCATTCAATATTCGATTTCAAGTTTTACAAATTAACAGAATCATTATTCATTTTATTCTCATACATACTGAATGGTTGATTTTATTGATTGGAGTTTTCTCCTTCATATTTACTATTTAAATAAAGTTGAAATCTACATAATAACTAACTAACTTCTAATTGATTTGGTGAAACTTTATTTAAAATTGTAATTATGCTCCGATTATATAGTTACCTTTTAAATTATTTTTTCCCTCAAAGAAGTGAAACAATTTTTAAAGGTCGATGAGCTCCATGAATTTTAGGGATATGAAGGATTTGTATGAGATAACAATTTCTTAATAAATTGTTCAGTATTATTAGAAAGTAAACAAATTGTATTGTGAATATGTTGACTAAAAAAATTTAAAATGCTATTAAGTATTCAAAATTTTGACAAAATACAATAAATCATGCATTAAATGCCATTACTCTAGAAGTACATGTCACAGTTAATTACAATGCGTCGGGGTTTTAAGTCAATAGTTGTTATTTTGTCAAAACGGTGGCTCATTGCTTTGCACGTTATGCACTCTTAGACACTTTTTCTTTGTCTTGGATTTAAGGTGTTTTTCCTTCATAGATTAATGTGAATGTAGCTCTTTGTGGTATTTAATAAATTTTATTTGCTTCCGTTCAAAAATAAATAAATTTTATTTGATTCAAAAAAAAAATAACTTGTATTAAGTATCGGTTGTTATTTGATACAAAGTTTGAGATTCAAAAATTTTATATCGATCATATATCTCGTATTTGAATCAAATTTTATAAGAATCTAAATTGAAAATTATCTATGTTATCTTTTATATTTCCCATTATCATATGGTCTTGTTAGTCAAACAGTGCTTAATTATATATATAGTTTTGATATACTGTCCACTCATTGTGCTTATCAATGAGGTGTCACTCAACTATTGCATAGATTATTCGTCTGTATACTTAAATAACAGAATGAATTATAATTTTAATATCTGGACCAATTATTAGTCGAGACAAAGATATGTAAAAATAAATTTTTTTTCCGCAAAAAAAATCGTACAGATTTTGATATTTCTTATTGCAACAACTTTTCGTCTAAATGATATTTTAATATATATTAAACGAGTTACGCATAACATGCATGATGAAAACCTAGCGGAAAAACAGTCCACTAGGATTGGTATTGCGTTTAGGAAAAGCTTAATTCAAAAGTCAATCGAGACAGAATACTAAGAAAATACATTATTTTAATTTTTATAATTATAATATAATTAAATATTGATTTACTATATAAATGTCACCATAGAATTATGTGAGGATCTTTGAAAAAATATCAAGTTAATTCTGTTAAAAAATTCATGTTATATTAGAAATTACTAATTTATCGAATATTGGTTCGTTATGCATATAATTTGAAAAAATGAAACATAAAATGTATCTATTCACTAAATTGAATTTATTATTAGTGATTATTTTTAAAAGTAATTGGGCTCTTTTTTAAATTTTTTTTCCTGGCTGGGGAGATTAATATTCACCCCAAATGTATGAGTTAACCAATGCCAGTTAAGTTAAGCCAACATAATACAGCCTGTAGTCTTGTACTCAATAGAAATCCAATTAAAGCGAATTAATTATTCACATGGACTCTTCAGATTTTTGTATTTTTCCTTTTTCAATCCAACCATAATCATAATTAAGTCCAAATGACTATTTACAAACATTTTATTTTAATAAAAATTTTATGGAATAATAAAAAGTTTAAATTTAGGATTGACTATTAAGTGAGAACTAGTGGCAAATCGATATTTTTGAAACTTTCAGGGCATCGGTTTCATAAATTTATCGTTGTGTGGAAATTCAAAATAATTATGGTTGATTCTTACGTTAACCTATGCTCTAATTGTGTATTATTAAACGTCGTGATTCACGAACTCACGAGTGGTAATTATATATTAGGTACAAAGTTGTGAGTTAATATTGTACTATAAACGCAAGTGGACCAAAAGCATCACCCCATTATGAAAATTAGACCACTAGATGAAGGCCCAATTTAAACATTAATATAATATTTATAAACACGACTATATATTTAATAAGACAATTGAAAAAGAAAAAGAAACCGATATAATTGAGATAGACAGATTATTTGGATACCAGTACTTTTGTGTACGCGTTGGGTGTTTGTAAACTCCGTGTTTTGTTTAAAAAAAAACAAAAAACAAAAAACAAATTGTAAATTTTTAAAAAAATATAGAGTGTTTTCATAAATAAATAGTTATTAAAACGCGACAAATAAATTAATTTTAGAGGTGTGTGTCATTTTTGTTAATAAAAAGATACCAAATCTCACAAAGTTGTCTAATAATTTAGTTTTTTTCTTTTTTGAATTATGTTATGATATAATGATGATTTTATCTCAAGAATTATTAATTATTGAAAATTAATTAATTAAATGACCTCTACTATAATAATATAATAATAATAAAGCTTTAAATAAGGGATGTCAAATGCATAACAAGTTATTGGTTTGTTTGGATAAATCCACGTGATAATAGAATTAGAATTCCTGCTAGTTATATTTAGAAGTGTCAAAATGAATTAGGTCTGTCGAGTTGGCCCTCCCGCCATACAAAATAGATGAGTTGGGTTGACAATTTTCCAAGCCGCTTAATGGTGGGTTGTGGGTTGACCCACAAAATCCACCAAATTACACGTAGGCTTGCTGAGTTAGTCCGTCCCGTCACTTAAAATAGGTGGGTTGAGTTGGTGTTTTACCAACCCGCCTAAAATGTAGGCCACCCCGCCCTGCCTAATGGTGGGTTGCGATGGTTGTGGCCCGTCCCGTTTCGCTGGCCCGTTTTGACACCTATAATTATATTGTGTTGAACTTCAAATCAATGAGTAATTTAAATCCGTGTTTCAAATACTTCATCTAACCCAAATCATTAGATCCACAACATTGGCTAATTGAAATGCAACTCAAAAGGAATTCCCAAAATATTTAAACAAAATATAATTTGAAACGATCCCACAATCCAAACCATATTGGGTAGTTGAATTCACCCCGTCGTCTAAGCCCAATAATCAGTGGGCTGCCTCACTGGTTCTGAAGCTGCTCGTGCTTCCTAGCTTTACTCTGTCTGCGAACATAACCCAACGATATATTGTACGAGACTCACACTCGATTATCCATGTAACACCATCGTAACTTGTCTAACATTTATCCGAACCATACCCAACATCGTACAAAGTCAAAATCATGAAATTTGAGATTACAGATGATAATAGGTCGGATATGAGTCAATTCTACTAGGGATCGTCGATATGTCCAAATGGAACATTTATGACAATATTGCAGAACGAGCAAGCGGACGGTGAACCAGCAAGAATTGGGTTATTATTATTCGTAAAATTTAATTTGGTATACGAACTATTGATGAAATGTTAAATTGATACATGAATTATTGAAAATGACTTAATTAATATACAATCCAACTAAAAAGTAGTTTTATCCTTTGATAAAATTTCCTTTAATCCAATTTTTTTTAGTAAATTCAAATAAGTGCACATTTTATTTTTCAAAGTAATTTTTATTGATTAAAAGTGTAAAATAAATTTATATTAATTGAAAAATTATAATAAATGAGTAGCTTACTATTTTTATAATATATTTTTATTTTACTCATTAATAAATTATTTATTCAAATATAATATATTTTCAAAATATTAACACACACACACACACACATATATATATATATATATATATATATTAAAGTGGTATTTTTTGTCATCTATATTAAATAATCATCCATTTTTAGAAAAAAATATTGATATAAAAATCATATATTAATAAAACCACACTCAATAAATGAATAAATAAATCATATACACAATTAAAATATATTTAATAATAATAAAAATTATAATAAAATAAATATTTATTTTTTATTCATATTTAAATTCAAACCCGACTAAAAAATATAAACTTACATTCTTAAATCAAGTGGACAAATTTTACGTCATTACAATCAGTCAATCACATAAATCGAGACAATGCATGATTTTTTTCTACGTGATTTGTTTTTTAATTATCTAAATCTTTAATGTTAAACATTTTTTTGAATTTCCACCATAACAATATCATATTTTAAAAAACTAAAATGATGATTATGTTAGCTTCAACAGTTTAAACAAGATCAACGAGCTTCGATGACATATATTTATTTTATTATATTTTCATCAATATATTAAATTATTTGTTGTTATGTAATTTGAGTTTATAATTATTTATCACGATATAATTTTAAATAAATATGATATTTTTAAAATTAATCATAGATAATTTTGAAAATAAAATTATGTAACTAGTCAAAATTTAATAATAGTAATTTAAATTAATGACAATTTAGATTAAAGATAAACTTGACTTTTAATTTGAACATATATCAATTAAAACATTTAGAATAGTTCATATAACAATTTGATATTTTATCAATAATTCGTAAATCAAAATGAATATTATTCTTATTAATATTATTTTGTTCTTTTAAAATTTTTACTTGGTAGATATTAGGGATGTAAATGAGACGAACTGTTCGCGAATTGTTCGGGTCTCGGCTCGTTAAAAGCTCGTTCGGGCTCGTTTAATGAGGCTCGTTAAGGCAAACAAACCAAGCTCGAGCTTTACAATATTCGGCTCGTTAGCTCGTGAACATGCTCGTTAACAGGCTCGTTACAAGCTCGTAAGTAATCTCTTAGAAGAAAAATAATAGTATTGATTTTTAATTTATAAATTTACACTTTACTTATGAAAAATATTGAAAAATCTATAAAAATTAATTTATTAGAATAAATTTACAAATTTTAATAATAATATTATATTTTTTCAAATATATAATTTAGTTTTTAATTAATTTAATGAATATTTAAATTTATAGTTTAAATATATTAAGCTCGTTTAGGCTAGATAAAAGCTCGAATAAGCTCGTGAGCCATGAATATATTCGTTAAATAAGCTCGGGCTCGGCTCGTTTATAAATGAATCGAGCTTGAACATTCAAAAGCTCGGCTCGGCTCGGCTCGGCTCGTTTACATCCCTAGTAGATATATATGGATAGTACTATATGTACTATCTCATTAATGTTGGTGATATTTTTGAATCGACAAAAACTTAGGCATGAGCTGACCCCCAGTCATTCTGTCGAATTAATGGGTTCTTATTTATTGGTTTAAAATTAAAATTTCCCAGTGGGTGCATGCACCTTATGTATCCTTTTCTTCATTAATTTCAAATTTTTTTTCTGGGTCCCCCTTTATCAAATTGTGAATCACACAAATTCATGCAAAATTCTCGATGCCTAAGCTTTTAAACTAGCCCATTCAATTTTATTTTTGGTACAAAATAGAATTGTAAAAATATTCCCCAATTGTTCACTTATATTTCAGTCTATGCTATCTATATATTCCACAACTCAAATTGAAGTTATTATTTAACTTAATTAATTCTATTTTTCTAATTTTTTTTAAAATTTTTCTTTTGGGAATAGTCTCCGAAAAAAGATTGGTGGACGGATGATGTGTGGATTTCACACCGACAGGTTAATTAAAAGGGATGAATGAATGAATGTTGGATCTGAAATGAAATGTCCAATTAATGTTGGCCCACTTTTACTGGGCCGGTTATGGGTGCTCTATTCAGGTCAAGTCAACCCGAGTATTGACAAAAGGTGTTCCCACTTTTTCTCTTTCTTTGTTTTTTTTGTTTTATTAAAATTATTCGAATATAATTAACAATTTTTTTAGATTTAAAAATAAATAAGTGTACAGTCACGCAACACACATAAAGTAAAGTAAATATACTAATTATTATCATATAAGTACCAAAAATACAAAGTTAATAATATCTGTCTTTTAAAAATATGAACACAGTTTTACTTGAAAAAGATAGATAAACTCATAAACTCCCCTTCAAAAGAAACAAAAAGAAAGATAAACTCATAAAAGGCTATGTACGTAATTGACTAATTATTATTATTATTACTATTATTATTATTATTATTAATATTATTATTATTACTTGCAATTTTTATTTTTCGGCGTGTCCTGGTTAAACGTTTAAAGTAACACAATAGTTTGTAAATCATGTTAACTAGGTAAACTGCACTAGACAAAACCATGTGCTAGAAATTTACCCGAGAAAGTGTTGTTAAGAGACTTCTAACTATTAATCAAATCTTATCCACCAATTTGAACATCTCGTTCAGACGTAATCGACTAGCTAATTATTGATGTTATGCAGAACAACCATTTTGTGCTGTCTCAGACTCAATACATTAATTTTGTAGGGACAGTTTGATATCAGTTCGATCCATATTATTGTATTATTATAAATAAATGCAAGTATATATACTCGTCCCGACCTTTATCGAATGTGTTTTATATGTTAATATTAATATAAAATTAATCACTAATCAATAAAATTGTGGTTTTTAATATCTTGTTGTCCTACAATAAGAATATAAGCGAAAATAATTAGTTGGTACGCCTTCACATTACAAAATATCTTATATTTTATTTAGTTATACTAACTGTGGAGAAAATGACTTGTCTTAAGAATATAGTCATATAATATAAGAAAACAAAGTTAATCATTCGCAAGATATTAAATAAATTAATCAATTAATTCTAATCATCAACATATTCTATGCCATCTATTACAACTATACATAAATGCATATTATAATATGATTATACTATATACATAATATAAGAAAACAAATTACGTTATTTTTTTTACAGTAACTTACTAAATTCTTAATTTTATTTTCCATTATTTATAAGTTTCCAGATTGATATATAATTCCATGTCATGTTAAATATTTAATGGGACTTTTTACTAATCAATCATCATTATCGGTTTAATTACTAGTAATCGGAGTACACTAAGTATATTTTTTCTATCTTTTTTATCTTATTAAAGTTGAGGGACCGGTGTGTTGGTATGATCAACATTTTTATTTTTACCCTTAAATATATATTTAATTACCAAAATACCATTTTATTTTTGTCCAATGATAACTACTAATTTAAAAAAATACCACTTTTATAAAATTAATTTATTCATCTACAAAAAATACTTTTTAAAATCATTTTCTACTTTTATTTTTGGTTTTTCGTAAAAAAAAAAAAAAATGGACTGCATAAGCACGCAACGCAACGCATGCACACGAGTACTAGTATGCATAATAAGTGTTGTGCTATGTAAATCTTAATTTTTATTTTTCCTTTTCATTCTAACGTATTTTAATAATTACATTTTATTTAGTTTTAAAAATCAAAATAAAAAATCATGATTTCGAATGGTAGTTTTTAATCATGATTATTCTTTAGTTAGCTAGTCTTCCTTATTAATACTACATATCTTAATATAACAGAGTAATTTTTCAATTAATTAGTAAAATTTGAGATGTATTTAAGATTATATATATCACACTTAATTATCGATAAAATCAAAATTATCAGACAAATTAGTCATGTAAATGGTCTCTTATTTTTTTAAACAAAGTAGTTGATATTTTCTTATTTGACACTCACATTGTGTCATTTGATTTTTTTTTTTTTTACAAAATTACCACACTTTTATAAAAATTGATTGATATATCATATATCTATTTAACTTTGGCGAGTATTTGTTTACGGAGATCATATATCAACACAACATGCTTGCACCAGAATACTAATATATACTATCACATAACATAATTAATAACATAATTAATTAGTAGTGGGACAAATAATTTGTTTTTACATTCGAGACTCACTAGTCTACCCAAACATTGACCCGATCCGGATCATGTTTTGGAGGGAGCAGTTTTTTTTTAATTATCTTGTAAAATTTAAAAAACTACCCCGATCGAACCTCCTCCAAATTTGTTATCCTAAAAATAATGGAGCCTGCAAAAAAAGAAAAGAAAGCAGTCGCGCAGAAGAAATTATAAAGGTATATCGGAGACTTGTGTGGCTAAAATGGAAGCGTGAAGCATATTATGTAAGTGAATTAATTCCATTTTTCTATTTCTTAGTCACTGTTTTTGGTTAAAACTTAAAATGCCCACGTTACGCAACTTACATTCCCATACAGTTTTATTTCTTTTCTCACTTTGAAACAAACAAAGCACTGCAGAGTACTGTACGCATTTATGCTCTTTAAGAAATGGTATGTGTAATGTGTGTGTATATTTCTTGGACCAAATTAATACATAGGAATGAGAAGTAATCAAATAAAACATAAAGAAGATAAGCAAAGGGTCAATTTTTACACGGATCGGATAGTATATATATATATATATATATATATATATATATATATATATATGTTATCCTGGTAGGCCCGAACGGTGAGCCCGGGGTCGGCTTGCAAGAAGGGAGCCCGGCGTCATCCCGATAAGTCCCGGGTGATGGGCCCGGGGTCATCTCATAAACCGGGATAAATACCCGGAAACCAGAGGCCCGTAATACTCGGTGGGCCCAGGGTCATTTCATATAAAAGAAAGCCCATACCTCCTTTATGTGTGGCAGACTCTTACTGCAAATCAAATCATTAGGCAACATGATGTAACAGTATGAGCTCGGTATGGGCTCTTCCTAGTATTATGGGGGGGTCAATCCTACGTGACAACTATCCCATCACAAAAACAGTTGTCAGTTGGGCCATGCTGGGCAATCATGGAAGAGGCCGGGTCAATGCGTATAAAAGGGAGGCCCCTTACTACAAACAAACATGAGAAAAAATAGAAGTAAAAAAACAACAACTCAAAAAAGAACCCACGCCTGGATATTCATTTTATGATGTTCGCATCATTGGCGCCGTCTGTGGGAAATTGAGATTTAAGACGTAGATATGACGATTATTGAGGATCCGAAAAGCTCCCAGCGAGCGATGGCAAATCTGCAGGAGCAAGTGAACGCCATGGTAGAGGCAGTGTTACAAAGGATCCTAGCTCTACAACAGGAGAAGAGGGAAGGTGATCCGGAGAAACAGCAGGAGAAAGAGCAGGAGAAAAACCAGGAGGAACCAGGGAAGGAGCAGGAGAAAACAATAGATAAGGTGCGGGAAGAAGGAAAAGAAAAGGAGAAGAGAAGAGGAGGACGAGAGGGCATACAGGCGGAACAGGAGGCAGAATCACACGCTGAGTCTGTCCATGTCACCATGGTGGGAGAATTGGAACTGCTGAAGCAGAAAATTTTAAAGTTAGAAAACACTGACTCGCGGGAATCTTCGCGAGTCAAAAGCTCGGGATGCCCTTTCTCGCCGGAGATTATTAAAGAGCCCTTGCCAGTGCAATTCAAATCAGCGAAGATCAAAGGATACGATGGTAGTGGTGATCCAGAAGAGCACATGGCCCAGTTCGAAAATGTAGCCATGTTACATTGTTATAATGATCAAATCAAATGTAAAATTTTCTTAACCACATTAGAAGATTCTGCCCAAAGGTGGTTTGAAAACTTGGAGGACGGAAGCATTGATGTCTTTAAGAAGTTTCGGGAAATCTTTCTGCAGCATTTCAGCAGCAGTAAACGGTACCGAAAGACTACCCTCAGTCTTTTTGAGGTAAAGCAGGTCGGAGAGGAATCTCTAAGGGCATATATCAAGAAGTTCAACAAAGTAACTTCAGAGATTCCAGCGTGCGCACCTGAAACCCGGATCACAGCCTTTACTCAAGGTCTCAGGGAGGGAGAATTCTTCCGGTCGCTGGTAAAGAAAACTCCTCGAAACTTTGAGGACCTTTTAGCCCGGGCTGAAAAGTACATTAACATGGAAGAAGCCCAGAAGCAAAAGAGGGATAAAGATAAGCGAGAGGGAAACAGAGAAAGAGGAAATAGGAATAACTCAGGAGGAGGGAGAAATGATTATCTGGGGAGGTTGATGGCTCATGCCCCGCCGAAAGTAACTAGAGATCGAGGGATCCATGTGTGCGAGGAGGAAGTTCGGCAGACCTCCCAGAAAAGAGCGGGAAAATATTGCTCCATCCACGAGGTCAATACTCATGATACCAGCGAGTGCAGAAGACGCGCCCCGGAGGCAAAAAGGCCGATGCCAGGAGAGGAAAGGCGGATGGATAAAAGACAGCGAGGGCCTTATCGGGCACCAGGATTTGCGACACACAGGCCTAATGAGGCTGTCTCAAAAAAAGCCCGGGAAGTTCCACCTCAGCGACTGGATGATAGGGCACGAGACGGACCCTCCCGAGGAGTCATCAACATGATATCGGGGGGATCCACTGATGGGGATTCGAATAGGGCCCAGAAATCTTGGAGTAAGAGAGAAGTATTGGGGTTGGAGGCCCGGAAAGTAACCTCTTGCACGGTCATTTCCTTCGGGCCAGAGGATTTAAAGGACGTGATCACCCCTCATAATGATGCTTTGCTCATCCAAGCCAGGGTGGCCAACTATGACATAAGGCGGGGTTTTATTGATTCCGGAAGCTCGGTAAATGTCATTTTCCAAGAAGCTTTTGAACAAATGGACCTGCTGGGATGTGAGGTCAATTTGGTGAAAACCTCTCTCTACGGGTTTGCAGGGCACACAGTACAACCTCGGGGAGAGGTATGGTTGCCCATTACCCTGGGAACCGGTGAATTGAGAAGAACTATCATGACTCTCTTTTCAATAGTAGAAGCTCCATCTTCCTATAATGTCATCTTAGGGAGACCAGCTTTGAACGCCTTCATGGCTGTGGCCTCTACATATCATCAAAAGATTAAATTCCCGTTGGGAAACCAGATAGGAGAAGTAAAAGGAGACCAACCCTCTTCTCGAAGGTGTTATGCTGATACTGTACGAGTGGACAACAAGAAAGCCCGGGGTGAGCAAGGAAGAGGTGATCCTTGCAAAAAGGAAGTGTGCACAGTAGGAGAAGTTAAGGAGGAACATGAGGTAGTGCAGTTATTCCCAGAACAACCGGGAAAAATTGTCAAGATAGCTAGGGATTTGGAGGTCGGCCTTATGGATCAGGTGAAAGCGTGCCTGGCCAAGAATACAGATGTATTCGCCTGGTCTTCACAGGAGCTAACTGGAATCCCATCTCAAGTGGCCGAACACAAACTAAATATCCTCCCGGGAGCTCGGGTTATCAAACAAAAGAAGCGGCATTTTGGGGCGGAGAAGGACAAAGTCATCGCTGACCAGGTTCGGGAGTTAAAGGAGGCAGGACATATCCAGGAGGTACAGTTTCCTACATGGCTGTCTAATGTGGTACTGGTACCCAAAGCCACCGGGAAGTGGAGGATGTGCATTGATTTCCGAAACCTGAATGAAGCTTGCCCTAAAGATTGTTACCCCCTCCCTCGGGTTGATCAGCTGGTGGACTCCACATCAGGCTTTGAGTTGCTCAGCTTTATGGACGCATACCAGGGATACCACCAAATCCCCCTGGCACAGGAGGATCAAGACAAGGTTAGTTTTATCACTTCCGGAGGGACTTTTTGTTATGTGGTTATGCCGTTCGGGTTAAAAAATGCAGGGGCTACTTATCAAAGGATGATGGACAAGGTCTTTCAAGGCCAGCTCGGCCGGAATGTGGAGGTATATGTAGATGACATCCTGGTAAAGTCCCGAACTGGGCGGGATTTCATTCCCGACTTAGAAGAAACCTTCAACACTCTTCGGAAGTACGGGGTAAAGCTTAACCCGGCCAAGTGTGTTTTCTGAGTCAAGAGTGGGAAGTTTTTGGGTTTTGTGGTAACGTAAAGAGGGATAGAGGTAAACCCCGAAAAGGTGAAAATATTGAAAGAAATTCCCTCACCAACCTCTATCAGGGAAGTGCAGCGGTTGACAGGGAGAATCACCGCCCTGTCCTGATTCATCGCCCGCTCGGCTCATAGGAGTTATCCCTTCTTCCAGGTGTTGAGGAAGGCCCAAAAATTTGGATGGACTCAAGAATGCGAGAAAGCTTTTCAGGAGTTGAAGGAGCATCTGGCTAATCTGCCGGTTCTGGTCAAACCAAAGCTCGGAGAAAGGTTGTGGGTATATCTCTCTACAACCGAGCATGCTGTGAGTTCCGTGCTGATAAGAGAGGAAGCCAGGGACCAGAAACCTGTCTATTATGTAAGTCATGCCTTGAAAGGACCAGAAACTAGGTATGGTGATATAGAAAAGATGGCTCTTGCGCTCATCCTTACAGCCCGGAAGCTTAGACCGCACTTCCTGTCTCACCCAATCACGGTCTTAACTAATATTTTGCTGGGCCGGGTGATGAATCATCCAGATACTTCGGGTAGACTGGTCAAATGGGCGGTGGATCTGGGGGAGTATGACATCGAATATCAACCCCGGGTTGCTATCAAGGCGCAGGCTCTGTCCGATTTCTTGACAGAGATTCTTACTTTTGGCCAGGAAGAAGTATGGAGGGTGTTTGTGGACGGGGCTAGCAGCTCGGAAGGAAGTGGGGTGGGTGTGGTTCTGATCTCTCCTACGCAGGAGAAAACCCGGATAGCCATGAGGTTGCACACTTTCAAGTCCAACAATGAGGCAGAGTACGAGGCAGTCGCGACGGGTTTAAAGTTGGCTCGAGAAGCGGGAGCGGAGCATGTAATTATTTACTCCGATTCCCAGCTGGTAGTGCAGCAATTACAGGGAGTGTTCAGTGTTAAGGAAGAAAGATTGCGAGAGTACATGGAACTGGTCAAGAAGCAGGGAAGTGATTTCTCCAGTTGGAACATAGAGCAGATTCCTCGGGAACATAATACTGAGGCAGATGCGTTGGCCAAAATGGCTACTTCCTGGAGTAGTGGTAACAGCCGGGAAGTGATAAAACAAGTGGGGTCGGTGTTGGCAATAGAGGAGGAAGAGCAGGAAGGAAAGGGGGAATCTTGGATGACCCCTCTCATTAACTATTTACAGACAGAGACTCTTCCCTCAGATGGGGCAGTAGCCCAAAGGTCAGAAGGCAGATACCCCGTTTTACCCTTTTAAATGGGAGTCTGTATCGGAGATCCTTTCAGGGCCCACTATTAAGATGCCTGGAGGAGAAGGAGGTGAAGTATGTGTTCCAAGAAATACATGAAGGATGTTGTGGGGATCACGAAGGAATGTGGAGCCTAGCCCGGCGTACTCTATTAGCCGGGTATTGGTGGCCTACTCTACAGCAGGATGCCCGTCAAGTAGTCAATGTTTGCGAAGGATGTCAAAGATTTGGAAATTTTTCTCATAAGCCGGCATCGGAATTGCAGGCAGTTTGGGCATCCTGCCCATTTGACCAGTGGGGCTTGGATATTGTGGGACCTTTTCCTCTAGGGTCCAAACAGAAGAAGTTCCTTCTAGTTGCGGTAGATTACTTCTCTAAATGGGTAGAGGTGGAGCCCCTTGCAAGAATTACAGAAGAAGTTGTGTTAAACTTCATATGGAAAAATATTGTTTGCCGGTTTGGTGTTCCTCGGAAATTAGTTTCTGATAATGGAAGGCAGTTTCAGGGACGGAAGATGAAGGATTGGTGTGCTGAGATGAAGATACAGCAGGCCTTTACCTCGGTGGCTTATCCTCAGAGTAATGGACAGACGGAAGTAACTAATCGAACGATAGTACGGTCTTTGCAGGCCAGACTCTATGGCATGGGTAAAAATTGGGTGGAGGAAATTGCAGGGGTGTTGTGGGCTTATCGTACTACGCCGAAAACAGCTACAGGAGAAACACCTTTCGGCTTGGTGTATGGGTCCGAAGCAGTGTTACCAGTGGAGATTGGGCAATCTTCTCCCCGAATACAAGCTTATCAAGGGGAAGGAACCAGTAGCCGAGCACAGGAGTTGGACTTGATAGAGGAGAAGCGGGAAAGGGCGGCTGTAAGGATGGAGGCTTATAGGGGAAGGGTGATGAAAGCTTTCAACAGGGGAGTCAAGCCTCGAGAATTCCAGATAGGAGATCTCGTATTAAAAAAGTTTAACCCTGTAGGGGATGTGAAGAAGTTAGAAGCAAAGTAGGAAGGTCCTTACAAGATTACTCGGAAGGTGGGGAGAGGGGCTTGGCACTTGGAAGACAGTCAAGGTAAGACCTTGAAGCGGCCTTGGAACACGTTGCATCTCAAGTTGTATTACTCTTAAACAAGAAAACTTGTTGTAATATGTATTCCATGCTGTTATGTGAATAAATGTGTGTTTTGTTTAAATGTGCTTAAAGCCCATGGCAAACCCATGGCACCTTAAAAGACCAGGCGATCCACTACCCTGGCACCATAAACCCAGGCGATCCACTACCCTGGCACCATAAACCCAGGCGTTCCACTACCCTGGTACTTAAAGCCCATGGCAAACCCATGGCACCTTAAAGCCCAGGTGATCCACTACCCTGGCACCATAAACCCAGGCGTTCCACTACCCTGGTACTTAAAGCCCATGGCAAACCCATGGCACCTTAAAGCCCAGGTGATCCACTACCCTGGCACCATAAGCCCAGGCGATCCACTACCCTGGCACCATAAACCCAGGCGTTCCACTACCCTGGTACTTAAAGCCCATGGCAAACCCATGGCACCTTAAAGCCGAGGTGATCCACTACCCTGGCACCATAAGCCCAAGCGATCCACTACCCTGGCACCATAAACCCAGGCGTTCCACTACCCTGGTACTTAAAGCCCATGGCAAACCCATGGCACCTTAAAGCCCAGGTGATCCACTACCCTGACACCATAAGCCCAGGCGATCCACTACCTTGGCACCATAAACCCAGGCGTTCCACTAACCTGGTACTTAAAGCCCATGGCAAACCCATGGCACCTTAAAGCCCAGGTGATCCACTACCCTGGCACCATAAGCCCAGGCGATCCACTACCCTGGCACCATAAACCCAGGCGTTCCACTACCCTGGTACTTAAAGCCCATGGCAAACCCATGGCACCTTAAAGCCCAGGTGATCCACTACCCTGGCACCATAAGCCCAGGCGATCCACTACCCTGGCACCATAAACCCAGGCGTTCCACTACCCTGGTACTTAAAGCCCATGGCAAACCCATGGCACCTTAAAGCCCAGGTGATCCACTACCCTGGCACCATAAGCCCAGGCGATCCACTACCCTGACACTATAAACCCAGGCGTTCCACTACCCTGGTACTTAAAGCCCATGGCAAACCCATGGCACCTTAAAGCCCAGGTGATCCACTACCCTGGCACCATAAGCCCAGGCGATCCACTACCCTGGCACCATAAACCCAGGCGTTCCACTACCTTGGTACTTAAAGCCCATGGCAAACCCATGGCACCTTCAAGCCCAGGCGGTCCACAACCCTGGCACCACAAACCCAGGCGTTCCACTACCCTGGTACTTAAAGCCCATGGCAAACTCTGGCACCATAAACCCAGGCGTTCCACTACCCTGGTACTTAAAGCCCATGACAAATCCATGGCACCTTAAAGCCCAGGTGATCCACTACCCTGGCACCATAAGCCCAGGCGATCCACTACCCTGGCACCATAAACCCAGGCGTTCCACTACCTTGGTACTTAAAGCACATGGCAAACCCATGGCACCTTCAAGCCCAAGCGATCCACAACCCTGGCACCACAAACCCAGGCGTTCCACTACCCTGGTACTTAAAAGCCTGTAGTAACAACATGGGCCATGTATGGAACAAGCAGCTCATCATCGGTGGCTCGGGATTATCTTCTAGGGCTATGCCTCTCGGGACACCGAAACAGGTTCTAGCCCGACTACTCGCCGGAGGTATGGTGTTATCCTGATAGGCCCGGACGGTGAGCCCGGGGTCATTTCAGGGGCCCAGGTATGCAAAGGCCCGTAGTAATTCACAAGCCATATGAATCTAGGTGATCTACCCGGTATGCAAAGATGACCCACCACCCTGACACCTAAACACCCGGGTAATTCAACGTCCCGATACTCAACAGGGAATTCAAATACGCAAGGTGACAAAAAGCCAAAGAAAATCAAATAAACATATTCATTACTCAATGTTTTTTACAAAGAAAACAAAATATCCCTAGAAACGTATTAAAACAAGAGATAAGGACACGCCTCGGGCACTAGTTTTTACTTTTCTTCAGGAGATGTCTCCTCCCCGGTCATGGAAGAAGAGGGCAGGGATGCAATAGCTCGATGGATGTCTGGGACCCCTTCTTGACTTAACCCGGCCTCTTCGTATTGCACAGAACATAGGTCGAAACCCTGAGCAAAGAAGTCAAAGGATTGGTCTATCACCATCTTCTTGAAATCTTTTGAGGCCAGAAAAGCTTCCTTCCATTGAGACTCGGTCATCAGCTGCTTCTTCAAAGAGGAGTCGGCATCCTCGGCTAGTAGGCGAGACAGGCCCGCCTCTGTCCAGGCGGCAACTAACCCTGCCTGCATCTTCTCTATCACAGCCTGATGCATCTCCGTCTCTCACCGGGCAGCATCCGATAAGGCCAAAGCCTTGTTAGCCTCCTCTCGTGCTTCCCTCAGTTGGTTTTGAAGAGCCTGGGACGCTTTTAGATGGATCTATTGGGCGGCAGCCAGCTTTCTTTGCCATTCATCTTGGGCCTGGGAAGCTTCCACCCGGGAACTCTCCAGTGCCGAGCGCAAAGCACCAACCTCGGCATCATGCATCCCCTGCAGCTGGGTGGCGTTAAGGCGAAACTGGGCCATGCGCTCCTCGAAAGAATGAGTTTTTTCTCTTTCCCGGTGGAGGACGGAGTTTGTTTCCTCCAGAGCACTGGCTAGCATGCATAGGCCCTACAGGACAAAAGTTGGATGAGACAAAGGAATCAAGGAAAGAAATAGGACACTGGACCCGTACTCACCGTATAGGCATGAGATAAGCCTTCGGAGAACTTGGAGGTAGCACCCCGCACCGGCAGAGATGTTCTCTCCTCGGGTGAAAGCAGACTTTGGACCACTGCAGCCTTCGAAGAGGTGGTCCCTGTCAGGAATAAGGGAAATCGAGAGTTCCAGGTAGAGAAATCTACTCGGTTCCCCCAGGCGCACCCCATGTGCTCCATGCTGGCCGAGGGGATGTCCCAGTTTGAGGCTAGAGACCTGTCGGGCTTAGCCGGGAGAGTTGGAGAAGAAGGGACAGGGGCAGTAACGTCCTCCGGGTCGCTCAGAATGATCATGTCAGGGTCCCAGAGAGCCTTCCTATTTCGCCGGAAAAGCGGAACTTCATCCTCCAAATCCTCAACCGATAGAGGTGGGTTGGGCTGAGAGGAGATATGGGAGGAGGCTGGTACCATATCCGCCAAAGCCCCATCAGGGAGGAGTGAGAGAGAAGCAGGGGGGAGAGAAGTCTGGATCGGGGGCAGGGATACAACGGTAGGCAAGCGTGGAGGGCCGGAAAAGGCAGCACGACTCTTTTCCTCCTCCCTGGCTTTCTTCCGCCTTTCCGCTAAAGCCTTGGTTTTCTCCTTGGCAGCCTGCCTTTCTATAGCTCGCTGGGCAAACTCCTCCCTCATCACGTTCGACGAATCTGCCATAAGAAAACAATATTTTAGGGATATGATGCAACAAACAAATCAAAACAAACGACAGGAAGAGAATCATAACTTACCAGGTTGAGCTCCCGGAGCACCATAAGCGTCGATCACCTGGTTAAGGGGATCTTCCACCCGGGTACTCAACCCATAAGCTATCATATTCTCATGCGTTAAAAGGACAGGGGAAGAGAAGTTTTGGTTGCCCACTAAAGCCAGGCTGCGAACATAGGGCTCCTCAACCTTATAGTTTTCAGGGAGTTCAGGTTGAGGGGGAAGGCTGGACAAAAATCCGGTCCTAAAAGAGAAGGGGACCGGGGGGCGGATAAAGAAGTACTTCCAGCCCTTCAGGGAAGAAGGGATATCGGAAAGGAAGCGAGCATTCTGGCGAGCGGCCAAAGAAAAGGCCCCCTCGTTAAAACGGCAGGAGAAAAAATAGTGAAAGATGAGGGGGGTGATGGCTAAGTTATGCATTTTGAAAAGAATGTAGGTGGATGCCATAATTCGGAAGGAGTTCGGATGAAATTGGTTAACCGGAACTCGAAAAAAGTCGGCAACCGCCAGGTAGAAAGGAGGAATGGGAAAGCGAAGACCGCTACGGATTTGATCCCGAAAAAAGGTATGACAACCCGACGGAGGGGTATCGGGTGTGCTCCCTGATAAGGGGCAAAACAAAGTATAAGATAGGGGGATTTCTCCCGAGCCACGCAATTCCTCCGCCGCCCCCTGCGATAAGGTGCTGGGAAGATGGGTGAACCATCCTAGGGTTGGCGGAACGGAGGCAAGGGGGAGGGGGTTCTGCACTTTCTTTTTTCCTCTTCCCCTCGCATTGGAGGACGAGGCTACGGAGTGTTTGGCGCGGGAAGTTTTTCTAGAAAAGCGAGGTCGGGAAGGAAGAGCCGAAGCGGAACGAGCATCGCTTGAGTCACCGCTAGGCTCTTCGTCTCTAGGCGAGCCTTTGGCATTCGCCCCAGAGGTAGAGGACGTACCAGTAGACATGAAGGAAGAAAGAATACTTACGTAATTACGAGGCGAGTGAAAGTATGCGGGAGACGAATGACGGAAGTGGAAGCGAAGGACGGATAATCAGAGGCAATCGCGCAAGGGGGGGGGGGGGGGAGGCAATGAGGAGGTGAAGAGAAAGCACAAGTGCTGGAGTATTAATAAAAGGTCTGGGCAATCTAAGCCGTCTATTTTGAATTGAACGAAAGAGATGCGCAAAGCGTGCTTGGGAAGCTAAAGCGACCTCTGACAAGATCTCTGACAACGCGTACTACGAAGTATTTAGGGCTGACGTGGAGCTCAGTGTACCGCACAGGACCACCGGGGAAGGGCCATACTAATCTCTCGGGACAGCGAAACAAGTTCTAGCCCGACTATTTGCCGGAGGTGTGGTGTTATCCTGGTAGGCCCGGACGGTGAGCCCGGGGTCGGCTTGCAAGACGGGAGCCCGGCGTCATCCCGATAAGTCCCGGGTGATGGGCCCGGGGTCATCTCATAAACCGGGAACCCAGGAGCTCCTTCAGGGGCCCAAGTATCAAGGATAAATACCCGGAAACCAGGGGCCCGTAATACTCGGTGGGCCCAGGGTCATTTCATATAAAAGAAAGCTCATACCTCCTTTACGTGTGGCAAACTCTTACTGCAAATCAAATCATTAGGCAGCATAGTGTAACAGTATGGGCTCGGTATGGGCTCTTCCTAGTATTATGGGGGGGTCAATCCTACGTGACAACTATCCCATCACAAAAATAGTTGTCAGTTGGGCCATGCTGGGCAATCATGGAAGAGGCCGGGACAATGCGTATAAAAGGGAGGCCCCTTACTACAAACAGGCATGAGAAAAAATAGAAGTAAAAAAACAACAACTCAAAAAAAAACCCACGCCTGGATATTCATTTTATGATGTTCGCATCAATATACAAAAAAACAAAAGAATAGGTTAGGTTAGGCCTAACAAAAAGATTGATTTTGATATCTAGTATAGTTAACTACATTTTGTTCTAGAAGATTATGATTTAGGTGTTAAATATAGCATAATGGAAATGGATTATACTATATGGAATTTAATGTGATTGCAAAAACAGAATCTTTTCTGCTATACGTTGTCATGTATCTATGATCTATATATGTGCCATCAGCATCAAAACACTGTAACAAATAACTACAAGTGCATTTTATAATAAAGTAGCATTGGTTTTTTTGAATAATATCTGCTTACTATTATTATTATTATTATTCTTCCACTCGATTTAGATTAATATATAATATTTGTCTTTCAAGAAGTATTTTATTTTTGTATTTTAAATAAAATGGGGCTGTGGGGCAAACTTCTTGGGCCGCGTACCACCAATTATTGTGGAGCTCAGCCATATTGACCCCCCACGGCTTGTGTCATTTTTGTGATATTCTTTTCTAGATGGTCCACTACAGATATAAATTATAATACAAACTCAACAATATATATACTCTTTCAAAATAACATCATCCTAGTAAATAATTAATTCGATCGGTATAGTAACAAAAATATCATATTCACGAATATTTTTAGCGAAAATTTGAGTTATATTTATATTTATAGTATTCTACCACTATATATTATCAATTATTATTACCATCTCGACTTCTACTTATATTATTATTATTATTATTATTATTATTATTATTATTATTATTAGTATTATTATTATTTTTTGAAGAGAATTAGTATTATTATTATTATTATTATTATTATTATTATTATTATTATTATTATTATTATTATTATTATTATTATTATTATTATTATTATTATTATTATTATTATTATTATTATTATTATGACTACGAAAACCATATTGGTTATCATTATATTTTCCTTCAGAAATTACTCTCAGAAAAATAATTTCCTTCAGAAATTTTTTACTAATATATATATATATATATATATATATATATATATATATATATATATATTGAAGTTTATCTAAATGATTTTTTTGTTTTCTTTATATTATATATATAATATATTTAAATTAGTTTTTAGCTTAATTACAAATTTACTTTAAATTATTTCCTTCTTTTTTTATTTGTTTATTTATGCTCATATATTTTATATGTATTTGTTTATGTGCTAACTGTATTGATTTGAGCAGTTGATGGAATATTAATCCTTTTGCAAATAATTTATACTAGTTTTACTCTGTGTATACGTACATTCATTTAATTGTTTGCAAATTAAATTTCCATGCATGCATGTCTTTTTTTTTTATAGAATAATTGCCATGGTCTTCTCACTAGCTACAACATATTTTATTTTGTTTATAATCTAATAATCCAGTACGTTTGATGAGAGCAATCATGCATGATTCAGTTTAATTTGATTTAGTTCAATTAATGTTTAAACAGGAAAAAATTGAAAACTAATCATCACCAAAACCTTTTTGTTTAAATGAAATGGATTAAAATATGAACATCTCTATAGTTTCTTAATCAAGAAAACAATCTAGCTAGGATGAATTATGTAGATAGAAACTTGAAGAAAGGGGCGAAAAGAGTCAAATTAAAAGGGGGTAATGTAAGTATGTAACATATTATTTATAGGGGTGAAGTATATATAAATCTTAGAAAAATTAATCTTACATGAAATTACAAAAAAAATCTCTTGTACCATATATCCTAATGCAATCTTCTCCAGCTAATTAGTCTTATCATAATGGAATTAATGAGAGGTCATTATCCATTTTTTTTTTGCTTTTTGGCAGATATGCAATAAGCATGTGATTACAATATATATATGATGATGATCATTTATTTTGAGCACCGATTGAGATGACATTTTCTACATCAAATAAATGAACGTTTTTTCATCAGATGCTCAGATAATTACTCATGATTGGTGTTTATCATATCAAATTTGTCCATTAATAAGAGGTCATTATCCATTTTTTTTTGCTTTTTGGCAGATATGTAATAAGCATGTGATTACAATATATATATATATATATATATATATATATATACTTTGAGCACAGATGACATCTTCTACATCAAATAAATGAACATTTTTTCATCAGCTGCTTAAATAATTGCTCATAGTTGATGTTCATATTATCAAATTTGTATATATATATTTATATTTATATTATATATATATATATTATAAAGCTTTTAACCATATTTGTCATTTTCCCCACCACAATTAAAAAATGAGCTCAGATATTGTTTTGAAACGTAGTATTACGCAATAAAAAAAAAACGAAAAAAAAATGTATTGTCACACCTCCTTATCTTCACCTTCTATCGTCTTTCCTGTCATCATTTACTTCCACTTAAATATAAAATTTTCAATAAAAGAGACCCTTTTGTTCCCAATTTCCTTTAGTGGGGAAACTTCTGCTATCCCAATATTTCTCAGGTTTCTTGAAAGTTTCGCCATTCCTTATAATATTTAACTCTCAGCGGGATTCCTTGCTTTTCGAAGTTTTACTTGGTATAGAGATCACGAAAATACTGAAAGAAACATGAAGAATTCTGCAGCGCTGCATGGCTAGAAAAGATTAAACTTGAAGTTGTTCTATTCACAGGAATTTACGGGTACATATATAATTAATCACCCTTCATTTTAAATTCTACCTGTATTGAAATCCTTCTGCATTGTGTGTTTGTTTGTCAGAAGAAACTTGGAACCATCCATTTGTAATTCTTTCTTTTAATGATGATGAATATGATTATCATAATCTTGGATTTAATTACGGTGAATGCATAAAGATAAACACTTTTCAAAACCTTCTGCTTTAATTTCTTTTGTTTAAAGACATAATCTTGTTTACTTGTGATCTGTAATGCTCGACTAAGTTGATATTTTGAGTCAATTGGCTTAATTAAGGCCTCGTTATTATTATTATTAATTTTTATCAATTTCTTTCTTCTTTTTTGTTATTTTTGCCTTTTTGTTTGAGAAACTCATTAGGGATTTTCTTGATCATGGAAATCAATTGTATTTATAACCTGAAATCTTTCTGAGTACTTTAGAATCATCATTAAATAAATAGATGGGCAAATGTAATTGCAAACATGTATTAATTTAATATGTAATCTTTGTACAGAATTAATGTCTGCTACTGTTTGTGTGTATTCATTCAGCTACACCTGTACTCACCAAGGATGGACACCCATTTCAATAATGGAGAAATCTGAATGGAATTGTCTCCCCTCGTGAATTGACACATTTGCCCCTACCAATTCTTGAAAATGGCCACACAACCACAACCAAGTTCCTATCTTTCCCTCCAAATCCTAACCATTTTCTTGACTTTTTTCCATCATTCCATGTGCATAACCATAGAGACGCAAGCCTTGCTCAAATTCAAAGCACAGCTCATTGATCCCTCGAACTACTTGGATTCATGGAAAGATTCGGGTTCGGGTTCGGTTTCCGTTTCCCCTTGCGAGTTCTATGGAGTCACTTGTGATCAAGAAACCGGTTTCGTGACGGGGATTTCTCTTGATAACAAGTCCTTATCAGGGGTGATATCCCCCTCACTTTCTGTGCTACAAGGACTCACTTCTTTGGTGTTACCATCTAACCTTATATCTGGAATAATTCCAAATGAATTTCGAAATCTTACCAATCTCAAAGTTTTGAATCTCACGGATAACAATATGAACGGCACAATACCGGACTTGTCGAATCTGATCAAGTTGGAGAGACTTGATTTGTCGGGGAATTATTTCTCCGGTGCATTCCCGGCTTGGGTTGGAAATTTGACTGGTTTAGTTTCATTAGGCCTCGGTGAGAACGATTACGACGATGGCGAAATTCCAGAGTCTCTCGGGGATTTGAAAAAAATGTATTGGCTTTATTTAGCTAGTTCGAATTTGAGGGGGGAGATCCCGGATTCTATGTTTGAGTTGGAGGCATTGGGAACATTGGATATATGCCAGAATAAGATATCTGGGAATTTTCCGGGCTCGATATATAAGTTGAAGAATTTATTCAAGATTGAGCTCTATGGGAACAATTTGACTGGTGAAATTCCTGCAGGACTTGCAAATTTGACTCTTTTACAGGAATTTGATATATCTGATAATCAAATGCATGGGACTATTCCACGTGAGATTGGAAACTTGAGAAAATTAACGGTTTTTCATCTGTTCAAGAACAACTTTTCTGGAGAAATACCTGCGGGATTTGGGGATATGCAGCACCTTTTTGCCATTTCTCTTTACAAGAACGGTTTTTCGGGGGAGTTTCCGCAAAATCTAGGCCGTTTTTCGCCCTTGAATAGCATCGACATATCCGAGAACAAGTTCTCTGGTGCATTCCCGAGATACCTGTGTCAAAATGGGAATTTGCAGAACTTGCTTGCTTTGGATAACGATTTTTCAGGGGAATTTCCGGACTCGTATGCCGGATGTAATCCTTTACAAAGATTGAGAGTCAATCAAAACCGGCTTAACGGGACTATTCCAGATGGAGTGTGGTCACTTGGTAATGTGCAAGTGATGGATTTCAGTGATAACTATTTCACCGGATGGATCTCACCGGGCATTGGAGATTCGAAGAATTTGAATGAGCTGATGCTGTCAAACAACGGATTCTCTGGTGTGATACCTAAAGAACTCGGACAACTTATGCTATTGGACCGGCTTATCTTGAATAGTAATAAATTCTCAGGGGAAATTCCTTCAGAACTTGGTGCTTTACAGCAGA
The DNA here is from genome assembly GCF_033568475.1 of Henckelia pumila. Classification (NCBI taxonomy): domain Eukaryota; kingdom Viridiplantae; phylum Streptophyta; class Magnoliopsida; order Lamiales; family Gesneriaceae; genus Henckelia; species Henckelia pumila. The sequence goes on from NC_133123.1 coordinate 137,052,921, forward strand.
TAAATTCTCTGCAGTTGGATGAAAACGAGCTCACCGGGACGATACCTCCAGAATTGGCCGACTGTCCTAGGCTTGTTAACATAAATCTTGCTGGGAATTTTCTTAGCGGTGAGATTCCCGATAGGTTCTCAAATATGGTCTCATTAAACTCTTTGAATCTTTCAAGAAACCTTCTCACCGGTTCAATTCCAAGAAACTTGGATAACCTAAAGTTATCATCTTTAGATCTGTCTAATAACCAGCTCTCAGGGACAGTTCAATCCGACTTATTGGCGGTTTCCGGTGATGAAGCGTTTCTTGGAAACAAAGGTCTTTGCGTTGATGACTGGAAAAACACAGGACAACTAACAAAACCGGACTTGGGCCTTTGTCATGGGAAAAGTGGCCACAAGAATTTCGTCAAAAGTAAACTGGTTATGTTATTTGTCATACTGTTTGCACTGGTGATTATATTAGTCGGTTTATTGCTTGTGAGTTACAAGAGCTTTAAGCAAAATGAGGCTGACATGGATAACAGAGTTGGTGCGGAGAAAGAAAAACGTTCAAGCTGGAAACTCGAGAGCTTTCAACAAGTGGAGTTCGAGGCAGATGAAATATGCAACTTGGAAGAGGATAATCTGATCGGGAGTGGAAGTTCCGGAAAAGTTTATCGACTGGATTTGAAGAAAGGCTGCGGAACAGTAGCCGTGAAGCAGCTATGGAAGGGAAATGGAGTGAAACTCATGGCAGCAGAGATGGAGATTCTTGGAAAGATAAGGCACAGGAACATACTAAAGCTATTAGCCTGTTTAACGAAAGAAGGTTCAAACTTCTTGGTTTTCGAGTATATGGAAAATGGCGACTTGTTTCAGGCACTTCACAGGGAAATCAAATTCGGCAGGCCAGAACTCGATTGGTTTCAAAGATACAGGATCGCTCTTGGCGCGGCAAAAGGAATCGCCTATCTTCATCACGATTATTCCCCACCTATAATCCATCGAGACATTAAAACCACCAACATATTGCTAGATGAGGATTATGAAGCCAAGATCGCTGATTTTGGTGTCGCGAAGGTAGCTGAGCTAGTTTCTCCCAAGGAGTCTAATGTCAGTTGTTTTGCAGGCACTCATGGCTACATTGCACCAGGCCAGTTGATTCACTTTAATTCTTGAAACCATACATATTAAAGTTCATATTTTACTGATTATTATTGTTCTTTTTCATATGCAGAGATGGCATATTCACTCAAAGCAACTGAGAAGATGGACATATACAGCTACGGTGTCGTGCTGCTAGAGCTCATTACCGGAAAAAGGCCGCTAGAGGAAGAATATGGAGAAGGGAAGGACTTAGTTTACTGGGTTTCGGCTCATTTAAACAATCGAGATAACGTACTGAAAATTCTTGATCCTAAGGTGGTGACTGAACTAGTTCAAGATAATATGATAAAGGTCTTAAAAATCGCCACTCTCTGCACCGCAAAGCTTCCAAACCTGAGGCCGAATATGAAGGAAGTGGTGAACATGCTCGTTGATGCCGAACCGTGCACCCTCAGGTCGCCGGACAGTTTCGAGAAATACGATGAGAAGCCCTTTCTGTCCTGTTGATTTGTTGATTTGTTTTGGTGTTCATGTAGATACATAGTAATGTGTGTTATTTATTCGGCTTATTGCATTTTATCAATCATAATGTGTGACTTCAGTCTTATTTCTTGCATCTGTAAATTTTGTTTAGATAAAATTCAGCAGGCAAAATTGTACCGCTTTAGGTAATTGTTATGTATAAATTTTTTAAAAAATAATTTTTGTTAAATCTTGCTATGTGATGTATAAATTCATTCTAGCTATGTTTAAGAATTTTTGATAAATTAATATAACTATTCAAAATAAATCCAGTTGACCGTATTTAGCCTTAGATTAACTTAGCCTTCGCTAGCAAAAAATAAATTAAATAATATATTATATGATAATTGCGGAAAGTACCTTATAAAATTATTAACTTACAATTATTAAAAATATTTTAATTTTTATATAAAGAATATTCAAATCCAAACGGATTCTATTTCTTGCAAAGATCACGCTAATGTATAAATATACATTTGAATTAAACTACAAAACTATCTTAAATGCAATTTGTAAGAATTTTCTAAATAAAGTTCATGAATAATTTTATAATTCCAAATCTACTTTGTAATATAATCTGTAATTCTTTTGTATGTATAACAATTTCCTTCTTGGTAATTGAGGTGAGCAAGAGTGCATGATCTATCTATTCACTGCTCAAAAGGTTGAGTTTGCCATATTCTAAGTAAAATTAAAATAAAAGAGTATCTACTAAGAAAAAGGTTTTGAAGAAATAATTTTGTGCAGTAAAATATTATGAAAAATATATTTCCCCATTAACTATCCAAATTCTCATTCCATTGCATCCATTTGTTAAGTTTTAATGTTTGTGCACTCACTTTTAATTTTTGATCATATTGGTCTAATTGTTTGAATGATGTTGAGCATTTAGTATTTTCCGATTTTTATCCGTGCGATCTCGAGTTTGGATCTGTAAGGACCCGATTTTACTATGTTAATAAATTTGTGTGTTAAAAATATATATTTATAAATATTCGGGTTATAGACTATTAAAATGCATATTTTATTTATCGAGCACACATGCGTTGAAATAACTCGAACCGAGTCAAAATTTAACCCCGAATAAATAAAATAAGACACATTAAACGACTACATATAATATGAAAATACATATGCTGATATATGAGATATACGATTCTCTCTCCTCAAATCCATCTTCTCCACCGCTTCTCTCGTCTGTTTCTTTTTCTTTTCATTTTAAAATTTTCCTATCGCTTCAAATCTTCGTATCTTTGCAGTTGGTAATCGATTTTCGAAAATAAATATAGTTCCGGAATTCTCGCGACGTAAGCTTTCTTTTGATACCAATTTCGTAAGGTTTCATCGTTGTCTCGAAAACTCGACTTCAACAACCGCCGTCCAGCCGCCGCCGTTTGCCACCGCCGATCGTCGCCGGAGTTTAGGGGTAGGTTGTGTTAGTTGTTTAACCCTTTAATTCCAAGCTTTGATGTTATTTTCAATAGCTAGGGTTTCGAATTTTGGGTATTTCGATTCAATTGACTTCCGATAATTGATATTTGATTTATTATTGGTTGTAGGTATTATATCGGAGTCGATTGAATGTATTGACTATTTTTCAGAAATTATTGGGGCAATATTTCGAATTTTCAGATTATTATAATTGGGGATTTTCGAATTTTAGTGTTGATTATTCATTAATGGAGTGTTTAGATGCTCTAGAAAATATAAATGCGAATTTTCAAAATTTGTAGGAATTTTCGGAAAAATTCAAATTGTTTTAATTTCAGTATTTTGATGTTTTAGAGTCGTATATTCGATATTTGGTCATTGATAGGATGTTTTAATATGAAATATGAATTTTAGGATTTATGAGCAATTTTTCTGGAATTACAGATTCTGAAAATTTGGGATTGGAATATCCAAGAAATACTTGAGATATTTCCGTGGTAAATTAAGTGTTGGTTGAGGTACGTATGAGTTGCTTATATTACGACGCCTATAATGACATGTAATGATATTTAATATTTTGTAATGAGTGCTAACGTGCTTTATGTGCTTATGTGGATTATATGATTGCATTCACTCATTTACAATTTTTCATAGCACGTTGAGCCTTGACTCCTTTGATTGCTATTGATATTGATCTCTTGAGATGTATTGAGTCATCGATGGAGCGAGTGACATTATTTAGTGCACTCCTGAGTTAGCACGAGACCGAGAGGGTAGCAACCGTGCTCTCGATGCTACGTACGACACTCCTGATGACAGCATGAGGCCGGACGGGTAGCTCCTGTCGCCCTCGATGCTACGTGTGTGGATTAGCAGTGATGATTCGAGGTCTGCTGCGTTTTTGGCACGGGTGGCCACTGAGATTATTGTGATACGATTATTTGGACTCCATTTGGTATCCCTTATTCTATTGATACCTGTCACGCATTGCATTGCATTGCATGTCATTGCATTGTACTTGATTTTATTCATGTCATTTATATTTGTCGTAATTTTTCTAGTTCGTTGTGCTGGGGTCCGACCCCTGTTTTATTTTTATGCTGTGATTGTTTGTGATTCTATAGCAGGTTATCCAAGGGGATTTGACGCATTTGGTGGAGCGTCATCTAGTGGTACCTAGTGAGTCGAGCGTGGAGTCGAGTTCTCAGATATATGTATATATCAGTTTAGCGAGTTTTATATTTTCCGGGGTGATGCCCTGTGTATCTGTATCGATAGTTTTGGACTTTGTTTTGGATTGTTATTTGTGTGATCGAGCCTTGCCGGCTCTGCATGTGTTTAGTCCTGGCCAGTGCGGCTATAGGTTTGTAAATTGGAGTTGTGACTCTATTTTCGAGTATATATTGTTGGTTGTGTTATACAGGTTTTTGGGATGTCCTATTTACGAATAGGTCATGCTGAATTTTTTGTAGGCCCAAAACGCAAATTTTTAACTCGTTTCGCTGTTTACATTAATTAATCCTGGTTGTTTGCTCATTAAATATTAAATCAGGACACGGACCCTTTCATTTGGTATCAGAGCATAAACTGGGATATGCTCGAATTAGAGTTTAGGATACTCGAGTTTAGACACTAACAAAATGGTTGCGTATGTGTGTGACTACTTGTTCTTACGTGACTTACTTGTTGTGTTGATTATTTGAACTTATCTGATAGAACTAGTAGTTCTTGGCTTTAGAACTTAGTTTATGAATTCTCTTTAGAACTCTCAGTTCCTATCATAGTTTTCTGTTCGTTACATTCTTTCTGCCTGTATTTAAATCCTTGTGTCTTGTAGAATGGCACCAGAAGGAAGAGGTAGAAAAGGAAAGGAAGTTGTAGAAGAGTCTGCAGCCAAAAATATTAGAAATCTTGATATTGTCAGGGGAAGACGTTGTCGACCAGCTGTTCAGCCTCCGAAAGATGTGGAATTAGAGGTGGAACAACAGCCACAGGTAAATCCTGACAAGGGAAAAGCTGTCCAGGCTGAGGCTGATCCAGTGACCCAATTGACTGAGAAAATGGGAGGAATACGATTAATAATTTCTCAATTTCAGGAGTTGCATCCTCAAAAGTTCTTTGGCAATGAAGGAAGTGAGAAAACTGCTAGTTGGTTGAAAAGTCTCAATAATATGTTTAATGGACTAGAGTATCCTGATGAAATTCGATTGAAGTTAGTTCCATTTCAACTTAAAGATCGAGCGCAACTTTGGTGGGAAACGACGACAGAAACACTTTCTGCTTCTGGTGAAAAGATTACATGGGAAGTATTTCGTACTCAATTTGCACAGGAATATGCACCACCATCATACTATTCTGCTAAGGAAGATGAATTTAATCTGTTGGTGCAAGGCAATAAATCTGTTGCTGAATATGCTTCTCAGTTTTCTGCTCTTCTGCCTTATGTCCCACACGTTGCAAAGAATGATCGGTCAAAGCTTTCACACTTTCTGAAGGGGCTTACACGAACTATCCACACGTTGGTAACTACTGGAGCTCCATCAACTTATATGAAAGCCGTAGAAAAGGCAAAAAAGATTGAAGCAAGTCTACTCAGGGGTGAACCACAATCAATTCCAGCATCTATTCCTCAAGGAGCTGGAAGCAGTTCACAGACACCGATGGGTTTACCTCCATATCAGCCTACTCAGTCTTCTCAGCAAGCGAAGAAGTCTTGGTTTAAACTGCGAGAAAAACAATTTAAAAAGAAACAGCAGTTCAGTTCATCGAGTTCCAGTGGTAGTCGTGGTGGAAGTTCAGTTGGATCGACTAGTAGAGTGTACTGTGATTGATATGGTGGTAACCATTTGAGTGCACATTGTACAGGATTTTCAGGGACTTGTTTTATCTGTGGTCAGGTTGGACATTTGGCCAGAGCGTGTCCAAATGCGGGAAGACAACAGTCTCAACCACAACAGTTTGGTCAGTTTCCTGGAAGACCATCGTTCAGGCCATATGCTCATGTACTGCAATTTTCTCCTACACAGCCTTATGTTCCGATACAGTCAACTCAACAGCCTAGGTATCCATCTCCTCAGAGTCAGCAGCGTTTTCCAGGGCCACAGTAGGCACAAGTGCATGCCATGACTCAGGATCAGGCACAAGATGCACCTGGGGGAGTTATTGCAGGTATTTGTTATATTTTTTAGTATCCTGGACGTATCTTGATAGACACAGGAGAATCTCATTCATTTTTATCTGTTACATTTGCTGATGAGCATGAGATTGCTTTTTACTCCGTTATTGGATACTGTGTCTGTTGCTACTCCTGCTGGTGTTTTCTTGATGTCTAATGAGATAGTTTTGAATTGTGTGATTAGATTTGAGGATAAGATCATGATAACCAATCTAATCAAACTAGCTATGTCTGATTTTGACTATATCTTGGGTATGGATACACTGATGAATTATAGAGCTACTGTTGATTGTTTCCATGGAAGTGTGAGATTTAGACCGTATTATGGCAATAAATGGAATTTTTATGATACTGATTCACAGACTCGCATTCCATTAGTATCGGCAATGGAAATTTTTAGATTATTGTCGATAGGAAATGAAGGATTAATGATTTATGCTCTTGATGTGACGAAGGAGGAGAAATTGAAAGTTTTAGATATTTCTGTCGTCAAGGATTTTTCTGATGTATTTCCTGATGAGATTCCGGGTTTTCCGTCTCAGAGGGAAATAGATCTGAGCATTGAGTTGATGCCAGGGACAAGTCCTATTTTCCGAGCCCCATATCGATTAGCTCCAGCAGAATTGAAAGAACTTAAGACGCAATTGCAAGATTTGCTGGAAAAAGGTTATATTAGACCAAGTGTGTCGCCTTGGGGTGCTTCAGTCTTGTTTGTGAAGAAGAAAGACGGAACTATGAGAATGTGCATCGATTATCGGCAATTGAACCAGGCTACTGTGAAGAATAAGTATCATTTGTCACGAATTGATGACTTGTTTGATCAGTTGCAGGGTACATCTGTGTATTCTAAAATTAATCTTCGTTCCGGATATCATCAACTTAGAGTTCGAGAGGAAGATGTTCCCAAGACAGCATTTCGAATGCGTTACGGACATTATGAATTCTTAGTTGTGCCTTTCGGGTTGACTAATGCTCCAGCGGTTTTTATGGATTTAATGAATCGTGTGTTTCGAGAATTTATAGATCGATTTTTTATCGTGTTTATTGATGACATTTTGATTTATTCTAAATCAAGGAAGGAGCATAAAGAACATTTGACATTAGTTCTGCAGAAACTCAGAACATCACAATTATATGCTAAGTTTTCTAAGTGCGAGTTCTGGTTGGATAGAGTATTATTTCTAGGACATGTGATATCAGCACAAGGGGTATCTGTCGATCCTAGTAAAGTTGAAGTTGTTCTTAATTGGTCTAGACCAACCCATGTCTCTGAGATTCGTAGCTTTTTGGGTCTGGCTGGATATTACAGGCGTTTTATTAAGGGATTTTCTAGCATAGCAAGACCTATGACGATATTGACTCAAAAAGATCGACGTTTTGTGTGGACTGAGGAATGTGATGCTAGTTTTCAGACTTTGAAAGAAAAATTGACTACGGCTCCAGTACTAGCATTACCTTCAGGCTCAGGTGGATTTGTTGTATGTACAGATGCTTCTTTGAATGGACTGGGTTGTGTTTTGATGCAAAATGTACGCGTGATTGCGTATGCATCTCGTCAATTGAAACCACATGAGACTCATTATCCAGTTCATGATTTAGAATTGGCTGCCATTGTGCATGCATTGAAAATATGACATCATTATCTGTACGGTGAACAGTTTGTGATTTATTCCGTTCATAAGAGTCTGAAATATTTATTCACACAGTCTGATTTGAATATGAGACAACGTCGATGGTTGGAACTGCTTAAGGATTTTGACTGTGATATTCAATACCAGCCAGGATGTAGTAGCCCGTAACCAAAATCAGTAATTAAAGAATTAATCATAATTACTTGGATAGAGTTCGGAAGCTCCGAAGGTGAGTTCGGAAGTTCCGAACAGGATCGGAAGCTCCGATGCAGGATCGGAAACTCCGATAGTATTTCGTCAGGCATGACGTGTGGCAAGATCAGAAGCTCCGATCAGGATCGGAAGCTCCGATCACCCCTATCCGAAGTCAACAAGTGATATTTTGACACGTGGTAGATCAGGATCTTTGGAAGCTCCGATGGCAGGATCGGACGTTTCGATCGAGGTTCGGACGTTCCGATCGAGGATCGGAGGTTCCGATCGTTGTCTATAAATAGAAGGTCGAGAATTCATTTTCAATTGCCAATTCCGGATTTCCTCTCTACTCTAGTCATATTCGAGTTGTTCTAGCCTTCCTAGGCTTGACCCGGGAGTCGTCAAAGTGTTCGATAGTCGTAGCGGAGTTGTGCCCAAGTTCTGGAGGCATCAACATCAAAGGGCTAACGACGAACGAAGGTATAGCTTTTGCTTCCTATAAATATTTAGGAGTATGCAATAGCTTAGTTAAGGCTTTTAGAGCGCTTTAATGATAGTAGTATCATTTGACAGTGTAGAGCAGACTATAGGCGTGGACCTAGAGTTGGTAGAGCTTGCACTGATTTGAGGTACGGAAGTACTGCTCGAGATATCCTGACTGAGTATGCATGTATTATGTGACTGCATGGTTTATATGTCATTGAATTATGCTGCATTCATTTGCATACTGAGTTATCTCCTTCGAGATGTCTGTTAGTAGGGTTTTTTCCTATCCTGTTAGTGGTTGGACTTCCATCGATTTGGGTTCGGCATATCCACTTATATTATGGTATGGGAGCCACCTCCTGAAGCGACGGCACAACGTGCTACATACCAGGGCCCGGTCTGTCTCTGTTATCTGATCCTTGACCTCGAGTTTATAGGGAGTTCACTTTGCATGCATGTATACTCATACTCTCGTACTGAGCGTTTTATACTCACGTCTCGTACTCTGTGTTTCTGGACACCCTATTCCATGGGGCAGGTTTGCGATTGGACGAGGCTGGGGGATCCAAGAGAGGCTAGGCAGTGGTTGGGCAGCTGGAGCTTCATCTAGGTTTTATTTATGTTATTTTGGGTTGATACAGCTATTCGATTTGGTTGTATAATATTTGGATAAATTGCAGATTCCTTTCATTGGGATTGTATTTATTTATGGTTTCCGCAAGTTTATTCTGATATCTGTTTTATTAAGTTAATTGCATGCCTAAGTTCTGTTTAGTAGGTGATCCGGGTAAGGGTCACTACATTTATGGTATCAGAGCATGCATAGTATTCTTGGGATTTAGACTCTGCATAAGGTAACCGTGAGGTACTTTTGTAGATGGCAGATCGTGACGACCAGAGTTCTCATGGCAGTATTGGTGGGCGTTGGGGTGATGCCGACCGGGAGCCTCGTCGAGAACGGCGTCATCGTCATCATGACGACGAGCGTTTCACTGTGCGTCGATTCTTAGCTATGGGTCCTAAGCCCTTAGTTGGAGGTGAGTCTCTGGAGGATGCAGAGAACTGGTTAGACCGCATGGAGATGACTTTTCAGACTTTTCAATGCACCGAGGAGCAGAAGATGGAGACCCTGGGTTATCTTCTGGATGGACGTGCGCGCAGGTGGTGGAGGTTTATTTCTGCACCTTTTGTTGCGGCGAGAGGAGTGGCCACCTGGGCCGAGTTCCGCACAGCTTTTCAGAAGCTGTATTTTCCTCCTGCACTCCGTCAGTCGAAGGCAGGCAAGCTTCTGAGTCTGCGACAGGGAGCCATGTCTATTGATGAGTATCAGCAGAAGTTCTTTGGTCTGCTATCCTATTGCCCCAAGATTGCTGACAGCTCTGGGATGAAGTATAATCTGTTCCTTCAGGGCCTTAACCCTGAGATCCATGACCGTGTGGCGGTTGGCGACGACATGTCCTACGAGGGTTTGGTGAGCCGTTGTCACCAGGCGAAGGACAGCATTCGGCGGAACAGGTCTTTCCCCGTGCCCAAACTTTTAAGAAGTCTGGATCTACTTCTTCTTCCTCTGGCTCTGCTGGTGTTGTCCGTTTCGGTAAGAAGGACAAGTGTGATCACTGTAGGAAGAACCATCCATCCGACAAGTGCCGTAGAGCTTCTGGAGCTTGTTTCCGTTGTGGAGAGACTGGTCATATCCGGAGAGATTGTCCACTATCTGGGGGAGGCGGTTCTGGTTCTGGTTCAGGATCTGGTTCTCAGGCCACCGTTCAGCAGAGGTCGCAGGGACAGCCTGCTGGGAGTTCTCATTTGAGGCCACGAGCTTCTGGCCAGGTGTTTGCCCTGAGACATGATCAGGCAGTGGAGGAGAATGAGAAAGTCATCGCAGGTATATTTCTGCTTTATGGTATACCTGCTCTTGTACTTATTGACACTGGTGCATCTCATTCCTTCATTTCTGCATGTTTTGTTAAGAGGCATAAGTTACCATGCATTGCACTAGATGTAGTGATGTATGTTTCTACTCCGACGGGCCAATCTGCTTTGGCTAAGCGTCTAGTGATGGGTTGCCCTTTAGAGTTCGAAGGGAACATTCTGTTAGCGAATCTCATGGTCATGGCGATGGACGACTTTGATTGCATTCTGGGAATAGATATGTTGACTACCTATCGAGCTTTAGTGGACTGCTATCAGAGATTAGTACGCTTTCATCCGGAGGGGAGTGAGAGCTGGTTTTTCTATGGTGAGGGAGCACGACCTCCGATGCCTTTGGTATCAGCTTTGAGAGCCTGTCGAGCTCTAGAGTCTGGTGGGGAAGGCTACCTTATCTATGCAGTTGATTTGTCCGCTGAGAGCATTGGGATAGAGAGCATTCCTGTTGTGGATGAATTCCCAGATGTATTTCCTGATGAGATTCCGGGTTTTACTCATGTTAGGAAAGTCGAGTTTGGCATAGAGTTGATGCCGGATACTTTGCCTATTTCTCGAGCACCGTATCGTCTGGCTCCGTCAGAGATGCGTGAGTTGAAGAATCAGCTACAGGATCTTTTGGACAATGGGTACATTCGTCCTAGTGTATCTCCTTGGGGAGCTCCTGTTCTCTTTGTAAAGAAGAAGGATGGGTCGATGCGGTTGTGCATTGACTATCGGCAGCTGAATCGAGTCACTGTGAAGAACAAGTATCCGTTGCCTCGTATTGATGACTTGTTTGATCAGTTGCAGGGCACGTCAGTTTAATCCAAGATTGACTTGAGATCTGGGTATCATCAGTTGAGAGTCCGTGATCAGGACGTAGCCAAGACTGCATTCCGTACTCGCTATGGGCATAACGAGTTTCTAGTGATGCCATTTGGCTTGACTAATGCGCCGGCTATATTCATGGATCTGATGAACCGTGTTTTTAGGTAGTATTTGGACAAGTTTGTTGTGGTCTTCATTGATGACATCTTGGTGTATTCGCGTAATATGGAAGAGCATGTTTCTCACTTGCGGTTGGTACTACAGACTCTTCGGGATGAGCAGTTGTATGCCAAGCTGAGCAAGTGTGAGTTCTGGATGGATCGAGTGGTCTTTCTTGGCCATATCATATCCAGGGAAGGGATTTCTGTTGATCCAAGCAAGATTAAAGCGGTACTTAATTGGTCGCGTCCGACGACAGTTGCTGAGATCCGTAGTTTTCTGGGTCTAGCAGGGTATTATCGTCACTTCATTCTGAACTTCTCTCAACTAGCTCGACCTTTGACGCAGCTTACCCGCAAGGGTGTGGATTTCGAGTGGTCCTCCGAGTGAGGAGAATTTCTGTGAGCTTCGACGACGGTTGACTTCTGCGCCGGTGTTGGCATTACCGTCAGGATCTGGAGGGTATGTGTATACACTGATGCTTCCCTTCAGGGGTTAGGTTGTATTCTGACTCAGAATGGGCATGTGATCGCATACGCTTCTAGACAACTGAAGCTTCACGAAAACAACTATCCAGTCCATGATTTGGAATTGGCAGCCATTGTGTTCGCTTTGAAGATCTGGCGTCATTATCTGTATGGCAAAAAATTTGAGATCTTCACCGACCATAAGAGTCTCAAATATTTGTTCACTCAGGCGGAGTTGAACATGAGGCAGAGACGTTGGATGGACTTGCTTAAGGACTATGATTGCGAGATTAAGTACCATCCGGGAGCTGCTAATCTCACCGCTGATGCTTTGAGTCACAAGGTGCGACTATCCGCACTTCAGACTTGTTCGATGTCTAGTGCGATCGGTGACTGTTGTACTTCGGGATATACCTTCAAGCATAAGAAAGGTATGCAGAGTATCCAGATGTTTGCGATATTATCTGAGCCAGCTTTGTATTCGCGGATTCGAGATGCTCAGATGTCTGATTCAAAGACCCAGCGTTTAGCTCGTCTAGCTAACGAGGGTAGCTCATCTGGATTTCACTATCAATCAGATGGCTTTCTGTGTTTGTCTGGTAGGCTTGTGATTCCGCAGGATGAAGAGTTGCGAGAGGAGATTTTGTCTCAGGTGCATCGCACTAAGTTGAGTATTCATCCTGGGAGCAACAAGATGTACAAGGATATACGTACTCGTTTCTGGTGGAAGGGTATGAAACGCAGTGTTTATCAGTTTATTTCGAGATGTTTGGTGTGTCAACAGGTCAAAGCAGAGCACCGACGACCTGGAGGATTGCTTCACAGTCTGCCTATTCCTGAATGGAAATGGGAGTTTATCACAATGGACTTTGTGACCCATTTGCCGGTATCCCCGAGGAACTGTGATGCTATCTGGGTTGTGGTGGACCGACTCACCAAGTTAGCGCATTTCATTGCCTATAGTCGAGAGTACAATGTGGATCGTATGACTCGGTTGTACATTCAGGAGATCATTCGACTTCATGGAATGTCTGTGAGCATTGTCAGCGATCGGGACACCAGGTTCACTTCTAGATTCTGGGGGAGTGTTCAGCGTGCGATGGGTACTACTCTCAGTTTGAGTACTGCCTATCATCCGGAGACTGATGGTCAGTCAGAGCGCACTATCCGTACTTTGGAGGATATGCTTAGAGCGTGCGTCATGGATTTTGGTTCAGCCTGGTAGGATCATTTGCCGTTGATCGAGTTCGCGTACAACAACAACTATCACACTAGTATTGGGATGGCACCTTTTGAGGCGTTGTACGGGCGACGTTATCGTACTCCACTCTTTTGGGAAGAAGTGGGGGAGAGACAGGCTTAGGGACTGGAGTTTATTCAGTAGGCGATAGACATTGCTGATCAGATCAAGAAACGGATTAAGACTGCACAGGATCGTCAGGCCAGCTATGCTAATATCAAGCGTAGGCCTTTGCAGTTTGATGTCGGGGTGAAAGTGTTTCTGAGAGTGTCACCTTTCCGCAAGATTCTCAGATTTGGCCTTAAGGGCAAGTTATCTCCCAGGTTTATTGGTCCGTTTGAGATCTTGGAGAGCATTGGCGATTTGGCTTATCGACTAGCTTTGCCACCGCATCTATCCAGTATTCACGATGTGTTCCACGTATCTATGTTGCGATGGTATGTGGCAGATGAATCTCATATTCTGCAGCGGTCTGAGGTTCAGGTGAACAAGGATTTGACCTATGTTGAGAAACCTATTCGTATCCTGGATTATAAGGATAAGGTTTTACGGAACAAAGTCATTCCTCTGGTTTTAGTTCAGTGGCAGTACCGAGACACTGAAGAAGCTACTTGGGAGCTTGAGGACAGGATGCGTGAAGACCATCCTGAGTTGTTTTGATTTCATTCTTAAGTTGTATTCAGTTACAAACTCTGTAAATGTTTGATTTGAATAAAGAATGTTTCTGAATTCTATATTTCATTCAGTACTTAAGATCTGATTTCGGGGACGAAATATCTTAAGTGGGGGAGAATGTAGTAGCCCGTAACCAAAATCAGTAATTAAGGAATTAATCATAATTACTTGGATAGAGTTCGGAAGCTCCGAAGGTGAGTTCGGAAGTTGCGAACAGGATCGGAAGCTCCGATGCAGGATCGGAAGCTCCGATGGTATTTCTTCAGGCATGAAGTGCGGCAAGATCGGAAGCTCCGATCACCCCTATCCAAAGTCAACAAGTGATATTTTGACACGTGACAGATCAGGATCTTCGGAAGCTCCGATGGCAGGATCGGACGTTCCGATCGAGGATCGGAGGTTTCGATCGTTGTCTATAAATAGAAGGCCGAGAATTCATTTTCAATTGCCAATTCCGGATTTCCTCTCTACTCTAGTCGTATTCGAGTTGTTCTAGCCTTCCTAGGCTTGACCCGGGAGTCATCAAGGTGTTCGATAGTCGTAGCGGAGTTGTGCCCAAGTTCTGGAGGCATCGACATCAAAGGGCTAACGACGGACGAAGGTATAGCTTTTGCTTCCTATAAATATTTAGGAGTATGCAATAGCTTAGTTAAGGCTTTTAGAGCACTTTAATGATAGTAGTATCATTTGGCAGTGTAGAGCAGACTATAGGCGTGGACCTAGAGTTGGTAGAGCTTGCACTGATTTGAGGTATGGAAGTACTGTTCGAGATATCCTGACTGAGTATGCATGTATTATGTGACTGCATGGTTTATATGTCATTGAATTATGCTGCATTCATTTGCATACTGAGCTATCTCCTTCGAGATGTCTGTTAGTAGGGTTTTTTCCTATCCTGTTAGTGGTTGGACTTCCATCGATTTGGATCCGGCATATCCACTTGTATTATGGTATGGGAGCCACCTCCTAAAGCGACGGCACAACGTGCTACATACCAGGGCCCGGTCTGTCTCTGTTATCTGATCCTTGACCTCGAGTTTATAGGGAGTTCACTTTGCATGCATGTATACTCATACTCTCGTACTGAGCATTTTATGCTCACGTCTCGTACTCTGTGTTTCTGTACACCCTATTCCATGGGGCAGGTTTGCGATTGGACGAGGCTGGGGGATCCAAGAGAGGCTAGGCAGTGGTTGGCCAGCTGGAGCTTCGTCTAGGTTTTATTTCTGTTGTTTTGGGTTGATACAGCTATTCGATTTGGTTGTATAATATTTGTATAAATTGCAGATTCCTTTCATTGGAATTGTATTTATTTATGGTTTCCGCAAGTTTATTCTGATATCTGTTTTATTAAGTTAATTGCATGCCTAAGTTTTGTTTAGTAGGTGATCCGGGTAAGGGTCACTACACAGGAATCAAGTTGCAAATGCTTTGAGTAGAAAAGTTCATACTAAGATGTTGACATCTTTAACTATTTCTAAACTTTATGAGCATTTGGGAACTTCAGGATGGACTTATCGAGCTAAAGGTAATCATTTCATAGTTTCAACTATTCAAGTTGAACCACGAATAATTTCGAAAATCAAAGCAGCGCAGAAGACTGATCCATACATTTATCACTTGAAAGAATTAACTCCAGCAAGTCAGTCAGTCAGGAAAATTCATTGTTGCTTCTGATGAATGTTTGCGTTATAATTGTAGACTTGTGGTTCCGAATTTGATAGATTTGAAAGAAGAGATACTACGAGAAGCTCATTGTAGTCGACATAGTATACATCCTGGAATTCGAAAGATGTATCATATCTTGAAAGCCCATTATTGGTGGGAAGGTATGAAGAAAGATATTTCTGACTTTGTGGCTAAGTGTTTGACGTGTCAACAAGTGAAAGCTGAAAGAATGAGACCAGGTGGTATGTTACTTAGTCTTGAAGTACCACAGTGGAATTGGGAACACATTACTATGGATTTCGTGACACACCTACCTCGATCTAATCGTGGTTGTGATGCCATTTGGGTTATTGTGGATAGATTGTCTAAATCTGCCCATTTTATTCCATATGATCGTACTTGGACATATACGAAAATGGAAAAAATGTACATTGATCAGATAGTGCGATTGCATGGTGTGCCAGTTACTATAGTATCAGACCGTGATCCCAGATTTACTTCTAAGTTTTGGTCTAGTTTGCAATCAGCTTTGGGTTCTAAATTGGCCATGAGTACTGCCTATCATCCACAGACAGATGGTCAATCTGAAAGAACTATTCAGACGCTTGAAGATTTATTACGAGCTGTTGTGATGGATTTCAGTGGTGGTTGGCAAGAATCTTTAGTTATGGTGGAATGGAGTAGACATGGGAGAGAAGAAGCTACGTGGGAATTGGAGTCTAGAATGCGTTAAGAATGACCTCATTTGTTTGATAATGTGATGAATTATGCCATGTACTCCGATTTTCCTGTGTACTATCAGTGATAGATGTTTAATCTCTTTGTATATAAGTTTGATGTGTGTTAATTTCGAGGACAGAATTTTCTTTTTAAAGGGGGAGAAATGTAAGGACCCGATTTTACTATGTTAATTAATTTGTGTGTTAAAAATATGTATTTATAAATATCGGGTTATAGACGATATTAAAATGCATATTTTATTTATCGAGCACACATGAGTTGAAATAACTCGAACCGGGTCAAGATTTAACCCCGAATGAATAAAATAAGACACACTTTAAACGACTACATATAATATGGAAATACATATGCTGATATATGAGATATACGATTCTCTCTCCTCAAACCCATTTTCTCCACGGCTTCTCTCGTCTGTTTCTTTTTTTTTTTTTCATTTCAAAATTTTCCTATCGCTTCAAATCTTCGTATCTTTGTCGTCGGTAATCGATTTTCGAAAATAAATATAGTTCCGGAATCCTCGCGACGTAAACTTTCTTTTGATACCAATTTCGTAAGGTTTCGTTGTTGTCTCGAAAACTCGACTTCAACAACCGCCGTCCAGCCGCCGCCGTTTGCCACCGCCGATCGTCGCCGGAGTTTAGGGGTAGGTTGTGTTAGTTGTTTAACCCTTTAATTCCAAGCTTTGAGGTTATTTTCAGTAGCTAGGGTTTTGAATTTTGGGTATTTCGATTCAATTGACTTCCGATAATTGATATTTGATTTATTATTGGTTGTAGGTATTATATCGGAGTCGATTGAAGGTATTGACTATTTTTCAGAAATTATTGGGGCAATATTTCGAATTTACAGATTATTATAATTGGGAATTTTTGAATTTTAGTGTTGATTATTCATTAATGGAGTGTTTAGATGCTCTAGAAAATATAAATGCGAATTTTTGAAATTTGTAGGAATTTTCGGAAAAATTCAGATTGTTTTAATTTTAGTATTTCGACGTTTTAGAGTCGTATATTCGATATTTGGTCATTGATAGGATGTTTTAATATGAAATATGAATTTTAGGATTTATGAGCAATTTTTATGAAATTACAGATTCTGAAAATTTGGGATTGGAATATCCGAGAAATACTTGAGATATTTTCGTGGTAAATTAAGTGTTGGTTGAGGTACGTATGAGCTGCTTATATTACGACGCCTATAATGGCATGTAATGATATTTAATATTTTGTAATGAGTGATAACGTGCTTTATGTGCTTATGTGGATTATATGATTGCATTCACTCATTTACAATTTTTCATAGCACGTTGAGCCTTGACTCCTTTGATTGCTATTGATATTGATCTCTTGATATGTATTGAGTCATCGATGGAGCGAGTGACATTATTTAGTGCACTCCTGAGTTAGCACGAGACCGAGCGGGTAGCAACCGTGCTCTCGATGCTACGTACGACACTCCTGATGACAGCATGAGGCCGGACGGGTAGCTCCTGTCGCCCTCGATGCTACGTGTGTGGATTAGCAGTGATGATTCGAGGTCTGCTGCGTTTTTGGCACGGGTGGCCACTGAGATTATTGTGATACGATTATTTGGACTCCGTTTGGTATCCCTTATTCTATTGATACCTGTCACGCATTGCATTGCATGTCATTGCATTGTACTTGATTTTATTCATGTCAGTTATATTTGTCGTAATTTTTTTAGTTCGTCGTACTGGGTTCCGACCCCTGTTTTCTTTTTATGCTGTGGTTGTTTGTGATTCCATAGCAGGTTATCCAGAGGGATTTGACGCATCTGGTGGAGCGTCATCTAGTGGTACCTAGTGAGTCGAGCGTGGAGTCGAGTTCCCAGATATATGTATATATCAGTTTAGCGAGTTTTATATTTGTCGGGGTGATGCCCTGTGTATCTGTATCGATAGTTTTGGACTTTGTTTTGGATTGTTATTTGTGTGATCGAGCCTTGCCGGCTCTGCATGTGTTTAGTCCTGGCCAGTGCGGCTATAGGTTTGTAAATTGGTGTTGTGACTCTATTTTCGAGTATATATTGTTGGTTGTGTTATACAGGTTTTTGGGATGTCCTATTTATGAATAGGTCATGCCGAATTTTCTGTAGGCCCAAAACGCAAATTTTTAACTCGTTTTCGCTGTTTACATTAATTAATCCTGGTTGTTTGCTCATTAAATATTAAATCAGGACACGAGCCCTTTCAGGATCAGTTCATGCTGCTACCCGAAGGGCAATCTAATGGACCAGATTTCTTTGCATATCAATTGATTTGATCTACAAATTAAGATGATATGGGCCATTGATGGCTGGCTCAAGGAAGTATCCTGAAGCCAGCAAATAAATAAATAATCAAGGGCGGAGCTAGGAATTTGATTGAGTGTAGACATAATAATAATAATAACGCAAAAAAAAATTAATCGAGAACCATAAATAATTTGTGTGTCTTTGTTCGAACACAAACTACATACGATTGGAAGTACATTTACTTTATGAAAAACGTCAAAAAAATGACAAAAAACATTGCATATATAATCCGTAATCAAAAGAAAATTTGTAGAAGATGTACACCACATTCGAAAAAATAAGCATGAATTATATTTACTCCTAATTACAAAAAGAGCACAAAGTCTAAAAATAATTTAATAATCGACCAACATTAAAGGAAAAAAATAGACCTGAAATTTGGTGAAATTGTGGGATTTGTTAAGAATTTGAAATATGAAATTATACAAGTAAATATGAATTGTAATGATTGTTAATAGAAATTCAAAACGCGTGACAGTTGTGACTCTTGAGAAAAATACATTGTACAAACTGTGTAGATGAAGTAAAAAATTTAATCTAAGATTTGGGTCTAAAAATTTATTTTAAAAAAATAATCATTATTTTTTTGTGGTTTAGTGTGAACAGTTCAACATATAAATAATAGCATATAAAAATATAAAATTTGAATCTACAAATTGTACATAATATATAGATCCATTCTGCCAGCTGGCGCCCACATAATATTTTTTTTTTAACTAATTGGGCAAAAGTAATGGCAGCCGGGCTTTCTCTTCCTTCGCCGGCCCGACAAAAACCATGTCCGCCTTTCCCACCTTCATCAGCTTCTCACCACCACCACCGCCACCACACCATTTCTCCGACCACCGTCAGCTTTTGTTCCTTCAAATCAACAGTTATCGAGTCAACCCTTGAATTGAATTCCTTAATTTTAATAACCAAACAAACAGAGTAATTAAAATCCAGTGATGTTTTCAAGAGTTTAGATCTGGAGTCCGGATTCATGCTGCTGGCAACAGAAATTCCAACAAATGAAATATGGTGGATCGATTATCGGGGCTGAACATGAACACAAATAATGGAAATAGAAGATGGGTGGGTGGGTCAGTTGGTCGGAGAGAAGGTATGTGGGAATCGGGGGAAAAAAGGTAGAGAAAACACAAAAATTTAATCAAGAAAAAATGAAATTAGTCAAGAACTTAAAGGTTGAGTCGCGGCGACGGAGCGTTTCGAGAAAAGAAAATAGCGAAGAAGCTATGCGTTGGGATCTCAGAGAAGACAACTTCTACATCTGGGCTGCAATATTTGGCCCAATAAACTAAAAAAAAAAAGAAAAAAAATTATGTGGACACCAATGATCCAGTCTGGTTTGGGTACTTGTCTGAACGAAAAATACAAGAAACTAACATTTACGAACAAATTCTTGCTAGCTGGTTGATTGAAGTGGAGGTCCACGCATTTGTCTCTATAAAAATAAAAATTGGGAGGAGTACACATTAGTCTTATTGTTGTGTTCACAAATTAAAATTTGAAAAAATGGCTGAAAATAAGAGCAAAATACTCCTCTTCGGAGGGAGTGGATACATTGGCAGACACATGGTGAGGGCAAGCATCAAACTAGGACATCCCACTTACGTTTACTCTAGGCCTCATTCCGACCACTCCCAAGTGCTCAATGAGCTTCAGTCCTTTGGAGCTATCATAGTGAAAGTATACATGCATCTATATCTACAATCTTTTATTTTATTTATTACTCTTATTAAATCTTGATTACCTGATGGCGCGATTTCGGCACGTGTTTAGGGACAACTTGACGATCATGTCAAGCTTGTCTCAGCGCTTAGGGAAGTCGACGTGGTGATCTCTGCGCTAGCTTATCCTCAAGTTCTTGACCAAATCAATATCATCGAGGCTATTAAAGTCGCTGGTAATATCAAGGTACTTAGTATTAATTAGATATTTCTTGAATTTCAGAGCTGATCTTTTTTAGATTATGAAAATGTATGTTTACATGGAAACTTTTAATATATAAGTGTCATGTCACGCGGGTTCTTAATACATTTCCTGATTCTTAGAGATTTCTACCATCGGATTTTGGGTGCGAAGAAGATAGGATCATAAGCGTGCTGCCACCATTTCAAGCGTTTCTCGACAAGAAGAAGAGAGTTCGGAGGGCCATAGAAGAAGCAAATATACCTTACACATACGTGTCTGCAAATTGCTTTGGTGCATACTTTGTTAATTATTTGCTCCGCCCCTACGAGCAAAACCAAGAGATTACTGTGTATGGCACTGGTGAGGCTAAGGGTACGTACGTGCGTGTAACACTCAACTTATTAAACTTCAAATTCTTATAATTTCACATTTTACTTCATCTTATATTATATGCCTTTGTATTGTTTTCTATTTGCTGCATGCTGTACGTAGCTGTGCTTAATTATGAAGAAGATATCGGGATTTATACTATTAAAGTGGCAACCGATCCAAAAGCATGCAATCGGGTGGTGATATTCAGGCCAAGAACCAACATGATATCACAGCTCGAATTGATTGCTCTGTGGGAGAAGAAAACAGGCAGGAGTTTTAGCAAGATTCACGTACCAGAACAAGAACTCGTGACACTTTCAAACAGTTAGATTCCCTAGCATGTTTAAATGATTCACACGTTTATTTGACATTTACATGTATTGGATATTATTGTGATCTTTCTTAAGTGGCCGACACTACATGTGCAGCTTTGCCAGACCCACTGAACATACCAGTGTCCATTATCCACAGTGTATTCGTCAAAGGGGTGACGACAGATTTTGAGATCGGGGGGGATGATATTGAGGCTTCTGTGGTGTATCGGGACCAGCTTAAATTCACTACAATTGAGGAGCTACTCGACATTTTCTTGCACGATCCGCCGCCGAAGCCTGCTTTGGCAGCATTTGAATGATCCATAAATGGCGGCGCCGGCTCGTATGTTAAATAATTCTGCATGCATGCATGTAGCTTTTATGGGAATACGCTAGCTCCCCAGGCTAGCCAATAATTTCAACCATGTTTGCATTGGAATTATGTAAGATAATGCGACTATGTCATGTATTATGAAATTTTATTGCCTTGAACCTCCAACAAACTTGAGCCAATCCTAATTTGCAGATCATCTGAATGGGACTCCATAAGTTTAATGATATTTGTGTTGAATGGTGTACCGGGAAAAAAACTCTACGTGCATTTTTTTTATACCCAATGTTTCGATAATATCGCGCTTGAAAACAAACATGAGGTTTTTTTTCAATGTGAAGTGTGGCCACGAATAGATACACACGCAGGTTTCTCGGTGAAGCACAGAAAGATTTCAAGACATTATTTTTCCGCTGCTGTTGAATTAATTGGAGGAAATGGAACAATTTTTTTTATGTTTGTAGGTTTTAGCTTCATGATCTTTTTCCCTCTTCTCAAAAATCGGTTCGTTTCCGTGTTACAAATTGTTACTTCTTGCTCCAAATTCTCGTATAATCCCCGCTCTTCTTACAAAACTCTCACACATTCACACAATGAAGTCGATTTCTTCAACGGGCTTCTCAGCATCAGCGAAAAATCTAATCTTGAACAACCTGTTAGACAAATCCACTCACAGATTATACTTACCTCGTTATGTTCGGCATTCTTGTCGGCTAGACTTATATCTGTTTACTCTAAACTCTCCCTCGTAAGTGATGCGCAAAAGGTGTTTGCTTCAGCTCTCGTGGATTGCTTTTGTAACCCATTTTTCTGGAACTCAATACTGCGTGCTAACATTTCACTTTCGAGATACGAAGAAACGCTGAAGTTTTATGGCCGTATGCGTGAACTTAATATCCAGCCTGATGGGTTTGGTTTTCCGTTGATTGTAAGGGCGTGTGGGATGATGGGCGATATAAAACTATGCAGAAGTGTTCATTGCCATGTAATAAGTACGGGCTTTGTTAACAATGTATACGTTAGTAATGAATTGTTGGGAATGTACGGGGAGATTGGACAGATGGATATTGCATCTAAGGTGTTTGATAGAATGCCTGTGAAAAGTTGTGTTACCTGGAATATCATGGTGTCTGGTTTTACAAAAAATTTTGACTGCAGTAGTGCATTTGAGATGTTCTGTAGGATGGAGGAAGAAGGGTGGCAGCCGAATTCTGTGACATGGACCGCGTTGCTTTCGAGTTTTGCTAGGTGTAGCCAGAATGATAAGGCGTGGGAATTTTTTGCTTTGATGAGAGAAAAAGGTATTAATGCAACCGCTGAATCTATCGCTGTTGTGATATCAACATGCGCTGAGTTGAAACTATCCATTAAAGGTGAGATTTTGCATGGGTATGTAATCACTGCCGGTTTTGAGAACTATGTATTTGTGAGGAATGCGCTTATAAGTATGTACGGTAAAAACGACAATGTAGAAAATGCAGAGTATTTGTTCTTAGGTCTGAAGTCAAAGAGCATAGTTAGCTGGAATGCATTGATATCGTCCTATGCTCAGGCAGGATTGTGTGATGAGGCTTTTTCAGCATTTCTTCGTTTGGATAATTCAGGAGATGATTTGAAGGTAAGACCAAATGTGGTCACTTGGACTGCTTTCATTAATGGATTTGTTTCAAAGGCTCGATATAGAGAATCATTGGAGATTTTCCGGCAAATGATGTTTGCTCAAGTGCTGGCCAATGCTGTAACAGTTGCCACCATGTTATCAGTTTGCGGCGAATTATCAGCCATACCTCTTGGTAGGGAAATCCATGGCCATTGTTTCAGAAGATTAATGGATACAGACATTTTGGTGACAAATGGTTTGATTAACATGTACATGAAATGTGGTAGCCTGAGTACCGGGCATTCATTATTCCTAAAAATGATTTACAGGGACATTAATTCTTGGAATACAGTGATCACTGGCTATGGCATGCACGGATTTGGTCAAAGTGCTCAGAAAGTGTTCGAGCAGATGTTGGATTCTGGAATTCAGCCTGATGAAGTTACTTTTGTCGCCATTCTTTCTGCATTTAGTCACTCCGGACTCGTTGCTGAGGGACAAGCCCTTTTCAACCGGATGACTAGTGATTTTCAGATCGAGCCTCAAGTAGAACACTACGCTTGCATGGTTGATCTTTTGGGTAGAGCTGGGCTTTTGGAGGAAGCAAGTGACGTTTTGAAAAGCATGCCTATGGAACCGAATGAACCTGTTTGGGGAGCCCTGTTAAATGCGTGCAAAATGCATAAGAATACAAATGTTGCGGCAGAGATGGCACCACAGATTTTTAATTTGAGTTCTGAGGTAACAGGCAGCTACATGTTGCTCTCAAATTTGTATGCGGCCAGTGGGAGGTGGGATGAGTCTGCTAAGGTAAGGCTCTCAGCTAAAATAAGGGGTTTGAGGAAAATCCCCGGACAAAGTTGGATCGAGGTGAATAAAAAGTCACACGCATTTGCTGCAGGGAAAGCTTTGAACTTGGAGATTGAGGATCTCCACGGGGTGCTTCAGGATTTGAAACTCCATATGGTCATGGAAAGTTGTGTATCCAAGGGAATGCTGAGGCCAGAAGCCGAAGTTGAAGAAGGATATGCTTGGTAGATTATTAGGCATCACCTCTCGAAATATTTATTTTGGGAAATGCATATTTAATTTGCCTCTACGTGCCGAATTCAATAGGTTGATTATTGAATTTTTGCCTCCTGTGGAGCAACAAATAGGTCAATAGGTTAATAGGAAAAAAAATTCTTTGGTTCATGTCAATTT
This sequence comes from Henckelia pumila, assembly GCF_033568475.1. Lineage (NCBI taxonomy): Eukaryota > Viridiplantae > Streptophyta > Magnoliopsida > Lamiales > Gesneriaceae > Henckelia > Henckelia pumila. Next base: position 137,077,173 of record NC_133123.1, read on the forward strand.
TTGCCTCCTGTGGAGCAACAAATACTTGTTAAAACAAATAAACAATAATCAAGATGTCAATTTTGTAAATTTCTGTGTGTATTTTCTGTTGATTAAGTAATGAGCGCAGCTGCGGCCTGCGAACACACACAGAGAGCTCCTGTTTCATACAGGTTGCACAACATCATTCTCATAGAAAGTTGTGATGCACCGAAAGAAAAATTTCAAACACAAACGGAAGTTGAGGGTGCTGTCTCATTCAGACACCATTGAATCCAAATTCTAAACAGAGTAGAGACAGCAAATGTTCTTGCAAATACTATAAAAAAAGTGATGCAATCTGCAGCATGAAAGCATATATTAAGTCCTAAAATCTAAATAACTTTAGGCTTCTGCAGAAGGTTGGGTCAATCCTGCCTTCACCAACATCTTGTTGAGCTTATCAGGTGAGCATATCTGGAACTTCACTTTCCCAGAGGAGAGAAAAATCTCAGCAAGTTCGAGCTTTTCCGAATTCAGACTTGTGCTATCCATAGTCTTGCTGAGAACCTTTATCGCAAGCTGCACAGCCTCTTCTCTAGAGATGTCATCTTTGTAATCCTGCTTGAGAATGGATTGAGCAGCCTGGTTATTAGCTCCAATTGCTGCAGCCTTCCAACCACCGAAATTTCCACTGGGGTCGCTCATGTAGAGCTGAAATCCGAAATTCTTGTCCCAGCCTGCGAATAGGAATGATACCCCAAAGGGGCGAAGCCCACCAAACTGTGTATAACCTTGCTTGGTGTCACATAAAGACTGAACTAATTGTTCAACTGGCATTGGTTCTTGGTAAGCATATGCATACCGTTGGGCCTGGAGTCTCGCTGTGTTGATGAGAATGTTGGCGTCAGACATGATTCCAGCCACAGCACATGCCACATGGTCATCAATCTTGTACATTTTTTCAACCGATGTGGAGGTCTCAAGCAATTTGGAAATGACTTTCTTTTCGCCAGCAAGTACGACTCCATCCGTACCCAAAATGCCTATAGCACTTCCTGCATTACCAATTGCTTCCATTGCATACTCAACCTGGTATAGTCGACCTTCTGGAGAAAAGATTGTTGTGCGGCTGTCATATCTTCGAGACATCTGCCAAACAAGACAGAAAAATTATCGGTTTAAAATCAGAATCAATAAAATAAGATGCAATTCTGGAAAATGAAAAAGCATATCATTATCACACAGCAGAATTATGACTCATTGACAATCAATCAAAAGAAATCAAAGTTACCCTATAAATTTATAATGAAAATGAATTCAGATTTCAATGGTAAAAGAAACACAAATGAGGTAAAATTATCACAAGACAAGACACTGACCAATGACACAAGAAAATAGAACCACAAACTGCATTTTTGGCTGGGATTGCTGATAGGAAGCTCAAAGCAGTAAGAGATCAAAATAACTAAATTAACAAAGAGACTCACAAAAGCTGAAAAGGTACAACTTGTTTGCAGGGCACACACAACTCACAAGGCATAGGGGGTAAAAAATCCCAGACCCCTAAACACTTTTCGATTATCCTGCCTGTACTCCCTGAGCAGCACAATCGCCGCTGAAAGCGCAGATCTTCCTAAACAACAATACATTGCTTCTCTAGAAACTAATCATGATTCCATAGCTGCGAGACAATCCTCAGTGAAGTTCACTAAGCATCCCAAGAATTCACCTTTACTTTCGAAGCCAAGAAAAACGAAAGAAAGACAGAAATGCGATTCCAATTTACCGATTTCTAATGAAACCACACCGATCCAAAGCACAATTAACAGCAAAACTAATCAGAAACACAACAATATACCTACTTGCACCAGTGAACGCTGAATCGAGAGAGGAGAGGAAGAGGGAGAACTTGTGCTTCACGAAACGAGAGAGAACTGCTTTTGGCTTTCGCAGCAAGAGATCGGTTATTTGAAGAATGCTTACTCTTTTTTTTAAGAAATCAAATAAAATACTGTAGCTTTTATCGGGCTTTTTGTGATAAACATAATGGGCCCTAATATGGATCCACATGACAACATTCAGTAAATGGATACTTAATAATCCCAACCCAATAAAAATAAATGTTCTTTGGGCCTCTTTTGGGCTTATAAGGTCAAGATGAGAGTTGACTTGTTAAATAGAAGGTTTTCTATGTCTATATATGTTGAGTAAAAGTAAAACTACATTCAACAAAAAATTTAAAAATGTAAATTCCCATTAACATAATCTAAAATATACAGATTTTATTATTAAAAATATGTCAAATTAATAAAAATTATTATTAATTTTTTTAATTTTTCAACATGTATATGCACATAAACTTTATTTGATTCCATTCCATTTACACGTTTCATGAGGTTATGGGGTGGTAAAATCTTCCGCGAAAAATTGTCTCTCATGATAAAACCCAACTCTATTCAAGATTAATTCGTTTGTCTTAACATGCATCCCATTGTGTCACGTACTCACGTTCATATAAAATAAATATTAATATTAATAAAAGAATTAAGAAAGAAATTGCATGGATCATGCTAAAAAAAAAAGTATACATGCACGGTTGCAAGTAACTATCAAAGCCACCTTTTATTTTTGTCGGCAAAATAACAAAAAAAAAAAAAAGAGCTAGGTGATCGAGTAATTATTATAAAAATGTATATAACAAATATATATAATAATTATGTGCATCTACAGAAAATAAACATATAAATGATGATTTATTATTTGTTAGTTAATTATTATATGCTAATTAATTTGTATAATTACAATAAATTAAATACTTATAATTTCATACTCAATCAATAGGTCAATTCCTTAATTGATCATAACATTATGTGTATTTGAGTAATGAAAATATATTTGTTAGCGACTAACAAAATTTTGAGAAACAAATTAAAATCTGGCTATTTGAACTATAAAATTAAATTTTATTATTATGTATATAATTAAGAGAAACTGCCTAGCTAGCTAACTAGTAGTCTGAAATTCATCGTTTTGATACTAAATGAGCGAGGGTTTGCTGCAAATTAGCCTGCAATATATATCTTAATTAATATCTTTAGTAATTATGAATCCAAAATTTTATCCTCCGGGGAGGTAAAAAACAGAGAAAAGAATCCAGTAAACATTCCAGCTAGCCTTTTGAAAATGAAAAATTAGTAAAAGATACAACTAGATTTGGCTGAACGAAAAGAATATTTATTCCACTGAAACAATGGGTCACTAGCTATATATATAACATAGCAGCAATGGCGTACCTAGGATTTTCAATCAGGAGGGGCGAATTTAAAAAATTTAAAAAATTAATATATACAACACGACGTATAATAAATACTATATATTAACTTCATATATTTTTACTAACACATATCGATATTTCATAATTTGAAAATGTTGAATAATAGCTCGTTATCAATTGTCTTAAATACACATCGATCAATAGGTGGTATCAAACAATCATTTTACAATATATCATCTCTCAACCTATTACGAATTGATTTTTAAAATTTTTATTACTGAAATTACTCTCTCTACATTTATAACGGATATTAATAATGCTAAATTTAAAATTATATCTATATATCAAATGATATAATTGATATTTATTTGATTAAATCATTATTTTACAAGCAAACTATCTAATTCCTACAACTTTAAACGACTAATTGCTATTTCGCATGCCAAAAATAAAGTTATCAAATTAGTTTTAAGATGTGTTAACTCCATTATAGATAAATCAGGTAGATAAAATCGAGCAAACTGAAGCAATTTTTGTTTAACGCATTTAAGCCAAAAGGCTTTTCGTTTTCTTTATATATATATATATATATATATATATATATATATATATATATATATGACAATACAAAACATAATGCCAAATCTATTTAGCCTAAAATAAATTATAAATTTATTTTTATCTTATTCATCAGATATCATCTTAATCAATGAATAAGTAAATTAATATTTTATAGATATATTATATACATAATACTAAGTTATTTTTAAAAAAAAATTCAAGGAGGTGGTTTTTCAATTAAATTTGTATTTAAAAGAGAGATCATGAATATAGTACTAAATATTTTTAAAATTTCAGGGGGGGCGATCGCACCCTTTCGCGACCATGTAGGTACGCCACTGCATAGCAGCATTGTCGAATTTACTGCTTCGGTCTCTAAAATAGCGATCCATATATTTAAAATATGTTTCTCTCTACCAACATTTTTTTGGACTAATATGTTTTACAGGACTTGCTCAGAGCGATATAGTTGATTAATATATACAGTAATGATCACCTGCACCCTAGGGTGCAGGAATTTTCGTGTGCGACCCCGGGTTTTAGTGTTTTTTTTTATACTAAAACCCGGTACCGAGTTTTAATGGTCGCTGACGAAAAAACCTGCACTCTAGGGTGCAGGTGATCAAAATTATATATATATATATATATAATTTTTTTTATCAAAATTATAAAATTTGTATTTACTATTATTACATGCTCAGATATCTATGCAAAATTCAAAAAATATCAATTTTTTTTCCTTTCATAATTTTTACCCAAATTTTAGGCTCAAATTTTTACCTGTTTTTATTACCTAGATATACAATCAATAACTATAGTATTTTCTCCTCACGAATCACGAACGTCACAAGGTTTGATTAACAATTATTCCAATTCATATTACTTACTATTTCACCTTCTATATTCTCTATAAAATCCAAAATTTCACCAAAATTTAAGTTTTGTTTTTTTTTCATTGTTAGTTAATCATTCAATTTTTTAAAAAATTTTGTGTTTTTTTGCAATTGATCATGCATGCTTAATTTTCGAATGTAGAGTATATCTTCTATCAAAATTTTTTTATTGCGGGTTCTATACATGCTATTCTTCGTCATTTTTTCGGCATTTTAAAATCAACTAACAGTTGTTATTGGTTGTGTGTAAATTGTGTTCGAACTTTAGGAAATATTATTTCAAGTTCTCGATCGATTAACCAGTGTTTTTTTTTTTGGCTTTATTAATTATATATAATATATTGTTGCCTACACTGAACATAAATCCCAACTTCGCCCTTGATTGTGGGTTCCAACGTTATAAAAAAATATATGTCACTAGTTTAGAGGCAACACGATAAATTTAGTGACTAATTAGTTAAGTGTGCCTCTATATATATATATGAACTTGAGAAATATTGAAGTACCTGGCGTCAATAAAACATCATCAATATTCAATAACTTAAAAAAAGAGAAAGAGAGAGAAAAAACCTAAAATATGTAAATTATAAATAAACGTTCGACAAATAAGAGCCATTCAAAAAATTGTGTGAGTTGTAAGAGATCAAGTGGACCTAGCCAGCGATCGATAGAGTGTCGCAATTCACGATCGCTATAAGTTGAAGTTTGAAATTAAGTGAACTAAAATTTCAAAGATAGATACAAATTCTTTCATTTGGTGTGGGATCGATCCATCGAGTCAGCACATATGATGCCAAAAATTATCGCCATGCTATATATATATATATATATATATATATATATATATATATATATGATGCGATTATCACAAAATGACTACCCGGGGGTGAGGAAACTCTCGGGCGGAAAAGATAGGTGAATTATTGTGCTTCAGAGAGTGAGTCCTCTCTTGCTTTTATAATGGCCCCCTTGGGCTTTCAATGATTACTGGGTATAGGCTGACTGACGGCTTTTAGGGTGATGGAACGGCCATCACGTGTGATTTAGACATCCGTAGCTCCAGGAAAAAGCCCACTCTGTTAGAGCATGGTCCATAATGATTTGGTCGGGGATTTTCTCCTGGCACACTCTAAGCAGACGTGGCTGTTTCCTAGCCACCCGGACCTTTCGGGGTCTCCCGAGTGCTTATACTCCCCGGGTTATATCACCACACCCTAAAGATAGTCGGGCTAGGACCTGCTCCACTATCCCGACCACCCAGCTTGTAGGGTACCACCTGGGGTTTTGGCCACCCAGGGTATCCTACTAGGATAGCATCACACTCCCTAAAGATAGTCGGGCTAGGACCTGCTCCGCTGTCCCGACCACCCGGCTTGCAGGGTACCACTCGAGGTATCCTACTAGGATATCATCACACTCCCAAAAGATAGTCGGGTTAGGACCTGCTCCGCTGTCCCGACCACCCGGCTTGCAGGGTACCACCCGGGGTTTTAGCCACCCGGGGTATCCTACTAGGATATCATCAGACTCCCTAAAGATAGTCGGGCTAGGACCTGCTCCGCTGTCCCGACCACCCGGCTTCCAGGGTACCACCCGGGGTTTTGGCCACCTGGGGTATCCTACTAGGATATCATCACACTCCCTAAAGATAGTCGGGCTAGGACCTGCTCCGCTGTCCTGACCACCCGGCTTGCAAGGTACCACCCGGGGTTTTGGCCACCCGGGGTACCCTACTAGGATGTCACCACACTCCCAGGTGATCTAGCGGTGACCCTATCCTACGTCAGCCCTAAACGCTTCGTACTGCGTATGTCAGAGATTCTGTTAGAGGTCGTTTCAGCTTCTGGAGCACGCTACTATCATCCGTGTCGTTGAATTCAAAATAAACGACTCAGATTGCTTTGGCCCTCTCGAGTATTTAATCCGCATGACCCCCCATTATTTTACTCATTGTCTTTCTTCCTGCACGATCGTCTTCTGGATTTCCGCTCCTTTCTTCTGCTTCCCTCACCCGTTCCTTTGCCATTTCTTATTTGCTCTTTAAACTGTAAGTTCCTTCTTCTCTTATGTCTACCGGTACCTCCTCCACCTCTGGGGCAAATGCCAAAGGCTCGCCTAGAGATGAAGTGCCAAGCGGTAGTTCGAGCGATGCTCGCTCCGCCTCTGCTCTTCCTTCCCGGCCGCATTTTTCTAGAAAAACCTCCCGTTCTAAAACTTCCGCGGCTTCATCTTCCCACATGAAGGGAAAAGGCAAGAAGAAAGTTAAGAACCCTACGCCCCTTTCCTTTGCCCCTCCAGCCCTAGGTTGGTATACTTATCTTCCCAGCACTCTATCTCAAGGTGCTGCGGAGGAATTACGTGGTTCAGGGGAAATCACCTTGTCGTATTCGTTATTCCACCCGTTACCAGGGAGCACCCCCGACACCCCTCCGGCAGGCTGTTATACCTTCTTCCGAGACCAAATCCGCAGTGGTCTTCGATTTCCTATTCCTCCCTTCTACCTGGCAATTGCCGATTTCTTCAGAGTTCCTGTCAACCAATTCCACCCCAACTCCTTCCGCATTATGGCCTCTACCTACATTCTTTTTAAAATGCATAATTTAGCTATCACCCCTCTCGTGCTTCATTATTTTTTTACCTGCCGATATAACGAAGGGGCCTTTTCCCTAGCTGCCCGGCTAAACGCCCGTTTTCTTACTGATATTCCCTCTTCTTTGAAGGGATGGAAAGAAAGGTATTTTTTCATCCGTCCCCCGGCGCCTTTTGTTTTTAGGACCAGGTTCCTGTCCAGTCTTCCCCCGCAACCTGAGCTCCCTGACCATTATAAAGTCGAGGAGCCTTATGTTCGCATCCTGGCCTTAGTGGGCAATAAAAACTTTTCTTCTCCTGTCCTTTTAACAAACGAGAACATGATAGCCTACGGGTTGAGTACCCGGGTGGAAGATCCCCTTAACCAGGTGATCGATGCATATGGTGCCCCGGGAGCTCAACCTGGTAATTTGTGCTTTCCTACTTTTGGTTCCCCTTTTTTTTTTTTCTTTTTTCCCTTTTTAAATATCTTGAATTGATATGCTTCTTTTGGTGTAGATTCGTCCGAGCTGAGAGGCAAGCCGCTAAAGCCAAAGCCCAGGCTTTGGCTGAGAAGAGGAAAAAAGCCCGGGAAGAAGAAGAGAGCCGCTCTATCTTACCCGGCACCCAGCGTCCTCCTGTCTCTGCGACTATTCTCCTGGTCCAGACTATCCTGCCCGGTGCTTTTCCCCTTCTTACGGCCCAGGGGGTCTTCGAATGCCGAGATATGGGATTGACTGCTCCCCAGTCGAAATCTCAGATGCAGCTGTCTTTGTCCGCCGAGGACTTGGAGGACGTGATACCCTTGTCTCAACGTAAGAGAAAAGCTACCCGGGAACCAGATATGATCATTCTATCTGACGCGGAGGATGCCGTTAAGCAAGACAGGCCCCTGGTGACGAGCTGGGACATTCAGCCGTCCAGTATGGAGCACTTGGGTTGTGCTTGGGAAAACCGAGTAGAGCCTTCTACCTGGAACTCGCGGTTTCCCCTCTTCCTTACAGGGACTACCTCCTCTAAGGCTGCTGCGGTCCAAAGTTTGTTGTCTTCTGATGAACGGACTTCCCTGTCGGTGAGGGGTGTTACCTCTAAGTTCTCGAAAGGCATCTCTCATGCCTATACGGTGCGTCTAGATCTCGTACTTTATTACCACCATTATCTTTCTTCGGTTTTAATTCATATTCGTTTTACAGGGTTTATGCATGCTGGCCAACGCCCTGGAGGAGACGAACTCTACCCTTAACCGGGTAAGAGAAAAAAGTCATGCCTTTGAGGAGCACATGACCCAACTCCGGCTACGAGCCGCCATCATTCAGGAGATGCATGAAGCAGAGATGCGCTCTGCTGTAGAGAGCTCTCGGGCAGAGGTTACTCAAGTGCAGGAGGAGTTGCGGAAGAAGCTATCAGATGCCCAGGACCAGTACTCAAGGAAAATTGCATCCCTTCGGTCCCAACTAGAGGAGATGTCGGGAGACCTACGCCGGACCCAAGAAGAAAATGGTGTAGCCCAGCGAAGGGCGGAAGGACTCCAACTCTCTGCAGAGAAAATGTAGGCTATGCTGACCGTGGCCCGCACCGAGGTAGATATGTATCATTTCGTGGCCTCGGACACTATCCAAGCTTTGGAGGCACGGTCGAGTTCTGAGGCTGACTGGAAACAGTCTTTCCTGTCTTCTCAAGAGTTCGAAAAAATAGTAATAGATAGGTCCTTTGAATTTTTTACCCAAGGTTTTGATCTTTGTTCAGCGCAATATGAGGAGGCCGGGCTAGTTCAGCAGGGGGTTCCTGATCTTAACCAGGCCATTGCTTCTCTGCCTTCCGGGCCAACGGGCAAAGGAGAAGAACCTCGGTAGAAAACAACCTTGCCCTAGATTTTAATCCATAGACTTTGATTTTTCTTTTTCAGTAGATAATTTTTGTAAGCTGCCTTTTGTAATCTTTCCTTTATTTGAATGACAGATTTTTCTTTATTCTAAAAAGCTTTTTATTCTTGCCTATCTCTTTGTTATGAGCTTGTAATGTTTAAGGAAAACCATTTGTTTTCCATTGTCTAGTGGATAATGATTTACCGCGCTCTTGAATTATCACGGGCGTTTGAGTACCAGGGTGGTAGATCACCTGGGTTTACTGTGGGGCCAGGGTGGCGGATCACCCGGACTTACAGTGCTCGTGAATTACCACGGGCGTTTGAGTACCAGGGTGGTAGATCACCTGGGTTTACTGTGGTGCCAGGGTGGCGGATCACCTGGACTTACAGTGCTCGTGAATTACCACGGGTGTTTGAGTACCAGGGTGGTAGATCACCTAGGTTTACTGTGGTGCCAGGGTGGCGGATCACCTGGACTTATAGTGCTCGTGAATTACCACGGGCGTTTGAGTACCAGGGTGGTAGATCACCTGGGTTTACTGTGGTGCCAGGGTGGCGGATCACCTGGACTTACAGTGCTCGTGAATTACCACGGGCGTTTGAGTACCAGGGTGGTAGATCACCTGGGTTTACTGTGGTGCCAGGGTGGCGGATCACCTGGACTTACAGTGCTCGTGAATTACCACGGGCGTTTGAGTACCAGGGTGGTAGATCACCTGGGTTTACTATGGTGCCAGGGTGGCGGATCACCTGAACTTACAGTGCTCGTGAATTACCACGGGCGTTTGAGTACAAGGGTGGTAGATCACCTGGGTTTACTGTGGTGCCAGGGTGGCGGATCACCTGGACTTATTGTGTTCGTGCTTATAATAAATACAAACATACTTTTTATATAACCGGCAAAAACATAATTTACAGGTGCGTTTTGCACTTTCAAGAGTAATAAGACTTAAGATGCACCGTGTTCCAGGGCCTTTGTAGGGCCTTGCCCCGGCTGTCTTCTAAGTACCAGACGTTACTCCCTACCCTTCGAGTTATTTTGTAAGGTCCTTCCCATTTTGCTTCTAGTTTTCTCACCTCACCTGCTGGGTTAACCTTCTTTAAAACCAAGTCTCCTATCTAGAAATCTCGGGGTTTGATCTTCTGATTGAACGCCTTGATTATTCTACTTCGATAAGCCTCAGTTCGGATAGCGGCCCACTCTCTTTTCTCCTCAACCAGGTCTAGCTCTTGCGTCCGATCCCCGGCTTCTCCCTCCTGGTAGGCTTTCACCCGTGGGGAGATCTGTCCAATTTCTACTGGGATCACGGCCTCGGATCCATATACCAGGTTGAAAGGTGTTTCCCCTGTGGCCGTCCGCGGGGTAGTGCGATAAGACCATAACACACCGGGGACCTCCTCCACCCAACTCTTACCCGCCCCAAAGAGCCGGGTCTGCAGGGATTGGATGATGGTCCTGTTAGTTACTTCCGTTTGTCCATTGCCATGCGGATATGCTACGGAGGTGAATGTCTGCTTTATCTTCATCTCTGTGCACCAATGCTTCATTTTCTTTCCCTAGAACTGCCTCCCATTGTCCGAGACGAGCTTCCGGGGCAAGCCGAATCGGCAGACAATGTTCTTCCAAATTAATCCCAACACCGCTTCTTCCGTGATTTTTGCCAAGGGTTCGGCCTCTACCCACTTAGAGAAATAATCCACCGCAACTAGTAAGAACTTCTTTTGCCCGGGGCCCGGAGGGAGCGGTCCCACAATGTCCATGCCCCACTGATCAAAAGGACACGAGGCCCACTGTAAGGCCCAAAAATATTAAGTTCTTAATTACGGGATTTAATATTTAAATTCCGAATAAGAGAGAAAATATGAATTTAAGAATTTATGAAAATTAGAGATTTCAATTTCGGGTCAGAAATATTTAATTTGAGGATTTTTGGATTTTAAGATTTTAATATCCGAAATTCTTAAATTAAAAGATTAAAAATATTTACAATTGATATTTATGAAATTTAAGATGTGAATTCCAAGATGATAAATATCAAGGATTTAATTTGAGGATGAAATCCGAGCAAGGACCCATTTGCAAATATTGAGTAGTTCAAGGACTAAAATGCGATAAGGTCCGAAATGATTTAATTTTAATCCGAAAATATTTAATTTGAGAATATTTAGAGTTTAGAATTAAATTCTATTATTTTTAAATTATTTAGGATTGAAATTGAATTAAAAGATTGGTCGAGGACCAAATTGCAATTATTGAAGAATTCAGGGACTAAACTGCAAATAGGTCAATATATATCTTATTCCATCTTTGTTTCAGCAGAATTCACGCGAATCATCAGGGGAGAAAATCAGAAAACCTTTCCAAGTCACTTTTATCCCTTTAAACTCCAATATCTTTTGATCCGCCCGGTAGAATTTTCGATTGATCGTATATTTGCGATCACAGCTCCGAGTGCTACGTTTTGACGTAAGTTTTATGAAGTTCTACCATGTTTGAATTTTAAGTTGTTGTTAGAATTACGATTTGATTGTATAAACATGTTCTAGCATATATGATGATAGCATATCTAAGACGGATCGAGAAAAGATCGTCGTTTGGACATGTTTTGGAATTTTAAAAGAATTTTCGAAATTCTGAATTTATGAGGCTGATGATTTCGAGATTATGCTATTGAATTGGTGATGATATTGAGTTTACATGATTAACAAGATGATGTTTAAGCTTTTGAAAAGATCGAAATCGTATCGTTACGTCACCGGTTCAAGATTTTGAATTGCTATGCATTCTAAAGGTTTAGAGCTCATGTAGTGACCCTTACCCGCATCACCTACTAAACAGAACTTAGGTATGCAATTAACTTAATTAAACAAATATCAGAATAAAACTGCGAAAACCAATAATATTATACAATCCCAAGTAAAGGAATCTGTAATTTATCCAAATAATATACAACCAAATCGAATAGCTGTATAAACCCAAACAACAGTAATAAAACCTAGACGAAGCTCCAGCTGGCCAACCACTGACTAGCCCCTCCTGGATCCACCCTCCTCGTCCAATCGCAAACCTGCCCCATGGAATAGGGTGTCCAGAAACACAGAGTACGAGACGTGAGCATAAAACGCTCAGTACGAGAGTATGAGTATACATGCATGCAAAGTGAACTCCCTATAGACTCGAGGTCAAGGATCAGATAACAGAGACAGACCGGGCCCTGGTATGTAGCACGCTGTGCCGTCGTTTCAGGAGGTGGCTCCCATACCGAGATAACCGTGGATACACTGGACCCAAATCGATGGAAGTCCATCCACTAGCAGGATAGGGTACAACCCTACTAACAGACATCTCGAAAGATATACAGCAAGATGCAAATGAATACAGCATAAATCAATGACATATAAACCATGCAGTCACATAATACATGCATACTCAGTCAGGATATCTCGAACAGTACTTCCGTACCTCAAAACAGTGCAAGCTCTACCAACTCTAGGTCCACGCCTATAGTCTGCTCTACACTGCCAAATGATACTACTATCATTAAAGTGCTCTAAAAGTCTTAACTAAGCTATTGCATACTCCTAAATATTTATAGGAAGCAAAAGTTATACCTTCGTCCGTCGTTAGCCCTTTGATGTCGATGCCTCCAGAACTTGGGCACAACTCCACTACGACTTCCGAACGCCTCGCCGACCGCCTGGTCAAGCCTAGGAAGGCTAGAACAACTCGAATAGACTAGAAAGGAGAGGGAAACACTCGGAATTGGCAATTGGAAATGAAGCCTCGGCCCTCTATTTATAGACAACGATCGGAACTTCCGATCCTCGATCGGAACGTCCGAACCTCGATCGGAACGTCCGATCCTGCCATCGGAGCTTTCGAAGATCCTGATCTGCCACGTGTCAAAATATCACTTGTTGAATCTGGATAGGGGTGATCGGAGTTTCCGATCCTGATCGGAGCTTCCGATCTAACCACACGTCATGGATGACGTAATATCATCGGTGCCTCCGATCGCTCATCGGAGCTTCCGATCCTGTTCGGAGCTTCCGATCGTGCCTTCGGAGCTTCCGATCCGTCCGATACCCAATTTATTTAATTAACATTAATCCTTTAATTACTCAATTAGGGTACGGGCTACTACATTCTCCCCCACTTAAGATATTTCGTCATCGAAATCAGATCTTAAGTACTGAATGTAATACAGAAATCAAAAACATTCTTTATTCAAATCAAACGTTTACAGAGTTTGCAACTAAATACAACTTAAGAATGAAATCAAAACAACTCAGGATGGTCTTCACGCATCCTGTCCTCAAGCTCCCAAGTAGCTTCCTCAGTGCCTCGGCGCTGCCACTGAACTAAAACCAAAGGAATGACTTTTTTCCGTAAAACCTTATCCTTATAATCCAGGATACGAATAGGTTTCTCAACATAGGTCAAATCCTTGTTCACCTGAATCTCAGACCGCTGCAGAATATGAGATTCATCCGCCACATACCGTCGCAACAGAGATACGTGGAACACGTCGTGAATACTGGATAGATGCGGTGGCAAAGCTAGTCGATAAGCCAAATCGCCAATGCTCTCCAAGATCTCAAACGGACCGATAAATCTGGGAGACAACTTGCCCTTAAGGCCAAATCTGAGAATCTTGCAGAAAGGTGACACTCTCGGAAACACTTTCTCCCCGACATCGAACTGCAAAGGCCTACGCTTGATATTAGCATAGCTGGCCTGACGATCCTGTGCAGTCTTAATTCGTTTCTTGATCTGATCAACAATGTCTATCGCCTGCTGGATAAACTCCGGTCCCTCAGCCTGTCTCTCCCCCACTTCTTTCCAGAAGAGTGGAGTACGACAAGGTCGCCAGTACAATGCCTCAAAAGGTGCCATCCCAATACTAGTATGATAGCTGTTGTTGTACGCGAACTCGATCAATGGCAAATGATCCTGCCAGGCTGAACCAAAATCCATGACGCACGCTCTAAGCATATCCTCCAAAGTACGGATAGTGCGCTCTGACTGACCATCAGTCTCCGGATGATAGGCAGTACTCAAACTAAGAGTAGTACCCATCGCACGCTGAACACTCCCCCAGAATCTAGAAGTGAACCTGGGGTCCCGATCGCTGACAATGCTCACAGGCACTCCATGAAGTCGAACGATCTCCTGAATGTACATCCGTGCCATGCGATCCACAGAGTACTCTCGGCTATAGGCAATGAAATGCGCTGACTTGGTAAGTCGGTCCACCACAACCCAGATAGCATCACAGTTCCTCGGGGATAACGGCAAATGGGTCACAAAGTCCATTGTGATAAACTCCCATTTCCATTCAGGAATAGGCAAACTGTGAAGCAATCCTCCAGGTCGTCGGTGCTCTGCCTTGACCTGTTGACACACCAAACATCTCGAAACAAACTGATAAACATTGCGTTTCATTCCCTTCCATCAGAAACGAGTACGTAGATCTTTGTACATCTTGTTGCTCCCAGGATGAATACTCAACTTAGTGCGATGTGCCTGAGAAAAAATCTTCTCTCGCAACTCTTCATCCTGCGGAATCACAAGCCTACCAGACAAACACAGAAAGCCATCTGACTGATTATGAAATCCAGACGAGCTACCCTCGTTAGCTAGACGAGCTAAACGCTGGGTCTTCGAATCAGACATCTGAGCATCTCGGATCCGCGAATACAAGGCTGGCTCAGATAATATCGCAAACATCTGGATACTCTGCATACCTTTCTTATGCTTGAAGGTATAACCTAAAGTACAACAGTCACTGATTGCACTAGACATCGAACAAGTCTGAAGTGCGGATAGTCGCACCTTGCGACTCAAGGCATCAGCGGTGAGATTAGCAGCTCCCGGATGGTACTTAATCTCGCAATCATAGTCCTTAAGCAAGTCCATCCAACGTCTCTGCCTCATGTTCAACTCCGCCTGAGTGAACAAATACTTGAGACTCTTATGGTCGGTGAAGATCTCAAATTTCTCGCCATACAGATAATGACGCCAGATCTTCAAAGCGAACACAATGGCTGCCAATTCCAAATCATGGACTGGGTAGTTGTCCTCGTGAAGCTTCAGCTGTCTAGAAGCGTATGCGATCACATGCCCATTCTGATTCAGGACACAACCTAACCCCTGAAGAGAAGCATCCGTGTAAACCACATACCCTCCAGATCCTGACGGTAATGCCAACACCGGCGCAGAAGTCAACTGCCGTCGAAGCTCACAGAAATTCTCCTCACACTCGGAGGACCACTCGAAGTCCACACCCTTGCGAGTAAGCTGCGTCAAAGGTCGAGCTAGTTGAGAGAAGTTCAGAATGAAGCGACGATAATACCCTGCTAGACCCAGAAAACTACGGATCTCAGCAACTGTCATCGGACGCGACCAATTAAGTACCGCTTCAATCTTGCTTGGATCAACAGAAATCCCCTCCCTGGATATGATATGGCCAAGAAAGACCACTCTATCCATCCAGAACTCACATTTGCTCAGCTTGGCGTACTGAAAGAGTAGGTGCCCGGTGAGCCAACTTGTGGCTAAGGGCTTTGATGACTCTTTGTATAAACAATCTTTTGTTTAATATTATTTACACTTTTATTAATGGCAATGACTTTATCTTTCTTCATATTGTTATATTGTGATATACTATTATTGTTTTGATAAAGACCTTGAATATACTATAGTGTATGTAAGATGTGGTAGAACATGGGGATGTCTATCATGAAACACATCTTATAGTCACTGTATATTCTAAATTGTTCCTAGTCGATTGAGCCGTCCGATAATAAGGATAAGGATCGCTCGAGTTTGAGACTAGCATTTGCGATGCAGAGTACCACGTTTCATTGGTAAGGAACATAGAGATGTTCGAAGCATGCAAATGGATATTCATACGATGAATGATCGAACTACCCTATCCGGACTTTTCAAGTGGTTATCACTTATCAAGTGGATAAAGTCCGCGGTTTTGGTTGTACACCATTAGTCCTTACTACTTGAAACATCATTGAGACTCTATATGCTAGTACTGTGCTTTGACTCGTTTACCGACTCTATTGGGGTCATCAGGTGTCGGGATTGGGTACAGTTACAACACATATAAGAGTCGATGCTTTGTTGTCAAGGATTCACCACATACTTGCGAGTGTGGATATCCTATGCGATCTGAGGAGATATTAGTGTGTGACGAATCTCTGGCCAGAGTACATGATGTGTTTTAAGAAATGGTTTCTTAGTAACACATGCGATGTCACTATTTGATCTTCAAGATGTATTGCATAGTTATCGAATCTCGAACGACTCTCGATTTACCAATGGTTGTTGATTCGATCGGGATATATGGATGAAGGGACCGTATTGTACGCTAACCAAAATCTATTGGTTCTTGCAGGCACTATCAGTGATACCTAGGGAATCATGGGGTGATGTTGCTAGGCGCTCTTACCATGATTCGATGGGCAAGTCGGAAATTGTTGTTCCGAGTCACAAGGAGTTGTGAGCCCACGGCTAGCTGTATCCCTGAACCATTGAGGGTCACACAGAGTAATGGATTTTTAATCCCCGTTGAGATAGTTAAATTTAAAGAGTTAAATTTAATGAACAAAGAAATTGGACTTCTTAATTAAGAGTAGAGGAGTAAGATTTCCTAAAATGACATAGGGATGGGCATTTTTGGAAATCACTGAATTCGGATTCAGAAAAATTTATCTTGACTTTAAAAGGTGCAGAAATGGTTTCTGTGCACATTGGTGAAATCGGTTTATCAATCGGAGTCAAGATAAATTTTATATTAATTTCTGAACATGCGGGCTTTGCTTGTCGGGCTTGAACTTATGACTAATGGGCCCTAAGCTGTTAGCGGCCTACATTATAAATAATTTATTGCAGTACAGAAATTACAGAAAACAGGTCACAAATTTTCGAAAAACCCTAAGTATTTTCTCTGATAGTGGCCGACCCCCCTCCCCTCTGCTCGAAAAAATCCAGTCTGTGAATTTTGAATTACAGTCTGGTTTAACGGATCAAATTCGTTAATTCTCTTCGTAGAAACTTCTGATAGATTTTCTAGTGCAATCTATCAGAGGGATTAATTATCCGTTCGTGGACCTGATTGAAGAACAGTTCGTCCATCAGTTTCAGGGATATACAACAAGAGCAGAACAATCTGTTGGTGTCCATAATCTCGCTTCGAGATTGGAGGTAAAAATTTATAATTGTTATTTAATTTTTACACACACAATTTAATCGTAAGGTTTTGATACCCATTATGGAATCGTTCCATATAAAATTTTTAAACTTCCGCTGCACCGGGTATCAATTCTGATTGATCTGATCGCCGCGTTCTCCAACAGTGGTATCAGAGCCAGGTTGCTCAGATCAAGCGATTAAATTAATCGATTGTACAAAAATTTTTAAGGCTCGGTTTTTGAAACAAAATAAATATTTTAAAAAATAAAAAAAATTTTCGGGCAAAACCCGGGCAGCGATGGGCGCTGCGCAGGGCAGCGCACGGCGCTGCCCGGCCCGAGCCCTTTGGGGTGCGGGCAGCCCGGGAGTGTCCCGGGCGGCCCGCGGAAAAATTAATTTTTTAATTTTAAAATTAAATTTTAATATGTTAAAATTCTATTTTTGGTCCGATCGAAAATTGTTTTGATTGGTCCACGAGGCGTCGGATCGAATTGTTCGAGTCCGAAAATTTTAAAATTGATTTTTGGATAAATTTGAATTTTTGGAAAATTTAAATATTTTATCCGTTAAATTGAATTTTGAAATTAATTATTTTTGGTACAATTGATGATAAGATATGATCTTATGGATATATTGAATAAAATATGATTTTATGTATAAAATTGGATTTTATAGATAAAATATGATTTTATTTGATAAAAAGATAAAATATGATTTTGTATGTAAAATAAGATTTTATATATGAAATATGATTTTATCCTTTTAAATTTAAATTGCCATTGCATGTTATCCAATAAATTAATTTTGAATTAAATGTTATTGGATAAGGATGATCGATTGCCATGACCAATTTTGTAGGTGTATGTTAGGAATTTACATTTGTTTTTATTGTTGTTGGATTTATTAATGGGTCTGGTTTATGGCCCAATATGAATTGTCATATGTAATAAAAGTGGGCTTGGTTTATGGCCCGTTCCCACCCCTTAAAAATGTATCCCCTACTTGTCATTGTTATTTATTGTAAATACATTAGATTTAGTGGGAGATGAAGATTTGAAGACGGAGGTGGGCCCAGCAGACAATAAAGACAGAAGAAATGTAAATTGGAAGCACAATGTAATAGGATTGCATTGCATACTGCATATTACCTAGGATTGGACTAAGACTCGTGATTAGCAACCACGGGTCGATTAGAAATGGAATCGATCATCCTATATAATATGTGATATTATTGTTGTATGCATGTTTTAGACAAAATTGTGTGAATCCGGCAAGCATACAAAATTTTAAAAATGATGAGACAAATTTTCAAAATTAAAATCCCTCATTTTAAATATGATTTAAAATTGATATCAAGATAAATAAAGGAAATTTAAATTTGTTTAAATGTTCCTACCTTCCATCAACGATCAATGTATGAGATGCTACCCGCGGATATGGTCCGGCTCATATTATTGGGGGGGCCCGTTCGTCGGAAAGCTGTACATTGGATCGACACATGTTGTAAGTTGGGTGGAACTCCCATGGGATCGACTCATATTATTGGGGGATCCACATGGCGACCGTCCATCACAACTTAATATTGATGGGTCATCTTGACATGTCACAATAAACGGCGTCATATTATTGGGCCCTTATTGGACATGAGGTAAAAACGTGGAGGTTGCTTTGGAAGCAATTGGGCTCTACCTTTTGAAAATTATGGTTGGCTGATATTATTCGGGACCATAGTTTGTCAATTGGACTCCATGTTCTCACTAAGGAAAACAGTTTTCCGTTTTCACTAGAGGGTAGTGAAATCGTAAAAATAGTGGGAGTGAGATTCATAAAATAAATTTCGCCTATTTTATGTCTTAGTAAATTACTTAAACAATCACTGATATTTGTCTGTTTCTTTTCAGTATTTCATAAAGATGAATTCGCGTAATCCACTTTTCTCGATCCTCGAACAAAATAAATTGACTGGCGCAAACTATACGGAATGGTTCCGTAAGTTGAAGATTGTCTTGACTTCGGAGAAGATGCTCTACGTGTTAGAAAAATCTCCTCCGAAGGAAGCACCAGCTGACGTAAGTTCGGAAGAGTTAGCCAAACTTGATACATGGTGGGACCATGATATCAAGGCCAAATGCTATATGCAAGCCTCGATGTCTGATGAACTCCAGAGGCGATTTGAGGATACCGTGAATGCTGCTGACATTCACGTACAACTCAAGGAACTTTTTGGGGCTCAATCGAGGGCTGAAAGGTTCGCTACTGTAAAGGAGCTAATGACGTGTCGCATGCGTGAAGGGACTTCGGTCCGTGATCATGGGGTACGAGTGATTTGGCTCATACAAAAGTTGGTAACCCTTGATTTGGTGTTGGAGCATGAACTCAACGTGGACTTACTACTTCTATCTCTTCCTTCTTCGTTTGACGGATTTGTGGTGAATTTCAATATGAACAAGATAGAGGCCTCCCTTGAAGAGATGGTCAATATGCTTGTGACATATGAATCCACATTAAAGAAGGATAAACCGGCTTTCTTGGTGGGCTCTTCTTCTTCTGCTAAGAAGGGGCCAAGTACAAAGGGTAAGAAACGTTCTGCCCCACCCAAGAAAATCGAACCCGAGAAGAATTACAAGACAAAGGCTTCAAACATGGAAAAATCCAAGGATGTTTGCCATTACTGCAAGAAGCCCGGTCATTGGAAGCGTAACTGCAAGGAATATCTAGAGCAGTTGTGAACTGCGAAGGGTATGTTCTATATTGAAATAAATGTTTCACTTAATACTACTTCTTGGGTATTGGATACCGGATGTGGATCTCACATTTGCAATGATTTGCAGGTGATGACAAGAAGTCGCAGGCTTAGAATGGGTGAGACCCAGCTGAGGCTCGGAAATAGTTCCAGAGTTGAAGCTAAAGCTGTGGGAGATATTTATTTAATTTTGCAGAACGATTTTAAGTTACTTTTGAGAGATGTTTTATTTGTTCCGGATTTGATTAAAAACATTATTTCTGTTTCTATGCTTGATAGAGATGGTTATTCTTGAAATTTTGTGAATGGGATTTGCAATATTTACAAGAATGAATGTTTGATTGGAAATGGACAACTTGAAAATGATCTATATAACTTAAAACTAAAAGACGTTCCAATAAATTATGTTGATAAACCGGCGCAACAACAAACAAAAGGAAAATCGATAGCCAAAACCCGGCAAACCTTTGGCATGCTAGGTTAGGTCATATTTCCTCAAGGAGGATGAACAAGCTAGTGGGAGAGGGCATGTTTGATATGTCTGATATTAACTCTCTACCTACTTGTGAATCCTGCCTGAAAGGAAAAATGACTAAATCTCCTTTTAAGGGGAAACCTGAGCGTAGTCAAAATCTGTTGGATTTGATCCATATAGATGTTTGTGGTCCATTTAGAGTTGGTACTCAATATGGCCACACCTACTTCATTACCTTTACTGATGATTATTCTAGGTATGAGTATTTATATTTAATGAAATATAAGTCTGAAGCATTTGAAAAGTTCAAAGAATTCAAGGCTGAAGTAGAAAACAAGCTAGGTAAAAGTATTAAAGCACTTCGATCGGATCGAGGTGGAGAATACTTAAGTACCGAGTTTTTGGACTATCTGAAAGAGAATGGGATTCTCTCTCAGTGGACTTCTCCTATGACACCACAGCTGAATGGTGTATCGGAGCATCGTAATCGAACGTTGTTGGACATGGTTCGATCCATGATGAGCTTCACTGAGCTTCCACCTTCGTTTTGGGGCTATGCGCTTGAAACGGCGGTATTGTTGTTGAACAACGTCCACACTAAAGCAATGGAAAAAACACCATACGAGTTATGGAATGGCAAAGCTCCTAAGTATTCGTACTTGAGGATTTGGGGATGTCCTGCTTACGTGAAGCAGACAGTGGGAGATAAGTTGGATAGTCGATCCACCTTATGTTATTTTGTAGGGTATCCGAAGAATTCAATCGGATATTATTTCTATTATCCTGCTGAAACAAAGGTGTTTGTTTCAAGGAATGCCACCTTCTTGGAGAAGGAGTTCTTATTGGATAAGAAAGGCGAGATGATGGAACTCGAAGAAATTCGAGAAGAACCCGAAATACAAAATAACGATCCTACACCTCAGGAACCATTGATAGACACGCCTGTACCTAGAAGATCCGAGAGGACTTCTAGACCTCCTATTCGATATGGTCTTCTTCTTGAAGGGGATCAAGATGAACCCGATGTTGGATGTGATCCAAGAAACTTCAAGGAAGCAATTTCTGATGCGGATTCAAATTTATGGCTTGAAGCTATGCAGTCGGAAATAGATTCGATGCATACAAACCAAGTTTGGTCTTTAGTAGATCCTCCCGATGGAATTGTTCCAATAGGGTGTAAATGGATCTACAAGAGAAAGCTTGGGCCTGATGGTAAGGTATTGACCTACAAGGCGCGATTGGTGGCAAAAGGTTATACTCAAAGACAAGGAGTTGACTATGATGAAACCTTTTCACCAGTTGCAATGTTCAAGTCCATAAGAATCCTTATTGCCATAGCTGCATGGTATGACTATGAGATATGACAAATGGATGTGAAGACTGCTTTTCTTAATGGAGACATTAAGGAAGAAATCTATATGAAGCAGCCTGAGGGGTACACATCCATGGGAAGCGAGCATAAGGTATGCAAGCTTCAGAGATCAATTTATGGTCTAAAACAAGCATCAAGAAGTTGGAACCAGAAATTTGATGAAACAATAAAGGATTTTGGTTTCATCAAGAACCCGGAGGAACCATGCGTGTACAAGAAAGTAGTTAAGGATGCTGTGACATTCTTAGTACTTTATGTTGATGACATCCTACTCATTGGGAATGACGTAGGGATGTTGCAGTCAACAAAGATATGGTTATCAGGTAGATTCTCGATGAAGGATTTGGGTGAGGCATCCTATATTCTAGGGATACAGATCTATAGAGATAGATCTAAGAGAATGATAGGACTCACTCAATCAACCTACATCGACACCATAATGAAACGGTTTTCAATGGATGGGTCCAAGAGAGGACATCTACCCATGTGTCATGGAGTTTCTCTATCCAAGTCTATGTGTCCCAAGACGGATGAAGAGATAGAGAAAATGACACATGTACCATATGCGTCAGCCATAGGTAGTATCATGTATGGGATGATATCTACCAGACCGGATGTAGCATTTGCTCTGAGTGTCACGAGCAGATATCAAGCTAATCCCGGTCAAATTCATTGGAAAGCCGTGAAGGACATTCTTAAGTACTTACGAAGGACTAAGAATATGTTCATGGTATATGGAGGAAGAGAACTAAAATTGGAAGGCTATACCGACTCTAGCTTCCAAAGTGACGTGGATGACTCGAAGTCAACCTCTGGATTTGTGTTCATGCTCAATGGCGGTGCTGTCTCTTGGAAGAGTTCCAAGCAAGACACCACAGCGGATTCCACCACTGAGGCAGAATACATTGCAGCATCAGCTGCTGCTAAAGAGGCCGTTTGGATGAGGAATTTCATCCAAGAGTTGGGCGTCATTCCTGAAGTTGTTGGTCCAGTCCCGGTGTACTGTGACAACACGGGTGCCGTTGCTCAGGCAAAGGAACCAAGGTCTCATCAAAGATCCAAACACGTACTGAGGAAATACCACATCATCCGGGAGATTGTGGAAAGAGGAGACATCACTGTCGAAAGAGTGGCCTCTGCAGACAATGTCGCTGATCCACTTACTAAGCCCTTGCCAGGACCATTATTTGACAAACATCGCGAAGCAATGGGTCTACGTAGTATGACTAGTTGGCTTTAGGGCAAGTGGGAGATTGAAAGAGTAGGTGCCCGGTGAGCCAACTTGTGGCTAAGGGCTTTGATGACTCTTTGTATAAACAATCTTTTGTTTAATATTATTTACACTTTTATTAATGGCAATGACTTTATCTTTCTTCATATTGTTATATTGTGATATACTATTGTTGTTTTGATAAAGACCTTGAATATACTATAGTGTATGTAAGATGTGGTAGAACATGGGGATGTCTATCATGAAACACATCTTATAATCACTGTATATTCTAAACTGTTCCTAGTCGATTGAGCCGTCCGATAATAAGGATAAAGATCGCTCGAGTTTGAGACTAGCATTTGCGATGCAGAGTACCACGTTTTATTGGTAAGGAACATAGAGATGTTCGAAGCATGCAAATGGATATTCATACGATGAATGATCGAACTACCCTATCCGAACTTTCCAAGTGGTTATCACTTATCGAGTGGATAAAGTCCGCGGTTTTGGTTGTACACCATTAGTCCTTACTTGAAACATCATTGAGACTCTATATGCTAGTACTGTGCTTTGACTCGTTTACCGACTCTATTGAGGTCATCAGGTGTCGGGATTGGGTACAGTTACAACACATATAGGAGTCGATGCTTTGTTGTCAAGGATTCACCACATACTTGCGAGTGTGGATATCCTATGCAATCTGAGGAGATATAAGTGTGTGACGAATCTCTGGCCAGAGTACATGATGTGTTTTAAGAAATGGTTTCTTAGTAACACATGCGATGTCACTATTTGATCTTCAAGATGTATTGCATAGTTATCGAATCTCGAACGACTCTCGATTTACCAATGGTTGTTGATTCGATCGGGATATATGGATGAAGGGACCGTACTATACGCTAACCAAAATCTATTGGTTCTTGCAGGCACTATCAGTGATACCTAGGGAATCATGGGGCGATGTTGCTAGGCGCTCTTACCATGATTCGATGGGCAAGTCGGAAATTGTTGTTCCGAGTCACAAGGAGTTGTGAGCCCACGGCTAGCTGTATCCCTGAACCATTGAGGGTCACACAGAGTAATGGATTTTTAATCCCCGTTGAGATAGTTAAATTTAAAGAGTTAAATTTAATGAACAAAGAAGTTGGACTTCTTAATTAAGAGTAGAGGAGTAAGATTTCCTAAAATGACATAGGGATGGGCATTTTTGGAAATCACTGAATTCGGATTCAGAAAAATTTATCTTGACTTTAAAAGGTGCAGAAATGGTTTCTGTGCACATTGGTGAAATCGGTTTATCAATCGGAGTCAAGATAAATTTTATATTAATTTCTGAACATGCGGGCTTTGCTTGTCGGGCTTGAACTTATGACTAATGGTCCCTAAGCTGTTAGCGGCCTACATTATAAATAATTTATTGCAGTACAGAAATTACAGAAAACAGGTCACAAATTTTCGAAAAACCCTAAGTATTTTCTCTGATAGTGGCCGACCCCCCCTCCCCTCTGCTCGAAAAAATCCAGTCTGTGAATTTTGAATTACAGTCTGGTTTAACGGATCAAATTCGTTAATTCTCTTCGTAGAAACTTCTGATAGATTTTCTAGTGCAATCTATCAGAGGGATTAATTATCCGTTCGTGGACCTGATTGAAGAACAGTTCGTCCATCAGTTTCAGGGATATAAAACAAGAGCAGAGCAATCTGTTGGTGTCCATAATCTCGCTTCGAGATTGGAGGTAAAAATTTATAATTATTATTTAATTTTTACACACACAATTTAATCGTAAGGTTTTGATATCCATTATGAAATCGTTCCATATAAAATTTTTAAACTTCCGCTGCACCGGGTATCAATTCTGATTGATCTGATCGCCGCGTTCTCCAACACGTACAACTGCTCATCTCGAAGAGTCTGTAGTATCAACCGCAAGTGAGAAACATGCTCTTCCGTATTACGCGAATACACCAAGATGTCGTCAATGAAGACCACGACAAACTTGTCCAAATACTCCCTGAAGACACGGTTCATCAGATCCATGAATATAGCCGGCGCATTAGTCAAACCAAATGGCATTACTAGAAACTCGTAATGCCCATAACGAGTACGGAATACAGTCTTGGCTACGTCCTGATCACGGACTCTCAACTGATGATACCCAGATCTCAAGTCAATCTTGGAGTAAACTGATGTGCCCTGTAGCTGGTCAAACAAGTCATCAATACGAGGCAACGGATACTTGTTCTTCACAGTGACTCGATTCAGCTACCGATAGTCAATTCACAGCCGCATCGACCCATCCTTCTTCTTCACGAAGAGAACAGGAGCTCCCCAAGGAGATACACTAGGACGAATGTACCCCTTGTCCAAAAGATCCTGTAGCTGATTCTTCAACTCACGCATCTCTGACGGAGCCAGACGATACGGTGCTCTAGAAATAGGTGAAGTACCCGGCATCAACTCTATGCCAAACTCAACTTCCCTAACAGGAGGAAAACCCGGAATCTCATCAGGAAATACATCTGGAAATTCATCCACAACAGGAATGCTCTCTATCCCAATGCTCTCAGTTGACAAATAAACTGCATAAATAAGGTAGCCTTCCCCGCCAGACTCTAGAGCTCGACAGGCTCTCAAAGCTGATACCAAAGGCATCGGGGTTCGCGCTCCCTCTCCATAGAAAAACTAGCTCTCACTCCCCTCCGGATGAAAGCATACTAATCTCTGATAGCATTCCACTGAAGCTCGATAGGTAGTCAACATATCTATTCCCAAAATGCAATCAAAGTCGTCAATCGCCAGGACCATGAGATTCGCTAACAGAATGTTCCCTTCGAACTCTAAAGGGCAACCCATCACTAGACACTTAGCCAAAGCAGATTGGCCCGTCGGAGTAGAAATAGACATCACTATGTCTAGTGCAATGCATGGTAACTTATGTCTCTTAACAAAACGTGCAGAAATGAAGGAATGAGATGCACCAGTGTCAATAAGTACAAGAGCAGGTATACCATAAAGCAGAAATGTACCTGCGATGACTTTCTCATTCTCCTCCACTGCCAGATCATGTCTCAGGAAAAACACCTGGTCAGAAGCTCGTGGCCTCAAATGAGAACTCCCAGCAGGCTGTCCCTGCGACCTCTGCTGTACGGTGGCCTGAGAACCAGATCCTGAACCAGATCCAGAACCGCCTCTCCCAGATAGTGGACAATCTCTCCGGATATGACCAGTCTCTCCACAACGGAAACAAGCTCCAGAAGCTCTACGGCACTTGTCGGATGGATGGTTCTTCCCACAGTGATCACACTTGTCCTTCTTACCGTAACGGACAATACCTCCAGAACCAGAGGAAGAAGTAGATCCAGACTTCTTGAAAGATTGGGCACGGGGACCCAAAGAACTAGCAGGCCTCAACTGAGGGAAAGACCTGTTCCGCCGAACACTGTCCTCCGCCTGGTGACAACGGCTCACCAAACCTTCATAGGACATGTCGTCGCCAACCGCCACACGGTCATGGATCTCAGGGTTAAGGCCCTGAAGGAACAGATTATACTTTATCTCTGAGCTATCAGCAATCTCGGGGCAATAGGATAGCAGATCAAAGAACCTCTGCTGATACTCATCGATAGACATGGCTCCCTGTCGCAGACTCAGTAGCTCGCCTGCCTTCGACTGACGGAGTGCAGGAGGAAAGTACCGCTTTTGAAAAGCTGTGCGGAACTCGGCCCAGGTGTCCACTCCTCTCGCCACAATAAAGGGTGCGGAAGTAAACCTCCACAACCTACGGGCTCGCCCATCCAGAAGATAGCCAAGGGTCTTCATCTTCTGCTCCTCGGTGCAGTGGAAAGTCTGAAAAGTCGTCTCCATGCGGTCTAACCAATTCTCCGCATCCTCCGGAGACTCACCTCCAACTAAGGGCTTAGGACCCATAGCTAATAATCGACGCACAGTGAAACGCTCGTCGTCATGATGATGATGATGCCGTTCTCGACGAGGCTCCCGGTCGGCATCACCCCAACGCCCACCAATACTGCCATGAGAACTTCGGTCGTCACGATTTGCCATCTACAAAAATACCTCATGATGAGACTAAATCCCAAGAATTCTTTTGCATGCTCTGATACCATAAATGTAGTGACCCTTACCCGGATCACCTACTAAACAGAACTTAGGCATGCAATTAACTTAATTAAACAAATATCAGAATAAAACTGTGGAAACCATAAATATTATACAATCCCAAGTAAAGGAATCTGTAATTTATCCAAATAATATACAACCAAATCGAATAGCTGTATAAACCCAAACAACAGTAATAAAACCTAGACGAAGCTCCAGCTAGCCAACCACTGACTAGCCCCTCCTGGATCCACCCTCTTCGTCCAATCGCAAACCTGCCCCATGGAATAGGGTGTCCAGAAACACAGAGTACGAGACGTGAGCATAAAACGCTCAGTACGAGAGTATGAGTATACATGCATGCAAAGTAAACTCCCTATAGACTCGAGGTCAAGGATCAGATAACAGAGACAGACCGGGCCCTGGTATGTAGCACGCTGTGCCGTCACTTCAGGAGGTGGCTCCCATATCGAGATAACCGTGGATACGCCGGACCCAAATCGATGGAAGTCCATCCACTAACAGGATAGGGTACAACCCTACTAACAGACATCTCGAAAGAGATACAGCAAGATGCAAATGAATGCAACATAAACCAATGACATATAAACCATGCAGTCACATAATACATGCATACTCAGTCAGGATATCTCGAACAGTACTTCCGTACCTCAAAACAGTACAAGCTCTACCAACTCTAGGTCTACGCCTATAGTCTGCTCTACACTGCCAAATGATACTACTATCATTAAAGTGCTCTAAAAGTCTTAACTAAGCTATTGCATACTCCTAAATATTTATAGGAAGCAAAAGTTATACCTTCGTCCGTCGTTAGCCTTTTGATGTCGATGCCTCCAGAACTTGGGCACAACTCCGCTACGACTTTCGAACGCCTCGCCGACCGCCGGGTCAAGCCTAGGAAGGCTAGAACAACTCGAATAGACTAGAAAGAAGAGGGAAACACTCGGAATTGGCAATTGGAAATGAAGCCTCGGCCCTCTATTTATAGACAACGATCGGAACTTCCGATCCTCGATCGAAACATCCGAACCTCGATCGGAACGTCCGATCCTGCCATCGGAGCTTCCGAAGATCCTGATCTGCCACGTGTCAAAATATCACTTGTTGAATCCGGATAGGGGTGATCGGAGTTTACGGTCCTGATCGGAGCTTCCGATCTAACCACACGTCATGGATGACGTAATATCATCGGTGCCTCCGATCGCTCATCGAAGCTTCCGATCCTGTTCGGAGCTTCCGATCGTGCCTTCGGAGCTTTCGATCCGTCCGATACCCAATTTATTTAATTAACATTAATCCTTTAATTACTCAATTAGGGTACGGGCTACTACAGCTCATCTTCAAGTTATTGTGGATGAATTGACTATGTAATTATGTTGCGAATGAAGATATAATGATATTTAAATCGAAATATTTATCGGACTCGAATAGTTGCGACGTCGGTTTGAATTTCGATTGTATTAGCAAGATTTGAACTGTATAAGCTTTCAAGAAACATCGATTCAGATTGGAAATTGATGTTTAGATATGTTATAATCTATTTCATATTTTAATTGAAGATTATCGAAGTCGAATCGACGAGTTCGAGTTCGAATGACTTGAGGTGTTGAAGTTGAAGCAAGACTACCTTCAAGTGGCACTGATTGAAATGAACAGCATTGTATGACCGATTTGACTAGCGTTGAGATGATTAGCACTGGCAACAGATTCAAGAGGTTTGAATCGCGATGAAAGGTATGAGTTGACATTATTCTTGCCAGGTAGAACAACTCGAGAACGTGGTGGTTTTCGAGTTATCCTGAAATCACATACTTAGTTGTTTAAGTAATCTTATGTGATTTACTTGCTTTTGATGCTATGAATATTGACTTATGTGTTCAAGATTTTTATCAGTATTTATTTGATTAATGCATACAGATTATGTTGCATTTATCTTGAACCCTACCTTGAATAGCACAGAGGGCAGAATGGCCTAGAGTGCATATGACGTTTGGAGAACTGTAGTTGAGTGGCATGGAATGTAGATTTACTTCCAGAGTCAGATGAATCATGGCACGGAATATAGATTTATATCCAGAGCTAGATGACTCACTATAGTTGCACCAAAGTCAGGAGAATTGAGATATTTAACACCACCTCGATTGGGAGAGTCGGTGGTTAGTTAAAGATTTTATTCCCCGGGATCCCAAGAACTAAGCTTATTGGTATCAGATTTGATAGCCTATTCCTTGGCACATGCATTGCATTTATGCATTAACCTAGAGTTTTCTATGGTTTAGATTATGCAGTTATAAATGCTAGCATGTTGTAATACGCTATTCTAGATATGAATGTGTGCTATTGTTGTAGATGAATCGTTATCCTTTAAGAATTTAAGAATAGATGATGATTCTATGATCTACATGTTATTACATGTTTTATGATTTTAGAGTTTTATGACATAAAGATTCCATATGTGTTAATGATGTATATGCATGTTTTTCATACTGAGATTTATTCTCACCGAAGTTATCCGGCTGTTGCTTTGTTTGTATGTGTGCATTGCATCAGTTTGGGGCATGATCAAGCTAGAGTTGGCTTGGATAGCTTGAGAAGAGAGATAGCATGTGGTGATTCGGGTTTTAAGCAGCTGATATGTATTGTATATAAATATGTTAGAAGACAAGGCATCTTGTACATGTTTCTGTAAATCCTAGTTTATATTCATGAGTTGATGTATTTAGATGCTAGGATTCATTTATCAATGCATGTTTATTGTTTTAGCAGCATGTTAAAGATTGAAGGGCACCAAGATAGCAGCAAATTCAGAAGTTGAACAGCTGCAGTTTTGGAGCAGGGTATGCCCGCTCGATCGGTAGAATGTAACCGATCGAGCGAGGCCCATTTTGTCCAAAACAGAGAAGTCGATTTTTCTGCCCGCTCGATCGGTAGAGTTTAACCGATCGAGCGAGGCCATATGTTTGCAGATCCGAGGGTTTTTACTTTGTGCTCGCTCGATCGGTAAGGTTTACCCGATCAAGCGAGGGGCCTTCTTTAAAAAAAAAATTATTTTGGTTGCTCTTGGTTTGAATATTCTTTTATTGTTTGATTAATTGTCTATTAATCGTTAATTGTCCTAAGATGAGATTAGCAACCCGGGTCCCCACAACAGGTGGTATCAGAGCGTAAAGTCTTGGACTAAGATAGAAGTTGAGCGGGGTAGATTAAGTCGCATGCATTTATAGTATTGCATGATTATGCTTTACTTGCTTTACAGAATTGTATGCGACGATGATTGTTTGATTGAACACTGTTTGCTTTATCGATATGCGAATTACATGCTTATATGCTGATATGTATGCATGATTTATTGAATTCATTAGAATAAGTGAATTCGTTGTAAGCATGTAATATGTGAAAAAGCATGAGAATTTGCAAGCATGTGTTCTATTCAGAAGCATGAGATTATATGTATGTTATACTTAAATTGTATGTTATAATCTTTGCCATATATATTGCTTCTGTTATCGAATAAGACAGCTTATGCAGATAGCATGAGAACCTCAGACAGAACAGAACCTCAGATAGAACAAAACAGTGTTGAGGTAAGGTTTTGAATCGATTGTACTGAGGAGTATGTTAGTTGAACAACTCCAAAGCTATGAATCATCAACTCAGAAAGATACAGAATATGCTATGTCTAGAAAGGAGTTGATTTGAAGAGCTGGATCAGTTGTTCAAGAGAAGCATATTCAGATGAACATAGAACCAGCCTGATTTTATATCAACTTCAGGAATTAGCAAGAAGTTGGTGAAGTTTCCAAAAGAAGTACTGAAATTGTTTGGCAGGTAAGTAAACAGAATTGTTTCTTTTCGTATATGCTAAAGATGATAGAACAGTAAAGACGCATAAGTTGATTTCAAGCCAGTAAGAGAAGAACGAAATCATGAACCGGTAGGACGAGGCAGAGTTGAATTTTTATTCATGCCTCTGTAATTGTGGAAACACTATGATCATCACATCCACTACAACTTCCATAGCAGTATAGCTATGAAGCAAGAGATAGTGGCAACAGCTGCAAA
This sequence comes from Henckelia pumila, assembly GCF_033568475.1. Taxonomy (NCBI): domain Eukaryota; kingdom Viridiplantae; phylum Streptophyta; class Magnoliopsida; order Lamiales; family Gesneriaceae; genus Henckelia; species Henckelia pumila. The sequence goes on from NC_133123.1 coordinate 137,108,509, forward strand.
GATTGAAAGGCTCAAGTTGTATCAGATAAGAATATTACAGGTAAGTGAGTTAATTCTAGTTAACCGCTTATATATTGATTGCATAGTATACAGTCATAGATTAGTGATTTGTTATGCTTCAATATATTTGCTGAGATTTTTGCCTTTGAGTAGAAGAAATGCATTTGAATGATTAGACAGAGAAGATGAAATGCAGACTTGAGGACATAAGATTGAATATGTATTATAGATAATAATACAATAACTGAGTATCAGATAAGAATTGATTGATTCTGTGCAGTGATTAAGTTAGATCAGCAATAGCAATGAGTAAAGATCTATTTGATATGAGTTGCAGAAATAAATTTCTATTATGTCGGTACTGTTTATATCACGATGATCGTGGAAGAATGTCAGTAGAAGTCTAGTCGATATATTGAACTAGTACAGAATTAACCTAGAATTGACAGATATGTCAATGGTTAGAATGTACAAAAATAGTTCAATGACATATATCGATTTTTCTACGACATGAATGCAGTTCTATATAGAGTGGTGTCTAGTACGATGGTATTATGACAACTTGTATAGAAGAGCATTACTTAAACTAAAGAACTCCAGAAACAGCTAGCAGATTAAGTAGAAAAGAGTTATGTAGTACCGAAATGATGATTAATTATATGACAATAAGTTACGTCGAAAAGATTATATTCGACTATTGTCAGCTAAGAATTAATAAATAAACTCATATCAATAGATAATAAGAAAAATCAGTTACAGTTGAGCTTTTTCTTCAATTTTGCTGAAGCTATTCCATCATAGAAATCATGATTCTTGAATTTCTTGCTATCGATTTTGAGGTTTTTGTATTCGACCTCGATTGATTTTGATTGACTTTTATTCCTTTGCTAGAGTTTGTTTTGATTCATTTGCGTTGAGTTTTGAAATGCAAGTGATATGGTATCACTTAGCAGATTTTATCATTCAGAATATGTAATTTTAGATGATCTTGATTTGAGCAAGTTCCTTTGAGCTGAGATTTGAGAATTTTGATTAATTGATGTATTTATTCAGTATATCTTGAAGTATTTGGCTCGTAACTGATAGAAATTCAGATTCAGAATACTAGCAAGATTTCTGGGTTTTAGCTAATTGCTGGATTTATTGGGTACAGATCTGTACTTGTTGAATGTTTATGCTTGGCAGATACTTAAACAATCAGAATTGTTGTGATCCAAGCTAAACTCGAATTAGTTTGGACAGATAAAAGCAACAGATTGATTGAGAACGCTAGATTAAGATAAGAGATAAGACAGCAGAGCAGAACAGATGAATGTTTGTGGTGAATAATCGTTTGATTATGTTAGATATTCTAGATATGGAATATCAGATTCTGAAAGAATTTATGACAACAGATTTAATATCCATTCAGTTGTCTAAACATGTATGAGTTACATGTAGTCTTTATTTGGAGATGAGTATTGGTGAAAGAAATAAAAGCAGATACGATAGACTTGACATTACCAATACGAAAATTCCAGTAAAAGAAGCAGAAAAGAAGAACCCAAGTGGTTTCTGTAACAGATTAGTTACATAAGAGTTGAAATCAGATCAACTTTTTGAACGACTTTGGTTCGAATCTACTCGAATCGTCATGATTTTACGATTTAGAGTGTAGTAGATTTCGACAGACTCATGAATATGTTGTATTAGATATGATACAAACAGAAAGCGATACTGGTTATGCATTCAGCAAGAGGATTCGATTACAGGAATTATTGAAATCTATTATCAAGATAGAGACTTTAGATTTGTTTTCTAGATTGTGGCATTGATTGTCAGATGTTCTGAGTGTTTGGTTGTATGAGATTTCATTATATCATCCTCTGATTAGTGGAATATCAGATGTGATTATCCAGATTTCCGAGGATATTCTCAGAACGATAGTACTAGATTCGGTACTAATTGATTGATTATTTGCCACTTGATTACTATGATTCCTGTGACAGCTATTTGATAGATATAAAGACAGTATTTTGATGATTGATTGATCAAAAACATAGAATTGTCTTTATATTGAAATAAAATTTAAGAAATATCAGCTATCAGACCAGCTATGAGTCACGAAATGATAGCGAATGTGAAGATGGCTTTGAACAAAATAAGAACAGAACAGAACAACATAGACAGAATGAGTAGAAGAGTAACCGATAGAGAGTTGAAGCCTGAACAGAATTATCAGAAAAGAAAATTTTCCCAAGCATCATTAGGTTCAGAAAGAGATTTTAGAAGCTATGAGTATGTGATCTAGCGAGTTGATTAATCATCAATCGTGAATTGTCAGATAGATGAATTGTTATACATATGCATTGGCTGAAAAATATCAGCTAGAATATGTATGTGCATTCAATTCAGATACAACAGAAGTCGATAAGATGGTAAGCAAGACAGACTAACTACTGCAGAGTTAGATCACGAGAAAGAGCAACTTAGATATAAGTTGACTCAGTGATTATATGTATTGCAGAAGCAATCAGAAAGAAGATTAAGATACGATAGAAGAGAAGATATCAGAATAGATATCGAAAGCTCAGAGAATTGAAGTCAGTATTACTTTAGTCAACTATACAGTTTACGAGAATCAGCAGTAAGATCGAATGCGATTTCGAGAACGAAATCATTCCTTAGAGGGGAGGAATTGTAAGGCCCGAAAATATTAAGTTCTTAATTACGGGATTTAAGATTTAAATTCCGAATAAGAGAGAAAATATGAATTTAAGAATTTATGAAAATTAGAGATTTCAATTTCGGGTCAGAAATATTTAATTTGAGGATTTTCGGATTTTAAGATTTTAATATCCGGAATTCTTAAATTAAAAGATTAAAAATATTTGCAATTGATATTTATGGAATTTAAGATATGAATTCCAAGATGATAAATATCAAGGATTTAATTTGAGGATGAAATCCGAGCAAGGACCCATTTGCAAATATTGAGTAGTTCAAGGACTAAAATGCGATAAGGTCCGAAATAATTTAATTTTAATCCGAGAATTTTTAATTTGAGAATATTTAGAGTTTAGAATTAAATTATATTATTTTTAAATTATTTAGGATTGAAATTGAATTAAAAGATTGGCCGAGGACCAAATTGCAATTATTGAAAACTTCAGGGACTAAACTGCAAATAGGTCAATATATATCTTATTCCATCTTTGTTTCAGCAGAATTCACGTGAATCATCAGGGGAGAAAATCAGAAAACCTTTCCAAGTCACTTTTATCCCTTTAAACTCCAATATCTTTTGATCCGCCCGGTAGAATTTTCGATTGATCGTATATTTGCGATCACAGCTCCGAGTGCTACGTTTTGACGTAAGTTTTATGAAATTCTACCATGTTTGAATTTTAAGTTGTTGTTAGAATTACGATTTGATTGTATAAACATGTTCTAGCATATACGACGATAGCATATCTAAGACGGATCGAGAAAAGATCGTCGTTTGGACATGTTTTGGAATTTTAAAAGAATTTTCAAAATTCTGAATTTATGAGTCTGATGATTTTGAGATTATGCTATTGAATTGGTGATGATATTGAGTTTACATGATTAACAAGATGATGTTTAAGTTTTTGGAAAGATCGAAATCGTATCGTTACGCCGCCGGTTCAAGATTTTGAATTGTTATGCATTCTAAAGGTTTAGAGCTCATATTCAAGTTATTGTGGATGAATTGACTATGTAATTATGTTGCTAATGAAGATATAATGATATTTGAATCGAAAGATTTATCGGACTCGAATAGTTGCGACGTCGGTTTGAATTTCGATTGTATTAGCAAGATTTGAACTGTATAAGCTTTCAAGAAACATCGATTCAGATTTGAAATTGATGTTTAGATATGTTATAATCTATTTCAGATTTGAATTGAAGATTATCGAAGTCAAATCGACGAGTTCGAGTTCGAATGACTTGAGGTGTTGAAGTTGAAGCAAGACTACCTTCAAGTAGCACTGATTGAAATGAACAGCATTGTATGACCGATTTGACTAGCGTTGAGATGATCAGCATTGGCAACAGATTCAATAGGTTTGAATCGCGATGAAAGGTATGAGTTGACATTATTCTTGCCAGGTAGAACAACTCGAGAACGTGGTGGTTTTCGAGTTACCCTGAAATCACATACTTAGTTGTTTAAGTGCTCTTATGTGATTTACTTGCTTTTGTTGCTATGAATATTGACTTATGTGTTCAAGATGTTTATCAGTATTTATTTGATTAATGCATACAGATTATGTTGCATTCATCTTGAACCCTACCTTGAATAGCACAGAGGGCAGAATGGCCTAGAGTGCATATGACGTTTGGAGAACTGTAGTTGAGTGGCATGGAATGTAGATTTACTTCCAGAGTCAGCTAACTCATGGCACGGAATATAGATTTATATCCAGAGCTAGATGACTCACTATAGTTGCACCAAAGTCAGGGGAATTGAGATATTTAACACCACCTCGATTGGGAGAGCCGGTGGTTAGTTAAAGATTTTATTCCCCGGGATCCCAAGAACTAAGCTTATTGGTATCAGAATTGATAGTCTATTCCTTGGCACATGCATTTCATTTATGCATTAACCTAGAGTTTTCTATGGTTTAGATTATGCAGTTATAAATGCTAGCATGTTGTAATACGCTATTCTAGATATGAATGTGTGCTATTGTTGTAGATGAATCGTTATGCTTTAAGAATTTAAGAATAGATGATGATTCTATGATCTACATGTTATTACATGTTTTATGATTTTAGAGTTTTATGGCATATAGATTTCATATGCGTTAATGATGTATATGCATGTCTTTCATACTGAGATTTATTTTCACCGGAGTTATCCGGCTGTTGCTTTGTTTGTATGTGTGCATTGCATCAGGTTGGGGCATGATCAAGCTAGAGTTGGCTTGGATAGCTTGAGAAGAGAGATAGCATGTGGTGATTCGTGTTTTAAGCAGCTGATATGTATTGTATATAAATATGTTAGAAGACAAGGCATCTTGTACTGTTTCTGTAAATCCTAGTTTATATTCATGAGTTGATGTATTTAGATGCTAGGATTTATTTATCAATGCATGTTTATTGTTTTAGCAGCATGTTAAAGATTGAAGGGCACCAAGATAGCAGCAAATTCAGAAGTTGAACAGTTGCAGTTTTGGAGCAGGGTATGCCCGCTCGATCGGTAGAATGTAACCGATCGAGCGAGGCCCATTTTGTCCAAAACAGAGAAGTCGATTTTTCTGCCCGCTCGATCGGTAGAGTTTAACCGATCGAGCGAGGCCATATGTTTGCAGATCCAAGGGTTTTTACTTTGTACTCGCTCGATCGGTAAGGTTTACCCGATCGAGCGAGGGGCCTTCTTTAAAAAAAAAAAATTTATTTTGGTTGCTCTTGGTTTGAATATTCTTTTATTGTTCGATTAATTGTCTATTAATCGTTAATTACCCTAAGATAAGATTAGCAACCCGGGTCCCCACAACAGGTGGTATCAGAGCATAAAGTCTTGGAGCGTAAAGTCTTGGACTAAGATAGAATTTGAGCGGGGTAGATTGAGTCGCATGCATTTATAGTATTGCATGATTATGCTTTACTTGCTTTACAGAATTGTATGCGACGATGATTGTTTGATTGAACACTGTTTGCTTTATTGATATGCGAATTACATGCTTATATGCTGATATGTATCCATGATTTATTGAATTCATTAGAATAAGTGAATTCGTTGTAAGCATATAATATGTGAAAAAGCATGAGAATTTGCAAGCATGTGTTCTATTCAGAAGCATGAGATTATATGTATGTTATACTTAAATTGTATGTTATAATTTTTGCCATATATATTGCTTCTGTTATCGAATAAGACAGCTTATGCAGATAGCATGAGAACCTCAGACAGAACAGAACCTCAAATAGAACAGAACAGTGTTGAGGTAAGGTTTTGAATCGATTGTACTGAGGAGTATGTTAGTTGAACAATTCCAAAGCTATGAATCATCAACTCAGAAAGATACAGAATATGCTATGTGTAACGCCCCGGTTTTATCTTAAATGAGTTTATTTGAGTTAATCGGAGATTACAGAGTTCACGAGCTGACTTGATTTTGATCAGGGTCCTTTTTGCAAAAATTGGATTTTTCAGGGACTAAAATGCAAATATTGATTTTTATATATTATCTACAACTTGATTGGATTGAGAATAGTCTTCTCCTTCTTCCTTTTGCACGCCATCTCCATTGAAGCCGACCCAATGAGTTTCCAAGCTTTGTGATTTCATTCCGAGCTCGATCCGGCCGTTGGAATTTATTTCTGAAGGCAGATTATCGATCACTGCAGCGAGAGCTCCGTTATACCGTAAGTTTCTCTACGATCAGATACATTCTAGTTTTTGGATGTCGTTAGAATCGTTCGAGATTCGAGTATGTTGTTCTTGACAGAGTTCTGATCGTTTATTATCTGTCGGTTTTGAAATAGAGCGACGTTCGGAATTGTTATAATTTTTGGAAGCCATTTTCGTAAATCGTGGTTTTGAGATTTGTTGGGTTTGTCTTGTTGTTGTTGTATTAGCATTGAGTTGAGTTGATATCGGTATTGAACTGCTGTCTGCATTGCCGGTTTGTTCAGTTTATAGCCGTTATGCCGTCGGTTTGAGTTTTGGGGATTTCGAACCGTATTTGAGTTGTTGAACTTGGCTTATAAGTTGATCTTGGTTATTGATCATTCATTTGTCTCCGTACAGATTCGTTTGGAGGTATCAAGCCCAGAGTTAGCAGCTGTTTGATCGTTTCTGAGATTTGAACAAAGAACGGTATAGAGCAGCATTTCCTTGAACTGTTGCCTTGTCGTTGTTAGATTGTATAGTTGTTGATACAGTCTCTTTTGTAGCGTATAAAGAGTTGGAAGCTACTGCATTGAAAGGTAAAAGCAGTCATCGTAGCGGGATAGCATACTCGGGACTGTGGTTCTCGAGTTTTCCCTTTGAAATCACATACTTGCATTTACACTTGTTCTAGCATGAGGAACTTGTGTCTTGTTTGATTGTATTGGCTTTTGTTAAATGACTTATGTGTTATATTTATGTTATGCATTCATCTTGAGCCAATCTTGTTTTCAGCGGGCAGAACCGCCCTTTTTGTTTAGACGTTTGGGAACTATGATTGAGTGGCCTAGGTTGTAGTATTTCGTCTAGTGCTAGCATACTCATTATGGTTGCTCAAAGTCTAGAGGAGTGGGATACATGGCACCACCTCGATTGGGAGAGTCGGTGAGTCGTTACGTGATCTCATCCTCGGGATCCCAAAAGCACAGCAGCAATCCCTCGTTTATCAGATTGATATCCCGGTTTAAAAGACATGCATTCATTATGTTATTATTGATTTCCTTGTTGTATTGAAAGCATGTTGATTGTTGTATTAATTGTTATGTTGCTTTTGCTGAAAATGTTGTTCTCGCCGGTTATCCTGTTGTTGCTTTGTTTTGTATGTGTACTTGGCAACAGGTGGGGCAGGATCAAGTCAAAAGAGGCATGGTTAGCTCCGAGGGAAAGTTTTAGCAGTGAGACTCGGTTTAGAAGTCGTTTCAGCATGTCTACCTAGTGTTGTTAAAACATGTTTAGATAACGAACTTCATTATTATGTTGTATTGTCATGCAAGATTTGCCGTGTTGTTATCGTGGCATGTTCTACTTCGGAGTAGTTGTTAAACACTAGCACTTCATGTATTAATTGGAGGTTTCGTGTTTGTAATGCATGCTTTCGAGTTGATGCATTGGATTAGCTTTTAGCTTGAGTTGCTATGCATTTTTCTGCTGTTCTGTTTCTGCTGTAGGAGGGCGCCCGAGCTGCATTTTTTGGCAGCCCGAGCGCACCCCTTTCCGTGTATTCCAGTAGCGCCAAGGAGTAGGGCGCGCTCGAGAAGCAGTTTATGGCCGCCCGAGCGCGGCCCCCTTTAAAAAAAAAATTCTTTTGTTTTGGCTTTGCTTTTAGTTCTTGGATCTTGTATGCTTAATTATTGTTTACTCCTTAATTAGATGTGTAGAACCGAGGTCTCACATTAAGTGGTATCAGAGCGTTAAGATTCTTGGTCGAACTAGAGTGAGCGGGTAGATCGAGTCTGCGTGTATTGGCTCCTTGCATGTGTTTGAATTATTTTAACTATGTACTTAATTTCATGCGAGCATGCTTTATTATTGAAAATTATTGAATTACATGATTATGTGATTTAATTTATAAAGCATGATCTACTTGAAATATAACTGTTTCTGTTATCGACTGATATCCGGTATTCCAAGCGGTTGTAAGGGCACTGATTGTAGCGATTTAGATATCTCGTGTCCTAACCTTTGATTATCAGATGGATCCTCGTCGAGTGATAAACAGAAACACACCGCCAGTTATCCCTGCGACTGAACAAGCTAGCACTGAAGTTGATCAGTTGGATGCTTCAGCGACTCCTATGGAAACCTTGCTGAAGAGGTTTCAGTCGTTCAATCCGCTGTTGTTGATGGGTTCAGAAAATCCAGTTGACTGTGAAAGTTGGTTGGATGATATGGATCAGTTGTTTGATTCCATTGACTACACAGATGACCGCCGAATCAGGTTAGTAATTCATCAGCTGCGTGGTGGTGCTAAGAGCTGGTGGATCATGACAAAGAAAGCATTTGAGAGTAGAGGTACAGAGGTTACTTGGACTCTTTTTAAATCTGAGTTTTATAAGCGGTTTTTCCCTATCTCGTATCGTAAGGATAAGGGAGCAGAGTTTGCAAATCTGAAGCAAGGGAATCTGAACATTGAAGAGTACGTGGCTAAGTTCGATAGTCTATTGCGTTTTGCACCGCTAATTGCCGGAGATGAAGAAGCTAAGGCAGATCAGTTCATCAACGGGTTGAACCCCGATGTCTTCACGTTGGTTAACACCAACAGGCCTAGCAACTTTGCGGATGCCATGAATTACGCAAAGGGAGCAGAAGCAGGCTTGTGGAGGCAAAGAGGTAATCAGGGGGCACCTCAGCAGCAGAGGCAGTATCAGAACCAACCATCTCAGTACCAGAATCAGCCACCTCAACATCAAAACCAGCAGCAGAGGTATGAAGGTGGTAGCAGTGGGGGAAACAGAAAGGATCAGTACAAAGCAAGAGGTAAACAGTTCAAGAGGCAAGGAAACAGTTCGTCCAGTTCCAGTGGTTCGAAGCAATTCGGTTCAGGACCGAGTTTTGGGTCATCATCCTTGTACTGCAGTAAGTGTGGAGGAAGACACTCACCGGATCAGTGTGTGGGAGTCTTCGGCAATTGTAACACATGTCAGCAACCGGGACACTTCTCTAAGGTGTGCCCTCAACGTAACAGAGATAGAGCTCAGAGTGGGAGTTCGTCTAGACCTGCAGCTCAGCCTGAGAGGCAGTCTTCTGCAGTGCACTCTTTCCAGCCTCAGCAGCAGAACCGACAGGGAGGTAACTCTAGTGCAAATCAGCCTCCGAGACAGCAAGCACGAGTCTTTGCATTGACAAAGGATCAGGCTCAGGCAGCACCTGACGATGTCATAGCAGGTAACTGTTCGATTTTTGGTTATTCTGCTCATGTCTTGATAGATACGGGTGCTTCCCATTATTTTATCTCTGAGAAATTCGTATTATTGCATGCTTTGCCAACTGAATTGTTGCCTACAGTAGTAGCTGTTACTTCACCTTTGGGTGGAGGAATTGTTTCTGTCAGATTAGTCAGAAACTGTGAACTGTGTTTTGAAGGAAATTTGTTAGAATTCGACTGTATTGTACTTGGACTGTCAGATTTTGATTGTATTGTCGGGATAGATGCTTTAACCAAGTACAGGGCGACAGTCGATTGTTTCCAGAAAGTTGACAGGTTCAGACCGGAAAGGGCAGACGAGTGGAAATTATTTAGTAAGGGTTCTCGATCTAGAATTCCTTTGATTTCAGTGTTATCTATGACTCGTTTGCTACAGAAAGGTGCAGAAGGATTTTTGGTGTATGCAGTTGATGTACTGAAATCTAGCCCAGCTTTGGTAGATTTACCGGTGGTTAGAGAATTTGCTGATGTGTTCCCGGAAGATGTTCCTGGTTTGCCACCTATTCGAGAAATCGAATTCAGCATTGACTTAGTGCCAGGTACTCAACCTATTTCAAAAGCTCCTTATCGTATGGCACTTGTTGAATTGAGAGAGTTGAAGGAACAGCTTGAGGATTTGATTGCCAAGGGATACATCAGACCTAGTGTATCGCCTTGGGGTGCTCCGGTGCTTTTTGTTCGGAAGAAGGATGGTTCTATGCGGCTCTGTATTGACTACCGCCAATTGAATCAGGCTACAGTTAAGAACAGGTATCCTTTACCCAGAATAGATGACTTGTTTGATCAGCTGTAGGGTTCTTCTGTCTACTTTAAGATTGATCTGAGGTCAGGTTATCACCAGTTGAGAGTGCGAGAGGAAGACGTTCCTAAGACCGCATTCAGGACGAGGTATGGTCATTTTGAGTTTATAGTCATGCCGTTCGGTTTGACTAACGCCCCAGCGGTTTTTATGGGTTTGATGAACCGTATCTTTCAGCGTTATTTAGATGAGTTCGTCATTATCTTTATCGATGATATTCTTATCTACTCGAAGAACCGTACTGACCATGCAGAGCACTTGAGAATCGTCTTGCAGATTTTGCGAGTTGAGCAGTTGTTTGCCAAGTTGTCCAAGTGTGAATTCTGGTTAGATCGAGTTGTCTTTCTCGGTCATATTATTTCTAAAGATGGGATTTCTGTCGATCCCAGCAAGATTGAAGCGGTTATGAATTGGCCTAGACCTACTTCAGTGCCGGAGATCCGAAGCTTCATGGGTTTAGCTGGTTATTACCGTCGTTTCATCGAGGGTTTCTCGTCTATTGCCAAGCCAATTACCCAGCTGACTCAGAAGAATGCGCCTTTTGTTTGGACTCCAGATTGTGAGGCTAGCTTTGTTGATCTGAAGAGGAGACTGACCAGTGCTCCAATTCTTTCTATTCCGAAGGGTACTGGAGGTTTCACAGTCTATTGTGATGCTTCTAACCGAGTCTTGGGTTGTGTTCTTATGCAGCATAAGCATGTGGTGGCATATGCATCGAGGCAGCTGAAACCGCACGAGACTCGTTATCCAGTTCATGATCTTGAACTAGCTGCGATCGCCTTTGCTTTGAAGATCTGGCGTCACTATATTTATGGTGAGTCCTTCGAGATCTTTTCTGATCATAAGAGTCTTAAGTACTTGTTTTCTCAGGCAGAGCTGAATATGAGACATAGAAGGTGGTTAGATCTGTTGAAAGATTTCGATTGTGAGATCAAGTATTATCCGGGGAAGTCGAATGCAGTTGCAGATGCGTTGAGCCGAAAGCTTTGTTCTTTATCTCTTTCTACTATTGGTGTTTCTCAGTTGATCAATGATTGTTGCACTTCTGGTTTAGAGTTTGAAACAGATAGGGAGACTATCAGAGTGTTTGCTATTCAAGCCGAACCGGAGTTGTTTATTGCAATCAAAGAAGCACAGAAGTCTGAGCCGAGCATCCAGATTTTAGTAGAGAAAGTCAGATCGGGTCATCAGTCTGAATTCCAGGTTAGAGATGATGTCTTGTTCGTGAATAACCGTCTTGTTGTGCCTGATATTTCGGAGTTGAGACAGCGTATTCTCCGAGAGGCTCATTGCAGTCGGTTCAGTATTCATCCTGGAGGTCTTAAGATGTACAACGATCTGAAGAACCAGTTCTGGTGGAAGAGAATGAAGAGCGACGTAGCGAGGTTTGTATCTCGGTGTTTGAATTGTCAACAGGTGAAAGCAGAACGGAAGCGACCAGGAGGTCTGTTGCACAGTTTATCTGTTCCTGAATGGAAATGGGATCACAATTCTATGAATTTCGTCACGAAGCTACCACGATCCGTTCGAGGATGCGATGCCATTTGGGTAGTGATCAACCGATTGACGAAATCGGCTTGTTTTATTCCGTACAAGATGACGTATCATCATGATCAGATGACTGAGTTGTATGTTAGCAATGTTGTGAGATTGCATGGTGTGCCAAAGTCGATCGTTTCAGACAGAGATCCTAGATTCACTTCTCACTTCTGGCACAGTCTTCAGGGGGCACTTGGTACTCGATTGCATCTGAGTACAGCTTATCTTCCTCAGACCGATGGACAGTCAGAGCGGACTATCCAGACGTTAGAGGATATGCTGCGAGCGGTAGTGCTAGATTTTGGCACTAGTTGGCAGGATTCTTTGCCTCTTGTCGAGTTTTCTTACAACAACAGCTTCCAAACGAGTATCGGTATGGCGCCTTTTGAGGCATTGTATGGTAAGAAATGCCGATCTCCATTGTTTTGGGATGATTTGTCCGAGTCACCAGATTTGGGACCGGATATGCTTAGAGATATGGCAGAGCAGGTTAAGATCATTCAGACCAAAATGAAGACAGCTCAAGATAGACAGGCAAAGTATGCGAATGTTAGACGTCGACCTCTGAGTTTTGAGCAGGGAGACCGTGTTTTCCTTAAGATTTCTCCGTTCAGAGGCACCGTCAGATTCGGTAAGAGAGGAAAGTTATCTCCGAGATTCATCGGTCCGTACGAGATTCTCGAGAAGATAGGCGATCTTGCCTACAGACTTGCACTTCCTCCGTCTTTATCTGGTATTCACGACGTTTTTCACGTCTCTATGCTGCGAAAGTATCATCTAGATCCTTCTCATGTTCTTCAGCCTGACGAAGCCGAGTTAGATGAGACTCTGAGCTACTTTGAGCGACCGATTCAGATCCTTGATCGGAAGGAGAAACAACTCAGAACCAAGTCGATCCCGTTAGTGAAAGTGCAGTGGAGCCGTCACGGAGTCGAGGAAGCAACTTGGGAGACAGAGTCTAGCATGAGACAGCGTTTTCCAGAGCTATTCGGATAACGTGAGTTCTTCTTACTGTCTTTTGTTCTTTATTCCATCTTATGAGTTGTGGTTCTTGTTGATTTCGAGGACGAAATCTCTTCTTAGTGGGGGAGAATTGTAACGCCCCGTTTTTATCTTAAATGAGTTTATTTGAGTTAATCGGAGATTACAGAGTTCACGAGCTGACTTGATTTTGATCAAGGTCCTTTTTGCAAAAATTGGATTTTTTAGGGACTAAAACGCAAATATTGATTTTTATATATTATCTACAACTTGATTGGATTGAGAATAGTCTTCTCCTTCTTCCTTTTGCACGCCATCTCCATTGAAGCCGACCCAATGAGTTTCCAAGCTTTGTGATTTCATTCCGAGCTCGATCCGGCCGTTGGAATTTATTTCTGAAGGCAGATTATCGATCACTGCAGCGAGAGCTCCGTTATACCGTAAGTTTCTCTACGATCAGATACATTCTAGTTTTTGGATGTCGTTAGAATCGTTCGAGATTCGAGTATGTTTTTCTTGACAGAATTCTGATCGTTTATTATCTGTCGGTTTTGAAATAGAGCGACGTTCGGAATTGTTATGATTTTTGGAAGACATTTTCGTAAATCATGGTTTTGAGATTTGTTGGGTTTGTCTTGTTGTTGTTGTATTAGCATTGAGTTGAGTTGATATCGGTATTGAACTGTTGTCAGCGTTGCCGGTTTGTTCAGTTTATAGCTGTTATGCCGTCGGTTTGAGTTTTGGGGATTTCGAACCGTATTTGATTTGTTGAACTTGGCTTATAAGTTGATCTTGGTTATTGATCATTCATTTGTCTCCGTACAGATTCGTTTGGAGGTATCAAGCCCAGAGTTAGCAGCTGTTTGATCGTTTCCGAGATTTGAACAAAGAACGGTATAGAGCATTTCCTTGAACCGTTGCCTTGTCGTTGTTAGATTGTATAGTTGTTGATACAGTCTCTTTTGTAGCGTATCCAGAGTTGGAAGCTACTGCATTGAAAGGTAAAAGCAGTCATCGTAGCGGGATAGCATACTCGGGACTGTGGTTCTCGAGTTTTCCCTTTGAAATCACATACTTGCATTTACACTTGTTCTAGCATGAGAAACTTGTATCTTGTTTGATTGTATTGGCTTTTGTTAAATGACTTATGTGTTATATTTATGTTATGCATTCATCTTGATCCAATCTTGTTTTCAGCGGGCAGAACCGCCCTTTTTGTTTAGACGTTTGGGAACTATGATTGAGTGGCCTAGGTTGTAGTATTTCGCCTAGTGCTAGCATACTCATTATGGTTGCTCAAAGTCTAGAGGAGTGGGATACGTGGCACCACCTCGATTGGGAGAGTCGGTGAGTCTTTACGTGATCTCATCCTCGGGATCCCAAAAGCACAGCAGCAATCCCTCGTTTATCAGTTTGATATCCCGGTTTAAAAGACATGCATTCATTATGTTATTATTGATTTCCTTGTTGTATTGAAAGCATGTTGATTTTTGTATTAATTGTTATGTTGCTTTTGCTGGGAATGTCGTTCTCATCGGTTATCCGGCTGTTGCTTTGTTTTGTATGTGTACTTGGCAACAGGTGGGGCAGGATCAAGTCAGAAGAGGCATGGTTAGCTCCGAGGGAAAGTTGTAGTAGTGAGACTCGGTTTAGAAGTCGTGTCAGCATGTCTACCTAGTGTTGTTAAAACATGTTTAGATAACGAACTTCATTATTATGTTGTATTGTCATGCAAGCTTTGCCGTGTTGTTATCGTGGCATGTTCTACTTCGGAGTAGTTGTTAAACACTAGCACTTCATGTATTAATTGGAGGTTTCATGTTTGTAATGCATGCTTTCGAGTTGATGCATTGGATTAGCTTTTAGCTTGAGTTGCTATGCATTTTTCTGCTGTTCTGTTTTTGCTGTAGGAGGGCGCCCGAGCTGCATTTTTTGGCAGCCCGAGCGCACCCCTTTCCGTGTATTCCAGTAGCGCCAAGGAGTAGGGCGCGCTCGAGCGGCAGTTTATGGCCGCCCGAGCGCGGCCCTCTTTAAAAAAAAAATAAATTTCTTTTGTTTTGGCTTTGCTTTTAGTTCTTGGATCTTGTATGCTTAATTATTGTTTACTCCTTAATTAGATGTGTAGAACCGAGGTCTCACACTATGTCTAGAAAGGAGTTGATTTGAAGAGCTGGATCAGTTGTTCAAGAGAAGCATATTCAGATGAACATAGAACCAGCCTGATTTTATATCAACTTCAGGACTTAGCAAGAAGTTGGTGAAGTTGCCAGAAGAAGTACTGAAATTGTTTGGCAGGTAAGTAAACAGAATTGTTTCTTTCCGTATATGCTAAAGATGATAGAACAGTAAAGACGCATAAGTTGATTTCAAGCCAGTAAGAGAAGAACGAAATCATGAACCGGTAGTACGAGGCAGAGTTGAATTTTTATTCATGCCTCTGTAATTGTGGAAACACTATGATCATCACCTCCACTACAACTTCCATAGCAGTATAGCTATGAAGCAAGAGATAGTGGTAACAGCAGCAAAGATTGAAAGGCTCAAGTTGTATCAGATAAGAATATTACAGGTAAGTGAGTTAATTCTAGTTAACCGCTTATATATTGATTGCATAGTATACAGTCATAGATTAGTGATTTGTTATGCTTCAATATATTTGCTGAGATTTTTGCCTTTGAGTAGAAGAAATGCATTTGAATGATTAGAAAGAGAAGATGAAATGCAGACTTGAGGACATAAGATTGAATATGTATTATAGATATTAATGCAATAGCTGAGTATCAGATAAGAATTGATTGATTCTGTGCAGTGATTAAGTTAGATCAGCAATAGCAATGAGTAGAGATCTATTTGATATGAGTTGCAGAAATAAATTTCTATTATGTCGGTACTGTTTATATCACGATGATCGTGGAAGAATGTCAGTAGAAGTCTAGTCGATATATTGAACTAGTACAGAATTAACCTAGAATTGACAGATATGTCAATGGTTAGAATGTACAGAAATAGTTCAATGACATATATCGATTTTTCTACGACATGAATGCAGTTCTATATAGAGTGGTGTCTAATACGATGGTATTATGACAACTTGT
This sequence comes from Henckelia pumila, assembly GCF_033568475.1. NCBI lineage: Eukaryota > Viridiplantae > Streptophyta > Magnoliopsida > Lamiales > Gesneriaceae > Henckelia > Henckelia pumila. Next base: position 137,124,528 of record NC_133123.1, read on the forward strand.
ATAGAAAAGCATTACTTAAACTGAAGAACTCCAGAAACAGCTAGCAGATTAAGTAGAAAAGAGTTATGTAGTACCGAAATGATGATTAATTATATGACAATAAGTTAAGTCGAAAAGATTATATTCGACTATTGTCAGCTAAGAATTAATAAATGAACTCATATCAATAGAGAATAAGAAAAATCAGTTACAGTTGAGCTTTTTCTTCAATTTTGCTGAAGCTATTCCATCATAGAAATCATGATTTTTGAATTCCTTGCTATCGATTCTGAGGTTTTTGTATTCGATCTCGGTCGATTTTGATTGACTCTTATTCCTTTGCTAGAGTCTGTTTTGATTCATTTGCATTGAGTTTTGAAATGCAAGTGATATGGTATCACTTAGCAGATTTTATCATTCAGAATATGTAATTTTGGATGATCTTGATTTGAGCAAGTTCCTTTGAGCTGAGATTTGAGAATTTTGATTATTTGATGTATTTATTCAGTGTATCTTGAAGTATTTGGCTCGTAACTGATAGAAATTCAGATTCAGAATATTAGCAAGATTTTTGGGTTTTAGCTAATTGCTGGATTTATTGGGTACAGATCTGTACTTGTTGAATGTTTATGCTTGGCAGATACTTAAACAATCAGAATTGTTGTGATCCAAGCTAAACTCGAATTAGTTTGGACAGATAAAAGCAACAGATTTATTGAGAACTCTAGATTAAGATAAGAGATAAGACGGCAGAGCAGAACAGATGAATGTTTGTGGTGAATAATCGTTTGATTATGTCAGATATTCTAGATATGGAATATCAGATTCTGAAAGAAGCATATGACAACAGATTTAATATCCATTCAGCTGTCTAAACATGTATGAGTTACATGAAGTCTTTATTTGGAGATGAGTATTGGTGAAAGAAATGAAAGCAGATACGATAGACTTGACATTACCAATACAAAAATTCCAGCAAAAGAAGCAGAAAAGAAGAACCCAAGTGGTTTCTGTAACAGATTAGTTACATAAGAGTTGAAATCAGATCAACTTTTTGAACGACTTTGGTTCGAATCTACTCGAATCTTCATGATTTTACGATTTAGAGTGTAGTAGATTTCGAGAGACTCATGAATTATGTTGTATTAGATATGATACAAACAGAAAGCGATATTGGTTATGCATTCAGCAAGAGGATTCGATTACAGGAATTATTGAAATCTATTATCAAGATAGAGACTTTAGATTTGTTTTCTAGATTGTGGCATTGATTGTCAGATGTTCTGAGTGTTTGGTTGTATGAGATTTCATTATACCATCCTCTGATTAGTGGACTATCAGATGTGATTATCCAGATTTTCAAGGATATTCTCAGAACGATAGTACTAGATTCGGTACTAATTGATTGATTATTTGCCACTTGATTACTATGATTCCTGTGACAGCTATTTGATAGATATAAAGACAGTATTTTGATGATTGATTGATCAGAAACACAAAATTGTCTTTATATTGAAATAAAATTTCAGAAATATCAGCTATCAGACCAGCTATGAGTCACGAAATGATAGCGAATGTGAAGATGGCTTTGAACAGAATAAGAACAGAACAGCATAGACAGAATGAGTAGATGAGTAACCGATAGAGAGTTGAAGCCTGAACATAATGATCAGAAAAGAAAATTTTCCCAAGCATCATTAGGTTCAGAAAGAGATTTTAGAAGCTATGAGTATGTGATCTAGCGAGTTGATTAATCATCAATCGTGAATTGTCAGATAGATGAATTGTTATCCATATGCATTGGCTGAAGAATATCAGCTAGAGTATTTATGTGCATTCAATTCAGATACAACAGAAGTCGATAAGATGGTAAGCAAGACAGACTAACTACTGCAGAGTTAGATCACGAGAAAGAGCAACTTAGATATAAGTTGACTCAGTGATTATATGTATTGCAGAAGCAATCAGAAAGAAGATTAAGATACGATAGAAGAGAAGATATCAGAATAGATATCAAAAGCTCAGAGAATTGAAGTCAGTATTAATTTAGTCAACTATACAGTTTACGAGAATCAGCAGTAAGATCGAATGCGATTTCGAGAACGAAATCATTCCTTAGAGGGGAGGAATTGTAAGGCCCGAAAATATTAAGTTCTTAATTACGGAATTAAAGATTTAAATTCCGAATAAGAGAGAAAATATGAATTTAAGAATTTATGAAAATTAGAGATTTCAATTTCGGGTCAGAAATATTTAATTTGAGGATTTCGGATTTTAAGATTTTAATATCCGGAATTCTTAAATTAAAAGATTAAAAATATTTGCAATTTATATTTATGGAATTTAAGATGTGAATTCCAAGATGATAAATATCAAGGATTTAATTTAAGGATGAAATCCGAGCAAGGACCCATTTGCAAATATTGAGTAGTTCAAGGACTAAAATGCGATAAGGTCCGAAATGATTTAATTTTAATCCAAGAATATTTAATTTGAGAATATTTAGAGTTTAGAATTAAATTCTATTATTTTTAAATTATTTAGGATTGAAATTGAATTAAAAGATTGGTCGAGGACCAAATTGCAATTATTGAAGAATTCAGGGACTAAACTGTAAATAGGTCAATATATATATCTTATTCCATCTTTGTTTCAGCATAATTCACGTGAATCATCAGGGGAGAAAATCAGAAAACCTTTCCAAGTCACTTTTATCCTTTTAAACTCCAATATCTTTTGATCCGCCCGGTAGAATTTCCGATTGATCGTATATTTGCGATCACAGCTCCGAGTACTACGTTTTGACGTAAGTTTTATGAAACTCTACCATGTTTGAATTTTAAGTTGTTGTTAGAATTACGATTTGATTGTATAAACATGTTCTAGCATATACGACGATAGCATATCTAAGACGGATCGAGAAAAGATCGTCGTTTGGACATGTTTTGGAATTTTAAAAGAATTTTCGAAATTCTGAATTTATGAGGCTGATGATTTCGAGATTATTCTATTGAATTGGTGATGATATTGAGTTTACATGATTAACAAGATGATGTTTAAGCTTTTGGAAAGATCGAAATCGTATCGTTACGCCGCCGGTTCAAGATTTTGAATTGCTATGCATTCTAAAGGTTTAGAGCTCATCTTCAAGTTATTGTGGATGAATTGACTATGTAATTATGTTGCGAATGAAGATATAATGATATTTGAATCGAAAGATTTATCGGACTCGAATAGTTGCGACGTCGGTTTGAATTTCGATTGTATTAGCAAGATTTGTAATGTATAAGCTTTCAAGAAACATCGATTCAGATTGGAAATTGATGTTTAGATATGTTATAATCTATTTCAGATTTGAATTGAAGATTATCGAAGTCGAATCGACGAGTTCGAGTTCGAATGACTTGAGGTGTTGAAGTTGAAGCAAAACTACCTTCAAGTAGCACTGATTGAAATGAACAGCATTGTATGACCGATTTGACTAGCGTTGAGATGATCAGCATTGGCAACAGATTCAAGAGGTTTGAATCGCGATGAAAGGTATGAGTTGACATTATTCTTGCCAGGTAGAACAACTCGAGAACGTGGTGGTTTTCGAGTTATCCTGAAATCACATACTTAGTTGTTTAAGTGCTCTTATGTGATTTACTTGCTTTTGTTGCTATGAATATTGACTTATGTGTTCAAGATGTTTATCAGTATTTATTTGATTAATGCATACAGATTATGTTGCATTCATCTTGAACCCTACCTTGAATAGCACAGAGGGCAGAATGGCCTAGAGTGCATATAACGTTTGGAGAACTGTAGTTGAGTGGCATGGAATGTAGATTTACTTCCAGAGTCAGATGACTCATGGCACGGAATATAGATTTATATCCAGAGCTAGATGACTCACTATAGTTGCACCAAAGTCAGGGAAATTGAGATATTTAACACCACCTCGATTGGGAGAGTCGGTGGTTAGTTAAAGATTTTATTCCCCGGGATCCCAAGAACTAAGCTTATTGGTATCAGATTTGATAGCCTATTCCTTGGCACATGCATTGCATTTATGCATTAACCTAGAGTTTTCTATGGTTTAGATTATGAAGTTATAAATGCTAGCATGTTGTAATACGCTATTCTAGATATGAATGTGTGCTATTGTTGTAGATGAATCGTTATGCTTTAAGAATTTAAGAATAGATGATGATTCTATGATCTACATGTTATTACATGTTTTATGATTTTAGAGTTTTATGGCATATAGATTTCATATGCATTAATGATGTATATGCATGTCTTTCATACTGAGATTTATTCTCACCGGAGTTATCCGGCTATTGCTTTGTTTGTATGTGTGCATTGCATCAGATTGGGGCATGATCAAGCTAGAGTTGGCTTGGATAGCTTGAGAAGAGAGATAGCATGTGGTGATTTGGGTTTTAAGCAGCTGATATGTATTGTATATAAATATGTTAGAAGACAAGGCATCTTGTACATGTTTCTGTAAATCCTAGTTTATATTCATGAGTTGATGTATTTAGATGCTAGGATTTATTTATCAATGCATGTTTATTGTTTTAGCAGCATGTTAAAGATTGAAGGGCACCAAGATAGCAGCAAATTCAGAAGTTGAACAGCTGCAGTTTTGGAGCAGGGTATGCCCGCTCGATCGGTAGAATGTAACCGATCGAGCGAGGCCCATTTTGTCCAAAACAGAGAAGTCGATTTTTCTGCCCGCTCGATCGGTAGAGTTTAACCGATCGAGCGAGGCCATATGTTTGCATACCCGAGGGTTTTTACTTTGTGCTCGCTCGATCGGTAAGGTTTACCCGATCGAGCGAGGGGCCTTCTTTAAAAAAAAAATTTATTTTGGTTGCTCTTGGTTTGAATATTCTTTTATTGTTCGATTAATTGTCTATTAATCGTTAATTGCCCTAAGATGAGATTAACAACCCGGGTCCCCACACCCATACTGTCTGTAACTCTGCCGCTGGTTTTCGAGAGAAGTTCCCAAACCTTTGACACCCTTCACATGTTTTAACTACCTGCCGGGCATCCTGTTGCAAGGTGGGCCACCAGTATCCTGCTAGCAAAGTACACCGGGCCAGGCTCAGTACCCCTCCGTGATCGCCACAGCAGCCTTCATGTATTTCCTGAAGCACATAACCCACTTCTTCCCTGGCTAGACACCTTAGCAAAGGACCCTGAAAGGACCGTCGGTACAATTTTTCGTTAACCAGGGTAAATCGAGTTACCTGCCTCTTGAGCTTCCGGGCGTGTGCCTCATCCCCAGGAAGGACCCCCGTTTGCAGGTACTTGGTGAGGGGAGTCATCCGGGATTCTTCCTCGGTCTCCTCTGCTTTTCCCTCTATGGTCATCACCGATCCGGACTGCTGTATCACCTCCCGGCTATCAATACTAGTCAGGGATGATGCCATCCGGGCTAGGACGTCCGCCTCAGCATTATGCTCCCTGGGAATTTGTTCAATGCTCCAGCTAGAAAATTCCTCTCCTTGCTGTTTGATAAGCCCCACGTACTCTTCTAATCTCTTCTCCCTGATGCTAAATGCCCCCTGTACTTGTTGCACTACCAGTTGGAAATCTGAATACACAATCACATGCCCTGCTCCTGCCTCCCGGGCCAACTTCAAACCTGCGACCACCGCCTCATACTCTGCTTCGTTATTAGATCTAAAAGAGGATAATCTTATTGCAACCTTAGTCTTCTCCTGAGTGGGAGAAAAGAGGATTACTCCCACCCCGCTCCCTTCCAAACCGCTGGCTCCGTCCACAAAAACTCTCCACACCTCCTCCTGACCAAAGGTGATTACCTCGGTCAGAAAGTCAGACAAAGCTTGTGCCTTAATAGCCGCCCGAGGCTTGTATTCTACATCATATTCTCCCAACTCTAGTGCCCACTTGACCAATCGACCTGAAGCATCCGGCTGAGTCATCACCCGGCCCAAGGGGCTATTAATCAGGACAGTGACCGGATGCGACAGGAAGTAAGGTCGGAGCTTCCGGGCAGTCAAAATAAGGGCCAGGGCCATCTTTTCCATTTCGCTGTATCGGGTCTCGGGCCCCTTCAGAGCGTGACTTACATAATAAACTGGCTTTTGATCTCCTCCCTCTTCCTTTATTAACAGCGTGCTCACAGCAAACTCTGTCGTAGAGATATAAACCCACAATCTCTCCCCTGGTTCGGGCTTAACCAGGATGGGCAGATTTGCCAGGTGCTCCTTTAATTCCTGGAAAGCCCGTTCACAATCCTCACTCCATCCAAACCTCTGAGCCTTCCTCAACACCTGAAAGAAAGGATGACTCCGATGGGCAGACCGAGCAATGAAACGAGACAGGGCCGTGACTCTTCCAGTCAATCGCTGCATTTCCTTAATGGAGGATGGTGACGGCATCTCCCTCAGGATTTTTACTTTCTCCGGGTTTACCTCTATTCCTCTCTCGGTCACTACAAATCCCAAGAACTTCCCGCTTTTCACTCCGAACATGCACTTAGCCGGGTTAAGATTTACCCCGTACCTTCGCAAGGTACCAAAGGTTTCCTCCAAGTCAGGAATAAAGTGGTCCTGGGTCCTGGATTTCACCAGAATATCATCCACATACACCTCCACATTCCGGCCCAATTGATTTTGAAAAACTCTATCCATCATCCTTTGATAGGTGGCTCCTGCATTTTTTAACCCAAAAGGCATAACCACATAACAAAACGTTCCCCCTGACGTAACAAAACTGACCTTATCCTGATCCTCCCTAGCCAGGGGAATTTGATGGTATCCCTGGTACACATCCATAAAGCAAAGCAGCTGATAACCAGAGGTAGAATCTACTAACTGATCAATCCGGGGCAGGGGATAGCATTCCTTGGGGCAGGCTTTGTTTAAGTCTCGGAAATCCATACACATTCTCAACTTCCCTGTACTTTTGGGTACCAGCACTACGTTAGATAACCAAGTAGGAAACTGTACCTCCTTGATGTGCCCTGCTTCAGCAGTTCTCGGACTTGCTCAGGAATGACCTTGTCTTTTTCTGCCCCAAAGTGTCTCTTCTTTTGTCTGACAGGCCGGGATCCTGGGAGGATATTTAGCCTATGCTCTGCCAAATGGGCCGGGACTCCAGTTAGCTCCTTAGGAGACCAGGCAAACACATCCGCGTTCTAGGCCAGGCAGGTCTTTAATTGCTCAGCCAAAGCAGGCTCCATACCCCAAGCCACCCGGGCGATCCTCCCCCGCTGTCCAGGCACTACCTTCACCTCCTCATACTCTTCTTTTACTTCTCCTACCGTGCACACCTCTTCCTGTCTGGAACCATCCCTCCATTCCGTCCTTCGTGCCCTCTTGTTATCCACCTGGATGGTGTCCGCATAACACCGTCGAGAGAAGTGCTGATCTCCCTTTACTTCGCCCACCCGATCCCCCACCGGGAATTTGATCTTTTGGTGGTAAACAGAAGCCACAACCCTAAAGGCATTTAAGGCCGGCCTTCCTAGTATAATATTGTAGGAAGAGGGGGCCTCCACCACTGTGAAGAGGGCCATGACAGTCTTCTTTGTATCGCCCGATCCTAACGTAATAGGCAACCGCACTTCTCCTTTGGGCCGAATGGTATGTCCTGCAAATTCATGCAGGGATGTTTTTACGGGGTTAACCTCACATCTCCACAAGTCCATTTGTTCGAATGCATCCTGGAAAATGACATTCACAGAACTTCCCAAATCCACGAACACCTTTCTTATGTCATAATTAGCCACCTGCGCTCGGATGAGTAAAGCATCGTTGTGGGGTAGAGACACTCCCTCCAGATCCTCAATCCCAAATGTAATGACCGGGTAGGGGTCTGGTCTCCGGGCCTCGATTCCCAGGACTTCTCTTTTGCTCCAAGATTTTCGCGCCCTGTTAGAGTCCCCATCAGTGGATCCTCCCGAAATCATGTTGATCACCCCTTTGGAAGATCCCTCTTGGGGTCCTTTGTCAGGCCCCCGTGACGTTACCTCCCGGGCTTTTGGGGGGTCTGGCCTATTGTCTCGCGAGATGTCAAACCGGGGTACCCAGGGGCGTCCCCTTTGCTTTTTCTCCACATGCTTTGTTTCCTCGGGCACAGGCTGTCCTGGCTCCACGATGAGCCTCCGACACTCGCTAGTGTTGTGTGTGTTAACCCGGTGTATCGAACAGTATTTTCCCGGCCTTTTTGGAGGCAACAGCTGGACATTCTCCTCACACAAGTGGATTTCCCGATCCCGGGCTACCCTGTGATGAGCAAAAGCAGCAAGCCTCCCCGGTTGATCCTGCCTTCTTCTTCCTTGACTACCCTGGTTTCCTTTCTCCTTTTGCTCTTCCCTCCTGTCCTTCTCCCTCTTTTGTCGCTGGACCTCCTCCATATTGATATATTTCTCGGCTCGAGCCAAGAGGTCCTCGAAGTACCAGGGGGCCCTCTTGACCAAAGACCGGAAGAATTCTCCTTCTCTAAGCCCTTGCGTGAAAGCAGTGATTTTGGTTTCAGGTGCACATGCAGGCACTTCCAGGACCACTCTATTGAACTTTTTAATATAAGCTCTTAGAGACTCCTCGTTTAGCTGCTTTATCTCGAAGAGGCTGAGAGTGGTTTTCTTGTATCGCTTGCTGCTGGTGAAGTGTTGCAAAAAGACCTCCCGGAATTCTTTGAAAGTCTTAATGCTTCCTTCTTCCAGATTTTCGAACCATCTCTGGGCGGAGTCCACCAAGGTAGTTAGAAATACCTTGCACTTGATTTGATCACCATAACAATGCAACATTGCCACGTTCTCAAACCGGGTTACATGCTCCTCGGGATCAGCACTGCCATCATACTCTTTGATTTTGGCGGACTTGAAATAAACTGGCAATGGCTCCCCAATGATTTTCGGAGAGAAGGGACAGCCCAAACTTTTGACCCGCGAAGATTCCCGCGGGTCAGTATTCTCCAGTTTTTGTATTTTTTGTTTCAACATTTCCAGCTCCCCTGCCATGGTGACATTTGCCGATCCTGCATGTGAATTTCCCTCATCCTCCACGTGTATGCCTTTACTCTTCTCTTTCTCGGGCCTCGGTCCTGGCTCTTCTTCCCCTTCTACTTCTTTTTCATTATCCTTCCTTTGGCCCTCCTTTTCTCCTTGTTGTATCGTCATGATTCTTTGTACAGCCGCGTCCACCATAGTGTTCATTTGCTCCTGGATTGCGCCACTGCTCGACGAGAGCTTTCAGGATCATCGATGATGGTCATATCTACGCCTTAAACTCACTTTCCCACAGACGGCGCCAATGATGCGATTATCACAAAATGACTACCCGGGGGTGAGAAAACTTCCGGACGGAAAAGATAGGTGAATTATTGTACTTCAGAGAGTGAGTCCTCTCTTGCTTTTATAATGGCCCCCTTGGGCTTTCAATGATTACTGGGTATGGGCTGACTGACGGCTTTTAGGTGATGGGACGGCCATCATGTGTGATTTAGACATCCGTAGCTCCAGGAAAAAGCCCACTCCGTTAGAGCATGGTCCATAATGATTTGGTCGGGGATTTGCTCCTGGCACACTCTAAGCAGACGTGGCTGTTTCCTAGCCACCCGGACCTCCCGGGGTCTCCCGAGTGCTTATACTCCCCGGGTTATATCACCACACCCTAAAGATAGTCGAGCTAGGACCTGCTCCGCTGTCCCGACCACCCAGCTTGCAGGGTACCACCCGGGGTTTTGGCCACCCGGGGTATCCTACTAGGATATCATCACACTTCCTAAAGATAGTCGGGCTAGGATCTGCTCCGTTGTCCCGACCACCCGGCTTGCAGGGTACCACCCGAGATTTTGGCCACCCGGGGTATCCTACTAGGATATCACCACACTCCCAAAAGATAGTCGGGTTAGGACCTGCTCCGCTGTTCCGACCACCCGGCTTGCAGGGTACCACCCGGGGTTTTGGCCACCCGGGGTATCCTACTAGGATATCAATATATATGTATATATATATATATATATATATATATATATATATATATATATATATATATATATATATATATATATATCTATCGTACACATAAATTAAAAATGCATTTACAATTGGCGTAATTTATAAGAAACAATATACTAAATTTGCTTTTGATAATGCGTTAGTTAATTAGATTCTAGCTTGAATGTCTTTAACAATATTTTTGAACTTTACAAAAAAACAGAGTTAACGCATGCATGTATAATGACATAGCACCGTATATCCAAGCAAATTAAATCAGGTCTCATTATATATAGAATTATGATGCAGCCCTCGATCGTATATACACATTTCAATGCAAAAATATATAAGATATATATTAATATTATATCGCGATAATAATGCGTGGTGGTCCAATTTTCAATGTTAAACTAATTGCTCTCACATGGGTTTTTGTATACTTCCAAATACCATATCACATGCTATACGGAAATTAAGATTAAGACGATAGGTCTCAGTACACATATACATAATATATATATCACACGTACGACGATTCTTGCATAAAAAATTATACAAGTACTCGACTAATATATATATATATAATTTTAACAATCAACATTTTTTAATAATTGATTTAAATTATTGAATATGATACAATAATATGCATACCTCTTGGGACAGCTTGCCTTGTCTCTCCACGTTACCATTTTTACAAGAGAGTACTAAAATTGAAGAAAATACTGCTTATTACACAAGAAATATTACTAGAAAGTAAATAAAACTTGTACATGCATGATAGAGACAACATTGAAGTACTAGTTGATTAGCTTGCTCTAGAAAACTCAATTCGGGCGACGATTGAGAAGATTGTAATGATAAGGGCTTGATTTAGAAAGATAAACAATTGATTCCGAAATGGCACAAGATCTCTTGCAAGAAGTCTGCATATTCATGAATCCAAATCCATCACTCAAAGACCTTGAAATCTTGGATCTTCCCTTCCAAATGCTACCAAAATATGTGTCATGGTCACGTTCATCCTTGGAACATGCCACTAGCGCCGCAAAAAAGGGATCCCTTTTCAACGACGTCCTAGTACCGCTAGTTTGATGCTTCTTGGGAGATATCTCGTCTTGGTTGCTCAGTTTCTTGGAGTTCGAGTTGGAGTTGGAATTTCCGGCCGGCGGCAAGGGGAGGATACGCCGCCCGGAGGGCTCTTTCTTTATCGAGCCCTGACGTTTGGGCATGCCGGGGATTTGTTCCCAAGCGAATGGGACTCCATCGATCAATTTGAGAGGTGTGGTTGGGCTAAAAGGAGAGTTTTCTTCATTGAGAGACAATGATATTGATGATTCGATGGACGAGTCCGACGAATCCGACGGTGATAGTGGTGGCAACATAAGTGTCCGGCGAGGGGTCTGCCGGATTCTTGAGGAGGAATGGAGAGATTCTTCCTCATTTGGGAGGGTTTGAGCTTGCCTTGTAGTACTCATTGCTCTTGAGGAGTGGGAAGTAGAGAGCATGCTTTGATAATTTGGTTTTGTATCATACCCTTTTCGTGTACCATATGGCCGAATATATATGTGAGTTTCTTTCTACTATATATATTACTATTATTAAGGAAATGCTATATACAAGGAGCTAGGGCTAGTGTGAGTTATAATCTCTTCCGAGGTTACAAAACTACGTGCCTAAATTTATTTTCTAAATTAAAATATATTTAGAGTGATTTTGTAATATATATTCTCAATAGGAATGTGTAGCCGTGTGTGTAACCCCTTGTTGTATATATAGATATAATATAACTCTTACTATTATTAATTGCTATGAATAAATAATATTAGACAATGATTGTAAACAGATGAGATTATTAAAATTGTGGTGAGTAGGAATGAAAAAGAAAGAATAGTAGGGATAATTAAACTGATAAAACGATTCCAAATAATATAACAATAATAATGAAAGGGATAGAAACAAGAGTAAATGATGAATTTGAGATAAGTGGTTGCAAAGTGGGGTGCGTATGCGCGATGTGGATGTTACCTTAGTACACAGATATATATGATGTTTGTGTTTGTGATTTCTATCTATATCTATACACACACACACAGGAGGCCCAAAATTCCAATTAATTTATTTATTTTCAAAAATAATATTAGTTATGCATAAAAAAAAATTTGATTTTGCCCTAGCACGCACGTCAAGATTTCGTCACAGTTAAGCCAAATATTTCGTAGTAGTGGTATAAAAAGTGTTCACTAGTTAATATATAAAAAGTTGCGAAGAATTATATATATATATATATATCCAAAATCTGTGGACATTGATATATATGTTAATCGATATCGGGCATAAAGGGGGCAAAAACTGGAGAGCCTCTGCTTTATTTGTGGCCAATATAATTGGTGTGGCATGTGATGGCTTGTGGGCCGCCGGGGTGAGGCTTTTGTCTTCTCTTTCGATTCCTTCTAATACTTGCACGTAGTTCAGTAGCCCCATTTCTTAGCTCCGATCCATTTTCCACCACTACTATTATTATTATTATTATTATTATTATTATTATTATTATTATTATTATTATTATGTACAAAACGAACCATAATACATGAAAAACAAAACCAAACCGTTTTTCGATAACAAGCATTTGAAACCGAAAAACCTAACTGAACTTTACAGAAACCAAACCAGACCGAGGGTCGAACACCGCTGTCCGGTTGGTTAACGGACTCTTTTGCCATTTAAGAACAACGCAATTTATAAGCTTTGAAATTGTATTTTTTTTTTTTTTTTGGATTAATACAGTCTTGTTAAAAGTTTAGTTTTCACCAAGTAATTTGGATTTTGTTTTTAGTTTTGGTTTTTTTTTTTTCTCGAAATCAATAAACATAGCAAATATTGTTTATTTAGTTATTTGGCATCGATGCTTTTGTACGTGGCTCATGTGACAATAATAAAAGCTACGTTAATAAAACTACATAAGCAAAAGGAAAAGCTTTTTTTACTCCTATTTTGAAATATTGTGTATTGTTTTGGTTTATCTTTTCTCCTTATTTTTGCTTAGTTGAATTTTAATAATACATGTAACGTGAGATTTATTTATACCACATGACTCACAAAAGAGACATTCTGTGACAAATAAGCAATATTCAATATTTTTAATAGCTTCCGACGAAAACATGACAAATTACATAATTGAAATCCAAAATAAACATAAACAACTTACAAAATCTTGAATTTCCCTTCATTAACTGAATCCCGATATAAATTAATAAAATGTTATAATGATGCGTGGATATTATTATTAGGGAAAATTGCAAATTTAGTCCTGTATATTTGTTATTTTGCGATTTTGGTCCTCTATGTTTTCACATTTCAGTTTTAGTCCGCTATCTTTATTTTTTTGGCAATTTTAGTCCTTTTTCCGATGTGGCGCTGACGTGGCACCAATTCAGTGCTGATGTGGATCTGACGTGTATAGTACCACGTAAGCATTTTTGAATAAAAAAGACCGAAATTGCCAAAAATCAGAACATGCAGAACTAAAACTGAAATGTGAAAACATAGAGAACCAAAATCGCAAAGTAACAAACATAAATGACTAAATTTGTAATTTTCCCTTATTATTATTATACATCGTGTCATCGTGGGTTTTTTTATAATTAATTTTAAAAATAAATAATTTTTTAAAAGTAATGTGGGTGGTGGAGTTTTGCAGTACTACTGCAAAACTCCATCACAAAGAGCGGACGCTGCAATGGCTGCAGCGGAAATTTTTTTTTTTGGTTTGTTAATTTTTTAAAATGTTTTTTATGGTTTTGAATCGAAATAGGAGATCCGTATACCAGATATGGTTATGATTTTAAAAATTAATGTTGATCGGATAATTTTTTTTAAAAAATATTAGTTTATTTATCTTTAATTTTTTTAAATCAACTAATATTTTTAAAATAAATTATTTTTAAAAAAAACAAATGGTTACCCGGTTAAGTATGATTTTCATAATCACAAAAACTCTAGATAATGTCTCATATATCTGATAGACGAATCTACTATTCGATCCAACACATAAAATATTAATTTTTAAAAAATTAACAAATATTGATAAATCAACTAATATTTTTAAAATAAGAATTTTTTTTATAACAAAGGTTATTGATTAACAATAATTTTCAAAATCACAAAAACTCTAGATAATGTCTCATTTATCTGATAGACGAATCTCCTATTCATTTTAACTTATGAAAAATATTAAATTTTAAAATGATTGCTAACTCGAAAACAATATTTTTTTAAAAAAATTATTTTACAAATATTAGTTGATTTATCAGATATTTTTTGATTAAAAAAATTTAATATTTTCATAAGTTAGATTGAATAGGAGATTCGTCTATTAGATATATGAGACAATATCTAGAGTTTTTGTGATTTTGAAAATGATTGTTAACCGGATAACGTTTGTTATAAAAAAATTTCCTTTACTTTAAAAATAGTAGTTGATTTATCAGTATTTATTAATTTTTAAAAAAATTAATATTTTATGGGTTGGGTCGAATAGTATATTCGTCTATCAGATATATGAAACATTATCTAGAGTTTTTTGTAATTTTGAAAATCATATCTAACTGATAACCATTTGTTTTTTAAAAAAAAAAGTTAATTTATTTTAAAAATATTAGTTGATTTATCATAAATTAGTTGATTTAAAAAAATTAAAGATAAATCAACTAATATTTTTTAAAAAAATTTATCCGATCAACATTAATTTTTAAAATCACAACCATATGTGATAGATGCAATTTCTTCTTATTATTATTATTATTATTATTATTATTATTATTATTATTATTATTATTATTGGAGATTTATTTATTTTTACATTTTATTATTGGGAATATTATTGGACTTTTTTTAAAAGAAAACAAGAATACTATTGGACTTAATTATTAGAGGAAGTTTGACAGAGCTTATAAGCTCTTGAAAATAAATTATATGTTGTTTTATAGCTTATAAGCTATTTAAATTTTTTTGAAATTTTTTTTGTCAAACAGCTTATAAGATGTCAAAATAAATTTAAAGGTTGAGATACCGAGTCAAATACCGACTTTTCGGGATACTGTACCGAAAGTTTTTCGATATATAGACATTTTTTTTGGTATATCGAATTTTTTTCGGTATCTATATGGTATGAATATGAATTTTTTTCCATACCAAAATTTCAAATTTTCGATATCGGTACCGATATAAATTTTTTCATACCAATATTTTTTATACGATATACCGAAAACTCATCCATATAATAAGTTGTTTGATAGCTTATAAGCTTATTTTAAAAAATTAGATTCACCCCTATTTTTTTAGAAAATATCTTATTTGATATTTTACTTCATATTATCCTTATATATTTTATTAAATTCTCACCACGCCTTCTGCCCATTTTTTGTACATAATTTATCAAATTTTTTTCTAAATTAAAATTAAAAATAGTTTTATTTTTTAAATATATGTTTAATATTTATAATAAATTTAAAAATATTTTTTATATATATTCCTATTTACAATACATTCATAGTATTATACCATTTTTGATAATTTTGACAATAAAAAGTTCTTATAACACAAACACATCAACATCTTTAATTTTTTTAAAATAAGTTTATCCAAATACTTTTATTTATAAAATAAAACCCGACAACTTATAAACTATTAAAACAACAAATTTATAAGTTATTTTTAATAAATTTAGCTAAACTCAATCTTAATGAGTTGGGGCGTCTCATTGCTTTAGTCAGGCTCAACAGTTGTAGAGTTGGGGGAATATCTTGGGCTAAGATTACATATCTCCAAATTTATGGATCATCTATAGAGTGAGCCCATTGTTATGGGCCCAAACCCATCGTTTCAATTAAAACTGCAATGCATGAAAGATGATCCAGTAAACAAAAGTTAGTGGTTTTTCGACGGAAATACACGGAATCCTAATTTACGAATATAAGCAAGTGTAGCGTATTCTTTTTTCAAAATAAGCTTTGATATATTATTGATTTCCTCTTCTTTTTTTTTTTCCCATCCTTTTTATATAACGAAATATTATTATTTTTGTTGATCTTAATGAATTTTGTAAACCCTCTTGTATAAAAGTATATACATTTTGTAGGACCAAAATTTTATCGTTTTGCTTGGACCATGCATACAACACCAAATACAATGCAAGCATAATTTTTAGTGGCCCAAGATAATTTTTATCGCTTATATAAAACGCGTAGAATTCCTTTTTCCTTTGCCATCGCCAATTAACTGAACTATGTGATCGTATATATATATATATATATATATATCATTCTCCCGTCAAAAATTTATATATATCATTCTCAATAAAAATAAATAAAAAATTCAAAAGTGGCATGGCTTCAATATCTCGACAATATAGACTTAATTTTCACCTGCACATGCATTCAAGAATATTCTGAATACAACTCAAAAAAAAAAAAAGAATATTCCTAATAAATACCATATATCTTTAATTAAAGTTGAATTGGCATAAGATTCCCATAATTATATAATTATTAATGTATAACTTTTTGAAAACTTTGACGACATGGGTATGATGTAATTATCCCTGATTTAAATAGAGGATAATCACGGCCTTAATTATCAGCTGCAAAGTTGGTGAAAGCATAAATGAGAGTGAGATGTTTATAAAAATCAGTCCTTTTATCATCCGAAAAAGGAAATAATATTAAAAAAAATTGTGAAATAAAGATTAAAAAACGTTTCTTACAAATAATCCCAAACATTATCTAAAGTTTACAAGGGATAGTGATGAGTATATATCATATATATGAAATCTAAACTGCACAAAAAACTATGATACATATATGTTTTCCTATATATGATCTTTTGGATGGACGTGGACATGAGCGGATCTATTAAGTGGTAAGAGAGGGCAGATGTTCTTCCTTGAGTTTTGATATCAAAATATTAGTATGTTTTTTAGATTTTAAAATTAAAGTTATGGACATAAAATTAAGCTAATGATTTAGAAGTCAAAGTTTACCACTCCTTATGTCATTTAAAAATCGTCTTCGTAATCCAATGAGAGATGAATATGAATTTTGTGTGTAAATTTATTTTTCCAATGATTTTTCTTAATTTGTGAGTTTGAAAAAACAAGTCTATATAATTGAAACATATTAACTATTTTTTATCTTTGGTTCTTTGTCCTCTCTCGACAAAATTCTTGGATCAACCCCTGCACGTGGATTATTCGAATTTCAATCACATGCATAAGCTGCTGGACTTTTAAAATTCATGCATTTGGCTGTGCTTTGAAATTCAGAGCGCGCGGAAGCCATGAAATTCTGAACCATGCGTAAAATATTTGTATGATACATGGAATTTGTCACATCGGGCCATTTTCAGAAAAAAAGGAAAATATCTTACTGGACCAAAGAAAATATTAGGGGGGCAAGCGACTATCCAGTAATGGATGAGAACTGGGATGACTGAGGTTGTCTATATATATCCATGTGTCACAG
Organism: Henckelia pumila; assembly: GCF_033568475.1. NCBI lineage: Eukaryota > Viridiplantae > Streptophyta > Magnoliopsida > Lamiales > Gesneriaceae > Henckelia > Henckelia pumila. The sequence goes on from NC_133123.1 coordinate 137,141,988, forward strand.
TCAAAACATAAAGTGATTGTAACCCTAGCATGCATATATTTAATAACGGAGTCAAAAATATCAATTTATTTGGATTAAAATTTTAAGTTCTTCAATACTTTAATTTTTTAAATCGGGTTATTCGGGCTAATATCAAATTAATTCAAAATTATTGAAAATTAATATATTAAAAATTTTAAAAAAAAAATTGTGTCACCCAGGCTAAATTAAAGCCCTAAGTGGCAATATATGTGGCTGCGCCACTGCATATATTGTAAGTAATGTCCAAAATGATGGCCCATCCTTCCAAGAAAATCAATCATCTCTATTAGTTACCTCGTGTTAGTCGGCAGAATATATAGATTTGGACAATCATCTCTCGGTTTAAACTGACTTTTGTCAATAACTCAGCCACCATTAAATGTACGTACGTACATTGTCACATGTAAAATGCAAATGATGCATCGTTATGCATGCACATAGGAATACACGTGGCTGTATGACAGAACGCCACGTAGCAAATGTCTCAGTTTGGCGTGGCAAGAAATTGGGAATAAATAGAGGAGGAGAAGGGGGTATGGGGAGAGAGTAACAAACTATACTTTGTTCCATTAATCAGGACTATTTTTCGCTCTTCCTTTTTTTAACTTTGATTTCACTTTTTCCCGTTCCCTGTGCGCTTACGCATTCATTCTCTCCTGAAAAAAAAAAAAAAAAAAAACAGAGAACAATGCTGGTGTCTCGTGAAGCAGCAACTGAAAATAATTCCTCGCATGCTGTTCATGATGAATCTTCGTTTCCAATCACTCTCAAGGTAATTACAAATTAATTCCAACTTAATTTGTGTTCATCATATTTTTAATTCCAGAGATAAATTAGGGAACTTTTTGATGATTAAAAAGTTGAATTGGTGGTAAAATGAAGATGTTAGCTATGCCTGAGCCGTAATCTGAAAGTTTTTTCAAACGTTGATGGAAGAAAAAGACATTGGCTTTTTTTTTTTTTTTTTTTGCCTTTCATTTCTATAGACTACACAGTGTTAATTGAGCTGTACAATGAGTGCAGTTCGCGGATGTTTCATACAAAGTGAAGCTGCCTGATTGCAGCATGAAATCAAGAACCAGAGGAATAAGAAACATGTTCACCGGAGTTCCCACGCCTGATTTAGAGAATTCGGTGGCGGAGATCATTCACCGCCGTCAAGAAAGAACAATCTTGAATGGAATCACCGGCTGGGCGGAACCGGGGAAAGTTTTAGCCATCCTGGGGCCCTCCGGCAGCGGCAAATCAACACTGCTCAACGCACTCGGCAGCCGGCTTCACCACGGACACGGCCGGCTTACCGGAAGTATACTCTACAACAACCGGAAGTTATCGAAACCGGTCAATAAAAAAACCGGTTTCGTGACACAAGACGATGTGCTATACCCACACCTCACAGTTCGAGAGACCCTCGTTTTCTGCTCATTACTTAGACTCTCGAATTCCGTACCCAAAAAGGAGAAGATTTCGATCGCGGAAGCTGTGATCAACGAACTGGGCTTGTCGAAATGCGAGAACACGGTGATCGGCAACAGTTTTATCCGCGGGATTTCAGGGGGAGAAAGAAAAAGAGTGAGCATAGCGCACGAGATGCTGGTAGACCCAAGTCTGTTGATCTTGGACGAGCCCACTTCAGGGCTGGATTCGACGGCGGCGTTCAGGCTCGTGACGACGCTGGGTGGGCTCGCGGCGAAGGGGAAGACGGTGGTGACATCGGTTCACCAGCCATCGAGCCGTGCTTACCAGATGTTTGATGATTTGCTGGTGCTGTCGGAGGGAAGGTGTATATACTTCGGGAAAGGGAGCGAAGCAATGGGCTATTTCGAAAGCATTGGGTTCTCGCCCAGTTTCCCCATGAATCCTGCTGATTTCCTGCTCGATCTCGCTAACGGTACGATCTCTCCCATGTCTCATCCTTATTTTCTCTCCACACATTCTATTAATAATTCTTGGTAGTTCGTTATCGATCGACCCAATCTATATGTACGATAAAATTTAGTAAGACGACTTAAGATAAACGTCATAATATAAATTTGAACCCATTTTCTGACTGAAAACTTAGGCCTTTTTTGGGATTTGTTGGAGTATTTGACATCGGCAGAAAAGTCTCATGACTTTGAAACATATCGGTATCTCTATGACAGTACTTAATCAATTGGGTCACAAGTATGTGGATATTGTTGCGAGAGGGTCAAATCAAATTTACTTCACCACCAAATTGACATTAAATTTTTGCATTCTTGTGCCCACCCTATAAACTTTGCTTGTGAGCATAGTTTTTGTTTAACTCTTTAGCGTCAAAATGGGTTGAGTTCGACCGACAATTAGTCAATAATCTATATCTATTCTTACATGTATGGTCTCCATATATGAAAATGAATTTAGACGATTGGATGCAAAATTAATATTAAGATAATGTTGTCACTAGCTCTCATTAACTTGACAAAATGGTGTCCAATTTATTGCTCATTCGGACTACACGAATGGTGGCGAATGTGGTGCATACCATTGTGTTAGCTCTTTTCATTTTAAAGTTTTTTTTTTTTGTTTTTGTTTATAATTTTATAACTGATTTAACTATTAATTTAATCATCTTATAACCGTGTAAACAATTATTTTAATTAGCTTAGTTAATCAATAAATAACTAAAGTTATTATTTTGTGTGCTTTGTGATACACTATATTAATTTAATTTATATATTTTAAGTAAATTAATTGTCTAAATAAATTAAATTGATTAACGATTTAAATAATATTAGATTAAACAATGGCTCGTGAATAAAGTTTAAAAATATTAGATTGCATTTGGATGAATAGATTTGAAGTTAAGAATTTACATCTATTGTTTCGGTAAATCCATTTGAGACGAGTTTCAATCAAACCCTCAGTCAATATACATTTTTTTTTTTCGAAGCCGCATGTTGTGGCGGGGGCAGTCAATATTTTTTTGAGTTAAAAATATTATTTCAAATCATTTCAATCTTAATTCTTAGCGAGGATTAAAAAACATTAATTAACTGGGGCTTGTGGATCACTGAAGGCTAGTGGAATCTATCTCAGATATCCAACATTAATTAACTTTTTGCACAAAAAAACATTAATTAACTTTTTATATAATTTTTTAGTTATAAAAAGTAAATGAAATCTATCCCCTTAAAACGTCATATTCTCATTCCAATATTTGGATCCACCACCACTGCTCTCCTCCGTCTTGCCCCCAATCATTTGAACTCTTAATACTAAAGTTGTTGGAAATTTAATACTTTTTGGCCTAATTTGTTGAGAATTTAGATGGAAAGGGGTTACTTTTCGGTGGGAATATTAAGTGAACAACATAAATGACTTATTACATCATGAATCTACAGTAAAAAGGGATCGGAATAATTTTTTTAATCTTTGCCTCACTCCACGTGTCCCCTACCTGCTGAGCTTTTGGGCCATGCTTTGCTTCTCACTTCTGTTTTGAGTGGTAAGTGTTTGCGTGGATTAACAGAGATTTTCGACCAGCATGTTTCCATTGATGGATTTGATTTGATTGAAAAATTTTAAGTTTTGTTAGGACATGTACTTTAGAAACGTTTTTAGTGTTTTACAAGTGAAAAAAAAATCTTAAAGTATGTGTTTGAATAAAAGTTTTGTAAAATATTTTTGAAAACTATTTTTTAAAAAGTGTTATCCGATGATGGTTTTTAAATAACACTAGAAAGGTGGAAAAAATGAACATTATTATTTTTGAAATGTTAAAATGATTTTATAGAATAGTTGTCCAACCACATATTTATTATTAAAATAATTTTAAAAATATTTTATAAAAAGTTTTTGAAAAACATTTTTATAAAACTTACATATCCAAAAGGAACCTTAATTTCAAGGAAGATAGTGCATTTAAAGCGAATTGATTTGCGAAACTTGCTGGATATGGATTCAATCAAGAATTTATAATTCTGCTTCGAAATTTGTTCGGTTTGATATATTTTCCCTCAATTTAATTTGTTCGGTTTGATATATTTCCCCTCAATTTTTTGGATTTTACCCTGGCAGAGAATAATATATAGTTTGTGGTAAATGACATGTTCAGCATCTATTCTCGTAATGAAACCAACTATTAATTGGAGAAAATGTGCATTAATTAAAAGTTTATTAATTGGTCGTTTAAGTTGGATTATCATCTTCAAAAAAAGTTGATTATCTTTTGAACATATTGATTTAAAATCAAAAAGTTGTCTTGAATAATCCTTAATGGAGTATGTTGAAGTGGATTTTGGTGTCATCTTTGGATTGGAGCTTTCACCATTTTACCATAACAAACTCTAGCCACCGAATCATCTCAAAGTATCTCATTCTTGTGTTTTTTAAGAGGAAATCCGTCGAATCTTTAATCTAAAGTTAACTGATTCCCAGTGAAGTACGGTAGCGTTTGAGATTCCTTCTAAGGAGCACAAAGTTTTTTGAAGGAAAAACTCAAAAGTGTTTTTTAGAAACAATTCCAAGCACTACCCAAATTTCCTAGATGAATGGACACACATATATATATATATATATATGTTTTCTTTAATTCGAGATATTATGAGACCAAACTCCATGTAATATATATGCAAAGCTCGAAATATTTTATTGGTCTTATCTATTGAGATCAAAAGTACTTGACACATGAAGTTGACCAATCATTATATATTTGTAGTGGAAGTAGTTTGAAAGAGACAAGTTATGGTTCTCCTAGAGAACAGCATCTCATTCATACAAGTAATCTTGAGCACTTGTATACATCAATGTAATTATCTTCAATTGAATTGTACTAGCTAGCTTCCCTTAACATGTGGGCATCCTTATTTCCCACGTCCGTCAGTACAATTTTTTGTACAATTTTTATTGTTTTGGATCGACATATTGATGTATCTCATCTCTTCATAATGAGTGGACAATGTGTATCAACATTCAAAGCCAAACCATGTCATATTCTTTGCCCTAGATTTGGCATACAAAATGACTGGGTGACGGCACCGCTAGGAGTCGGGACGTACTATGTATGAAAATGATCGATCTATGTTAAAATATCGTGCACTGGTAAGTGATACTTCTATGGTCTCTCAGAATTTTGAGGGGTTTTAATCTGAGTAATGTCTGCCTCCTGCTGGCCTAGTTGAGTTCGTTTGTGATCATGATAAATATTGGAATTTGCTTTCTTAGGATACCATCGAGCGACTTAAAAAGTAGGTTTTGGCATATGAATTGGTATTTAATATATTCACTTTCATTATATAACCTTAGGACACTTTGGAGTGCCTCATGATTCTTTAAAGATTCAATCTTATTGAGTTGCACCAAGTCACTTCTATTGGTAACATTTGAAAAATGTAGTAAGAACAACACGTGTAAGGCTTTTATGCAAAAGGAAGTTCTCTTCTACTAAAATAAACTTGGAAAAAATTATAAAGGAAGTGGTAATGGTGGACCAAATCCATAAGCGGCATAATGTTGAGTTGAGTAGACTCCCCACTTCAACACCACCATTGGACAACTTGTATTATCTTCCCTCTTCTACTTATTGCTCATTATATACCCAATAGTTGATGTATGCTTGAACATACGCAGCATTCATAGTATGTATTTCATTTATTTAATTTTGAAAATAACAATACATTTTAGTGCTATTAAATAGGTTTTGTCTTTCTTTCTTTTTCTGTTGAAACCATAAACCATTGACATGCGAAGAGGCCGAATGGATTTTATATATTCAAACCACTCACGAATGGAAATCAGATGCTAGAATACTTGGGCATTGCTTGATTGTCTTATCACAACACAAAAATAGCATGCTTTAGTTGTTCATATAGCGTAATATGTTGAATGTGGATATGTCAATTGGGATATAATTTACTCGAGCATCTGAAGTATCATAGTCTCCTGACTTTAGCTGAGAACACAATATTTGGTTTGATTTTGGCCTTTAAACTTGTTTTTGCTGCAAAATTTGTTTACATGGCCAGCGTATAGCGTCCAGAAATGGCATTTCAAGTTGAACATGACTCAGATGGGGGACGTCGGCACGACATTTCAAATTTCAAATATTTTGAATTTTTTAAATCGTGCATATATAAACGACTTTTGTCAAACATTACCTGATAAGTTTTTGATCCACTTTTGTGAACGTAGGGGTATGCCAGCTTGATGGTGCAAGTGAGAAAGAAAAGCCTAATGTTAGGCAAGCCCTTGTGTCCTATTACAATAACTTATTGGCTCCAATGGCAAAATCGGCTAGCATGGATTCCCCACATGCGGTACCCAAAGAACGAGCGATTGAATCGACTAAACATTATGGCTGCACTAGACATCTTTCCACATGGTTCAATCAATTCAGCATTCTCCTCCAAAGAAATCTCAAGGAAAGAAAGCCTGAAACCTTCAATTCTTTGCGAGTTTTTCAAGTGATCACAGCTTCATTGCTAGCAGGTTTCATGTGGTGGCACTCAGATTACCGGGACATTCAAGATCGCCTAGGCCTTCTCTTCTTCATTGCCATTTTCTGGGGAGTTTTCCCATCTTTCAATGCAGTGTTTGCCTTTCCTCAAGAACGAGCCATTTTCACGAAGGAAAGAGCTTCTGGGATGTACACATTGTCATCTTATTTTATAGCTCGGGTAACGGGAGACTTGCCTATGGAGCTAATCCTCCCCACACTATTCCTCTCCATAGCATATTGGATGACAGGGCTAAAGCCTGAGCTCTCTGCTTTTGCACTTACTCTTCTAGTTGTGCTAGGTTACGTGCTCGTTTCTCAGGGTCTCGGCCTTGCACTAGGTGCACTGATCATGGATGCCAAGCAGGCTTCAACTGTGGTCACTGTCACAATGTTGGCATTTGTTTTGACAGGAGGGTACTATGTACACAAAGTGCCGTCTTTCGTGTCATGGATAAAGTACGTTTCCACTACATTCTACAGCTACAGGCTTCTTATCAATGTTCAATATGGCGACGGGGCAGGGATATCCACATACCTTGGTTGCTCATCTGGAAGACAAGAGAGAGCGACCTGCAAATTCATTGATGAGGACATTCGAAATCAAATCCATCCTGCAATGAGCGTAAGCATATTGATGATGATGTTTGTGGGATACAGATTATTAGCCTATATTGCATTGAGGCGACTCAGAGCTTAGTACCGAAGAAGTGAAATACCACTATTACCATATATAGAGAAGCTGAATTTGAAAAGGTGCTATGAAAGGCTCATAATAGCTAGGTGAAAGAGCTTTGGATTTGACTCAGGTTTACTTCTGTAGCTTGGATAGTCAAAGCGTAAAACTGTAAAGAGGTATTGATTGCATTTGAAATTAAAAAATATGCAGAAATTTTAAGTAAAGACAGGCTGAATCTCATAACGTTGAAAAATGTTATGGTCATTGCTAAAACCTAGATGGATCTTCGGCAAACTCTAACAAAAAACTTAGAATTGACGCCTTGAGATCTTCAACCTTAGCCCTACTTTTTGTTTCAAAAACACCTTTAATCACACGACTGTAAAGTTTCTCAAGCTGTGGAATGCTGTAATCTTTTGACCGCACTACAAGCAGATTCTTGATTGACTCGATTTGACTGGAAATCTCTCCATCAGTCATGGAAATGTCTTGGGAGACATCTCCTCCGGTGATGGAAATGCCCTGGGAGACATCTCCAGTGTCGCAATCAACACTTTCATGCAGGCTGCCATCTGCAACTGTATTTTGATGCTGCTGCTTAACTATGCCATTCATTTCAGAATTTTGCGACGATATTGGTGGAACTGAATCAAGTTGTGATCCCTCTTCTGCTACCAAAACATTGTGCCAACGAGGTCCCAACATCACGCATGTGAAGAAAATAAAACAAAGAACAGTAAGTTCCTTAAAAGGAAAACCAATTACCCACGCACACTTATAAATTAGTCCAAGGCCCGTCTTTGAAATCTATGCAGAGCAACAAAATTGTCGATGGGATGAGTTTTACTGAAGTAATAGTTCAAAGTAATATGAATTGGAACTAAAAAAAAAACCGAAACGATGAAAGATACGGTAAGCATGTAAGCGTTTCAGGATTGACTGATGTGCCAGGTAGCGAAGAAAAGTTGATGACAAAAAGGCCGCCAAGTTCCAAAATTATAGGGAAGGGAATGATACCTGCATGAGATGCATCGATATGTTTTCTAGGTCTTTTGAACCCTTCAAAGCCTTGATCTAGATTAACTTCAGGCTGGACATTACGAAGACGTGCACTAGCCCTAGTCACAGCTGTCATCTGGACAACCGGAGTTTGCGGGAGTGCAGCTTCCCCAGTATCATCAGGCAAAGAGATGGGACCTCCTTCATCAGCGATTTTGTCACAAAATGCAACCAGGGACGGATCCATCTGGGATAGCATACCATGCACCTGAAAAATGAAATGACGATTCTTTAAGATAATGGCTTGAACCTCCATAGAGAAAATTAAGGAGAAAGTGGTAGATGAGCATACTGCATCTCGAAGTTCATGAGCTCTGCTGACAATCCTTGCCCCATTGTAATCATCTCCATTATATTTCTAATCAAAGCCACGGAAAACATAAGAACAGGTTCTATTGTACGAGTAACAGCATTTATTGACAAGGCAAAACCAACAAATGGAGCAAGCAGTATATCTTGAAAAATTAAACGAGCAAATCGGATCACAAATTTTTTTACCAGCATTTCACAAAATAACAAACTGTTTCACAAGGAACAAATGTATGCCAAACTTTTATAAATAAGGTTGGGTACCCCTGAAGGAAGCCCTGGAAACAATACAAACTCAAGGGAAGCCTAATGTTTCAAGATCAATATCATGTTCACACACCTTGGCATTAGTTAAAATGAGATCAAAATCCTCTAGGAAAGCTTTACAAGTGATATATTTTCCACTGTCAACATGCTGCAGCAAAGTCGCCATGTCCATGGGATTCTGAATTATTGAACGATAATTTGGTGCATCTTCGTCCATCACCGGATAACGGAAGACACTAAAGCGCTTATCATATAGAATCCTATAAAGAAGAGGAAAAAATATTTAAGAGGCCACAACTTTGAGAACAGCATGAAAAGCCTGCTCGAACTTATCATGATACTCAATCTTGAATCATGACTGGTTTTAGAGAGAGAATTGTAATTATCGCAGATATAAATCAGACAGAAAAAGAGGCAACAAAAGAAAATATAGCAAATAATGGCCACATCAGAAACACCACCAAACTCCATGCTTTCAGAAGTAACTACAGGCATATATAATCATACTTGATGTTGTAGTCAATAAAAAGTGTATACGTAAGTTGACATTAATAACAGATTCACATAAGGAATCTTAATTTCATGATGATAAATGGAGTGGAACATTGTGATAAGCAATTGAAGTTTCAAAATATTTACAAAATCACTTCAAGAATGTCTGCTATTCATGCCAGAAAATAACAGAGATGAAGCTCAGAAAACAAATATACGTGCAGTATAATGCTCAAGATGATTCAACTTTTGGGCCATAATACATTAGTCCCAATTCTGAACCTACGGAAAATTAAACGTTAATACCAACTACACTGCCCTTAAATCACGAAGTGGATGCATACAAAGCAACATGCCACAGACACAAACCAGCGAGATCAAGTAAAAGAAATAGAAACTAACCGATTGCAAACATCACGAAAGCACATGCGCAGTCGACGAAGTGCATGTCCCTGAGTTTCAGCTTTTGCTCTCAATTCAGAGGCCTTTGGTCCAGCATCAACTTTTGGTGCTTTCAGAAGTTCAGGAAGGCCCTCGGATCTAAGAGAATCTTTTATTACATCCTCAGATTGAACTGACAATGCAGCTTCAATGAGCCTGTCAAAGAACAGAGATCTGTCTTCGGGACATGGTGCCGTTAAATGCAAACTGTCAGAAAGAAAAGACAATTATATCAAATTGGAGCTTAATTTAAAAACATCTTAAATATTTCCAGTTTGAAGAACAGATGATAATCTGGAACGATAAGAAACCGTTATTTTTATGTTATAAATGTGGAAAATAATTATCTGATAATTATTTTTTTTGTTTTTAACCGCAGACCAGGGACAAAGAAGCAATCTCTCCGTGTAAACATAAAAAGAAGCATATAAAAAAGCCTCAAGACTGTTCTCCAAACTTCATCATAAGGAATAAAATATTCATCTTTCCCATGAGAGGCTTTTTTTTAACTTTCTAAATTTTAACCAAAGCAAAAATGCTACTTAACACAAAAGGAAGTTCCAATCTTCCCCTCCACCATTTTAAGTAAATTACAGACCCTATTTTTGTCCTTTTGAAAGAGTAACAAGGACGGTACGTTGACCAGAAAAAAGGGGATTGATCTGCTTCACATTGGATTCTTGGAATTCAGCTACTCCAATACCCAGGGAGAGAGGAGATTAATTGAACAAGACCATGAAGATGAGTAGATATACCAAGGTGCAAGCTCTTAATACAGAGGTGAGTCCATCTTTCTAAAAAAAATATTTCCTGTTGGTGGACGAGAAAATGGGTGTGTTGCAAAGGAAAAGTCATAAGTTCACTCCTAATGTTAAAATGAATAAAACTATTACCAAATCATATAGTAGGAAGGAGGAAAGAAAAAGAACAGCTGAACTTCACAGCAAACGATTCAAACAAACAAATCATTTGCATTTGCATGCACAAAAGACCTGATACAACTGGGATGTTGTGATGTGATTTTTCAAAATACATACACATTGCATTCAGAGAATATGGAGGATGAACTCTCGCATATCTCAGCAAGAGACATGGAGGATGTTCCAAACAGCAATACAGGCAAGTCTGATGGTAATTCTTCCATCAGCGATCGAAGCACAGCCCTAAGCAGATCGTGAGCCTAAACAAAATACAACATTTTACCCATAAGACGCTGAAGAAAAAAGAATTGAAGAGTTACCAAAAACAGAAACATAATCAACATCCACTCACACTCTCCCACCACAAGTGAAATTGAGGCAGATAAAGTATCGAGGGCGTAGTTCTTCTGGCTTCACCAAATACGTGCACCAGTGCTTCCTCGGGAGTTTTGGCCCCAGGATCAGAAAGTAAAGAAGGCAATGCAAGGGAATGAACAGGAAATTTCTCTAGTTCATGTAAAACTGCAGGCCCTATATGATCCTGTAAAACTAGTGCAGTAAGTACGCTTAGTTAAGACTTAAGAGCAAGATACATTAATGATATAAGAAGGAATCAAAACATTTACCAGTCCAACACCATCATCGCCACAAAGTAAAAGCTTAGGTCGATAGACAAGGGAAATTGCAGAGCCATAGGAAAGCATAGAAAGCTTGGTGATTTCTGATGAAACTGTTACAGCAGGGAAAATGTCAGAAATAGTACTCATGACTCTCTGAAGTTGTCTTTGTAAACAGGAAGCCACAACAGGAGATAGGGGCCTAGAGTTCACAATGGAGCCTCTATGAGCAGCAGGAGTGATTGTAGACATCGCTTCAACAAAGTGATACTTATCAACCTTTACGGAATCAATGTCAATCAAAAACTTGTCATCACTTGTGTAAACCTGTGGATATCTTTCACGAAAAGCACGAATGGCAGCTTCAGTACATAAAGCCTTTAAATCAGCTCCACAGTATCCCACACAACTGGCGGCCAACTCCAACTTTAGCTCCATTGAAGGAGGTTGCTTCCACTTACGAGTATGTATGCCCAATATTTCAGCTCGCGCATCACAGCCAGGTAAGGGGAAATTGAACTCACGATCAAACCTCCCAGGGCGCCTCAAGGCTCCATCAATGGCATCAACCCTATTGGTCGCTCCAATCAAGACAACTTGCCCACGAGAATCTAGGCCATCCATCAAAGCGAGTAAAGTTGACACAATAGAATTATGAATTTGCTCTTGTTTACTGGACCGAACAGGTGCAAGCCCATCGATCTCATCAAAGAAAATTATTGAAGGCTGATTTTTTTGAGCTTCTTCAAATAACAGCTTCAATTGTCTTTCAGCTTCGCCAACCCATTTGCTCAGCACGTCAGCACCCTTTCTCATATAAAAACTTACTTTCTGCCCTGCTTTTGAAGCAGCACAAGCCAATGCTCTTGCAATCAATGTTTTCCCCGTGCCAGGAGGACCACATAGCAAGACTCCCCTTGGTGGGGTAATGTTGTAGCTTGCAAAAAAGTCTGGATATAAAAGAGGGAAGAACACCATTTCCTTCAGAGCATCAATATATTCAGAGAGACCACCTATATCATTAAAACTCACAGGTTCATCAATTTGTACAGGCTGAATATCAGCCCCTCCTTTGGAACTAGGACCAGCGGTTTGAACACCGGAAGTCAAATTAGAAAGGCTATCATTTTGATGAACCCAACCGGATGCTGCATTATTCAATCCCCAGGCTGTCATTCCATGCAAGTCTGGTCCCCCGAGTAACCAAGGCGCTCCAGATCTCCCACCACCTCTCCCCCAAGGTATTGGAGGCCCTTGATCAAGCTCATCCACTAGAAGGGAATCATCAGAATCATCAGCTCGTGTCATGCGATGACGTTTGTGAACTCGTGACCCACCTCTTCTCCCATCTCTGCCCACTTTGCTTCCCATTCCTTGATGCAGTATTCTTCGTGGAGAGCTTGGCCTACGTTTACTCTCCTCAATAGAAAGCCTGCGAACATCTGCACGATTTCGGAGATCATAACGTCGTCTACCTTCTTGCTCTTCACCTTCTTCATCATCACCATCTTCTTCCCCATCCTCGCCATCATTCTCACCCGCTCCTTCATCTTCAGCCTCTGCATCATCAGCATCCTCCATGTCATTTGCATTTTCTGGAACATCGTCTCCCCTTTTCTCCTCGGATGAACTCTGTTCCTCATCAGATTCCATACTTAATGCTTCCCTAGAATCCACTTCTCGTCGACTTCGAAGTCCACCCCGACGAGGTCGAAGTCCTTCACGACGAGGGGCCAATTCATCTTGCCTGGCACTATTATTGTTTATTCGTTTAGTAGCTCTGTGAAATGTAGGAATCTGAAACACAGTTGCTTGTATTTTAGCACAAGGAAAAAAATATCACCGCAGTACAGAGATTGAAGCTATAAAAGCAGATAAAATCAGCTAAATGTTATGGATTGCATAAATAATTCGTCAATGAAAAAAATACAAGCCTTACCATTAGATCATTGTCCTCTGTTCCAGAACTATCTGTGTATTCTACATGACTCAATGGAACTCTCCTTGTCCTAGTAGAGCGCCGAAGATTGGTTGCCGATGACTACAACACGAAAATGTAGCACATCAGTTTTTCAGAATTTATCTTTGCAATTAGTGAAACACTAGTTTATAAAAAGAGTCTAGGAACAATGCATTATCAAGAATAGCAACTGATAATTTGAGCTTAATTCTAATCAACTAAAACACATAATCCACTAATTGTTAAATGAAAAGCTAATAGCTAAAGTTACATACATTGGCATTTGACGATCGCAATGGGCGATTTCCAGGACGCAACATCTTTGCTATCTGTGCAGCTGCTGTCCTTGTTTTACTCTTTTTCCTCTTAGTTCGCAAGATAGAGGAGGGAGAATAGTACAAGTATTGGCGGCAAAACTTTGGCCTACTTTTAAGCCTATCACTTGTACGAACTGGCCTTGAATCAGGCCCATCCCCTTGTACCGATCTTTTGGAATACATCAGAAGCAACTAGCGCCTTTACATGAACTTCAAAGAAAGACAAAAACATGACATATGTTAAATGTTGAATATTGAATAAACTGAAACACAGAAGGCGACATCTTTTATCAAATTCGAAGATTAAAGATGACAAATATATACAATATTGCTGCAAGAAAAAAAAAGCTACGCCATGTAGTGTCTTAAGTAATAGTCAAGGTTCCCACACAATCAAAATTACCGCACATGTAAAGCAAAAGAATTTTAAGAATTACCAGTGGAAAATTAACAACTATACATAAAAAATAGTCTCGAATCAAATAAAAAGAAAATAAACTAAACTTGTGCACGTATAATGGAAAAAAAGAGCCGCTTTCCAAGTCACCCAGAGTTAGAAAATAAGCTCTCCATCCGGTTCCCCTTCCTTAACCCTGGCACCACTAAACTCCTAGGCTTAGTTCGGGAGTAGGGATTTGGAAAGAAAGGAATGAAAATTTAAAAACTTTGATTGTTTGGGAGATTTTAATGGAAGGAAAAAAAGACAGATTTGTTACGGATTGAGAGTAAAATTTTCCATCCAAATACGGGTGAAAACGTAAGGAAAAGTAAATTTCTCTCCTCTTCTCACTTTTCTTCTCTTCCAACTTACAAATTAAGCCAAATGATACGGATAACTAATGGTGATGAAAACTGGGAACTTAAATCCATCGGATCAGAAAGCAAGAAAAAAGTTAACAAAATCTTAAATATCTTGTCCAGATGGCCTAAGTCAAGATCCATTACAAAATGCCTTTACACGCAATTTCTCTCTAGAAAGGCAATACCCTATTATAAAGCACTTCTTCTCCCGATCACAGAATGATTCAAATCCACAGCCTTGTGAGGAACACAATCTCGGGATGTGGTTAAAGTTATTTTCCGTACAAACTTAGGTAATCAACTACTCAATCAATAAACTGAAAAATTAACCACTTCTGAATATCTATCCTGAATGAATAACATAAAAATACAGAAAAACTCAATTCCCTTTAAAATTTTAAAAAATAACAGCAGTTTACCTAACATCAACTTGAAATCTATTTCTCAAATTCAAGTTTCTTCTCCAATTATTGTTCTATCACATGCAATAAGCTTTTTAACAGAAGATTCAGTTAAAATAGGTGATGAAATGTCGAATATAAACCAAAATGAACAAAATAAGAAAAGGAAAAATTGAAAATACATAAATGGCTAAATTTCTGCCATGAATTCATTCCCGATGAGAATGTAATCTGTAAATTTTCGTGCATGCGACGCACAATGAATTAAAAAATAAATAACAAACAGATATTTCAGAAAAAACTAGAGCTCGAAAACTAAATTATAACAAAAAAGTACGTACGATGATTCAAAATCAAACAAGAAATTGCCTCTTTTCAAAAAAACTATAGATACGATCTTTTATCATATAAATTTTTTAACTGTGATTTCTAGCGATGCTGTGAAGACAGGTCGAGTGAGAAACTGAAGAGGGCAGGCAAACTGAAGAGGGCAGGCGATACAAAGGAAGAGGTTTTGAGCTTGGTTTCATTCTATTGTTTTTTTAATTGTAATATTAATATATATAATATGTTTATATATTATTTTGGGCTGCTCCGAAATTGCATCATGCTGGACCAAATGTCCATAGGCCCAGTTACGTCTATAATAAGCCCGATTCAAATTCTCATATACAATGTTATTTAATAAAAGAAGAGGGCATTAAAAAATTAGTAAATTGTTTATTTAGAATTTTTATTTATTATAATATGGTTTCTCTTAATTCCACCTTTACGTTGATAAATTTAAAAATTTATGAAATTACCTCTCAACGTGTTTAACTTGGTAGTTGATTTTTTTAAAAATAATAATAATAATAATTACCCTCTCTTATTCATAACTAACGTCTTGTTGCATGCATGCTAAACAATCCGTTTTTAATAATAAAATTATATTTTAATTAAATTGTCAAATAAAATGAAAAAAATAGTTAATAAATGAAAAAAATAAAAGAAATTGAGATAGTGGAGGGAAGCGGTTTATAATGCGTGTTTTTCTTCTTCTTTTTTTTAGTTTATATTATATTTTTGTGGGCATACCAAGAGACAAGATACCAACTAAAGATTTCTTACCTAATAGTGGTAATATATTGTCAAATAAAATGATTGTACTATATATTATATTAAAAAATGAGATAAAAAAATGGGAGAAAGAGTTATTAAATGAAAAAAAAATTGTGATAGAGGAGGGAAGCGATTTATGATTTTTTTTAAAGTTTATATTATATTTTTGTGAGCATACCAAGAGACCAACTAATAATCACTTGCATGATAGTAGTAATATCACTACAAATAATAATAATAATAATAATAATAATAATAATAATAATAATAATAATAATAATAATAATAATAATAATAATAATAATAATAATAATAATAATAATAATAATAATAATAATAATAATTGTAGTGACCCTTACCCGGATCACCTACTAAACAGAACTTAGGCATGCAATTAACTTAATTAAATAGATATCAGAATAAAACTGCGGAATCCATAAACAATATACAATCCCAAGTAAAGAAATCTGTAATTTATCCAATAATATACAACCAAATCGAATAGCTGTATAAACCCAAACAACAGTAATAAAACCTAAGCGAAGCTCCAGCCGGCCAACCGCTGACTAGCCCCTCCTGGATCCACCCTCCTCGTCCAATCGCAAACCTGCCCCATGGAATAGGGTGTCCAGAAAATACAGAGTACGAGACGTGAGCATAAAACGCTCAGTGCGAGAGTATGAGTATACATGCATGCAAAGTGAACTCCCTATAGACACGAGGTCAAGGATCAGATAACAGAGACAGACCGGGCCCTGGTATGTAGCACGCTGTGCCGTCGCTTCAGGAGGTGGCTCCCATACCGAGATAACCGTGGATACGCCGGACCCAAATCGATGGAAGTCCATCCACTAACAGGATAGGGTACAACCCTACTAACAGACATCTCGAAAGAGATACAGCAAGATGCAAATGAATGCAGCATAATATCATGGCATATAAATCATGCAGTCACATAATACATGCATACTCAGTCAGGATATCTCGAACAGTACTTTCGTACCTCAAAACAGTGCAAGCTCTACCAACTCTAGGTCCACGCCTATAGTCTGCTCTACACTGCCAAACGATACTACTATCATTAAAGTGCTCTAAAAACCTTAACTAAGCTATTGCATACTCCTAAATATTTATAGGAAGCAAAAGCTATACATTCGTCCGTCGTTAGCCCTTTGATGTCGATGCCTCCAGAACTTGGGCACAACTCCGCTACGACTACCGAATGCCTCGCCGACCTCCGGACCAAGCCTAAGAAGACTAGAACAGCTCCAAAAGGACTAGAAAGGAAAGGAGAACTCGGAATTGGCAAATGAAAGTGAAGCCTCGGCCTTCTATTTATAGACAACGATCGGAGCTTCCGATCCTTGATCGGAACGTCCGAACCCCGATCGGAACGTCCGATCCTGCCATCGGAGCTTCCGAAGATCCTGATCTGCCACGTGTCAAAATATCACTTGTTGACTCCGGATAGGGGTGATCGGAGCTTTCGGTCCTGATCGGAGCTTCCGGTCTTGCCACACGTCATGCCTGACGTAATACCGATCGGAGCTTCCGATCCTGTTCGGAGCTTCCGATCCTGATCGGAGCTTCCGATCTCACCTTCGGAGCTTCCGAACTCTACCCAAGTAATTATGATTAATTCCTTTAATTACTCAATTAGGGTACGGGCTACTACAATAATAATAATAATAATAATAATAATAATAATAATAATAATAATAATAATAATAATAATAATAATAATAATAATAATAATAATAATAATAATAACAACAACAATAATTGTAAGGCCCCGAAATTAATTATTTTGAGATTAACAGAGTTGAATTATTATCTATTTTGGAATTAGTGGAAATTAATTGAGCCGGGATTGAATTGATTTATTTGGAGTTTCAGGGGCCAAATTGCAATATTGTAGGGTTGGACTTAGTCAAAGAATGGGATTATTATTATTGTTGTTGTCACCTCTCTCTCCCCTCATTCCTCATCCCCTCCAGCTTTTCTTCCGTCCGATTCGCTCGATCCGACCGTTAGATTTCAGATTCGAGTTGAGGTTCACGATCACCGCAACGAGGGCGTCGATTTGACGTAAGTTTTGCTACGATCCACGAACTTTGAATTTTGTTGGGTTGTCAGAATTTGATAATTTTCGGGTATGTTGTGCTTGAGCTAGCATAGATCGTGTATTCGAAGTCGGTTTGGAAAAAGAACGAAGTTTGGATTTTATATGAATTTTTAGGCTTAAATTCAAAAATGGGTCTTTGGATTTTGTTAGATTTTGTTGTGTTTTGATGGATTGGAAGATGATATGAGTTGTTTTGAATGGTCGATGATGTTGTTGATTTTTGGTTTGACCGTTATAGCCGTTATGTCGTCGAAATCGAGTTTTGGGTTATCGGTTGTTTGTTTGGTTCAATTCCGGGTTTGTTTGAGTAGTTGGATTGACACCGAATCCGTATATTCTTCATTTTCAGATTTGGATTGAAGTTTCGGGTTTGGATCGAACTTGGAAGTTGAATCGAATCGAGAGTTGGAGACGATTTGAATCCTCGACGGACTTGAAAGGTAAAAGATGACATTGATTCGAATGGGGTTGAATACTCGAGTTCGATTGACTCTCGAGCCCCGAAAATCACATACTTCATGTTAATTGTTTGTGTGAACTTGATTGTTAATTGTTTACACTTGCATTCATATTGAGCCGATTATTTGATTCGTTTTGAAGATAGACGTTTTAGGGAGATATATTGAAGTGGTTTTGGATTTCGAGTTTTTTCAAGTGCCAGAATACTTCTTATAGTTGCTCTGAAGTCTAGGGGTTGAGTTGAACGACATCCACCCCGAATGGGTATGTCGGTGAGTTGTTGTGAAGACTTGGCCCCGGGATCCCAACCGAGTACCGATTGATATTCGATTATCCGATTAGATAATCCCGAGTTTTGAAGTCATGCATTCATTCATTCTCATTTTGATTTGTTATTGATTATTACAATTCAATCTGAGGTATTTATCTGATATTGCATGTCTGTCCTTTTTACTTAGAAATTATATTTCTAACCGGTTTATTCGGCTGTTGTCTTTGTTTGTATGTGTAATTGGCAACAGGAGGATCAGGAGCTGGACCGAGTCGTCTTGGTTAGCTTGGGGTGAGATTGATAGAAGTGAGACTCCACGTCGTAGGGTCGAGTTTGTTGAACTTGTATTAGTTTTGCTGAGTCTTTTGAACTCTATTTTAGAACTCGACTTTTGGTTGTAATTGTTGGGCAGAGCTTAGAACCCGTTGTATGTTCTAAATATGGATTTGTATTGTATTTGAGTCTTGGAATATCTAGAATTTCCTTTGTTGATTTTTTCCCAGGCTCTCCCTCCCTTTCTGTCCATTTTGCCTGCGCGCGGGCGAGGCATCACCTCGCGCGCGCGCGAGGAGCCTGGAGAGGTCGGGAGTTTTTGCCCGCGCGCGCATTTTCGCGAGCCTCTGCTCGCGTAGCCTACGCACGCGCGAGGTGATGACCTCGCGCGGGTGCGAGGCTCTCTTTAAAAAATAATAATAATAATTTGATTCGATTTTACGCGGCTCTTCGTGTTCGATTTTGTGTGATTATTCGAGAATAGAAGATTAGAAACGGGGTCTCACATTAAGTGGTATCAGAGCGATAAGATTCTTGGAATTGAACTAGAGTGAGCGGGGTAGATCGAGTCCGCATGAATTGAATTCTCGCATGTGATTGATTTATTTAAATGATTATTTAAATACTTGCAAGAATGATTTATTGATTCTTGAATTAATTGAATTACATGAGTTGTGATTTAATTTTCGAATCACGATTACTTGATTTGATCGAAAGCATGCTTTATTATTTGTAAATTACTTGAAATTGCATGATTATGTGATTTAAAATTTAAAGCATGAATTACTTGAAATATGAACTGTATTTTAATTTCGGATCCGAGTTCCACCATCTGCTTGAGCTAGCAGATCAGAGATTTTTTGCGATGAGAATTAGAATTTGATTGAGAACCGAAATTCAGTGATTTGTAGTTGAACGAACTTATCGAAAAGAGATGTGGAACACCGAATTTTGAGATGGAGATTTTGTGTCCATTTCTTACTGATTATCAGAATTTTCTCCTGAAGAACTTTAGCAGACGACAACCAACAATAACTCCTTCGACTGATCTAGATCGTACCACTATTGCACCGATAGATGTCACACTTACACCGATGGGAGTACTACCGAGGAGGTTTTAGTCGTTTATATTACCAATTTTGAAGAGTACCGAGAATGTTATCTGATGTAGAAGTTGAATAGAAGAGATCGATAAGTTGGGTGATTCTCTGAACTACACAGATGACCGGAGAATTCGGTTAGTGTGGTACCAACTTAGAGAATTGATAAAAGTTGGTAGAATTGGAGAAGAGAGCTTTAGGAAATCAAGGTTCGATCACTTTTTGGAATCCACCTCCATCCGAATCTCTTCGACAGATTCCTTTTCACCGTTTGATCAGAATTAGAGGGACTTAGAAATCATCTTTAATCGAAGCGGAAGCAGTTTGGGAAATCATTGAGCAGTGCCTTGTCATGGGAAGACGCTGTTAGTTCTGTCATCAGCCTGGACACTATGCCAGAGTTCGTCATCATAATATTATCGAGAGATCTTCGAAGAGGAATTCCTTTTGTAGTCAGCTCTGACAGAGATGCAAGCCGTTTCAGTTGCTCCTTTCGGCCACAATAACAGAATCTTGGAGAACTCAACCTTATGACGAATCAATCTTTGAGGCAACAGATTCTAGTTGCACTCTTATCGAGGATCAGACTTAGTTTTCACCGATGACGACTGCAGGAATCAGTAGAGTATGGTTTCTCTTCTTATTCTGATATGATCGGTTACACACCTTATCTTTCTTCTTATTGATATTTATTAATGCATCTCGGTTTGTTGAATTTTGATTATCCGTAGTCGCAATTCTTTGAATTGATGGGATAAGTTGGAACCGAACAGTATTGTACTTCAGATTCTGATTTGATTGAGATTTTGATTTGATTATAACTGAGCAGTACCGTACTTCAGTTATCAGATTTTGATTTGATTGGTTGTTAGTTGCTTTATCCAGTACAAGACTACGGTGGATTTGTTTCAGGAAGTCGACAGATTCCGATCCGAGTCAATAGACGAACGGAAATCCTCCGGTAAGGATTCTCGATTCCAGGATTCCTTGTTAGTTAATCTGCCGAATGACCTTCTGATTTCAGAATTTTGCGGAGGAATTCTCTTGTTCAACTGATGTCATAGAAACTAGCCTGATTTGGTTGATAAACCAGTGGTTAGAGAGTTGTTGTTATCATCCAGATGAGATTTCTGGATTACCTCTGAGTCATGAGGTTAGATTCAGCAATGACTTGAGATCAGACATCATCAGCTGAGAGTTTGATGGAAAGTAATATTGAAGACTGGACTTGGATTGAGGTATGACTTCTTTGGAGTATAGTCGTACCGTTTGAAGAGAAACTCGTCTACAGTATTGTAGATCTTTTGAACTGAATATATCAGAGATATTTAGATGGAATTAGAAATTCTTATCAATCTTTTCGGTTCTGTTCGAAGAATAGTGATGATCATACAGAGTATTGGAGAATGGTCTTACAGAATTTTGTGTCGAGACGAGGCATGCTTTACTATTGAAGTCTGAATTTTGATTGTATCGAGATGTCCTTTCCTCGATCATTTAATTTTAGAGCTGGAATTTCTGTGATCATTGCAAGACCGAAGCTGTTTTGATTGAAGCCAAACCGACATATGTACCTGAGAGTTGAAGATTTTGAGTTCTATAGCAGATTTTCGAGAGATTCTTATCGTCGTGGAGCCGATTTCTCATCTAACTCTAGAGAATGCACTTGTATCTGAACCAAATCTTATGAGATCAGTTTGTTTGGCATGAATAAGAGATCGACCCGAGCTCCAGTAATTCTTATTTCCTCTGTACTGATGATCTTCAGTGCATTGAATTTTCTTATCTAGATTCTGGAGGTATTCTTATTCAGAAAAAATCTGTGATTGCTCAGTCATGGTAGCAGATGGAGCAGTTCGAGGATCAACATCCTTTTCGTGATATTGAATTGACAGTGATCTTATTGCTGTTAGATCGGGCATCTTTATCTCCAGTGAAATTTTCGAAGTCTTTTTGTTGAACTGAGAAGTCGGAGTATGAGTTTCGCAACCGAACTGATTTTGAGATTGAGGTACAGATTGGATATGATGAAGAATCTGATGGTGAATTACAGTATGATCTGAAGTAGAACAGTGCAGCGACTGAAGTTTGAACAGAATGATCTATTATTATTTTATCTACTACCGTTATTCTCTTGAGCCGATGGATCTGTTCTTATTTTATCTACTATCCTTGACTTCACCGACCGATGAATGTTGCACTCCTGATTTAGAGTCTGGAACAAATAGGAAGTCTATCAGAATTCTTTTATCCGAACTGAACCAAAATTGATTTAGAAGATGGAGATAGCGCAGAAAACAGATTTGAATTGAAGAATTTATTAAAGAAGAGTCAGTACTAGACAAAAGCTGAGTTTCAGGACAGTGACAATACCTCAGTTTTGAGTAATTGTTTTGTCGTGTCAGAGATTTTGATTGAGACAGAGTACCTTGATATTTGCACTGTGCACTTATGCATTATTCTCTCAGACGACCGAAAGATGTTCAGAGGATTAAAGAACCGACTGTCTGTGGTACAGCTATTGTCAGATTGTAAAGAAGATTATTTTTCGACGATTACCTTTCCGAAGCTATTGTTCAGTCGGGAAATTAGTAGTCAGCTGAACTATTAGACCCATTACAGAATCTGCTACTGTTTTCCGTATGGAATGAACTCCAGACTCGACCCAATGTTGACAAGTTGGTCAGAAAGAGTTTCAGATTGTTTTACTCTGTCGCCGTTTTATCCGTGCAGAATGGAATTGGGAGCGTTCGACATGTGGTCACGGAGGTATAGAGCTGTTTGATTTGGAGATGTTATCTGACTATAATCGAGATATGACTGTATTCGGCTTCTGTTTCCGTACAGAATGGATTTCAGACACGATAATATGTTTGGAATTGTTGTCAGGAGGATTTTCAGATAGTTGACTTGTCAAGTTTGTCCTTTTGGAATGATATTTTGAGTTAACTCTCATCTTGAACTCAGTCTTTGAGAAACTTTTGTTTTTGGATTATAATTGAATTCAGTTTATTGTCCTCAAAACGACGGACAGCCAAGAAAAAACGATATAGACTTTAAGAGGATATGCTGAGCTGTAGTGCTTGATTTTGGCACTAGCTGGATGGATTTTCCATCTTTTGCGAAGTTTCTGTACAACCGCTATCAAACGAGTTTATCTGTATCAATTGTTGTAAATGAGTTGTACGAGAAGCAATGAGAATCTCAATCGAATTGGGATGATTTTCTGAGTTCCCTGACTTGGGATCAGATTTGATTTGAGTTTTGATAGACGAATATAGATTTCCTGTCTAAGATAAAGATGACTTGAGAAGAAGAATAAACGAATTACTCGGATTTCGACGCAGATCTCTGTACTTATGTTCAGGGAGGCCGAGTAATTAAGAAGATTCCTCCTTTTAGAGGTTGTGGCAGTAATAATAAGAGAGAGAACTGTCTCGATGAACTCTCGAGCTCCTTTGAGATTCTAAAGGATTTAGGCGATCTCGCCTACTGACTTTTACTCCTTCAGTTCTCCTTGTTTTCCACTACTTTAATCTTCCGTATTCTTTGGGTATTCTTGACGGGCTTCACGTCTTTTGTTGCCGATTCACATATTTTTCTTGTTGTTGAGACAAAAATTGATGTGTCGCCAGTTTTGTTTGAGACAACCGATTCAGAGTTGACCGATTATAGTTGCAGCTTCTTAGCGGAACCGTTTCAGATGAGTTTGTGCAGTTAAGCCGATACAGATTTAAAGAAACAGTGCAGGAAGCGGAGTTTGATTAGAACCGCGATTTCAGAGTTGTTTTGGGAGAAGAGTTATTTTAGCAGTCTTCGAACTCTATCTTGTTTTCTATGAGATGGAACTGCTTTGATTTCGAGGACGAAATCGATTCTTAGAGGGGGAGAATTGTAAGGCCCCGAAATTAATTATTTCGAGATTAACAGAGTTGAATTATTATCTATTTTGGAATTAGTGGAAATTAATTGAGCCGGGATTGAATTGATTTATTTGGAGTTTCAGGGGCCAAATTGCAATATTGTAGGGTTGGACTTAGTCAAAGAATGTGATTATTATTATTATTATTATTGTTGTCACCTCTCTCTCCCCTCATTCCTCATCCCCTCCATCTCGCCTAGAGCCTA
Source organism: Henckelia pumila (assembly GCF_033568475.1). Classification (NCBI taxonomy): domain Eukaryota; kingdom Viridiplantae; phylum Streptophyta; class Magnoliopsida; order Lamiales; family Gesneriaceae; genus Henckelia; species Henckelia pumila. The sequence goes on from NC_133123.1 coordinate 137,166,186, forward strand.
GAGAAAGCCATGGAAATGGTTCCAAGCTTTTCTTCCGTCCGATTCGCTCGATCCGACCGTTAGATTTCAGATTCGAGTTGAGGTTCACGATCACCGCAACGAGGGCGTCGATTTGACGTAAGTTTTGCTACGATCCACGAACTTTGAATTTTGTTGGGTTGTCAGAATTTGATAATTTTCGGGTATGTTGTGCTTGAGCTAGCATAGATCGTGTATTCGTAGTCGGTTTGGAAAAAAAACGAAGTTTGGATTTTATATGAATTTTTAGGCTTAAATTCGAAAATGAGTCTTTGGATTTTGTTGGATTTTGTTGTGTTTTGATGGATTGGAAGATGATATGAGTTGTTTTGAATGGTTTATGATGTTGTTGATTTTTGGTTTGACCGTTATAGCCGTTTTGCCGTCGAAATCGAGTTTTGGGTTATCAGTTGTTTGTTTGGTTCAATTCCGGGTTTGTTTGAGTAGTTGGATTGACACCGAATCCGTATATTCTTCATTTTCAGATTTGGATTGGAGTTTCGGGTTTGGATCGAACTTGGAAGTTGAATCGAATCGAGAGTTGGAGACGATTTGAATCCTCGACGGACTTGAAAGGTAAAAGATGACATTGATTCGAATGGGGTTGAATACTCGAGTTCGATTGACTCTCGAGCCCCGAAAATCACATACTTCATGTTAATTGCTTGTGTGAACTTGATTGATTAATTATTTACACTTGCATTCATATTGAGCCGATTATTCGATTTGTTTTGAAGATAGATGTTTTAGGGAGCTATATTGAAGTGGCTTTGGATTTCGAGTTTTTCCAAGTGCCAGAATACTTCTTATAGTTGCTCTGAAGTCTAGGGGTTGAGTTGAACGACATCCACCCCGAATGGGTGTGTCGGTGAGTTGTTGTGAAGACTTGGCCCCGGGATCCCAATCGAGTACCGATTGATATTCGATTATCCGATTAGATAATCCCGAGTTTTGAAGTCATGCATTCATTCATTCTCATTTTGATTTGTTATTGATTATTACAATTCAATCTGAGGTGTTTATCTGATATTACATGTCTGTCCCTTTTACTAAGAAATTATATTTCTAACCGGTTTATCCGGCTGTGTCTTTGTTTGTATGTGTACTTGGCAACAGGAGGATCAAAAGCTGGACTGAGTCGTCTTGGTTAGCTTGGGGTGAGATTGATAGAAGTGAGACTTCGCGTCGTAGGGTCGAGTTTGTTGAACTTGTATTAGTTTTGCTGAGTCTTTTGAACTCTATTTTAGAACTCGACTTTTGGTTGTAATTGTTGGGCAGAGCTTAGAACCCGTTGTATGTTCTAAATATGGATTTGTATTGTATTTAAGTCTTGAAATATCTAGAATTTCCTTTGTTGATTTTTTCCCAGGCTCTCCCTCCCTTTCTGTCCATTTTGCCTGCGCGCGGGCGAGGAGCCTGGAGAGGCTCGGGAGTTTTTGCCCGCGCGCGCGTGAGCTCTCCTCTCGCGCGGGCGTTAGCATTTCCGCGAGCCTCTGCTCGCGTAGCCTGCGCGCGCGCGAGGTGATGACCTCGCGCGGGCGCGAGGCTCTCTTTAAAAAAAAAAAAAAAATTGATTCGATTTTACGCGGCTTTTCGTGTTCGATTTTGTGTGATTATTCGAGAATAGAAGATTAAAAACGGGGTCTCACAATAATAATAATAATAATAATAATAATAATAAGTGTTATTTACACTCCAATTTTTGTTAAACACACTTCATTCATTACTGTTGTACTACAAGTTGACTATATTACCCTTTAATAATTTTAGTAAATTCTCAATATACTCTCATAAATTCCTAAAATAAGTTTTCTAAACTTTAACCATTCAAAATATTATAGTTATATTTGTCAATATTGTTAAATATTATAGAATACAAACAAATTATAAAAAATTATTGATCAAAATAATGTTCATTATTATGTTGTATTTCAAATTTTTGAAAAAATAAAAAAAGATAATATTTCATTCTTATTTTTGTCATAATTTATGCTAATTTTTATTTTTAACTTTAAAACTCAAACTTTTAATTTAATCACAATATCTAATGAAAGATATATGGCTACCAATAAAACAAAATATACATTTTCAATTGAAGTTAATATATTTGTATAATAAACATTCTTGTAAAAAAAAAGTATAAATTTATATAAAATGAATTGTGTCATTGCAGTTATGCTTTTAATCACTAAAATATATATTACATGCTTTCAAATAAATATTCTAAAATAATAAAATATCTTCTTATTTTTTTTATCTTAATTTAAACATATGTAAATTTAAACATTATGTCAAACACTTAACTTTTAGATAAATCAAAATTTTGTAACCTGTTAGATTTATGTATTTTATAAAAAAATATTTAATAACATTTTGTATATTGTACAAAATATTGAGATATAATATGAATAATATTCATTTTTTTGAATCAATAATATTAACTTTTTAAGACTAAGAAAATATTTTTTTGTTGTTTTATAATTTATTTTCATATGGAAAAAAACCGTTACTATTTTTTGAGGTATTTAAATTTTAGTTGTAACAAATATAAGGATTGGATTTGGGGTTTTTAATGTAAATAGAAATTTTATTGCATAGGAAAGTAATTAATTAAAGGATAAGTTTGTCCATAAAAAAATTATATTGATAAGATGAAATGTTATTAATTTTTTTGGATTGTAAAAAAAAAAAATAAAAAATAAAATATATATATATATATATATATATATATATATATATATATATATATATATATATATATATATATATATTGACCGTAGAAACGGCAAACGAGAAATGAGATATCCAATCCTCATATTTCCCATGGCTAGCTTTCGGTAAAAACCTAGCTCGGCCATTGTTATTTCAGTGAGAATGGAGAAACGAGGCTCGGGCTCGGTCTCACGGGAGCTGCAATGCGTGGGGAGACTGGAAATCGCGAGGCCCAAGCCCGCGGGCTTTCTGTGTGGATCCATACCTGTGACCACCGATGAATTTCATGATGTCTCCTCGGTCGCCCTTGTTCCTTCTATCCATACGTATGTATACGGCGGAATCAACGGAACTTCGTGACTGCGATTTTTTTATTTTATGTGTGGTGTGCTCCCATCTTGAAAATACTAGCTAAAAAAGTTTTATCTGTATAATTCAAATCCAAGTGCTCGAATTTCTATTTTGTCTCGGTAACTTATAATTTAGCTAAATCGTCATTTTTTATTCGATTGATTAACTATCAGAATTCGTTGTTCTGAAATTGGAGCAGAACGAGTGTTTCTCAACGAGTAAACTGAGAGTATATCGTGGCATTTCTGTGGGAATCCAAAATTTGGTAAATCTTAGTAGCAGAAGCAGTTGATATGCATTTTCTTTTGTCTGGAGCTTTAATGGTGGTTGTTATTGTGCTTTCTTTCTCCCGTATATTTTAGTGTGTTTGTGTGCATCTGATGATTATGCTTTCAAAGATTTGGTCTCGACACCTTTTACATATATATATTTTTTTCTAATTTGGATATCAGTGTGTATATAACCTTGAATAGTGTTAGGCATTTGGGATTCCTTTGTTAAAAAAGATTAATTTTACCGTGTAACTAGTGGGGATCGTCTATGAGTCACATTTTGTTTTTTATTGGCATTTCATATTTAGGGTAGAGGCTCCAAGGTATCAGATGATTCCTACAGAAACGGATCTGAATGCACTTCCTTTACTTTCAAGTATTCCAGATAGAGTACTCCCGATTGCAGCTGCACAGTCGAGGACAAGCAATGGTATTTTTTTCACTTGCATGATCATTGTCATTTAAGACTTTACCCCTTTTTCTCTGCTGGAGCAAGACAATTTAAAATAAATGGACGCATGCTGGTGGATGACTATTGCTGCATGTTGATATTTATCATATCTGTTATGTGCATGTTGTCTCGCATCATATATGAAGTATTTGGTTTTTCTCATCAGAATGCTTCCTGAACTAAAACTGATTTTTCCACAACCCAGCCATTTCAGGAGGGCAACATAAACATAGTGCAGAATGTTTTATTCCCTCATTTTCTTATGTATATTGTTGCTAGATAATCTAGTTTATTTATTGTATCCTGATAGAACCTCAATTTCCCCCCTTTAGTTTTTGCATCAGCACTTTCAACGTGATTGAATTTGATAAACTCTAGTCAATCATTGAAAACCTTTATTCGCCAACTGCTAATTCTTCACTAATACTGTGAATATAATTGATTTCTGAGACTTGTGCAAAGACCTCCAGGTTTAAGGGATAGCCTTTATACAACCTTCTGGAATTTTTGGTTGTTTTCTGAGAGCGGAGTAACCAGTAGATAAGCGAATCCTCTATAGGTAATAGTCTCTTGAAAATATTTATATTTGTGCTACTGCTGGCAGATTCAAAGTGGCAAGATGAGCCAATTGTGTCAAGTCTTGTGAGGAAAGGTGAAGCACTTGCCGTGTCTGGTTTGGTTGAGTATGGAGATGAGATTGATGTAATCGCCCCGACTGATATATTAAAACAAATATTTAAGATACCATACTCCAAGGCTCGAGTGTCAATAGCAGTTCACCGTGTTGGACAGACGCTTATCCTGAATGCTGGGTGAGCATCGTGGCAATTTGTAGTCTCTGTTTGTTGAATGCTTTTCTCAATGTTTTTTGGTGCAGGCCTGATGCTGAAGAGGGAGAAACACTTATTCGAAGACATAGTCATCAGCCAAAATGTGTAGATCAGTCATTGTTTCTGAATTTTGCTATGCATTCAGTAAGAATGGAGGCTTGTGATTGCCCACCTAGTCACAATTCTTCGTCAGATGAGAATTTTAGATCATCTAATTATCCTGATCGACACATGTCAAGTGATGGCTCACTTCGATCTTTGGACCATCTGGCACATGGACATACATCCTTAGGGAGTGATGGTATTCGAGGGAAAAGCTATGTCCGTAATCAGGACTTCAAGTCGGATGAAAAGGAAAAATCTTTTTGGGGGAAGAAGAATAAGAGGCATACAGATCTTGATGGTGTCAGTGAGGTCTCAGAAGTTAAAGAAAAGCCGAGGCACCCTGTGCAAGAATCTGAAAAGTACCGAAGAGCTGGTGAAGATGCATTTTTAAGGATGCTGTTTTGGCAGTTTCACAATTTCCGTATGCTTCTCGGTAGTGACTTGCTCATCTTTAGTAACGAAAAATACGCTGCCGTGAGCTTGCACTTGTGGGATGTGTCAAGGAAGGTGGGTGTTGAACATTGAAATGGGACTTCTTGTCACCTCATATTTGCACACACTCACTATATTTTGGTTATTGAAATTCCATTTGAATTCTATCAAGTGTACTTATTGAAGACATTTTCAGGTCACCCCATTAACCTGGCTTGAAGCTTGGCTTGACAACTTTATGGCCAGTGTTCCAGAATTGGCCATTTGCTATCATCAGGATGGTGTTGTTCAAGGTTACGAACTACTGAAAACGGATGATATTTTTCTTCTAAAGGGTGTCTCTGATGATGGAACTCCAGCTTTCCAGCCCCATGTCGTCCAACAGAACGGACTTTCTGTTTTGAGGTTTCTTGAGGAAAACTGCAAACAAGATCCTGGTTCTTACTGGGTACAATTTTTTATTTATAATGTCTTCTTAAACTTTGTGATATTGGTTGTACATTCATTTCATTGCTTTGCTATCAAATTGCAGCTTTGTAAAAGTGCTGGAGAAGATGTCATCCAACTGTTTGATCTGTCTGTCCTTCCCCAAACACATGGTACTGATCGTTGTCATGATAGCGCCGGTTCTCTGCCATCTTTATTATACAGAGGGAGAAGTGATTCAATACTCTCATTGGGAACTCTACTGTACAGAATCGCACATAGACTTTCACTCTCTATGGTGATACAAATTTTATGATCAATTTACTTTTTCTGTCTCCTTTCCGCTACTAAACTGACTTTTTTTTAGCAGTCTCCTGATAACAGGGCGAGGTGCTATAGGTTTTTCAAAAAATGTCTCAGTTTCCTGGATGAGCCAAATCATCTAGTATGTTTCCAGTAAAGCTGAGTTAATAGATTCTATGTATTCACTTGTGTGTTAAATTAAGTTAGAAACCCGTTGTGATTGTTTTGAGTGTGGTGACCAGGTTGTACGTGCACTTGCGCACGAACAATTTGCTAGGCTCCTCTTAAGTTATGATGAAGATTTGGAGTTGACATCTGAAATGTTCCCGGGTGAGCCTGAAGTTACCATTGCCAACGCCGAAGAAGAATCCTTTGTCTTGATAAATGGGCTGTCTGCTACAAGTGTCCAAAGTATGGTTAATCCCCCTGTTAAAGAAGTTGAACCACCTGAAAATGCACTACATCTGCAAAATTTCGTAAGAGAAAATTCAACTGAGATATCATCCAGTGAGAACATATATTCATTCGAAAACGGAGTAGTATCGGGTGCTGGAGTGGCAGATGAGAAACAGTCCGTTGGTGGAAACACTGAATTTGTGGTCTCTAATATTTCTAAAACCTCTGGTGATGTGGTGGAGACTGCTTCTGATCCATTATCCTCCAAGCTGGCTGCAATACATCATGTCTCTCAAGCCATCAAATCTCTCCGATGGACTCGTCAGCTGCAAACTGCCAGACCTGAACTGAATATTGAAAATGTATTTGAGGATGATCTACCTTCGTCAATGGACTTTTCTGTTTGTGCCTGCGGGGACTCTGACTGTATTGAAGTTTGTGATATTCGTGAGTGGCTCCCTACATCAAAAATAGATGATAAACTGTTAAGACTTGTCCTTTTGCTTGGAGAATCCTATTTGGCCCTCGGCCAGGCTTATAAGGATGCTGGCCAGCTGTGTCAAACCTTGAAGGTTGTAGAATTGGCTTGTTTAATTTATGGATCAATGCCACAAGACACGAGATTTATCTCTTCCATGGTTTGTAGCTCGGCAACGCTGCCAGAAATTAAAGGTAGAAGTGAAAATATGAAGTCTTTCATGGGTGACTTTTGTTTGACCTTTGATGGCTTATCTTCTAATTACCTCTTCTGGTCCAAGGCTTGGACTCTTGTTGGGGATGTGTTTGTCGAGTTTTACTTGATGAAAGGACAAGAAACCTCAAGGCAGGCAGAAAGGAAACACAGCACGAAGGACTTGAAAATGTCATCCGAAGTATTAAAGGAGGTTGAAAGGCTGAAGAAGAAAATGAGTCAATATAATCAGAATTGTAGTTCCTGTTCTTTGATAAATTGCAGCTGTCGGAGTGACAGGGCCAGTAGTGGGAGCAGTGCTAGCAGCAGCACCAGAGATAGACGGTCATCGGGTTATGGCAGAAAGCAGAGTAAAATATCACAAGGCAGCCCCAATTTACAAGTTGGCAAATACGGTGATGATATTAAAAAATTGGACCAGAACAACTCTTTTAAAAGCGAAAATTTGAAGCGCCACAAAAATGATCCAAGGAATGAAACATGTAGGATTTTAGATGGTATGAAGGAAATAAACTTGGAAGCGACCAGATCTGAAAGAGAAATGGGTTCAGTGGAGAAGGTTAATGAAGGGTCAGTGCAAAAAGATGGTTCATCGGAGACCTCCATTAAAGGAGAGCATGCTGCAAAACGTGGCGGTATATTTAAATACCTGAGGGGTTCAATATTTGGAGATGTAGATTCTACTCTCTCTGTTACCCTGAACTGCTATGAAGAAGCTGGAAAAGCTATGGAAGGACTTCCTGCGAGTTCAGCTGAACTACAATCTGTAGTTAAGAAGAAAGGATGGGTGTGCAATGAACTTGGACGAATCAGGATAGAAAGGAAAGATCTGGGCAAAGCTGAAACTGCTTTTCTCAAAGCAATTGATGCGTTTAGACAAGTTGAGGACCACATCAATATCATCTTGATCAACTGCAATTTAGGTCATGGACGCCGCTCCTTAGCAGAAGATATGGTGTCAAGGATTGAAAGTCTCAAGAAACACACTAGATTCCGAAGTGCATATTTGCATGCCCTTGATACCGCCAAATTACAATACAGTGAAGCACTAAGGTATTATGGTGCCGCAAAAACAGAACTAACTACAATTGCTGAAAAAACTAGTCCTGTCTCCACCGGTTTGAAGAATGAAGTGAGCACGCAGCTTGCCCATACATATCTGAAGCTTGGCATGCTATTGGCCAGAGAAAATACTGTTGGCGAGCTTTATGAAAATTATGTGCTAGAAGATTACACTAGTTCTTCTCCGATACAAACTCAGAGAGAGCATAGGAAACATGAAATATCGGCAAATGATGCAATCAGGGAAGCTTTGTCGCTATACGAATCACTGGGTGACTTGCGAAGACAAGAGACTGCATATGCTCACTTTCAACTGGCTTGTTATCAAAGAGATTGTTGCTTGAGGTTTTTAGAGTCGGATCAAATGAACAATTTTGCAAAAGGTGAAAACAGTGTAGTTCAAAAGGTAAAGCAGTATGCTTCCCTGGCCGAAAGGAATTGGCAGAAGTCCATGGATTTCTACGGGCCAAAAACACACCCTGTAATGTATCTGACTATTCTTATTGATATGTCAGCTTTGTCGTCAAGCCTCTCAGATTACCTTCACTCTACTTCGGTATGTTTATGGGTTCTTTTCTTCTCATCTCCTCCAGTTTGAACTTATCTTTTCATTCCTTTTTAATTTTTTATTTATTATACATGATTCATCAACTCCTCTTATTTGGAAATATAGTATACTATCAATTATCATGATAGACCATCACAAGAAGATACTGTATTAGTGACTAAATCAATTTCTGACCAATTGGTGATCTAATGTTTTATCCCGTGCCAAGTAAAAAATTGCACCATTTGTTCATGAATGAAACCTGTCTTGGATTTGATGTTTGAATAAATTTTCAGCTGTTTCGAAACCTTTTTCTTAGTGTTTACTCAAAGAAACAGCTTTCTTGCATGTGCTTCTTAGTCATGTGATGTACTATACTGATTTGTTTGGTTCGTGTACCAGCTGCTTGACTCTGCTCTAACTCGGCTGCTTGAAGGGCACCATCTATCTGAAGAAGCATCACCATCACTAAATGACCAAAATCCAGAGGTTTGTGCTAAATTTTGGAGTCAGCTGCAAATGTTGTTGAAGAGTATGTTAGCCGCATCACGGCCCACCAAAACAAACAAATTTCCATCCAACATTCAGCAATCTCCATCTGGTAAATCTTCAGATGCTAAAAAGCTCTCTGAGCTATATAGAATGTCATTGAAGTCCGCTGATTTTCGCCAGTTGTCAACGATGCATAGGTTGTGGACATCATAACTTCAATTGTTCATCCCAGACAATGGGATAGTTATCATCAATATTGTGAACCACCAACATGATTACTTCGTTGGAAAATGTAGGAACTGGTTCATCCATGTAGCGAAGTCCAATATAGTTCAGAACTAAAAATTGTGAGATACTTGTAAGTTGTATATTTCTACGTGCATATCTATTTCTACTATAAAAGTATGAATGATTGACAAAGTTTTTCATTGTGAATTTATAACTTTGCCCTCAAATTGTATATGGATCAAAAAATATGTGTGGGCAATAATGGAAAAATGAGGTAAAAAACAAGGGCAAAAAGGGATTAGAATTTTAGTCATTTTTAATGAAAAATTTATTGCATCAGCCATATGAGTAATGGAGGTGTATTTATTATCATTTATATTCAATTATCATCTCAAAATTAATTTTTTTATAGACAATGTGTAATATATAATATAAAATTTCACAAATAATATTTGGCCACAATATTTTTATATTTTTAAATATTTTACTTTTAATATGTTTGTTTGACACAAAAAAATTTTTAAGTTTAAATATTGCAACAACAAAAAAATATTAGTTATTTTTATTGTCATAGTGAGAAATAGGGTTAATAATTTCAATAATAATAAAGAGGTTATAACATAATAGTTTATTAATTGATTGTAATAGAGAAAACTTTACAAATTCAATATGATGTTTTGAAAATAAATTAAAATAAATTATATTACAATAGTATAAAGGGTTAACTTTACAAATTTTTTTTTAAAAAAAACTTTACAAATTCAATATGACACACTCTTCGATCAATACTTATTATTGTCTTATTTATATCAATACATTATTTTTATCAATATTTTTGACATTAAATGATATGTTATTTTAAGTTGATATCAATCTTGAGCTTTATTTTTTACTATAATTTAATTTGGAAAAATGAGTTAAAATATTTTTATATTGTCAAATATTTTTATTTTTTATATATTTGTTTGAAACAAATTTTAATTTTTTACTATAATTTAATTTGGAGAAATGGGGTAAAATATTTTTATATTGTCAAATATTTTAATTTATCATATATTTGTTTGACACAAATTTTTTCTAAATGTAAATATTGCAAAAAAAATAGTTATTTTTATTGTGATAGTTAGAAATAGGTTAATAATTTCAATAATAATAAAGTGACTATATCAAAATAGTTTTTTAATTGATTGTATTTATATTAAAATAGTATATATAAAACTTTACAGATTCAATATGATGCTCTTTTTGATCAATAGTTAGCACTGTCTTATTTATATTAATACATTTTATTATAACATTTGTCTCAATATTTTTGACATCAAATGACATGTTATTTTAAGTGGATATCAATCTTGCCTTTTTTGTTTTTTTACTATAATTTAATTTAAAGAGTTAAGTACAAAATTAATAGAATAACATACGTAAAAAATAAAAAATATAAAAAAATTTAAATAATATTCTACGTTATTTAGTAAGTTTAATTATTAATTTTCATTCTAAATTTTACCATTTTAAATAATTTGTAAGTTTTCTTTAATTTTTTACCGTAAAAAAATGAATGTTTCAAGTACAATATTGATAACTTACAATCACTTTTAAGTTGTACAGATTTCATTATTACTCATACATGATTATTAGTCTATAATATGATATTATTGATAGTATTTAGAGTAAATGAAAAATGTTAATGTAAAAATTCTTTAAATTTTCTCATACCTCTTTGTCATGTTATGCATATAATTAAATGGTTATTAATTACTGAAATTAATTATTATTAGGATTTAAGTAGAATAAAAAATTAATTATATTAATTATTTTTTTAAGAATATCTTCTCACCATATTACATATAAATTAACTTTTAGAGAGAGAGTTGGTCTTTTCTTTTTATTAACTATTCACCCATATGTTATATTATATATAATAAAATCAATGGCGTATATTAAAGTGATATTGGAAAGTTAATAGAGTTAAATATATAATTGTTCTACTCATAAATATTTCACTTGGTTTAATTTATTATTTATTTTTTTAAATTGTTAGTTTGTTTACAAATATACTACATTAGTTTAATAAAATTTGTTAAAAATAATGATTTAATTATAAATTATTAGTAAGTTAATTAAGATGCTAACTTTAATTGTGTTAATTAACTAAGATTCTTATTATATCTTGATCATTCTAAATTTTATCATTTTTAAAAAGTGCTTTGTTTGATTTTTTTTTACCAATTAAAAAATTTATGTATCAAATGTAATACTAATAACTAATAAACACTTTAAAATTATAGAGATTCATTATAACTTATGTCTCTATATGGTTATAAGTCCATAAATTGAAATTATCATTTGTATTCAAATTGGATTTAAAAAGTTAATGTAAAAATATTTGAGAAATTTGCTTTGTTGGTCCTCTATTTTTCAGATTTCAGTTTTAGTTCGATATTTTTTTATTTTTTTTTGTTGTTGCAATTTTATCTTTTTTTCGATGTGGTGCTGATGTGACATCAATACAGTGTTGTTGTAGAGCTAACATGTAGAGTGTTACATATGCATTTTCGAGAAAAATGACTGAAATTGCCAAAAATCGGAACATGCAGGACTAAAATTGAATTATGAAAACATGGAGGACTGAAAACGCAAAGTAACAATCATACATGACCAAAATTACAGTTTTTGCAAAATAATTTTTCAAATATCTTTTTACCATGTTATGTATATAATTAGTGAGTCAATTAATTGAAAAAATTAAATATTATGATTTAAGTGGGATAGAAAATAAATGATTTTCCATATCTGCTCATCATATTACATATAAATTGATTGTAAGAGAACATTCGTCTTTTGGTTTTATTATTTATTCACTCATATGTTGTTTTATATATAATAAGACAATTGACGTAGATTAAAATACTATTGAAAAGTTAATATATAATATTAAATATCTAATATTATTACTTCTAAATGTTTCACTTGGTTTAATTTATTATTTAATTTTTATTATTTGTGTTTACAAATATACTGCAATAATTTAATAAAATTTGATTAAACGAGTTAATTATAAAGTATGTTTAGTTGTATAAAGTTTCTCTATAATAAAATATAATTTCATCGTATTATATTGTAGAGAACTCAATAATAATCAATATAACTTTCTATTAATTATGAAATGCAAATATTCAATTATTAAATATGATATTTGATTGAATTGGCTAAAAAAAACTTCATATTACGTGCGTAGCACGTGCTTTTTTCCTAGTATATATATACTAGTAAACAACACGTGTGATGCACGTGGTGACACTTTGTTTATATATAATATATCTATTTATTATTTTTTATAATTATCGAGATTTTCACAGCATCATAATAAAAATCATAAAAACTTTAATTATTAATTATGAAAATCAACTGAAATAATAAAATGATCATTTTTTTCACTTTTAGTCACACTACAAGAAAAAAGGCTAAAGACAACGGTAAAACCCATTGTCGTAGGCCTTTTAAAACTGTTGTTAAATGCTGTGTTATTAAAGGGGGTGTTCAAAGACAACGGTTAAAAACCGTTGTCTTTTAAGGCAAAGACAACGGTTTTATAATGGTGAAAAACCGACAACGATTTTTAACCGTTGTTTTTTAACACCCCGTTTAATAACACATCATTTAACAACGGTTTAAAAAGACTACGACAACAGTTTAAAAACGTTGTCTTTTTTTAAATAAAAAACAAAAAAAAATTTAAAAAATACACAATTTTCTAATATTATAAATAATTTAAAATACAAAATTCGAAAATAAAATTTTTACATACAATTTTCCAACATTCGAAAATAATATTTACAACGCTCTAAAAAAATTTAATAAACCACCAATAAAATGACTGCAAAAGATAATAGTAAACAAAGGTCAAACAACACAACCACCAAAAAGCTCTTAGACAACAGTAAACCGTTGTCTATGAGCGTGTTTCTCTTATCAAAGACAACGGTTTTTGAAAACCCGTTGTATTTGATAAGAGAAACACGCTCATAGACAACGGTTTTCAATAGAACCATTGTTAAATGCTGAAAGACAACGGTTTTATGTAAAACCGTTGTCTTTTTTGTGTTGTGTATTTAGATTTTTCTAGTAGTGTCATGTTAATGGTGAATTTGTATTTTCAATCATGTAACATGAATGTTTTCATTTTTAGTCATATTATGATGTATTTTCATTTTTAATCATGTCACTTGTATATTGTTTTTATTTTGATCATTTAACTCTCATGTTTTTTTGGGTTATGTACTTATGTTGTGGTATATATATTTTTATTTATAGTCATGTAACTTTTATATTATTTTTATTTTTTTTCATTTAATTTGTATTATATCCCTATATATTTTTATATGACCTTACTTATAGTGTAAATAAAATGGCAAATTTTTTATTTCACAATGATAAAACTTTACTTTTTTATTCAAACTTTTAGATATGTAATAGATAATAGATAGATAGATTTCACAATGATAAAATTTTACCATTTTTATTCACATTTTTATGTAGGTAATATATTTTATTTATACTCCTACATTAATTTCGTAAATATATGTGTTGGGATCGGTTCAGAAGGTAGAGGGGGGGGAGGGGGGGGGGTGAATACACTCTGAAACTTTTCTTTTTTCTTTTCAAAATGATCAAGTGAAGTTTAGTTCACTTAATCTGTTTTCTCAACTTCTAAAACGGTTTGAACAACTTAAATAGTGCGGAAATAGTTCAGAGGTTTTAGTGATGCAAAGTTTATAACACAATGTATGAGCAATATGTAAGATAAATAGCAGTAAAGACTAAGGCACGATTTATGGAAGTTTGAAGGCTTAATCCTTCTACGTCTCTCCTTCTTCCACTTAGGAAGGAATTTACTAGAAGACTTTGGTTATTACAACGTCTTGCAATACACCCACATCAGACTTAGGACTTATCCAATGCCTAATCCGAAACTCCTAGATTTACACAGATAAGATTCTCAGTTCTTATCAGACTGGTGGAAGCTTTTAAAGTAGCTTCAAGTCTCTTCAATAATGAGTACAGTCCGGTTGAGCTTCTCAAACTGCAGAGCGGTCGAGAGGCTTGAAAACCCTAGGATGATCCTTGAAGATCAGATATGTAAACTGTAGGCGAGGGTTTATTTGAGCAGCAAGTGAATGATCTTGTAAGTGTGCTCAAGTATTGCTTCAGTATATCAGATGAGGACTTCTGATAGTATTCAAGTGATTGAGTTGATTGAGATTTTTCGTGTTGCTTGTCTTCTTGTCACTTCTTGAGCAATCTTCCCTTTATATAGGTCAATCATCAACGTCTTTATTTTGAACGTTCTGATGCTGCATTGAATGAACATTTAATGCTTCATAAATGCATTGATGATTCTGCATGAAGATCGTACACTTCTTTAAATGCAGACAACTTCCAGGGTCCAAAACTGGTATAAACGGTCGAATGCTTTATCTGTAGCCATTCTGCATTTTTGCCATTTTAGTGCAACCTGTTGTCTCGATGCAAGAGTCAACAGATCTTCTGATACGCCGGTTCTGCTTTTGATAAAAGATCTTGCAATGAACGTCTTGTCTCAAGTATTTGTCTTGAGATATCTTGATAAGCAGTTGACTTTCTACCGGTAGATAGATTTATCCTCTGCTGGTTTGAATAACCAGTCGATAGGCTTGTGACTGCAACCGGTCGAGAGACAAAGGCGGTTGACAAGCTTCCGGTAGATAACTTGAAGGGTTTAGACGGTTGCGGTAGGAGTTGTAGTAGATTCCTGAAATACAAAAGATTGGCAGCACATTCCTATACAATGAGTTGTTGTTTGTTATCACCAAAATGTCGGATTCAACAATTTCTTCCTTTTTGGCGATGACAAAACTTAAGTGCTCCAAGAACAATATGAAAGCATTAAAATGAACTTCATTGAGAGAATGAATTTCATTAATTACAATAAGCATTCTTATTACACCTACTGAAGAAAAACAAAATGAGATACAGCTGCGATAAGTAAAGAAGAGACAAGTTGTTCATCTTTTGAACCAACTGGATCCTCCTGACCTATCGCCTTCTCTTCTTCTTCTGTCGGCTTCTTCCTCACGTCTTCTTGCCTCTGCTGCTCTTCTTCGTTGTTCTTCTTCCCCCTTTTTGGCATCACCTTGGTTGAGTCGAAGGATGATCTCAGTGAGTTGAGTGCCAAGGCAGGCTTGCATAGTATCAATTTTTGCATCTAGTTGAGCAAGTAGAGTAGCTTGCATAGTGTCCATCCGATCATTCAAGGCAGTTTTCGGATCTGACAACTTGTTCGGAGATGGTAGAGAGCGTTTTGATTTGAGTGCGATGATGGGCAGTGATCTCTTTGGACATATGAGCAAGGTCTCGAGACACGGTCTTAAAATGTCGAATCATCGTCTGGCGTGAATTGTCAACCGATAAGGATGAGTTTGTGATGTCTTGTGAAAAGGATCGAACTGTTTGCATGAGCTCATGAAGCCTATTTATCAAAGTGTGATCCAGAGCTGCGGCCATGGCTTCAATTAATGAGTCATCAGTCTGAAGCATTTGACTCTGTGTGTCATTCCTTGGTGAAACCGGGCCAGACTCAAGATGATGTGGTGCTGGTGATCTGGCTGGTGAGCTAGCTGATGGACCTTCCAATAGTGGTACAGTTGGAGATGTAGGGGTCTCGACTGTAGCCAAGATGGTTGGTGGAGTAGCAGGATCAGCACTCGGTTCATCCATTAGGAGATCTTCCACAAACTTTTCAGTAGATGGAGACGGTTGAAGTGCTAGGTCAGCATCAGTCACTGGGTGTTCTGGAGGTGCAAGTGATACAATAGTGCATGGTATCTCTGTTGGGGGCACTACTGCTTCACTGCTGCAAGGAGCCTCTGTCACAGAGGTGACAGGAATTTCTTGTTCAATTACTTCGAAAGAATCTTGTGAACGACTGGGAGAGGTGTGAGCGGTCGCCGCTGGAGATGAGTGAGCAGTTACAGCTGCTTTCGGTTGAATTACTGCTTGGACTGCGGTTGAGGCGGGGTCGACCGATGAAGACGCTCTCACAATCGATCCTAGAGCGGATGATTGAAACAGGTCAGCAGTGATGAGACCGGTCAGAATCCCATCTGAAAGAGTAATAGCAGAGACGTCTTCTTCACCTTGATCTTGGGTAAGAAAAGTCTTCATCATCACCTGTGCTTCCAGTCCATAAGCCTGTAAACAAGCTGCTGAAGCTGTCGTCTTTACGTTGTTAAGAGCTTGGAAGTGCTGAAGTAGTTGAGTGATTTGATGCAGACTATTCTGTAGTCCAGTCAAAATCACAAAGTCATCGGCGGCGGTAGGACTCTTGGATTTGAAGTTCTTGACACGCTCATTAATCAGCAGAGATAACAGGCTTCCTCGAAGCTTCAAATCGATGAGCTGTCTTCTTCCCAGAGCCTCCACGATGTCTTCAGTGTCAGCAAAAAGAAGCATCTTTTGCTCAATAACGTTCAGAGCTTTCCACTTAGGAAATATTTGAGCAAGCTTCAGGTGAGTACGGGAATGATGTCATCTGTCAAAGCGCTGTAGGTGACGCTTGACAGTGCGGAGAACGTGTGAGATGATCAAGTTGAGCTCTACAGTAGCTGCTGGTTGAGCCTTAGGTGAGTAGATCATCACACCTTTCCCTTTGTCCTTGGGATCAGCGAGAGTGACCTTTGGAGTTGATGAGGCACTTTCCCTGATTATCACACCCTTGGTAGGTCGTGGAGCAGTAGTAGCAGTGGTAGTAGTCTCGACCGTTGGCAGAATTGGTGTTGGAACGGTAGGAGCAAGTCCAGAAAGAGACTTTAACTTCTTGTGCTGCCTCTTCTTCTCGCCGGCAGACGTGGATGGCACAGCTGCTTTGGAGACAGAAGGAGATGACTTGCTGAAGGCTTGAATCAGTGGAACGTTCTCACGTGATTCGTCTTCAGAGTCAGACTCTATGATAAGTTGACGCTTGGCAGATTTCTTGGTATGGGCTGGTTTGGCCGCTACCGGAACTGTTGAAAGCGGTTGAGTGACAGCAACAACACTTGCGGTTGAGGGTAGAATGTCGACCGCAACCTCTTTCTTGTTCAGAAACTTGAAGATTGTAGACTTGTTGAGCCATTTGGTGGGATGCAGAGGCTCAGTCTTGGAGAAGTCTACTCCAAGGACACTCAAGATGTGGCAAATTTGCAGAGCAAATCCCTCGGATTGCCCTTTTCCCCTGATCATTTCACATAAAGTAGTGAACAATATGTCTGACCAGTTGATGTTGATTTTGGAGGCGATACAAGCCATGTATTGGAATTTCTCCATCGTCACCTTGTCGTACGATCCAGCCTTGGCAAGAAGATTCTTGGCCACGATGTTGGTCAATAGCCTGAATGGAGCTTTAAGAGATGTCTTCTGAGCCGGCAGTTTGATCGGAGCATCAGTAGTTGAGAATTCCTTCAACCAGTATGAGCAGTTACCATCGAAAAGATCCGCGCATTTTGTCAAACCCCTGGAGGGCAGATCAAATGTGCTGGCGAAGAACTTTTGATTGAAGGAATAGGATTCTGTCCGGATCAAGCATTTGACAGTCCCATGCTCGATTTAAGCGGTTGCAAAGAACTCCTTCAAGACAGGCAGATCGCAGATGGCGCTGCTTCCCAAAAATTTCTTCAGTCCAGAGGCTTCAAGCATGGTGAAGACCTCAGTGATTCCTGCATTGTTTGCCTCAATAACGGAATCAAAGTTGATTGCAAGGCAAGTCTTCTGGATTGACATGATAGCTGTAGATAAGAACTCGAGCAGAGAGTAAGCAAAAGCTTGATAGTAATACGATAGAACTTTTAATGCAATATGAAAGCTTTAGCAATGGTGAAAGGTTGGTATACGAGTGTAAAGAAGTATATATAGGAACCTATGGGCCATAGGATGACGTCATGAAAAGTATTTTTGAAATTCAAAAAGTTTTGAAGAGTATAATCACCGCGCCCAATTAATGTCATTTGGTTCAAAGCACAAAGCTGCTAGTACGGAGCCTGTCAGAGACTAGCTAAAGGCGGATGATATGCCAATATTTATGGTAATGTAACAGCTAAGCTATTAACGTCATACTAGCAATCATTCCCCCTAAAAACATGCATACTAACTTAGATCTACTAAGCCAAGAATATTTCGAAAATATGAAAACTTAGCGTCCGGTAAAGGCTTGGTGAATATGTCTGCTGCTTGCTGATCGGTAGAGATGTATTCCAGCCTGATTTCCTTCTTTAAGACATGATCTCGGATAAAGTGATGCCTGACATCAATGTGCTTTGTCCTAGAGTGCATCACTGGATTGTGAGTGATGACTATGACACTTGTATTGTCACAGTAGATTGGAGCTTCACTCGACCGGATTCCATAATCATTAAGCTGCTGTTGAATCCAGAGTATTTGAGCACAACAGCTGCCAGCAGCGAGGTATTCTGCTTCGGCGGTCGAGGTAGCAATTGATGTCTGCTTCTTACTTGACCACGAAATTAGTCTATCTCCAAGGAATTGACATGTGCCACTTGTACTTTTGCGATCAATTCTACAACCTGCATAATCTGCATCTGAATAGCCAATAAGATTAAGATTTGAATCTTTGGGATACCAAAGACCCACATTAGTAGTTCCTTTAATATATTTAATTATTCGTTTGGCGGCAATGAAATGAGATTGCTTAGGTGCTGCTTGAAATCTAGCACATAAACAAACTGAATACATGATATCCGGTCGACTGGCAGTCAAATAAAGCAATGAGCCAATAAGGCCTCGATACATTGTTACCTCGACCGGGATTCCCCCTTCATCTTTATCAAGCTTGATTGATGTACTCATGGGGGTAGATACAGTTGAGCACTGTTCCATTCCAAACTTCTTTACCAATTCTTTGGCATACTTGGATTGATTGATAAATATTCCAGTTTCAAGTTGCTTCACTTGCAATCCAAGAAAGAAATTTAGCTCGCCCATCATGCTCATTTCAAATTTCTCCTGCATCATCTTAGAGAACTTTGAGCACAACTTGGGGTTAGTTGACCCAAATATAATGTCATCAACATA
This sequence comes from Henckelia pumila, assembly GCF_033568475.1. Taxonomy (NCBI): domain Eukaryota; kingdom Viridiplantae; phylum Streptophyta; class Magnoliopsida; order Lamiales; family Gesneriaceae; genus Henckelia; species Henckelia pumila. The sequence continues at coordinate 137,185,606 of NC_133123.1, forward strand.
AATTTGTACTAGTAACACATGATCACCTTTTACAGATTTAAACAAGGTCTTATCGACCGTTCCAATTTGGAAATCATGTTCCAGTAAAAATTTTAGTAATGTATCATACCATGCACGCGGTGCTTGTTTTAATCCATAGAGGGCTTTGTCAAGTTTATAGATATATTGAGGATGAGTAGGATTGACAAAACCTGGTGGTTGTTCAACGTACACCTCTTCTTGAAGTAGACCATTGAGGAATGCAGACTTGACATCCATTTGATAAACTTTAAAGTCCTTGAAAGCTGCATAGGCAAGAAAGATGCGGATTGCTTCTAGTCTTGCAACTGGCGCGAAGGATTCCTCAAAGTCTATGCCTTCTTCTTGTCTGAATCCTTGGGCAACAAGTCGAGCTTTGTTACGCACAACAGTGCCATGTTCATCGAGCTTGTTACGAAACACCCATCTAGTTCCAATCACATTTTGATTTTCCGGTCGAGGAACTAGATGCCAAACATTGTTGCGGGTGAATTGATTCAACTCTTCTTGCATAGCTTCAATCCAGCTGGCATCTGATAGAGCTTCATCTATCTTCTTGGGCTCTACCTGAGATATGAAAGCTGCATGCAAGAATTCATTAATCATTTGACCACGTGTTTTTCGAGGAGCAGAAGGGTCACCTATGACCAACCCAGGTGGATGATCTTTGTTCCACCTAAAATAATTCCCTAAAGGGTTGTCATCAATTGGTTGACGAACGTCCTCGTTTACTGGATCATCATTGGCAGGAGGATCGTTATCAGCCGGTAGATCCTCTTCTGGCCTTGTTTGATCACACACGGTAGAGGGAACTGGATCATCCTTCTTTGGAGGATATGGATCACTGTCACTCTCTTCCTGTAGATTTGTGTTTTCCAGTCTATGACTCAGATCATTTATGCTCCCTTGAGTTTGTTATGTACAAAGAGTAGATTCATCAAAAACAACATGAATGGTTTCCTCGACCGTTAGTGATCTTTGATTGAACACTCGATAAGCTCTGCTAACGGCTGAGTAACCAATAAAAGTTCCTTCGTCTGCTTTGGCATCGAAGGCTGTCAAATGATTTTTGCCATTGTTGTGGATAAAGCATTTGCACCCAAAAATTTTGAAGTATGAAATATCAGGTTTTGTGCCATTCCAGATCTCATATGGAGTTTTGTTAAATCATTTATTAATCATAGATCTGTTTTGAGTATAGCAAGCTGTGTTAACTGCTTCTGCCCAAAGCCTTTGAGAAACATTTGAATCAGCAATCATAGTTCTGGCTGCTTCTTTTAAAGTACGGTTCCTTCTTTCAGCCACCCCATTTTGCTGTGGGGATCTAGCAGCTGACAACTCATGCTTGATTCCCTGATCATCTAGATAAGTCATAAGAGCGGTGTTTAAAAACTCAGTCCCTCTATCTCTCCTGATTCTATCTATCACAGTAGATTGTTCATTTTGCAAGAGTTTAAAAAGCTTAATCAGGTGAGGTGCAGTTTGATCTTTTGAAGAGAGAAAGATGACCCAAGTAAATCGAGAAAAGTCATCTATAACAACAAGAGCATATCTCATTCCCCCTATGCTTATTACTGGTATAGGACCAAATAGGTCCATGTGAAGTAAATCTAAGCATTTGGAAGAAGACATACACCCTTTATTTTTAAAGGTTGCTCTCACCTGCTTTCCTAGTTGACAAGCAGGACAAACTTTGTCTTTTATAAAATCTCCTTCAGGCAGACCAGAAACCAAATCATGCTTCCTCAAGTTAGAGATGGACTTAAAATTTAGATGATTTAACCGCTTATGCCACAACCAATGTTTATCATGATGAGCAGTAAGACAAGTAGGTGAAGAAGTATGTGAGCAAGACCAGTTTACCTTGTAGGTGTTTAGGTCTCTTACACCGGTCATAAGAGTCTCACCTTTGTCATTTTTGATAATTCAAGTGTGTTTGTGAAACTCGACCGAATGATCATTGTCACATAGTTGACTAATACTTATCAAATTATAGCACAGTTTGTCAACAAGCAACACATCTTTAATAATGATGTTACCATGGATAATCTTACCCTTACCCACGGTTTTACCTTTGGAGTTGTCTCCAAAGCTGATCTTTGGTCCTTTGCACAGCACAACTTCTGTTAGAAGTTCTGGATTCCCTGTCATGTGCCGTGAGCAACCACTATCTAAGTACCAGGTAGTGTCCTTGATAGAAGTGGTCTTCTCGCCCGTTTGGACTTTCAGTACCTGCAAAAAGTGAAGAACTTTTGGTACCCATATCTAGTAGGGTCCAGGTCGGATTAGCCCTTTCGGGACCCACACCTGGAACACCCTTATAGGTTTGCCCGTGTGTGTGTCCAGAAATCTGTGCGGTCGATAAGCAGTGAATGTGTGTACTTGTGAGGTTGCTATGTGCTGCTTGCCTTTTTGATCTTTATCAGTTAGCCTGTACCTCTTTTGAACTGGCCTGCAATTAAAGTACTGGTAAGGCTTCTCCTTTGACCATCTTCTCTTAGAGTAGTTAGACTCATTCCATGGCCTTTTGAAATTAGATTGGTTTCCCTTTATTCTTTCATTAGGTTTTGGTTTAATCCAAGTTCCTCTTTGATTAAAGATCTGGGGATCCACATATCCCAGCCCTCTATGCTTAGAGCTTCGTTCGTTAGATACTTTCTGATTTTTGTCAAAGCTGCACTCATCATGTTCATATATCGTGCTGGACCTGACAAATCTTATTTTGTTAAGATTGCCTTTGTCCAGGCTTGACTGAATACAAGATTCCATAGACTGTTCATTTGTTCCAAACCCTAGACCGGTTTTGTCATGTGCCGGTCTTTGGATTTCTTGAATCTTGTCAATGGTTTCAGAAGATTTATTCCAAGCCTTAATTGTTTCAAGTAATTTTTTGTTCTCAGTCAAGGTTGCTTGGAACACTCTTTTCAAGGTGTCATTCTCAGTAGCCAGCAGACTTAGCTTGACCTTAAGACCATCAATCAAGCTCTTTTCGCTGCATGCAGCTTGATTCTCTTGACTTATCTTTTAGGTCAGCTCTTTCTGCCTTTACCTCCTCGAATTCCTTGGACAATGCTTTGTATTCATTAGCCATTTCGTGTAAAGCAGTAACTAGATCACTGTGAGTAAATTCAGGTGAACCAAAGTCAAATACCTCCTCAGCTTCTTCTTCGATGTCAGCCATAAGGCATTCCACCTTTTCATCATCGCTGTCATCTGAAGAGCTTCCGGTATTGGGGTTGTCAGAGTCAGACTCAGCCCACTTGCTTTTGCTTTCGTCTGCTACTAGAACCCTTTGGTCTCTTCCTTTTCTAAACGTCCTCTTGTCCTCCTTGCCCCTTCTTCTTTCGAAGACTTGCTTCTGATCATTGCTTTTAGGCTTGGTGCAATCTGCAATGAAGTGGCCTGGCTTGCCACAGTTAAAACAAGTAGGACCATCGTCTGTATGGTCCGATTTATGATAATTTTTAAATTTAGAATTGTTTTTACGCATAAATCTACCAAATTTCTTGACAAAGAGTGTCATGGCTTCGTTGCTGATTTGCTTAGCTGATCTCTTTGGAGCTTCCTCGACCGGTGGACGTATCACCGTTGAGGTTAAGGCCTTGGTTGTTTGAGAGGTAGATGGTTCATCTTCTGTCCTCATGTTGAGCTCGAACTCGTAGGCTTTGAGATCTGCAAAGAGATCATGCAGTTCAACCTTGCTTAAGTCTTTTGACTCCCTCATGGCCACTGTCTTGATCTCCCATTCTTTGGGCAAAGCTCTCATAACCTTCACAGCAATTTCACGGTTAGTATAAGTTTTTCCTAAAGCAATAAGATCACAAATGATACTACTGAACCGTTCATCAAATTCAGCCATGGTTTCCCCTGGCTTCATTTTGGCATTGTCATATTTTTGAATGGCCATGGTGAGCTTGTTTTCCTTGGTCTGGTCATTTCCTTCACACAGCTGAGTGAGCTTCTCCCAAATCTCCTTTGCTGTGGAGCATGACTTGATTTTGCTGAACATGTTCTTGTCCAGTGTTTTGTATAGGATGTCCCGGGCCACATTGTCAAGATTGGCCTTCTTTTTGTCCTCAGTAGTCCACTCAGCTCTTGGTTTCTCAATCATTTGTCCTGCACCATCGGTTAGAGCTGGGTTGACCTTCATGATTTTGATAGGACCGTCTGTTATGACATATAACATGTCATCGTCCTGTGCTGCAAGATGTGCCTGCATGCGAATTTTCCAGTCATCATAATCTTTTTTAGAAAACATAGAAATTTTGTTGAAAGAAGTCATGATTTTAAAACTTTAGATCAGCAGTTGAGAAAGGAACCCGCTCTGATACCACTTGTTGGGATCGGTTCAGAGGGTAGAGGGGGGGGGGGGTGAATACACTCTGAAACTTTTCTTCTTTCTTTTCAAAATGATCAAGTGAAGTTTAGTTCACTTAATCTGTTTTCTCAACTTCTAAAACGGTTTGAACAAATTAAATAGTGCGAAAATAGTTCAGAGGTTTTAGTGATGCAAAGTTTATAACACAATGTATGAGCAATATGTAAGATAAATAGCAATAAAGACTAAGACACGATTTATGGAAGTTCGAAGGCTTAATCCTTCTACGTCTCCCCTTCTTCCACTTAGGAAGGAATTCACTAGAAGACTTTGGCTATTACAACGTCTTGAAATACACCCACTTCAGACTTAGGACTTATCCAATGCCTAATCCGAAACTCCTAGATTTACACAGATAAGATTCTCACTTCTTATCAGACTGGTGGAAGCTTTTAGAGTAGCTTCAAGTCTCTTCAATAATGAGTACAGTCCGGTTGAGCTTCTCAAACTGCAGAGCGGTCGAGAGGCTTGGAAACCCTAGGATGATCCTTGAAGATCAGATATGTAAACTGTAGGCGAGGGTTTATTTGAGCAGCAAGTGAATGATCTTGTAAGTGTGCTCAAGTATTGCTTCAGTATATCAGATGAGGACTTCTGATAGTATTCAAGTGATTGAGTTGATTGAGATTTTTCGTGTTGCTTGTCTTCTTGTCACTTCTTGAGCAATCTTCCCTTTATATAGATCAATCATCAACGTCTTTATTTTGAACGTTCTGATCCTGCATTGAATGCACATTTAATGCTTCATAAATGCATTGATGATTCTGCATGAAGATCGTACACTTTTTTAAATGCAGACAACTTCCAGGGTCCAAAACTGGTATAAACGGTCGAATGCTTTATCTGTAGCCATTCTGCGTTTTTGCCATTTTAGTGAAACCTGTTGTCTCGATGCAAGAGTCAACAGATCTTCTGATACGCCGGTTCTGTTTTGATAAAAGATCTTGCAATGAACGTCTTGTCTCAAGTATTTGTCTTGAGATATCTTGATAAGCAGTTGACTTTCTACCGGTAGATAGATTTATCATCTGCTGGTTTGAATAACCAGTCGATAGGCTTGTGACTGCAACCGGTCGAGAGACAAAGGCGGTTGACAAGCTTCCGGTAGATAACTTGAAGGGTTTAGACGGTTGCGGTAGGAGTTGTAGTAGATTCCTGAAATACAAAAGATTGGCAGCACATTCCTATACAATGAGTTGTTGTTTGTTATCACCAAAATGTCGGATTCAACAATTTCTTCCTTTTTGGTGATGACAAAATTTGTTATTTCACAATTGCAAAACTTTATCCTTTTATTCATAATTTTAGAGAGGTAAAGTAATAATTATTAAATATACATGATTTTTTTTTAATAATTTCAGTAAAAAAAATTTATTTGTCAAACATATATATATATATAGTTCTTTTATGATGCCCAACACTATATGCACATTTCATGCCCACCATGTACAATAGATGAGTTGACCGGTACAATAGATGAGTTGACTTATACATGGTGGGCATGAAGTGGGCATATAATGTTGGACACCATAAAAGAAATATATATATATATATATATATATATATATATATATATATATATATTTAGAGTGAAAATATTTATTATGTTAATTGTTTTGAATTGAAATAATATACAATCTAATAAAATAAGTATTTATTATCTTTAATAATTTTAATAAATAGATATTTTTATTTTTCAAAATCTAATCATTTTTATGTTAATCAAAATAATACACAATTTAATAAAATAAATATTTATTATATTTAATAATTTTAATGAATATAAATTTTTTCCAACATCTAATCAATTTTTTTAATTGTTTTAGATTTTCCTAAGAAATATGTACGATCAAATATTATTTCTCAAATTTATTTTTATTATCAAATTTTTATTCAATTTTGGCCTATCGTTTTTTTTTTTCAAATTTTCTTATAAGTATGTCGTAACCAAATTTTATTTTTCTATTATATATATATATTTTAGAAAAAACCACTTTGATGCTCACGTATTTTAAATTTTGTTTTCTTAAATTCATAGAAAATAATTCAAACAATTCACTGAAAGTGAAATTTTATAATTAAATAAGATGCGAGTTAACACAATGTATTTTTAATACCAAAAAATTATATGAAAATAGTTTATTCATTGATTGTATTTATATTGTAATAGTATATTATTAAATTTATAAATATAGTATGATATTTAGAAAATCATTAACACGTGTCTCATGGGTTAGACACGTGAAAATATATTAGATATAACATAAGACAAATAATAAATTTAAATTTATTCACCTTTAAAATAAAAATAAAAAAGTAATAATTAAAATTTCAAATAATATTCATTTGTTTTATTGTTTCTAAGATATAGTGAATTTTTAATATTTGATAAGGTCTTATATTTGAGTCTTAAATTTATTTAGATTATATGTGGATTACATTTTGACATTTATTTTTGGAAAAATTGCTTTTTTGATTTTATAAAATTCTTTATTTATAATCCCGATACTCTGTGTTATCAGATTTCAAAGTCTGTTATATTTGTTTTTTTTTCTTACGATTTTAGAGTCTTTTTATGTGATATTTTTGTAGCGTAGACGTTTATAGTATTGCATCAGCATTTTTGAGAAACAATAAGTAAAATTGCCAAAAATCGAAACACGCAAGACTAAACTGAAGTTGAAATTTTGATATAGCTAAAAGTCCTTTATATCTGTTAAGTCCTTGTGTTTCAAATTTTTGACATAAAACGTGTAACGCCCGAAATTATTTAATTTTAATCCGAGAATATTTAATTTGGGAATATTTAGAGTTTTGATGTAAATTCTAATATTCTTAAATTATTTAGGATTGAAATTGAATTAAATTATTGGCCGAGGGCTGAATTGCAAATTTTGAAGAATTGAGGGGCCAAAGTGCAAATACTTAAAATTTGTTGGACACTTGTTTGTAATATGGGTATTCACGTGTATGCTATCATCTTTCATCAGAAACATCAGAGAAGAACCGAGAGAGAAGAACAAAGAACCTCAAGTTTCTTCTTCATCTTCAAATCGCAATATCTTGAGTTTCGGTTATCCGATTTTGATTCCGAAAAATGTTTTGGAATCCTCGCAACGAGGCCTTTGAATTGATGTAAGTTTTCTTTTGATTCATCATGATTTAAGAATTCGAAAATGGCAGAGATCAGATTTGGTTTTGAATTGATGTTGTTGAGTTTCTATACTTTGTTATATTGAAGTCGGGTTGAAGAATGGATGTCGTATCAGTTTCTTATGAATTTCCAGCAATTATTTCGAAATTCCTACCTTATGTTATGCTGGTTTTGATTGATATTCAGCTGATATAGGATGTGTATGATTGTTAGAATTGTTGTAGTTGAGTTTCGGTTGCCGAATTTATACCGTTACGCCGCCGGATTGTGAATTGAGACTGTTTTGCTAGTGTGTAATTGAGCTGATTTTCCATTAATTCTTGGCTGAAGATCTTAGCTTATATAACTTCATTTCAGATTTTGTTTAAAGACCATCGAGCTCGAGAACATCGCCTTCAAACCAATAGAGATTGAAGCAAGGTTTGAAGTTATTCTACAATGGAGTTTGAATGGTTTTAAGTGCAGATTTTGAGACAAGGCTTGTGGTTGTTTATTGTACAGATTTGGAAAGCTATAAGACACCTTGAAACCTCACAATCGAAAGGTAAAAGTGGACTACTTTTTGAATGGGATTAAAACTCGAGATGGTTTGTATCGAGTTCCCTAAATCACATACTTAATTGATTATTTGCTCTTATGTGAATTATTGAATGTGTCTATGATATTGTTGAATGAATATATGATGTTTTATATTGCATTCATCTTGTGAGACCTATCCTTTGATTTTTGAAATGAACGGAGTCGTTCGATTAGACGATTTGAGGAACTATATATGTATGGCCTGGGTGGTTGTATTAGCCTAGCGTCTGAATTACATGTATGGTGGCTTCAAAGTCTAGAGAAGCAAGATAAGTAGCCCTACCTCGATCGGGAGTGTCGGTGGTTTAGTTACGATATCTTCTTCTTGGGATCCCAACCAACGAAATGAGAGATTTCTTGAGAGAAGCCTGTTTTAAATCATGCATTGTATTTTATTTCTTATCATGAGTTTGATAATTATAATTTGCTATGCATGTTAGTTGCTTTTAATGGAAAAATATGTTTCTCATCGGAGTTATCCGGCTGTTGTCGTGTTTGTATGTGTGCATGACAACAGGTGGTTCAGGAACAGGGCAAAGGTGGGCTTGACAAATCGAGACTTGAGAGATTAGAGTGATGATCCGGTGTAGTTGTTAGTTGCTGTCAAACTTTGTTGGTACAAGAACATTGATCTTGTAGTTGTTAGACTTGAACTTTTAGTCTAGAGATTCTAATACTTTGAGATGTATAACACATGATCTTGTTGGGTTTGAGTTTTTGATGTTATCACCTTCTCTTGTACATTTGGATTTGTTGGAAGAGGTTATATAGTATAAATCTTCATTGTACAGCAGAAAATCAGAGTTTTTAGCAGCTGGACAGAGTGCAGCTCGCTCGAGCGAGCCAAGGGGGGGTCTTGGACCCGAGCAGCTCTCGCTCGAGCGAGGGGTGAGGCTCGCTCGAGCGAGCCACATTGATTAAAAAAAAAAAATCTTTTGGTTTTGGCTTTGATGCTTGGCCTTAATTCATGAACCTTAGATTATTATTTGATTCGAGAGATTAAGAACCGGGTCGTCACAAAACGCCTACAAAAATACGTATGGATAAGGGGATACACTCAAACTTGAAAATGTGAGGATATATGTGCTCAAGATTTTAAAACACAAGGAGTTAATAGATAATTCATTTTTCATAATGGATTTTTAGAAATTTTGAGATTTCACAGGGGTATGTATGTAATTATTTCATATGAAAATATAGACCCAAAATCATAATTATCAAATATTAGCGGACTAAAATTACAATTTTTTTTTCATCATTATCTTTGATTTATTTATATTTATGAATGAAATTTATAATATTTAATTTTATTTAAATTCCAAATTATACATAAATTTTATATTATATATTTTTTTTCTTATTTTTTTACGTTCATTTTTCACCAAGTTTTCATGAAATTATTTATCGACAAATTATTTAATGAAATTTTTTTTATTTCTATTCACTCTTTTAAAGATAAAATTATTAAATATACATAATTTTTTTAAAAATAATTAATTTAAAATATATTTTAATTTTCAAATATATATTCACTTTATATATCAATTTTTATATTTTTAAAACACTATGTAGAAAATCTCATCTCAATACAATTAATCGAATGAATATACAATCCAAAGGAAAAATTAAAAATTCATACTGAAAAACTTAGTCATTATATTTATACTTTTATAGTCATAATAAAATAAATATATATTATCTTTAATAGTTTTAAAGAATACATGTATATTTTTATTTTCCAACATCTGAATTATTTTATATGTTAATAGTTTTTATATTTTCCTAAGAATTATGTTTCGATAAAATTTTATTTCTCTAATTTATTTTTATAATCAAATATCTATTGAATTATGACTTATCATTATTTCCAAATTTTCTTATAAATATGTCGTAACCAAATTTTATTTTTTATTATATATTTTTTTAAAATGTGTTTTAATTTTTTTTTCTTAAATTGATAGAAAATAATTCAAACCAATTCATTGAAAGTGAATTTCTATAAATAAATAAGAGGTGAATTGACACAATGTATTTGTAATAACAAAAAACTATATGAAAATAATTTAATTTTTGATTTCACTTATATTGTTATAGTGTATAATTAATTTTACAAATGCAATATGATATTTAATAAACCAATTAAAATGTTGAGTTTAAAGAGTTCAAAAAATTTTATATTATTTTTTATTTTTTCTAATATAGCAAGTTTTTATTAATATATTATTGCATTATGAAACTTATTCTTCATAAAATTTATGGTGATGTTATATTTCTATATATTATATTAAATGCAAATTTCGTAGAAGTGTAAATATTGCTTAAATATTTTAAATGATCAGTTATTTTATTGTCATAGTACAAAAAGTATGTGAATTATTCTATTGCTATATTTGTTAGTGATTAATTATATTAATTCATCATTTTTATTAGCATCTTAATATTATATTATCATAACCATAACAGTTTTTTCCTCTTAATTTACCTCATAATTCTATATTTTTCAAGACAACAAATCATTATTATCCATAAACATTAATATTAAAAATAAAAATAAAAATGATTCACTTAGAACATAATCCACAAGAGCTTTTTTTGCTTATTAATTATTAATTTACCCCATACTTTTACATTTTTTAAGACAAAAAATAATAATGATTAATTTATAAAATTAAAAAATAGTTTATAAGTAAAAATAGTTAGTAAAAATAATGCATTATTTTATAATTTTCTTCTCATTATTATTTTTTAGAATGAATTAGGAATATGATGACAAACATTAAAATGTATTTAATGGGTAAAATAATAATAATAATAATAATAATAATAATAATAATAATAATAATAATAATAATAATAATAATAATAATAATAAATGCATCAATTAAATGAATGAACAACACATTGTTTTGTATAAATTGCACATCCCAAATTTGACCCTAAATTTTACACCATTTTTCCACTTATGCCCATGCAATTAATATCAATCATTCATATATTTTGGGCAATGTAGTAAATACACAATGCAAAACTTTGTCCTTTATTTATACTTTTATAGTAAAAATAGATATGCTTCATAGAGTTATTACACTGGGCAAACGTAATGTTTTCTCCACTATAATAGACAAGTGATCTTAGCGTGTAATTATCTCTCTCCTTAAATATATAGATTCATTTCTTCTTATTCATCTCATTCCAGTGAAACAAAATCTTGACACATGCTCTTGGTCAAGTGACATCAAATATCCCAAGTTTGGTACTGAGTCAGTGAGTCTTTGTAAAAATCCCTCTCGAAATTAATAATAAAAAATTAAGTTGTGCCATAACAATACAACATTGGTATTCATTCAAAAAATTTAACTTATAATTCAAAATTTTAGTATGCTCGTGAGTTTAAATGTATTTACGTGAATGTTTATGCATATATTCAAAGCAGATAGATATTATAATTATTGGTAATGGGTGATGTAGATTTGGTCCATGGGGTTATTCGTTCAAGTACTTGCATATACATTGGAAGGTAGCTTGTAGAATTAATAACACAATTTACTTCAATAATAGCACCCCAGAAAAGATCAATATATGTCGAACATTATACTTATTATTTATTAAACTTCAAAAGCAAAAAATTCCTAACTTGTGTCACATTAATAAAAGACCAAAAAAGATCAATATAACTCATTAATTCACGTGCGACTCTTCTCTGCTCGTAAATTTCAGATGTTATTATTGGTTCGAGTCAATCCGACCAAATTTCATCTTAGCTCATAAAAAGACTCTCAAAGCCTTGGGTATATTGACCTGTTTTCTTGGCCTAAGCCGGATATTTTCGTTTCACTTGTATAAATTTTGGTCATTATTTTACACACTCAATGTGGATAGATAATTCACTAGTTAGTTGAAGTAAAAGCTCCAGACATCAAAGCAATTCGAAATAAGATATAAAGTTAGTAAAGAAACCAAAAGGTTTCGAGAGCAATAAACAACAATTCCTCAAAAGAACAAATCATTCCTTGCCGATGCTACAAGCCACACCACCTTCACTTTAATAGATTCTTTTCTTGATCTTGCAGCTCAATCTTGAGCTCATCACTGCCCTATAAATACAGTGTGATTTCAAACCCAACGCTCACCATCTCATTACTCATATACATAGAACAAGGCCAACGTCCTTCGAACGAGCTGTGATTGAATCTTGCGCTTGTTCTTCTGACATTGGTGATGAAGACCAAACAGAAAAGTCATAGCCCTCCATCGATTGATGGCTTTGTGCATGAAGCTTAGTTGCCGCGTGATGCAATTCGTGAAAAAAGCGTTGCCTGCGACATATGTCGCATAACGGCTAAGCTTCCTTGCACATGGCTATCTATGGGTGGCCATGGCTTATGTGTTTGGTTTTAATCTCCTATGTCTAATGCAGCACATCTCTGCCTGAAATAGTATTCCTTTGTCATTCCTTACATTTTCAAGAAAAAGGTTTTCAAGAGCATTATATTGCTGTTTGACAAATGTTCATCTTTAGCTGTGTAGCCAGGGAAAAACTGCGATACTAAACAATTCAAATGAACACAAGTACTCGAGGGTTGCCATTTATTTATCAGAAATATACAAAAATATTACTTACTATATATAAGACTTGATCTTTTATTTTCTTTATTACATTCAGAGTTCTGTTACTGCAGATTATACCGATGAAGTGACAAGAAAATGAAATGGATTTATGTTGCATGAGGATGGAGGCGAATGGGAAGGCCATGAACTGGTGTAGGCGAAGCGTAGTACACTATCTTCTCATTCGGAATATCCTTTTCAAGTTTGAACCTTCTGACCACATTGTGCATGAAAACCAACACTTCTAGCCTAGCATATTCTTTTCCGGGGCACATTCGGGGTCCTCCACCAAAGGGTACAAACGTGTAAGGAGCCGGTCCAGTACCCTCGAATCTTGATGGATCGAATTTCTCAGGATCAGGGAAGTACTTGGGATTCTTGTGGGACGAATGCACCGTCCAAAACGTCTGCAAGCCGATCAACAATGAGAATCTAGTATAAGATTAGTGTATTATGAAGTCATTCGAACACGCGAGTTTGGATCATATTTACTTACTTTCCATCCTTTTGGGATGGCAAAACCAGCATAGGTGAACTCAGTTGTTGTTTCTCTGAAAGCCCCTTGAGCGGGAGGCATTAAACGGAGCGATTCTCGTGCTACAGTCCAAGAATACTTCATCTTCTCTATATCTTCCCATGTCAATAGCTCATTGGGGCCTTTTGTTTTTGCTATCTCCATTTGTTCTGCAACGAGACAAATTTTATGAGTTTTATGCCTTGAATTGAATATAGAGACAAAGCCATTCTTGAATATGTCACAGATGTATTCATTACCTTTTAAAACCTCTTCATAAATATGGGGAAGTTCTGCGAGATAATTCATGACAGAAGTAACCGCGGAACTTGTAGTCTCGAAGCTAGCCACTAACAAACCAATGATATTGTTGGAAATCTCCATTTCACTCAATAACTGGCCATCTTCATCTGTCACAAGAAGCATTTTCGACAACAAATCTCGGCCCTCGGTTTCCTTGCACTCAATCAACTCTTGTCTCCTCTTCTTAATGATCTTCATCAGCTCCTCTCGTACCAATGTACCTCCTTTGATCGCACCATTGTAAGCCGTTCTTGGAAAATCCAGAGGCACAGAGAACATGCCATTTGTGACCAGTGTGAATGGATCAGACAACCTCTTTATATTCTGAGGCTCAACCACACTCAAGAACAATTTACAGGCTAACTCAAAGGTATACTTCTTTGCAAGTGGCACCACTTTTACCACTGCATTAGGGATCCAATCTTGATCCAAATGCTGGCGGGCCAATTCGTCCATCACCGGGATGTACTGTTTAAGAGCTTCAGGCTTCAGAATATCGTGGTGGAAGCTACGTTTCAAGGCCGACACTTCTTTCAAGTTGCTTCCAACAAATTCAGGGAACAACAGAGCCTTTTTCATGGACTGTGGCCACCATGAAGTTAGAAGCTTGTTGTCATTCATGAAAAGGAACTTGTTGCCTTGTGCACCGCAGAATATGGCCATTTTTTCTCCTAACAACGATGTTTGGAAGACGTCCGGGGAGTACTTTTGCATCCGATCCTTGACAAATTTTTGAGGGCCTAAAAGCGCAAACTCCATGTTTTCTCCTAGCATTGGCCAGCCATTTGTACCGGGAGGGAGGTTTGTGTCGCCGGAACCTTTTTTTCGAATGAACGAGACCATGTAAAGGGAGAGGGGAAGAAGACCAAGTATGATAATGTATGATAAAAAGGCATCCATTTTTTTCTTGATGATCAGTATTTAGTATTGTTGATCAGTAGGAGAAAAGAATTAAGTGTGTGTTGGAAAAGTAATGGAATTGAGGGTGTTCATTTATAGGATTGAAATCAGGCTTTGGATTTGAGAATTAGCAGACAAAATCAAGTATACTTTCGATCCTCAAGTTTGTCTTCTGTGGCTGTGCTCTGTTACTAACATTGTAAGCGAAATAAATAAGGAGAAAACAACATAGAATGGAATTTTACATTTAGTATTTTTGTTTCGATGCTAGCTTAAGTTGACTGTTTTCAAGACATTAGAAACAAAATGCTCAATCATGTAGCAAAAAATATCCGTGCCCAAAAGATTGCTTCTGCAGATTCTGGATTATCAACTATTCTTTTTATATCGATTTTCAGTGGGTTATTCCTACGTCACAAAACAAAGTCAGAAGCTGTTAGAAATGAGACTTGAACCTAACTCACCTCAAAAGCTAGCTCAAGAGGTGAGGGTTGTCCTTGTCTATATTAAGGGCTCCCAGAAATTGTATCCTATCGATATGGGACAATATTCTTACACACCCCCCATACGCCCAGGAATGAACATCTGGAGCGTGGAGATATTAACGGGTAGCCTAATTATAGGCAGCCCAATTATGGGTGGTCCAACACACACAGAGGATTTGGGCTCTGATACCATATTAGAAATGAGACTTGAATCTAATTCTGTTAGAAATTCGAACATGAGCCTTTCAATCAAGGTTGGCAATGCTCTACCAAGAGGTGAGGTTTGCCCTTGTTCATATAAAGAGGTCCAGTTTATTTAGCCAACCTATGTGGGACATAAATCAATACACCAACACACCCCTCTCACGCCCAGGAATAAAACATGAGCCTTTCAATCAAGGTTGGCAATGCTCTACCAAGAGGTGAGGTTTGCCCTTGTTCATATAAAGAGGTCCAGTTTATTTAGCCAACCTATGTGGGACATAAATCAATACACCAACACACCCCTCTCACGCCCAGGAATAAAACGACTGGAGCGTGGATATATTAAATGGGTGGCCAACTATGGGACGGGTGAGGCCAACTATGAGCCGTCCAACACATAACGGGAACCGGGCTTTGATACCATATTAAAAATTAAACTTGGACCTAACTCACCTCAAAAGCTAGCTCAAGAGGTGAGGTTTGCCCTTGTTCATATAAAGAGGTCCAGTTTATTTAGCCAACCTATGTGGGACATAAATCAATACACCAACAGAAGCGTTAGGAGGATTCCCGACGAAGGGACTCCAACGCTCTGGACATTGATTACTCAGAAAATAATAATCGAGAGCGGAATATTATTGTGCTAAAAATAGGGTGTACCTTAAGAATTGGGTGATTTTCACTATGTATAGATATTCGCGGACAGTTTTGTGGACTTGAACTTCTTATGGACTTTTGTAGATTTTTTGGTATTATTAAAAAGACTTAAATAATAATAAAAATATGGTAGTGTTTGGGATAACTTCTAGAAAGCACTCTTCAGCTTTTTTTTAACAAAATTTTAAAATTTTGTGATATTTTGTTAAAGAAAAACTAAGAAGTGCTTCTCAAAAGCTCTGTCAAACATTACCTATACCCAATAAATACTTCTTGGGCTTTATTAATTAGTTGTGGCCATAAAATAATTGGAGTGGGCCTTATAAGTAAGCTTGGGCCCAATATATTTTTGGATCCTAGGTTCCTAACCCATCACTCAATAATTAACAAACAATTTTTTCTTTTTCTTCTCTTTTATTTTTCCAACATAAAACAAGAAATGAAATATAGGAATCATTCGACTTCGAAAAATCTAATGACAAATTAATCTTAAACTTGAAAGTTAATTAATTCCACATATGTGACATATTAGAGATTTAAAGTATGGCTTTCTAAATTTATAATTTACGCATATATATAATTTATTATAACGTATTTGATTAATAATTTATTGTTGAATAATTAGTGAATAGGTAGAGATTGTTTTTCCAAACCTTGGAATATTAATGGTTTTAAATTAATTTTAATAAAATAAGGGAAATAATTAAGTTGCTTTACAAATTATCATGAGTTAAATTTATGTTCAAAATTTGTAAATGCGTGAATTTATTTTGTTTATAAAGACTTTGTCATTTCTGTATATATCTAGTTAATTAGTTTTAAAACATGCCATATAATTAATATTTAAATATTTTCTAATGGGTTTTGTAGAAATTTAAATTTTATTCTGATTTTTCCTCTAATTTGTTGGTTTTCTTTTTCATATATACTTCTGCTCGATAATTCAATCAGTAATTGTAAACAAAACATATAAAGTTGATCACAATTTCTTACACGAAAAACAGTATTAGAAAAAAGAAAAGTAGAATGAATTAATATAACACTGTCCAAATTATGCGTTCGTTTTCAATAATGAATTGCCAATTGCCAATGAAAAGCATACTATATAATTATTTTACAAATATTCCAAGAATATTGTGAAATTCTATATATATATATATATATATATATATATATATATATATATAGGCTACAAATCAGGAAAGGAGTCAAATGCATTATAGGAGAAGCTAATTGTGTCTTCATATGGATGCTCCATCACTTCTCTCTCAAAGCTTTTCCAATCGTTGAAACGATTGCCAAACTCCATTATTTTCTCATCTTCCAACCCTTCGTTTTCCGCCACTCCATGCTCCAAGTTGTTGCTATCATTAGTGGTTGGAAAGCTTGTAGAAATCGAAGGGCTATCGAGCTTCGGAAGCTCGACTATCGGGTTCGGATCGAAAGGGCCGTCGACAGCAGCACTTGTCCCTTGTTGAAACGGATGAAAACTTGTCCCACAATTATGCAAAATTGTGCTACTACTTGGAGTAGTGCTCGAGATTATTAAAGATGCGGCTGACATATTCATTTGATTCATGTTGTAGTAGTTATTTGGGTTGCTCCAAGATTCGAACCGTTGGTTTTGGGTCGGATTCGGCTTCTTGAAAGCCCGACAGACCACCCATCCTTCCTCCTGTTACGTTGCATGAATCAAATAATTATCAGCTAGCATGCATTTAATATTTTACATATATATAAAAAGTATACTATACAAATAAATCATAATTTCTACTAAAAGTTGATGTGTATGTATGTATACATGCATGCATGCCCCGTATTCGGGTGCCTAGAATTCGCTAGCTAGTATATGTATGTGATATTAATATGTCCGAATTAACCTGCGGAGGTCCATGTTCAGATGTTTGGAGGCGATATTCGTGCATGATCCAATCGGTTTTTCGCCCGTTGGGAGCTCGTCCTTTGTAAAAGACCAACGTTTTCCTCATTCCTATGATCCTTTCGTTGGACAGAACTGCCATGTCCCTACCCGTGGCCTTCCAGAAACCTGTGGTCGTCGCGCGGTTGGTTCGCGTCCCCGTCGGGTACTTTCTGTCTTTGTGACTGAAGAAATACCACTCATTCCTTTCTTCATGTCCCAGTTTGCACTTATCTGATCAGCAGCTATGCATTAGTTTTGAATTTCAAGCTGCTAGCTAGACATGCAGGATTTATATATAAATTTTTTTGAATATGTATTTATTACAAAACCATATTAAGTGTTAGAATTACTTTAACATGCATGGGTGACAATGGATTTTTTTGGTAATCACGCATAAAATATATATACATGGAAATTACTTTGATTAAATATTTATTCGAGTTTGGTTTAGGTTTCATTAAAAACCGAATAAGACATTACATAGTATTTTATACTTTAATATAATAAAATATGATCTCATTCCTAATATTCACACAAATGCAAATTTAATTAAAATTCATAAAATTTTATTTAACAAAATGATACATTAATATTCGACATATGTAATCACCTCGAAACACAAATCCAAACATAACTTTTCACCATACAAATTTTGTCTCCGATCTATTTAATTTTCCTAAAGCATTTAAAAAAAAAAAAAAAAAAAGAAGCCAAAACCAAACACTCAGAGGTTTCGTGATTATTAATTACACTGGTTTTGTTACCATATCTTGGCATCTTATTCAAAAACCAATAAAAAATGGAAAGGAAATGGGGAATTGATTGATTAATCAAGAATATTCATGATAAATCACAATATATATGAATTCATTCACTAGTTAATTAAATTCAGTCAAAATAATACGTACGTACCTTGAATGTCCCAAGGCTCCATTTTATAGAGATCAATTTCAATTATCACATCCATATCGATTTTCAAAGAGCTGATCTTTCTTTTGAGATAGTAGCCGACGAGTTCTTCTTCCGTCGGGTGGAATCGGAATCCCGGAGGTATACATGAATATTCCATAATTCCTAGCAAAAAGCAACAAAAAATTTAAATGACACAAATTAGATTATGTTTACAGAGAAAAGAACTAACTACTAATAAAAATGAAGTTTTGAAAGCACCCGGAAGGTATTGTGGATATATCTTTTCTTGTTTAGGTTATTTGTAAAGTTACTTTAATTTTGAAAGACATTCCCCTTGATGAAAAATGACACAAAATCGAAGAGAGTGAACTTCACACAACTCTGCGATATGTATAGCATTAATCTGCCATGATTCATTTCATGTGATATCCATTCGTGAGCATAGTGGAGTGACATAAACATATTGTCCCAAAATGGTTGCTATATGATTCGAGATCGTTATTAGATTGATCAAACTTGCTGTAATTATTATTATTTTTTTAAAAAAAAGAATTTCATTTACAGTCAATGAATTATAATACAAATATAATTTAGATCAAGATGATTAATATTGAATTTAAAAGGAAAAAAAGAAAAAGAAAAATAAAAAGACCATATATGGTATTTAATGGATACAAATATATTGGCTAGTGATTAAATTGAGACGAAGTATATAGAACACAAAAGCCGAGGCCGTAAAAATGGACTTTTTGAGAGTAATGGGCATGTTCGTTTTCTTTGAGTGCATTCCACTACATGCTTTCTTTCTTTAAATAGTGGATATGGGTTTTGCACACCTCATATTCTTGTTGCATAATTTACGAATTGGGAAACATCATTGAACGTATAATTTAATGTATTATCTATATTTTTATATAATTAATTACTTACCTAGCTAGATAATTAATCAAGTCTTGGTCTCTTGTTTGTGCTTGTTTTATTTCAATTTATTGAATTATGTATTTAAAAATTATAACGTATGATACATCGTAAAATCAAAAGTATTAATATTTGTATATATAGAATGGAGTGTTTCCTGTATATGCATAATAAGTTAAATATCAAGTCCTAACTCCTACGTACCTAGCTAGCTAGCTCACAAGAACCTTCAACTTCTTCCGTACGTGAAGATTAGACTAATTGTATATGGATGAAAAAAGATTTAGTCCAAAGTTCAATTAATGTAGTTAAAATAACAAAGAAAATTTTAAACATTTTCCCCTTTATTTGAGTAATAATTAGAAGTGATTTGCTAATTAACTTCCATGTTAGAGGATTAAGTTAAGGTGTGCTAATCACTTTCTAACTAGTTTAATTACTTTAAAAATAGCTCATTAAAAGCCATAGAATGGGCTTCGAACTGTCCAAGTCTAGCAAGCAATAAGATTTTGATTTAGAGAACGATACATTTGACTAAGAATTTTTTATAAACTAATAATGCTATGGTGGATTATCACTAACTATGGGTGAGACCTCAACTCCATATATATACAATTATGCACACACATATATATATCATAGATTTCTTGATTCTTGACCCAAAAATTGTTAGCAAGACTCGTTTTAAAAACGTGAGGCGTGCGATCATCCTAAGTTTCTTATAGTGTTCATGCAGCATGAAATTGAAGAATCACTTCATTATTGAAGTTAAATCAAGTTCATGCATTATCCTTTAGGCATCCAAATAACAGTATACATATGTTTGCTCAAGAAAATAAATCACTAACCTGCAGATCGATCGATATGTTCTTGATCGGCTGGGGAAGGAAAGGGGGAGATTTGAATCAGTTTTTGGAAGACTTATATAAGAGTGGAAAGGTATAAGGTTGGTGAAGTGAAGGGAATAAAATAATTTATTGAAGTGTATGATCATCAAATGTTGTTGGTGATAGGGTCGCGGATTGTCTATTTATAATTATACCATATAATATAATAATTAAGCAATTTCAAATAGCGAAAACATAATATAATGTTTACAATTATTCTTATACACCTAAGGGCTTTCCCAACCCAACACCAAATTGGTGTAAAACGCCAATTTGGTGTTGGGTTCATTCCTCCAACCCAGCGCTATACTTAGCGCTATGTTGGAGGAATGCTACAGTGTTGCACCAAATTTGGTGCAACACTGTAGCAATTTGGTGCAACACTGTAGCAATAGCGTAGGATTTTCTTTTTTTTTTTTTTAATTTTTTCCTTTTTTTTTTTGTAATTGTATACGTTTGTTTTTTTTAAAAAATCTTTTTTCTTTTAAATTTTCATATCTTTAAATTTAATATATTTCTTTTAATTTTTAATTTTAGGATATTTTGATTTAAAATTTTAATAATCAGATTATATTTTCAATAAATGTATAATTTTTTTAAAATTTTTTATAGATAATTACATCACCTGTTTATTCTTTTATAATATTATATTAATTAATAACATAATAATAAATTTATAAATTATTGTTTTTATAAATATTTTATGGAATAAATTAGTTAAAAACTTTATTTATGTAATAAATAACTAAATTTATGTTTTTAATTATAAAAAAATAATATTTTAATATAAATATTAATTAAAATTTTACATAGAAAAAATTATGATACATTTTAAATAAACAGTTTTTTTTAAAAAGACTGAAATTATAAAGGCGTCCTACTACGTTTAGTAGGACGCGCATATTAAAAAAAATAAATTAGATTTTTTATGTAGAAATTATTATTTAGATATTAATGATATTTAATTATTATGTTAAAAATATTTGGTGGAATAAATTAGTTGTTGTAAATAAAATAATAGAAAATATTTCGAGAATATTCTTTTTAGTGTAGAGTTTAGAGTGAATGGGTTGGAGATGGTTTTTGTATTTGGTGTAGGAATTACACTATCTTGGAGTTAGTGTTACACCAAGATAGCGTAATGAGTTGGAGATGGCCTAAAGGCCTACAAAATATTTATTTATAACTAAAGATCATACAAGGGATATATGAAGGGACGACTCGGTAGCTATTTGGCGGCATGAAATTTAACAACAAAACGTGCATTAAATTATAGCTATAAAAATTTTAAATTAATTCTATTTGGATAATTGATTAGCTATGTTAAGGCTAGGCATTTTGTTTCGGAGGATTAATATATATACATAGTATTGATTACGCGTGATGTGTAGGAGGCAGATAAATAAATATATAGTTTAATATATGAAATTAATTAAAGACTTGTTTGGACGGCGGCGTGACACCAAATCTCACGCCACCCCCAATAATCCAGGTTTTGGTTTTGCTATTTGCAGTCATACTAATATCTATTCCAGATATTTGTCTGAATTAAATATCAATAATAGTTTGCCTCGGTTTATTTTAAGAAACTTATACTTTAAAATAAACAATACAATCCTAGTTGAAATTATATACTTCTTCCGTCTAGATTATATATTTTTTGGATAAAATGAGAATTTTTTTTAAATTTATTCCCAAACATTTTTTTAAATCTGTATGAAAATACATATTTATTTATATATCCTTGAGACTGAAAGATGGAGAATAATATTCGTTAAATTTAATTACAGTATTTTGATTTAAATTAAAATTAGGTATGGACTAGCTCGGTCATTGTCTCTTTGTTGCGCCGCCCTTTCACAGTAACACCATTAATCAGCGGCCACGTGTAATAAGCCCAGCTGTCTGCTTCCTAAACCTAATCATTTGTTCTCAATGCAACCGAGGATTACTATCGGGAAATTAACTGAATGTTAATGACATATTATTTGATCTTGTTAGATCGGAAATGTTATATGAATTCATTGGTATTTTTTTATTTTTAAATGAGATGTTGGTTGTATCGAGAGTTTTGCACGTAAGATTAATCAATATTTTTTTTTAAGTAAAATGTTCGTTCAAACATGTATCTTATATCTCTTCAATTTTGGTATAGAACCATGCATCCTACCGGCTGCACCCATCTCTTATGAGCTCAAACAATAGTAAATATGATTTGGAATTCAAATTTTGTTTACATATCTAGTGAAAATTAACATCGATCACCACAACACGTAAAATTTTATTTTGTTCTATTATATTCAGTTGCACATAGATCTACTTACCTTGAGTGTGTCTCAAGAGATAAGCAACGGTTATTTTTTAATGTCTGTTCTAAAATACGATAGATATTATTATTTTTAAAATAAGTACAAAACTTATATTTTTAAATGGGCAACTTAGACAAAGGACCCGACCAGCCTGATATATAAAATTATTAATACAGATGGTTAAGCCTTTAAACGTTTTATTACTTAGTGTGGACCATATTTGTTTGAGATTAAAAAAAATTAATTTTTTTCAGCTACATTAAACTAATATATAAAGCAATATTCAATTTGAGGCTACTTCCTCGTCAAGTTTGAAAACTTTAATTTAATTATCGATTGGATTTGGAGGTTCACAGGTAATTATATAGTTTGAAAGATTAATTGATCACAGTGCAAGATTAATTAATGGATTAACTGGCAATGAATTAGGAATCGAAACTAATACGTACTTAATTACTAAGTGCGAACTTATCCTTAATTATTAAATATACAAGTTCGGGGGCTTTTTGCCACTTTGTGTGTTCTTTTTAAGAGTACGGAACATAAATTTAAATACAATAATGTGTGATTAAATTAAAGAACGCTTAACTTTTACCATATATATATATCCTAAGAATAATTAACATAGTTCAGTTTTATACATATAATAATACACACACTCTTCATGCGTGTCAAAAAATCATTTATTGGATCCAGTTTTGGATATATAATACATACAACCATTTAATCAAAACTTATAAGAGAATATTCACATGGAGTGCTCCATAATTTTTTAATTAGATGGTCGCGCGTATCACATACAAGAACAAGTACGTACCAACCATTTGTCTTAAGGGTAGAACGAAATTTTCCGTCATCTTACAAAAAATTAACGAATTTGGACCGATTTTACTAGGGCTTTGATACATACGTACAAGAACAAGTACCAACTATTTGTCTTAAGGGTAGCACGAAATTTTCCGTATTCCTACAAAAAAAAATTAACGAATTCGGACCGACTTTACTAGGGCTTTAATGAGAATTCTAATCAATGGAGAGGCGAAGTAAGCTTTCGGAATGGATGTTGACAAGTGTGGTAAAAGTAGAACGAAAAGTGTTGGTTTCAACTCATGAAATTCTCTTACGCATGGCTATATCAACTTTTGTTTTAGTCACTCAATTGCCTAATACTATCGAATATCATTAATCCTTAAAGTTTATTTTCAATTAAGAAAACCTTTTTTGGACATATGGTTCCACATTCATTAGCATGCAAAATATAGGAAGCTTTCAACATTTTTATCACTCCTCCCGAAAAAAATACTTTTGTTGTTCAAAGTATGTTAACTTTACCTAAAGAAACCGGAATTTCTGCATATTAATTATAAGAATAACAAAATTTTATTTGTATACCCTAAAAAAATGGACAATTTTTTTTAAAATTTCTTTCGAAATTAAATATGATGGTTGTTTCCTCGCTCCATCAATTGGAAATCAGCTTTTTTTTTCCCCCTTTACAGAACAACATCAGATTATTACAACCCTTGAAACAATTATAATTATAATATTGTTCCATAATTTAAAATTTGATTGGTTGGCCATAATTAATAAATAAATTAAGACGTGGACCCTGGAATTTGCTAAGCAATTAATCCACTGTACAGTGTCCGTCAAGATTTGCTGCAGCAATCGATATTCTTTGTAGCCCTTTCCGAGTCCGAAAAGGTGATGCCCCCAAATAGAGCTTCGCATGTAGAAAACAACAATATATATGCATGGGGTCTTCAAGCTCAAGATTCAGTACTCATCAAAGTATCAAACTTATATATAACTTTCCGATGCACAACATGTAAATTATTAATTAATAATGCTAGAGGCAAAGATGCTAATTTCTGAACAAGATGCACGCATGGCAGAGCAAGATGCACGCATACAGAAACTTGAAGAAATGTTCAGAAAAGGTGCATGCGACATTGAGGTTGATGAAAAAGGAAGTTGCTCAGTGAGGTTACCTCCCATGAGTGAAGATAAGATCAAAACAGAAAAGAGTGTCCCAAATTATGAAACTTTGATTGATGATGACATGAAAGTTTTGAGCAAGGATGAGTATCTTCAGGTATATGTTTGTTTAATTGTGGTTACATTACTTGATATTATTGCAAGAATATGTTGCATCAATTTATAACATGATTGATTGTCTTCTAGGGTAAGCCGGTTGCTTTGACATTGGTTTCTAAGACCAATGTTGTTGCCTATGGTACAATTGTTGATGTCAATGGGGCTGGCAAGTTACTTCATGGTGCTCCATTACCCATGAATTGCATGCGCGTCTCCATTGATGAGGCTGTGGAGAAATCAGCACTGTTGCCATTTCCAATACCAAACGAATGTGATACTGTTGGTGATGCTATATGAACTCATGTGGCTTGGCCTGCACACTTGGTAGTGATGAAAGATGAGGTAAAAATGTTGGTTCGGGTTAGTTAATATATAAGATTTTTTCAGAGTTGTAATATGTTCAGTTTCAGGGCGTATCCATCCTTTTTTCACCACTTACATATTTACATGTGCGATTTTCAGAAGCCTCAAAGGAATAAAATTGTTGAGAAAAAAAGTAATCCTGTTTTGCCATCCAATGTGTCGAGATCATTGCATATTTTGTACTGTTATGCTAAGCGTGGGCTGGAAATACCT
Source organism: Henckelia pumila (assembly GCF_033568475.1). Taxonomy (NCBI): domain Eukaryota; kingdom Viridiplantae; phylum Streptophyta; class Magnoliopsida; order Lamiales; family Gesneriaceae; genus Henckelia; species Henckelia pumila. The sequence goes on from NC_133123.1 coordinate 137,211,026, forward strand.
GGAAAACATATATCAATGTTTCTTGATCATGATTTATTTGACGATGAGTACGAACTACTTGTGGACCTTGAAGATATCACACCTTTTTATCTGTTGGAGCCAATATCTGCCAATTGTATAGTTGTTTACATGTGGTAAGTTTTCGATTAAATTTAAGTTTTTTTCTTTGAATTGTTTAGCATATATTTTGTATAAAATTCATTAATCTGGTAACATTTTTCTGTTCAAATGGCAGGATTCTCTTCAAAAAGATGAAAAAAGATAACAAGGTCGAAAAATTTAGATTTATGAATCCACACACCATCCCAGTCATGCCATATGTATCCAAACTTGATAAAAATGAAAAAATTGAACACTTGAATAGCTGGGCAAGTGTTTTGGCAGATAGGCTAAGTGGTGCAGCAAGAAATCAATTAGTTTTGGTGCCATACAATGTTGGGTAAATCAGAAATATAATATCACTTATAATTGATTTTTTTCAACAATTTTGCGAAACGTGTTAATTGACTATCTATTTTGTGCCTATAGTTGTCATTGGATTCTCACTGTCATCGATCCTTATGTGGAGGTGGTTTATTTGTTGGATTCACTTAGTCATCGCAATCGCTATGAGGACTGGAATATGTAGTGGATATGTGAGTATATATTTTTTTCTTAATTAAGCATTTAATTTAGCCAATGGAACACTCATGTCGAATCTTGTTGCTATATGAAGGAGCTTGAGATTGTTTAATTCGAACAAGGAGAGGAAAGGGAAAAAAAAGCCTACATGGGAAGTGATAAAGGTATTTTTTATATATGTTTATCTGCGATAAATTGACAAATATTTATACATGTATTAATCATTGACAATTTTTTGATAATATAGGGTCCTCGCCAACCAGATGCAAAACAGTGTGGGTATTATTTGATGAGGTTTATGAAAGAAATTGTTGAAGGAAATGCTACCAGTGATAATGATTCACTTTCCTCAATAGTATACTTGACATATTCTCAATCTTCTCAAATAAGTGTGTTTATATCATGTTTTTTCTTCATTATTGTTTTTTTTACTAATATAATTTGAGTTTGTTCACAGTTCATGAAAACAGTTTACTCTAATGAAGAAATTGATGAAGTGCGATCCGAATGGGCGGAATGCGTACTAGACTATATTAATTATGACTAGGTATGTTTAATTAATATTGTTTTATTTTCTTATTGTTCACTTTTGCTTAATGAGTTTTTATTTTCTTCTGTGATAATCGACTCTTGTTTTTTTATTAAGTTCCCTGCACATAATGTGTTGTTGATTAATGATGGTTCTCTAACGAGTTGTACTTTCTATGCGTGACTTCCTGAAAATCACATTATCATTGTGCATCGTTATAATCTTCGAGTAAAATAAATTTGGGAGAGGTCTGGACTCTGTAAAAAGCTTAAGATTGAAATTTCTTTTCTTTTGTAAAAGATTAATTAAAAGGTGCATAAATAAAACACTAGCTAGGAGAGGTCTGGACTCTGGAATTAATGGGAACTATCCTTCATTAATGTTTTAGCTCTCCTAAGTAAAGACTATTTTTTGAGGAGAAATCTCACATGTTCTTGACCAGGTGCTTTCGTTAGATAATGCATCATGATTTGGAATTTTGGATGCTTTTTGGTAGTGTCAATGTCTAGGTCTGTAAGACACTTTGTTTTGTGCTGTAACATCTACCTTGAATGAGGCAATTGACAAATCTATTATTGAGACACACACATACACACAAGATTTTAGTGTGAACAAGTTCACTTCTTATAGTGATTATGCTATTACTCATGCATGTGTAACTACAGGTTTCTGACTCCAATTTCTGTTGTTCCTTTGGTGGCTCTTGTCGTTTTTGGGCTCTATGAGCTTGGATTCCCTAAGGTACGAACAAGGCCTAACTAGCTGCATAGGATCTTTAGTCAACTTTTAGTTAAAATGAAATATGTTGTAGAATAGGAGAGACTAAATATGCATAGCTTATTTTACATGTACCTAAAATAATGTTTATTTGCTTATGATATCAAACAAAAAGGCAGATCCATGCTAATATGAATTAAAGTTGGGAGGCTAGCTTATTAAGATGTGAAGTGGAACTTGAAATGGTGTGTGGTTTGAGTTATTGGGATGTTGTGGAGTGGAACTTGAAAGTGCCAAATCCATGGTTTAGCTTGTGGCCTGTGGGTTGGTCGGAGCCCACAGTTTGTCAACTGTGCCTACTATATTTTATGAATTCAATACAAATGCAAAAATGAGTTGAATAAAATCTGCATTGCCTTCCCTTTTGGAGTTGCTGAGTTTTTTTCTTTTATTTTTTTCCATGACAAGCGAGATATTAGTTTGATAGTTGAGATTGGATTCCATGTTTAAATTGGTCTAAGATTTTGTTGATAATTTTGGACTGAGAATGTGTTTTCTTGTAGGTAACTCGGGAGTAATGCATAAGGGATTTTGATGCAAGGATTGAGCTGTGTTTCAGATTGCTTTGGTAATACGTAGAAGTCATCTCGTGAACATCGTTATCAAAAACAAACACATGATGATTTATGTTTTGATACAACCATCTTTTGGAACTACTTTTGTTACATTTATATTATATTAGATGAGATATTTTGAGTTTCGACTACGTAGTATTATCTTCCAAATTAGATGTGTGTAACTATTTTGGAACTTGAATATTTTCATGGATTCAATGTAGTAAATATTTTATTTTATATTGATTTCTTTATTAATATTTATAGTTCGTATGAAGATTAATTATGCAACGGTTTTAATGACTCCAAATACAACTGATTTATGTTATTGCCAAAACCGTTGTCATATATCACAAATGACAACGGATATACACTGTTGCAAAAACCGTTGTCGTCATTCAAAAACGACAACGGATATACACTGTTGCAAAACCGTTCTTGTAATCCACAAACGACAACGGATATAAACTGTTGCAAATATGTTGTCCTAAGCCATAAACAACAACGGATATAAACTTTACAAAACCGTTGTCTTAAATAGTCAATGACAACGGATTTACACTGTTGCAGAACCGTTGTCTTTGGAAACTTACGACAACGGTTACAAACTGTTGCAAAACCGTTGTAGTAGGATGGCTACGACAACGGATATAAACCGTTGTTATAGGACACGCTTTTTACAACGCCCCCAGTTACAACGGTTTTAATCCCCCTACGACAACGGATAATATCCGTTATCGTTTTGCAATTTTCTTGTAGTGTTTATAAACTTAATTTTTAATCCCCGCGGCATGGATTTGCTCGAATCCGGTTTCGAATGTGAACATTAAAGAGAGAAAAAGGAAGCACAATCATTTTCATTAATTCATTGGAAATATACATATATATATATATATATATATATATATATATATAGTTTGAACATATCTATATCTGAACAAAGCCTGAAGAGATTCGATTGCGGAGCATCGATTAGTTTGAACTCTTCGGGTACAAAATCATTGAACTCGTATTTATCACAAGATAAATAACTTTGAATTGTTCTTTATTTTAAAAAAATATTTTTAATTCACTTGTGAATGAATATATATATATATATATATATATATATATATATATATATATATATATATATATATATATATATATATATATAGAGTTCTTTTATGGTGCCCAACACTATATGTCCACTTCATGTCCACCATGTACAATAGATGAGTTGATCGGTACAGTAGATGAGTTGACTTGTATATGGTGGGCATGAAATTGACATATAGTGTTGGGCACCATAAAAGAACTCTATATATAATAAAATAGATTATTTTCATATATATTTGATTTGATTATATCTATATCAAATTCTTGATTGATCAAAATGAGTTATTTTTCACGACAAGTGTTGTCGGGTACTATTTGAGTACTTTAAAAGTATATTTGGTACAATAATCAATTGAAATACTTTTCCGATCAAATTAAGATTTTCTTAGCCGAAAGTTTTATCGTGTTTGAGCATAATATATAGTCGGGGGCAATTTAATTAGGGGATCTTTTGGTATGGAAATTTGGTGGCATGCGTTTTAATTTTTAGGGAACGTTTCTTTTTTTTTTTTCTTTTTTTTTTCTTGTTCATTTTGGTAGAAAAAATAGTATATGTTTCCAAAAGTACCGTACTGTCTACTGATTTATATGTTACGGGTGAGTGGTTCTCCAAATGGTATCTTTAGTACTTCGAAATGTTAATCTTTTATTATCACTGGAAAATACATTTCGGCAGGGTCGCGAGCATGCCAAGATTAAGCCTAGGTGAAATAACAACTTAAGTCATGATATAAATCGTGTCGAATCGTTTTTTCACCAAAAACAAATCTATCGTCTAAAAGAATTTTATTAAATTTAAGTATCCAACAGTTTCTCTAATTTAATTTAATTTCTTCCATAGATATCTTAAAAGAGTCGGATTGCTTTAGCAAAGCAAGAGTAACAGTGAATTAAGGGAGTGTTTTTGGGGCGGTTTGTGGGACTAAGGAAAATGTTATGACACTTGAAGATGATTCTTGGATTAATTTCTGAGCACAATATATATGTAATATTTTAGACACACACATATATATATATATATGTATATACAAGGTATTAAAATATGAATAAATGGGATTTCTGGTGGGGGTAACTAAGCTTGAAAATGACTTCAACAAAGCTTCTAGCTAGATCTAGAAGGGGTGGACCCAAGTGAGACCATTTATTAACTGAGACTGATGATGACATGCCTCCACACAAAACCAAATATAATATTGTCTCTCATTACATCATAGGACAGCAGCGGTTTGATGATTGATGTATTACAAGGAAATTGGATTTCATTGCTCTCTCTCCCTTGTTTTAATTTCATGATTTTGATCTTTTGGAGGAAAAACAATATATATATATATATATATATATATATATATATATGAAAATTTTCTTTTTTCATTACGTTACGGTAGTATTTACAATTTTTAAGTGATTATGAATTTCTTTTTTACAAATTTATTATGAAAAAACTTATAATAACTTATTTTAGAGGTTACAAGTACTATCTAAATTTTATTATTTTGCTAATAGGGGGCATTGCTTGGATTACAAGAGGGATGATGGATTTATGAGCCGAAAAGTTGTATCCATAGATGATTGCTTCATTTCAAGCTATGATCAATTAGGGTGTTTTCGGAATCATTTTTCATATCTTTATGGACCAACACTGAGGATCCTCCGCGTTGAAGCTCCAAAAATATACAAGGACCCAGCAAAAATTAAACATTCAATAGAATTTTGTCATATTTTAAAAGGTTAATTTACAAAAAGCTTTTTTATTTCCAAAAAAAAAAGAAAAAATTACGTCTGTTTGGATATAAACTTTCTTATAAATTTGAAATCGAATCAAAACCTTAAGAACCATCATAACATTATTATACCATTTTAAGAGTTTTTTCAAAAAAAAAAAAAAAAACTCGTTTAAACACGGTCTTTTAATATGTTTTTTTAATTAAAGAGGATGCTATTTATGGATGTGTCGATGTTGACAGATCAAATCAATTGATCTGCAATTGATCTACCATCATCCGATTGCCTTTTGGGTAGGCACTCGAAGAACAACATGAACTCATTCGTTATTTACATTCCAAAAAGTGTTGATCACACTCCACCTTCTATATACAATTTATAATTAGACAAATCTGCCCTTAAACTAACTTTCTTTATATGTTAGTTAAAAGTTGATTTACTTTTTTTAAAAAAATCAAATACAATACTTTTGTATATCAACAACTAAAATTAAATATTTTTAAAAACTATCATAATTTTTTATCATATATAAATAAAATAAATAATACCAAAAAAATATTTTAATTCAAAAATGTGATATTATTAATATTTTATATCAAATTTTAGTAAGGGCACAAAATATTGGTAAATTGTAAACTCATACAAAATGTAAAATATTGGAATATAAAACATTTTAATTTACCAAAAAATTATTAAAATTTAAATAAAGCTTAAAAAATACGAATTATATTACAATCTGAGATTAAAAATAATGTTGTATGTATATTATTTTTTATAATAATATTTAATAAATATATCAAGTGATTATTCACGTTATATTTATAATATAATAATTATTATTTTAACTCTCAATTTTATGTAAATAAATAATAAATATTAAATTAAATTATATTTATATATATATATATATATCCATTTTTTTAAAGAATGTTATTTGAAAAATATTTCAACTATAAATTTGATGAATGATATATTATTTTAAAATTTAAATTTATTAACAATATATCATTTATAAGATATTACAATTAATTATATATATATATATATTTAAAGTATAATGAAAAATAAGAAGAGATGAAATAACATATTAAAACATTAGAAGCAACATTACTTGTTTCAAAAATCGTAAATAAATAAAATAATATGTTAATCAAGATTAAAAAACCAATGATTAGTTAAGTGAATCATACTTTTAATATTTGTCTTGAGTTTTTATTTATTTAAGGACGATAATTTTGAATAGTTAATATTTTAGGTAACTTAGTTTAGGAATTAAAACTATTGATGAACTTGGTAAAAACAAGAGCAATCAAATGAGGGTACAATTGTCAACTAATAGTATAAAAATAAAAAAATGGAGTCTATTTAACAAAAAATAAAGTGTTAATAACACACTGCTTTTTACAAATATAAAAAAGAAATTATGCGTCAAACTAACGGTGATAAAACACAAAATAAAAATTGTTTTGAGTTTTGTAGTAGAAGTTAGAATGATATTTTTGGGAATATATTATGGATGCTGATAATAAATTAAATTTACCTACTCCATGTTACTTTAAATAATATGTGCGTATCTAAGACGAGAAGTAGTCATGAAAAAACAAGGAGATACGAAGTAAAAATGCAACTCGTAGGACGAGATAAATAATTTTGTTAAATTCATCGCAATATTCGCCTGGACTTGCGCTAAAGGAAGTTTCTTTGGAAAGAACCAGAAGAAAACCTGGAAGATAAGCCCTGAGTCATGTTTTCGCTGTCAAGATTAACGCTTTGCCTCCCGGCAGTTAAATCCTTTTCACGGTCCCAAGGCTTCCATGGATGATTCCCCTCCCATTCCTGGGACTCCTGCTTCGACCTCTTCTTCACACGACTCTTTGCTGACGTCTCCTGGTGCTTTTCCACCAATGATTTTGATCGTTTTGCCTTGTTATACCGATCTACCAGTTCCGCTTCAGAACTCATTTTTCTTGTCCCTTGTTCATTTGAAGCTAGCGCTGCAGCTTCGTAGTAGGCTTCTAAATAACTGCCACAGATAGTTCAGCATTTGATATCCGACTCAATGAAGCATATTATTGAACTAAGTTATAAATATGCAAAAACACATACTTCATCTTCGCCTTTTGAGCTCTTTCTGAAGGTGTATCGGTCCAAACACTGGTATCACCACGTCCTTCTTTAGAGCTCTTACTAAACTTGGTTGAATGCATGCTCATGCCGGGCTGGGAGGAGAAGCTAATATTAGAAAAGAAGTAAAAATCGAACAACAAACAACTGAACTCTCTGAACCAACAACAAACTTTCACGCATTTTTCATGCTACTGATTATTGGTTTATTTTTTTTAAAAAGGAACTTTGTAAAAGGTGCTTCATACAAGAAACGGATTTTAGACAGGGTGATGATTAGACTTCAGTACTTCACATTGTTTGATTTGTCCATTGGCGATCGAGTCCTAGGTATGTTAATCCTATAAACTCGTTATAATCTAAAATTAGCAAATCACCAGAGATGAAAGATAGGTAGAGAATTTTTTAACACCACGTCGCTTTTGAAACATATCTTTCTCACTAGCACACCTAGTCACACATTAAAGATGCATTACAGAATTCTCCAAGAGCGCGTAAGACGATAAGCACAACCAAATTGAACTCTGTTGTAAACTTTAATCTTCACATTTAAGGGTTGTATGCATTCTGCTGCAGTTGTAGGCAGAGTACTAATTCAGGTGCAAACCAGGCGGTTCTTGTTTCAACCAGAATAATTCTCCTGGTGTCTCTGAAAGATTGTTAGATGATGCAAGTCCCCGACATTTCTACGGAAATTTACACCATGTATTAGGGTTCCAAATGTTAAGATTTGACCCCATCATTTAGGGAGAAATAGTCCAGGTGGAGCATATACAAGCCGGTGCAAACGCAGTAACCAAGATGCTTAATTGTGTACAGTTAGCATAACACATTGTAGCTTTTAGAAATTTAACCTGAATTATGAAGGTGCCGAAAAAGAGAATGACAGCATTGGCATACCTTTCTTTCAGGAGGTAATGTCGTCATCCATTCTTCTCTCTTTGGGGCCACTTTAACATCCAACTCTGCCAAAAGTATGTCATCGCCCTCCATAGAAATACCTGTCAGCCAAGAATTGCAAGTTCATAACAAGATCATTCTCATTAGCTAAATGACTTTGAACCTATTCTTACCAAGACGATGATTATGAGAGATATGGTACACAGAAAGATAGCAGTTCAGATATAATCTACTCACAAGCTTTTTGTCAATTATTTTAATGACATCCAGGTGTGACTATAATAGAAGAGCAGGGTGCAAAGGATTGATTAGAGGCGTCAAAAATGGTTTTATATAAAGTGCCCGGATGCAACTCAAACTATAAGGTCAAATCTCTTCGAATTTCACTGTTCCGCGATGGATTTGAAAACTTCAGTGGCAAATGTTAGACCACTTTAGAAGACTTAAACCGAGAAGATATTTAATTTAACACAATGACTAACTACAAGCAAGTCTTTCAGATTCCATCGCCCACTCACTTCATGCATAGGTATCACACCAAATTTTCCAAAAGATACCATACCTTGCAGACGTCTCCATTGTGCAGCCTCTCGCATGGCTTTCAGCTCTACCTACATAAAAATTAAACAGTTTCTGTTAGTAAAGCAGCTCTGTGGTGCCTGTCCCGATGTATACAGTGGCATATAGTACCTGAAACGATTCTTGTTCCTCCTTTAGCTTTATTTTGTCATCTAGTGCTTTTCGCTGCCAAAAGAGAATATGCTTATGATTTAACTTAAAACTCTCTATATTAAAAATTACAGAATCAGCAATTGCTCATTGGTCAAGTTACTTGAAGAGAATTTCAACATCCCGGTAACTTGGATCTTTATGTTAAAAATGGAGTGCTCCGTTGTATAGACAACTTGCAGAGGAGACTAAAGAATTCGAGCAACGAATATATCGAACCAAATTGACTTCATATAAATGGGCATATCAAAATCATAAGTTTGTGCATCAAACAAATAAATATTGCAGCATGATCTCTGCTGATCTCATACAACAATTATAGGTGTTATCATCCAAATCGATCAAAGGGCCAGTAAATAAACAAGGTAAACGGGGAAAGGATCAGAGAGTTAAAGTTAACAAAAGAAAATGTTTCACAAGGAGAAAACGCAAACTTTTCATGAATGCCAATATTTTAGCATTGAGTTCACTGAATGCTGATAGTCTTAGTAAAGCTTGCTATCATGTATTTGTTGAGGTCTACAAATTGTGATCAGCATCTTTAAGAGATCCACGCAAATGCCACTATAGAATGACAGAAAGACAATCATATTATCTGATACATGCCACAAGGCAATAAACTCTTGTGTACATACAGTGTTCAAATCATGAACCTAAGCATTGTTTAATTTAGCATGCAAGTATGTAAAATTCTTTCCAACTTTCACAGAAAACTGAAACTCGTCAAAGTACTTACCTTATCAGGATCCTGTAAATCCTTAAATGCTTTGTTCAACTTAACAAATGCTTGGTTAGCTTGAGGGTGAGAGCTTTTGTCAGGATGGACCCACAGTGACAATTTCCAATACCTAAAAATCACATTATAACATTTTATAAGCCAAATATAAAGAGTTGCTTTCAACCATGTTGGTTATTCGCATACACCAAACAGTGATAGCATGATCTACCATAGAGTGCCGCTATTTTTTTCTAGTTTCTAAGATGGTCGAAGTGTTATAGAACGAAGAAACTGAATGTTATAAACAATACATGACATACAGATGGTATGAGATTTTGTCTGTTCATCCTAAAATATCATCACAAAGTATACCTTTTCTTCATGTTTTCAGCTGACATATTTTTGTTCACTCCTAGAACATCGTATGGACTAGCTTCTTCAGCACCAATTATTCTCGTAATCTGAACACAAAATATTCGAGTCAACACCACACGACGACAATTAAAAAATTGATCGATCAAGCAGCCACCAAATTAATATGCTGCATGATGGAAAGTCAACAGAAAAAACATTTCTAACAGGAGAAATTTTTTAAAAGTTACGTGTGCGCCCATCATATTAGAATAAGATGCAGAACAAAAATTGAAAATTCAGGGAATGCACGAAAATTGAGGTACTATCTGATATAATTAGAAAATTGGACATGAAATAAACCTCCTCAAAACGCTCTGCTTCATTGGCAGACTCAGCTTCTTTAACCATAGCTGGAGGTGGCGGTCCTATAAATAATTCGTTATCTTCATCCAATTCAGCTTCTCTGTTTGTATGAAACGTATTAGCATAGCATTCATAAGATGGAGCTAATAGTTCTACATCTAGCAATTGGGTGAACAAATAACAACATTCACGATAAAGTATCGAGAGATCCTATTTTTTTACAACAAACTGCCAAATGATACCTCAGTTCAGCTTCTGCTGCTGTTAGTTTGGCAGCTGCAGCAAGTAACTCTGCAGAAGGCATCTCGGGTCCAATGGTCCTAACAGAACCAACAGATAGGTCATGGTTCAAATGGAGCGTAAAAATGAGCAAATGATAAGATGATGGAATTAACAAAAGCTAACACTTAAAAACTTTCCAAATTATATTTTATTTGTTCAAAATAAAGCAAGAACGGTTAAATTGTTGCCATTGCAGACTCTTTAATATATTACAAAATGTGTGGGTTTCATGTAACCACGGGGAGATGGCAATTTAAAATTTTGAATTATTGAATACATGAAAACAATAGATGTGGGTAGGATACAGAGATGAAAACTAACCTCCTTCTGGTGCCAATAGAGTCTTCCTTTGTATCATCAACCATTTTATTCACATGTCTAGATTCTGATGCAGGGGACCCCAAGGGTGCCTCTTCCAGAGGAGCCAAATGATCAACTTGCTTTTGAGGTTGCAACTGAGAGCGGATAATTGGACCAACAACCTTCAGAGTAGGGGTCACTTTGTGTGGTAGTAGAAACAATTGGTCGCCATTTTCTTTGAGGTTCAAGCACATGAATAACCTTCTAAGATGCTTAACTAATGACCTTTCAGATAATCCATTTATATCAACTGCTTGTCCTTGGTCTATCATTAACAAAAGCTGAATAAAATGTTGAAAGGCTAATCAGTAATTAAACCAGTAATCAAACCAGTAATTAAGTAAAGAAAAATGCATAAAGATGGATTCCAGTAAGTAAATTTCATGATAGTAGTTTCAGCATCTAAAGAATTCATGATACAAACCAGATGAGACAGTAGGCATCAAATTTATCAAAAAGATAGTTTTGATTATGCCAACAACCCAGTTTTTGTTAAAAAAAAAAGTGAAATTACCTGTTCCAAATCCCCGGCAATAGCAGGAAATTCCTCCAGTATATACCTAACAACCTCCTCCGGATTCTCCAACTCGATATCCGACCGGGACTCACTTTCATCCGATTGAAATCTTCTTTTCTTGTTCTCCTTCCGTTTATGCTTCTCCCTTTCTCTTCTTCTGCGGTCCTTCCTCCTCCGCTCAGGATCTTTCCGGGACCTTTTACTCTTACGCTCTTCCTCCCTCGAACGCCGTCGTTTGCGCAACTTCGAAGACGATTCAACCTGATCCTCAGAAGATGATGTGGTGGCGGAGCTGCTGCTGGAGGTTGAAGTTTCTGGCAAGGATTTTCTACTTGCCGATTTTCTGGAGTCTCCTCCCATGGAATGCGATTTGATTGGCAACAATCTCCCCTAAAACTCCCTATAAAAATCAAGAAAACCCCCAATCGCCAGAAAATTTGAAGGGGGAAAAAAAAAGTGAGAATTTTTTTGGTTCTGTGTTCACCGTTGCCGAGTTAGCGTTTATTGGCCTGGCCAAATTACAGACAGCCGTTTTGGACCGAGCCGGTGTGTTCCTCAATGGGCTTTCATTTATTTAATTGGGCTATGTCAAAGTTTGCACACTATTATGCACAAACAAACCCAAAATCGGAAGCCCGTGATCAAATCGAACCTAGCCAATGCGTTCTCCTTTAGATGGAGCTCTCTTTGGTTATCGGCTCTTTGAAATGTCCCTAGTCTGATGAAATAGAATTGGAGTTTTAATATATATATATATATATATATATATATATATATATATAAAGTTTCTTTTAAGTGCCCATCATTGGTGGGCATGATAGGTGGAGGCACTTGAAAGAAATTATATATATATATATATATATATATATATATATATATATATATCAATTCAAATTCATTAAAACGTAATATTTTAAAATTGATAAATGTTTCTTCCTCAAAAAAAAAATGATAAATGTTTCCCATTTTTATCTTACCTAATCAGATTGATAACATAAATGATATTGGAACATCCAAAATAAACCCATTGTGTGCGCTACATGATTAGTGATATATTAACTATTAAGGTAGAGGAGATTATAAATTAGAGTTTAGTCTTTGTTGGTTTTTATTTTTCTCAATTACCCATATGATACCTACATTAATAAATCTTAATCTTCGTTTGGAAAAATGGTTATAAAATATTTTTATAAAAGTAATTTTCTTTCTACAAATATTTATAAAAAGGTTTTTTAAAAAAATTAAAAATAAATATATGTTTGAACAACTATTCTATCAAAACGTTTTTCAATTAAAACGACATTTCGACTCCTATTTTAAAAATATGATTTTGTATTTAAAAAATGTTTGAACAATTATTCTATAAAAAAATTCTCGTTTGACCAGTATTTTTTAAAATATCAAAAAAAATAGCTCAATTATTTTTTAAAAATTATACTTGAAGAACAATTTTTTAGAATTTTTTTTAAAATTAATTACGTGTTGGCTACTGGCTAGTCTTCATTCAATATGGTGGATTAATATGATTTATTTATTTGTCAGTAAGTAAACTTCGTAAATTTTATTAGATATATTTTTAGACCCCCTTTGGTTGAATCTGCGCAGCACATGCAATATTTTTATTTCTTTAATTTAATAATTAATATCATTTCACGATAGTGTATTTTCATAAATAATGAATAATGATTTGGAAACGTACGTACGTGAGCAAACCCCATTTGTGCAATCATCTTTAAATAAATTTCTTACTATAATTACCAACGTTGCGAATTTAAAAACGGATATATTATTATATATCCTCTTAATTCGATCTAGAACCACGGTTTAATATTATAATCCACGTTTCAACAACTACTATACCAAACGAAATAATTTATAAATAAACATTGTAAAAGTCATAATTGCAATAATTGGTCGGCATGTATGACTAAATTATCCATCTGAATGCACAATTGCATGTTATGTTTTCCGATAAAAACACACGCAATTGTCCGAAAATAACATGAAAAATACAAGATTAACAAATACTGTGTATATATATATATATATAATAAATAATCACCATGTTCGTTTCTTGATGGAACAACGAGAGTTACGGTGGACAATAACTTTTTTCAAGATCTTGATGAAAAGTAGAATCTTTGGTTTCTTCCTGTGTCCCTTTGATCTTGAAAACCTCCACGCTTCGATGCATCTTACCTGGACCGCTCGTCCAGGTGATGATGAATTAATTGCAATATCACAGTAATTAGTTTCCGCCGCCATTTTCACGCAGTTGATTCTCGACGAGTCTTCGTTCAAATCCTCCCACAACACGTCCATTCTCTCGTCTTCTTCGTAATCGCCGCCGCCATAACAATAATAACTCTTGGGTTTCACCGCGAGTTCTTGGACTGAGCAGAAGTTGAACTTCTCTTCGTTGCTGCGGGTTCTGATCAGTTCTTGGAAGGAGGAACATGACGAGAAGTTGAGTTCTGGGTGGTCGTTTTGGTGGGCCGGGCGCCGCCATAGAGGCGGGGACTCCATGAAATGCGGCGGAGGGACGGCGGTGGTAGCAGGGAAGCTGAAGTCGTCGTCTTCTGCGGTGGCGGCCATATATGGATTTGTGACGAGGATTGAAGAAGGTGGTGGAATATGTACGCGCAGAATTAAGTTGGATTCTAACGGCTATAAGCTTGTCACTAGTTAATATCTTCTCGTTATTATTATTTTGGTTATTAAGTATAGGATGGGGGACGTTTATTAAATTCTCACCAAAGTCTAGTTAATGAGAGAGTTTAATATGGTGGTGTTATTTATGACGTTGTGTTTTGAATTTGAGATGAGATTTATATGTTGGGAATTATATTCGATAGAAATTGTGTATTTGGTTTTTGTTTTTTTGTTTTTTTACGGGAACTCGCAGTCGTTAGCTATATATTCTTAAATATCATGTACTGAATAAACATCAACAAGATAAATCGTATAATTAAATAAGTAATTTGTACGATCGCACGAAAAAATGTTGATAAAAATTATACGTGATAAAATTGTGTTTTAATGGGTATTATTATGATTATAAAAGATGCATATTATGAGGCAGATATGTTTTCATGTATGAACAAGTTTTTCGTGAGACGGTCTCGTGAATATTTATTTATATGAAACGAGTCAACTCTATCGATATTTACAATAAAAAGTAGGCAAAAACTCCTATGAGACGGTCTCAAAGGTTATTTTTATTAGAAGGATCTCTTGTATGAGTTATCCATTAAAAAGTATTACAATTTATGCCAAAAGTATTACTTATTATTATAAATATGGGTAAAGTTAACCCGTCTCACGGATGAGACCGTCTCACAGGAGTGTTACTATAAAAAGTAATAGTTTTAGCATAAAAAATAATATTTTTTCATGCATAACTCAATTAAGAGATATGTCTCACGAATTGACTCGTGAGACTGTCTCACGAGAACTTTTGTTTTCATGTAATTAGTGGTTAGACGACATATTGTCTCGCTTAAACCAGCCAGATCTCACACCGTTGGAACAAATATCTATTTCAAAAATAATTCGATAGCTTCAATTATCATTTTTTAATATATATTAGTTTTGGTTGTTGAAAGCATCTAATTGTGCATAAACAAATTTGGAATCAAATCATATCAGATTTATTTGGTGAAATATTATCTCAGAACCCCTCTCTCCATTAGCAACTCAAAGACAGAAATCTAGTCTAGACTTTGTTTTAATGGATCGAGTTTTTTGCGACCCGTTTTATTAATATTGTTTGAGCCCTATGTTATTTTCATCTTCATGTTCTTCAGCATGAGTTAATGTTACTTTCTATTTTTTAAAAAATAAATACTGGCCGTGTTAAAAAATTTAAAACTAACTTTGCAAAAACTACAAATAAAATTACCTTTTCTTATATATTCTTATACCAAAGACACAAAATCAGCCATGATTAGTTGATGACTTGAGGTAGTTTTTTTTAATTTTTTTTAATCTATCACGACTTAAGGTGGTTTTATTATATTGGACAAAGGATTGAGTTTTGCATATTGTTAAAAATAATAGGGATTATTTAGGAATTATAAAAAAACAGATCATGACACTATTTTGTTTTTATTAAATCCAAATTTAATGCATAACTAGTATCACTCCGTGCACGCGTTGTATTCTTATATAGCTTTTTTTTAAATACATATTCTTGTTGAAAAAAAATCAAAATTAAATTTATAGAGCTAAAAATCAAATTTAAAATTTCAATAGGTTTGTTAAAAATTTTTTTACATAAATTTATTTTGCAATGCAAAATAAAAAAGGCCAATTTTGAGATTGAAAAAAATCCATTGTGACATTAATTGGAAATTAAATTGGAAAAAAAAATCAAAATTAAGAGTCTCTATTGGGCCCTATTTTAATATTTAGTAACCCATGCAGCGACTCTAAGGTCTAAACTTAAGCATCGCTGAGATCAAACAATTATTTTAAAGGACCAACTAAACATATTGAGACCCAACTAATTAATTTGAGAGGCCCAACCCAATTTCCATCTGAAGACCGAATATTATGTACCTATTACTGGTTTGCCGTCCCCCATCGCGACAATCTTCCAACGAAAACCCTAGGGAAGGAAAGCCAAGATGATTATCCCGGTTCGTTGCTTCACGTGTGGAAAGGTCCCCTATCAATTTTTGTAATCCTTTGTTTAGATTTACTGATGCCTAATTCTTCTGGTTCGAAGTTTGATTTTCTTGAAAAACTTTCGTTTAGGTGATTGGAAACAAATGGGATATGTATCTTGACTTACTCCAGTCTGATTACACCGAAGGGTGAGTTTCTCTTGCAACCTGGTTAACGATTTGTTTCCTGTAGGAGGTCAATTTAATGTACTGGTGTTGATTTTAACTCAAGTGCATATTTTCTTTGAAGTTATGATGTTCCCTTGTCTTTGGGTCGTAGTGTTAGAACTGCGGTTTGTTCCGGAAACGTAAAGGTTAAATTTTGATAAGCGAAAACAGAACCTTGGATATGGTATGTTGAGTGCGAACGAATATATGAAAAAGATTTTGGTGTTTTCTTGCCTTGCCCTTTTGCGCCAGCTCTCGAAACTGTATGATCTTGTTTTGTGTGAAAATATTGTGATTTTGGTAGAAGAGTGTGACAGGATTACATTTGTATAGGAAATTGTGGGTTGACTGGTTAGCTAAACTCGATTTAGCAGTCGTTGTATTGAGGATGAATTCTTTTGTACTTTATTTTCCGTATATGTTTTTTTACACAATTTGAAGGTTAAGAAACAAATTTTGTTTGCAGCGATGCTCTAGACGCACTTATGCTGGTTCGGTACTGCTGCCGAAGAATGCTGATGACTCATGTTGATCTCATCGAGAAGCTTCTGAACTATAATAGTCGGTGTCATCTCCCTCATCTTTAGTTCTCTCTTGCTTGCTTTCTATTCTTTGCTTTGACCTGGAGTTATTGATGCTAAAAGCGGTGAACATGTGTCCTGTCACTTAAAGTTTTTCTTTCTTTTAGAGGAATGTCATATGTAGTTGTTACAATCAATAAATTGCGGCTTGGACCTATGCATATATGACAAACCACTTTGTAAGATGAACATTCAAACATGTGAAGTGAATTAAAAAGGCTTTTGCTGAAATTGATACACGGAGTGCTGACTTTTGAGAACTCATTAATCACCCAACACAAGTCACATTAAAGAATGCAGTTAATATGAGTTCTCGCTTATTGAATATGTTCAAGCTTTGTATGCTAAGAAAGATCCTTGAGCGTGTTCTCTGTTGTTGAAACTCATTTGGCTCTATCTTGCAGCTTTGGAGAAATCAGAGGGCAGTTGATGCAGCTTCTGCGTATTAATCGAATTTGCAAGTGTGAATCTCTTGGTGCATCCTTTTGTTTCCCTACAAATGGGAGGTTCATGTTGGCAGTGTAAAAGAACAATTATGTAAAAAATCTAGAAAGGTAGAGTGGTATTTGAACGCATAACCTTTCTAAGGAAACCAGCCATGAAATATAGCAAGTATTTTGTCTATCTTTTCCTGGCCCGTCTTCACTTGCTTACGTCTTTGATTTCTGTTGATGCATCACTTTGCGTATGTGTAATTTCTTTACATTACGTTATATTTAAAGATAAATCTTTTAGGTTGTGTATGGATAGATGTATTTCAAATCGACCAAATCAAAATGATATGCAGTACCGATTTTAATTTATAAATGAGGTGTGATTAATTCGGAAATCCTATTTTTGTTTTTTAAAAATCATATAAATTAGTTTGTTTGGTGTGATTTCGATTAATTTATAAAAATGTACGAATAAATCATTTTTTTAAAATAAAATTGGATATTCTCATATCCATTTTTTATTAGATTTTTTGAAATAATTGAATTCTTATATCTATTTTCTGAAAGTTAAACTGAATTTTTCTTAATAAATTAAAATCTGCCAAAAACAAATTAAACCTCCACGTAGGCAAATACAACTCGGTGGACTAATAATAATGATGTATAGCTTATTACGACTGCAATCAGGAAAGGAGCTGCAATCCGCAATTAATGTTCACATGGATCAAATGGAAGATCTGTTGATCGAGGAATATCATTTACCGAGTGCTTTTTAAAGTTTCAATTGTATTTTCTATCATGAATAGCAAACGCCACATTATATATATATATATGTGTGAAATGATACATGTTTAATGGGAAAATTAGCATTTTAGTCCTGTATGTTGGCTTTATTTTTGTTTTGGTCCTATATATTGGCTTGTTTTGGAAAAGATTCTGTAACTTTGTTTTTATTTTGTATTTAGTCCTACATGTTGATTGTTTTGGTTTTGGTCCTATAAGTTGACTTACTTTTTGATTTTGGTCCTATACAAAGTTATGTTTTGAAAAAAAGTACAGGAATTTGGATTTTTTTTGAATTTGGTCCTATTAGTTGACTTGTTTTTTTTATTTTGATCATGGAAAAGATACGGTTTTGACCAAATTAAGCTCGGTTAAGTTAGAATAAATGCCTATGTTTTTTATTTTAAAATAATATATTAAATTTAAAATTTAGAAGTTGATTTTCCAACTTCACCACTTAAGCTTTTATAATAAATATTTTTTTTATGATTTTATAATTAAATAAATTAGGTTTAAAATTTAGATGTTGACCTTCTAATTATTTTTTAAAATAATAATTATGTTCTAAAAGGTACAATAACTTGATTTTTTTTTGTATTTTTCCTCCGTCGCCGAAACTGGAGGGAGCAGCAAAAGTTTGCTTATTTGCAGTGTTCTAAAAGGCATGCTTAAGCGGCGATTAAGCGTGATAAAAGTGAAACATACCTAAAAAGCTCTGCTTTCGAGAAAAGCGGAACAAAAAAAGTCAACCATAGTTGAAAACGATAAAAAAATATATTAGAGTGTTACTTTTTAAAAGAACGAAAGTATGTTTTAAATATATTTTTAGTTTTTAAGCTAATTTTGTTAATTTAGGTTGGAACTTATTTATATGATTATTAATAGGTGCTAAGTGGGCGAACACTTAGTGCCAAATAAATAAAAAAATCGAAGTTACAGTTGAGAACGATATAAATGAATGTTTGTTTGTTGCTTTTTAAAAGAACAAAAGTATGTTACATTTAATAAATTAAATTAACATATTTTAGATTTTATTTTTTATTTAGATTAAAAAAAGTTTAAGCGTAAAAAAATATTTTTTTATTAGATAGTTGTAATTATCTCAAACCAATAAGTAGATAAATAATGAAAGAATAAAAAATATTTATTACAAAAATAATTAGAGATCAACTTCTAAATTCCAAAACATGATAATATGCAGGACGAAAACCAAAAAACAAACAAACTTACAGGACCAAAACCAAAATAAGCCAACATATAGGACTAAATCCAAAAAAAAGTCGAGTTACAAGATCTTTTCCAAAACAAGCCAACATATAAGACCAAAACAAAAAAAAAGCCAACATACAGGACCAAAATGCTAATTTTTCCCATGTTTAACAGCGTGACAAGGTGGATTAATGCATCATATTATTATTTGCAACTGATATTACAATGTGAAACCCAACTTGAGCTGTATTACACTTTTCTTGAAACTTGAACAATACATCCCAACATTACGAGACTTGTTACTCAAACTGGTACAAGACTTGTAAATTTTAATTAGGCGGACTTTCCTTGCAAGGCTCTTTTAATCTTCTTTCTGAAGAAAAAACCAAGTGCTGCCCCGACTATTGGCCAAGTTGATAGCATGGCTACATAAGCAAGCAACCAGATGGACCTCTTATTTTGCCGGGAAATCTGATACAAGCACCTTTCAACGGTTGTTGAGCCCTTTGAATCCGAACCTTCTTCAGGAGTATGAGCCACAGAGGATGTAACGTCTGATTTTCTTGTGTCAGTTACCTCACGGAGCCCTGTATCCGAAACGGTCCTGTTAGTCTCATCAGACAATTCATTGATGGCACAATCCATCGGGTCATTGCCCATCGGGGCCACCATTCCATCAGCCACATTAAGATAAGGGCCTTGATCTATCGAAGATTGAAGTAAGGCACAATGAGGTCCACTGCTTTCTTTCTGAAATGACGATGGTGTAAGTGTAACTATTATTAGCCAAGCATTATGCTGCGAATATCCCCTTGCTAGAAAAGTAAGATGGTGAAATAAACATGCACCTTCTTCTGTATATGCATGTAAGAACTCGAATGTAAAACTTCGAGAAATTCAATAACGGCTCTCACCCACCTGCGGATAGAAAAGAACTTTGAATTCAAAGATCCATGCCAAATTTCAGTGGAATTGCCATGTTGAGTATCATGGTGTAAGTTAAATTTTCAAACCAGTTGGCATTGGCTGACAGGTCATATTGCCATCTTATATCTACGACGCCAACCCAAGTAAAGCTTATGTTTATGAATATATTGTGGATACTTAAGCAGTGAAAGACAGAGCATCCAACTGTTTCCTAAGTTGCATATTAAATTTGTAAAGATGGGTGAAATTTACTGTCACATAACAACAAAGAAGATAGTTTACAGAGAGAGTGACAAGATAGGTATAATAAAGAGAAAGAAGTACCACAGGATCTATGATTTACATAAAAGAGTGACGATATAGGTATAATGAAGAGAAAAAAGTACCACAGGCCAGATCCAGTGAAGCCCTCAAAGAATGCCAGGTGTCCACCATGTTGTGTTGTGGCTAGAACGATATTTTTATTCGCTCTAAAATAAAAAGTTAGTTGTTGCAAATCAAATTAACTGTAGAAGAAAGCAAGGAAATGTAAGCATACCGGCACTCATCCCAAGGAATGGCTTCTCTAGTGCAAACCGGGTCATCCAATGCACTTATGCACAGTAGTGGAATCGAAACTTGTCCAATAAAAGCAGCACTGCTACAACGTCTATAGTACGTGTCCACAGTCTTGAAGAAACAAATGTATTTCAATATGCTTCCAACAAATATGAGAAGGAGAAACTAGGAAGGGCAAGAGAGAGATACCTCATAGTTTCCAACAAGACAGGTGGCATGAGTATCAAAATCCCGAATAGAACGTGACTACCAAAAAGACACATTTAACCAGAAATGAAGAATATTCTATATAAGTCACTGATTTCCGAGGAAATGACATGCTTGAAAGAGAGCACATTCATCACTCATGTTCGTTTTACTACATTCCAACAAATTCCAGAAAAAATTTAGATTAAATCATTTACATAACTTCAAGGAGAATCAACTCCCAAATGATATAAAGGCCAACATTCTAGTGGAAAACATTTGGGTAAATCTATACACTTGTACGTAACAATTAAGTCCATGAAACATTCAGGTCGATGAACCATAAGACAGATAACAGAACAAAGCTACTCGTGAAAAGGCAATTTAGTTCAAACAATTAGTTCCTTGCAGATCCAATAAGGAGCATTTACAATTCAAATTTTTTTAAGGAAACCCACATGTACAAATTTTTAGTGAAACAATACAAAATTCCAAAAACTACAGATACTTGCTCGATAAGTACACAACACTGCATAAAACTAACCTTTTTGATACCCTCCCAGTTAGCAAGGCGAGAATAACGAGTTTCATGCCTGTATAACACAATAAGTTCATAACGTTTCATGCAAGTCCACCGCAAGATGGAATATTAATAGAAATAAGTGACTAAAAATATTGCATCTTTGAAACAAGACTAGAATTCAGAATGGCCTAACTAAGTTAATTTTCTCGTCATATTATCATTTCAGAGGGTTATAACATACAATTGTGCATAACCTTGAAGACCAATAGTAAGAGCTCTGTCATATAACTTTTGTATAAGTCTTCGAGCTATAAACCTGGAACCAATCTGTGAAAGTGGAAACAAAGAGAGAAAATTCTAACTAAATTACGAGATTGTATCATGTATAAGATGTTCCACTCAAGAAAATAGCTTCCAAAAATTGATAATTGATTTCTTACGCTACATGAAGGATTGGGTGATGTCATTTTCTAAGATTGTCCAGCGACAGTTATCAATTTTTAAAACGACAGCTTTTATGAATACTTGATAATACAACTTATACAGAAGCTCTTTTTCAAGAAATCACATTCATATGAATTGTTAGTCCATAGTTGGTTAACAAACCAACCGATACAACTTCACGCCAGCACTAGCAGTTCACACAAACTGACCAAGAGATCCCAAGGAGAGCAAACTGCTGCAGCACCAGCAATAGGAACATTCTCCCCATCCTCTCCAAGATATTTTACCTAAAACGAAAAATTTTAGGTACCAATCAGTTATTAGCATTGTCAACCTGCTCCATGGAAGAAGGGAATATACTAACACTGGGAACATACCAAAATATTAGCACCGATACTAGTTCCCACGACAAACAATGGTGCTGCATAATACTTTTCATGTAGATAGTTAATGACTTCTCGCACATCCTCTGTCCATCCAGCATTATAGAAGCAATCTGACTGCAGAAATATAACCAACTCAGATCAAAATCTAAGTGTTGGAAAAGCGTCTGTGATTGATATTTTTGATGAGCAATCCTGATGGGTCAGCTAAAATCAACAGCTCTCACTCAAGCTCAACAAGAAACTTTAAACAAGTTTTACTGGAATGATCGTGACACGAAATAATACATGAGATGTGACGAATTTCAAGCATAGAAATAGAGATATGCTTGTATATCAAACATAAACACACTATTGCTCTTCAGAAATAAATACTTTCTCAAGAGAGTGGAGAGAAATTTCAGTAAGTAGTTAAACTTCAGTAAACCCTACTTTGCTAGTATTGCCAAGGAACCCCAGTACTTACAGTTACAGAGACACCACCTAATCCTCGGTGATTGCTGACAACCACATTCCAACCATGTTTTGCTGTATTGAAAACAAGATGTTTCATATACTGCAGCGAAAGTCAATTAAGTGAAATCAATTTCCAAATAAAAGGATGCAGGTTATCCAAGGGTCACATAAATAAAAAAAGAAGCAGACATCCTATTACTAAATGCTTAAGGATTTCGCTCTTCCTAGTGCCTTTGTTGGCTCCTGAAATTCAACTCTGATTCAGGCAAAATGGCAAATCATCCTATCAGCAAAATACAGCTTATTTGTAATACAAATTCCATAAAACATAGAAAGCTCAACAGCAAGATAAGAATGCCTTGAACTAGCTAGAGTTCCATCATCCATGCATATAACTATTAAAATGTCCGCATAATAGTTTGGGGAAACATCTGGTTTTTGAAAATGATAAATAATTTAGCAAAAATTTTAATAAATAAAATCGGATTTGTCAAATAAACATGCTTCTTGCTACTCATGTTTCGTTACCAGAGCTAGGGTTTGCTATTATGGAATGTCTTTCTGAGCATGCATTATTTCTCTCTCTTCTCTTGTATAGTAAGCAAGCTTCTGATTTTTGGATGGCATATGGTTAACTTTGGTTATAAATGAAACCACCTCACCCAAAATTGCAAAATACACAACTTTTGAGCAAAACAGTTAACTTCATTTACATTTTTTAGTTCATATTCAACCGATGGTGACTTCTAATACGTAAAACAGGTACAGGCATACATCACTTAAAATATCGAGACATTTCTAATATGACAACAGACAAAATCTGTACTCAGTGGATCCTAAGTTTCTAGGAAGGAACAGAAGCAAGATCCCAAACTCACCGGAGAAGCTGAATCACTTGTCAGTCCTGGAATCATAACAATCATTGGAGTTGCATCATCTTCAGCAATGCCGTGGTCATTTCTAGTATCTGCTCCAGATACTGCCACAAAAATAAAAATAAAAATCCGGACAGTCTTATAAGAGAAGAAAGCAACCACACCTCTTAAATAAAAGATAATCAGTTTTAATTGTCAGATGTTAGAATCGAATAGGATATTCCAATGACAGAAACTTGTGCACAGGTGGGGTTACTTAGTTGCTGGGTATTCAATTTTTCTTCCAACTATTCATACCACAAACATGCACAGCAAGTCCAGTCCTCTTCGGCATCCACACAAATTAATGGTGGAAAATTACGTAAGTTTTTGTTGATCCATATGTGTGGAGTGATATTCAAGATAGGCATGCCTTAAATGCATTATATATAATTTGTAAAGCGGAACTGAAAGAACAGTGATTTAGAGATTGATTTCTGCATAAACAAACTAAGCAGGAAAGTCCACGAATCTATGCGGGGGTTTTTATGCAAACACCGAGTGCAAAGGATATCAAAGTAAACAGAACGTGAAGATTTAAATGATGAAGTTTCTTCCAAGGAAAAAAGCGAATAGAAAAAAATCAGTATTAGTTGTTGAGCAATTGTACATATAAAACATGACAAGTGCTGCGAGAATATGTTTAGCACTCTAAACCAATGCATGGAGCTGAAGGAGCAATATTGGGGGAAAACTCTTTCTAGGATGCATTGGTGTATGCTTGCGTTCTTTATCTGCTAAATGCCTCAGCCAGTCAAATAACAATTTTAGGTATGATTCTCTTTACCATCAGAATGCATTAACCAATCCAGAGCAAAACTCCCACCATCAGATGCATGAAACATTTGTCTGAGATAAATTTCAACACAAGCATTAGAGGGGGGAGTATCAAGATAATTTCAATTGCATGAACAGAAACAATTTTAAGTTTCTATTATCCCTGGAAGACTTGAAAAGCAAATATATAGAGAATACACAGAAAATACCGAATAGAATATTATCCTACAAAGATCAAAACATTCTAACACCAAAATATGCATATTGCTCTGAAAGTAAGTTATCTATTTTCAATTTTCCCGACAAAGAAAGTAATGCACTAGAAATCCTTGAGTAGAAGCAAAAATATTTCACCTTCGATAGCTAAAAACTGGAGGCCTCCCAAAGAAGTTTATGAAAGAAGTTTGGAAATGTGGATTTGAGAGCCAGGGTGTCGCCAAATACCTATTATTCAGTGCCAGGGTTACAATAAAACAACTCAACAAAAGTTGAACTGGACAAACGGATCATCCCTAGAACTACAAAGCAATGAAGCACACAACACACAAGCTAGACTTCAGCTACAACAAAATTTCCCTGCCAGCCATCTCCAATCTCAAAGAGGCTTACCGAAGTATGCCAAAACAAACATCCCAAAATCTAACGAAAAATGGCCGTTGAAATGAGAAAGAATCACTAGGAAATGGTGTAATTTTTGTGAATAATTTTTTACACTCTCCATCTTCATCAACTTGTAATGCAGAGATTCTTAACCTAGACTACACCCAAATTAATTCCCAGAGGCCAGCATTACAGGCAGAAATGCAATCAACCATCAAAAACCAGAATCGTAAATGCAATTACATTTCAGCACCTAAATGATTGTGTGCTGATTTGTTCTTTCAACACCACACTGTTTATCCACTCAACTTTCTGCTAAAACAATGTTTTGAAGCACTTCAACTCAATTATCGAGAAAGTTCCCATTTTTTAGTTTTTTAAAAAGAACTTTACCTCCCATGAAGCGTCTTACACTTGGATACGACTGCATGATAAATCTCCGAGTACGGATTAAACGTCAAGGAAACCGGGCCACCGCGAAATCCAGTACAAAGATCCTGAAAAAAATGGAAATCCAAAAAATTGTACAAGAAAACAGTGCAAAAGAGAAGCAACCCAAAAAAATACAGCCAAATGGGTATTGCAAAAGCCGTCTCGATCAGGAGCTTATAAGCCATTGTCGGAGATTCAAGAATGGCTTCAGAGCAATCATCCATGGAATGAAAAATGGATCGTTTTGATCAAATACGATCGAAATTTCAGGTACTTGCGTCGGCTAATGATTATTAGTTAAGCTTGTTGCCACTCTGGTGTTGGGTTTGAAAATTCGGAGATGTGATGAAATTGTTGTTCCTGTTTTTGGTGTTCCGTTCGATGGGGACAGGCCTACGTGTTTTAATGGCAGAAAAAGAGACGGGTGAGGTGTGGTGCGGTTAGCTGCATTCTTTAACGTACAGTCCCTTGAATTAAAGTCGTTAACCCTTTTTTTTATTTATTTATAAATATCGTTGAACTTGTTTCCAAGTTAGCTACAGAAGAAAGTCAACAACAACAACCATAACAATAATAACTGTAGTAAGTCATTACGAAAAATTTGATTTTTTTATTAAAATTAATTTTTGAAAAAAATTTAATAAATTTATGGAAAAAATAAATGTTTTTTGGTCAAATATTATTCGTAAGTATATGAGAAATAATTAAAAGAGCATGAATTATATATTTACATTGGTTATTTCCCATCATTATTTTTCTAATAATTTGAAATTTAAATTGAGGTCATAACAAGAGACCAAGTTGGTTTTCTAAGGGCCTCTCATTAAATAATTTAAATTGAGACCATAACAAAAGACCAAGTTGGTTTTTCTAAGGGCCTCTTATTTAATAAATAGGTATAGATAATAATAATAATAATAATAATAATAATAATAATAATAATAATAATAATAGTTTTAAATTGATAATAATATTCTAAAACTACTTTTTTGTATAAAAATATGTCCACAAATTAGCATCATGTGTTTGTGTTTTTTCCAATTTAAATTTCATTATTTTATTTTATCTAAATATCTTTCACATCTTCATTTTAAGATAAAACTTTATGCCTAATGACTACATAAAACAACGTATAAAATATGTATAGGAACACATGTATTATTCAAAATAAATCACAAAAATATCTTTTAAAAACCGAGTTAGGAAACTTGAAAACCTCTATTTCCTTATGAGAGTTAGGAAACTTGAAAACCTCTATTTCCTTATGATTTGATTATTTTGTGAGAATGACTAGTACCGATATATATTAAGTTTTGATATAGAAGCAAGATAAATTGGAATAGTATACTGAAATCTCCATTCTCCTGCTTTCACACATAAACTCTGAAATTCACATAAATCCAGAAAATTTAATAAATTATTAAAATCATTATTCTTAAAAAAAAAAATCAAGTCGAAGAGCTCACTGGATGCGGAAGACAAGATGAAAAAACAACTTAATTAGTTCATTCTTTTGTACAACCAAATGCCAACTTAACTAATTAGTGATTTCATAGAAGGGATCATCTTCACAACCTTTTGGCTTTTGCACACGGCTTGTGCAAATTTCACCATTGTTTTTACCCCCCCCAAAAAAAAACATGGGACACGAAACATTCAATGGAATCTATCGGTGCATATATCATTGACTGATGAAACATCAGAATGTGGAGATGGAAGCATTGTCAATGCAACAACACCGCTGGCAGCAGCCGCCACTGCTCCCGCCACAAATGCCGGCAGGTTACTGCCTCCGAATATGGCATCCCACGGCCCACTTGCCACAGACACCATCATCTGATGCAACCGAAAATATTCAAGATCATTTTCATTCCAATCCACATAAAAAGTATAGTGCATTGTGGTTTCTCAAATAAATACCGGAATTATTTTCCATACCTGTGGTATGACTATTGCAAGATTTAGAACTCCCAGTGAAAGACCTATCCATGTCATTACCAGAGTCGGATAACGAAAAGATTTGAAAACTTGAAGCTATAACTTATAAGGTAAGCAGGATTTACCTTGCCCTGCACCAGAATTACTGGAAAATATGGATGCCCAAGCAAATGGAATGCTGTATGTTATCTAACAAAAACGATTGATATATGTTAGGCTACAACCTTTCTTCAAAATTCTTGGAAACATTACCATTAGACACGCTTGCATTTTAAACAGCCAAATCCTATCAGGACAACACTGATTCAAGAGGCTGTCCTAACGATATCATGCCTGTTTTCAAAAATCTAATCGACGCGCCTTAATGAACTATGGCTTCAAGATACAGGACTGTCGATGGACCGCTCAAATTTCTAACAGATACATGCAATAATCTGGATACTAAGCCTGACATTTTGAAGCAAATTCAGTACCCAAGATTACATATCCAAAGCATACATTTTAACCAAGTGACAAAGAATCAGCAAAACTCACTGCTTGAGGAATCCCAAGAACAGCAAAGAGGGCCAGAGCTCCAACCTTAACACCAACCAGCGGCGGCTGCAGTGTGGCACCGGCACTCCCATTGGTGGCAATACCACGCCTACTTGACTCAGCCAATTTAGTGATCCAAAGAGTCATTCCCAAGCAGAAAGCCAACAAAAAGTTAACCCCACCCCACAAGTTTTTCACCCCACCAAAATAATGAACTAAAAATTGCATTCCCAAAGAAGTGAAACCCAATACCACAGAATTGAGCATCAACCCCAATGCACCAGTACGCACACCAAGATCATACAATTTCCCCTCCCCCACTTTTCCACCATACACCTCCTTCCCCATCCAATCCGTATCAAACAACAAGAAAGGGAACCAAGCAATCCAATTAAGACATGTTACCAGTAGTAAAATCCACATTGGTCTAGGCAATTCCTTTAGCGCAACCAACAATTCCCCAAAAACTGGAATATTCTTTCGTTTTTTAGCTGCCTCCAGTGATGAGATGTTTGGTGTTTTCTTTTCTCGTACAATGATTAATGCTAAAGTGGTCAAAGACAACAACAGGGCAACGGAGATGAAGAAACAGCTCTTGAGATTTGCACAGTACAAGTCGCAGGCTTTGGTCTTCGAGAAAGGGAAGATTTTGTAGAGGTGGGTGTATGCTCCGGCGGCGTAGCCTAAAACGTTCCCCACTGCCATGAAGAATGAGTACAGAGCATTTGCAGCGCTCATTTTGCTGGCACTTCCTCCTGATAAATCGGCCAAGAATGCCCTACAAGGGCCCTACAAAAAAAAGGGGCTTTTTCTGTTTCATGCAACGACAGGGAAAAGTGATTTTCTTATCGAGCATTTTGTTAGACATTTTTAGCTTACCTGCAACATGTTACTGGCAACGTCAAGAATCCAAAACCCCACCACGAAAACAGTAATAGCCCGTGGCTTCACAGTCTCCCCGATGTGATCACCCGCTGCATGGCCCAAATCAGCGGCGAAGCCAATGAGGAAAACGGCAACGGCAACCAGAGCTGATCCGGCGGCGATGAAGGGACGGCGGCGGCCGAACCGGGAGATACAGTTATCACTGTAATAGCCAACAATGGGCTGAACCAACATCCCCGAAATGGGTCCGCAAAGCCAAATAAAAGCTGCCCACCTATGGGGTACTCCTAATAGCTGCACGTACGGAGTTAAAAGAGAGAGCTGCAGAGCCCACGCGAACTGCACCCCCGCCGCTATTGCGGCCACCAGAATGATTTTTTCCAATGGCTCCGCCGTTAGCGGCGGTTGTTGTAGTTCCAACGAAGATACTCGACTGTTCTTTACTTCAGCATCAACCTCCATGTATCAAATGTAACTGCCTCTCTCGTCTTTTTCTGCGTCTGTATACTTGTATGTTTGCATGCACACTCTGTTTTGAATTTATCCAATTTTTTGGGCTTTTATTTTATTGGATTAAACATTTATTAATTTTGAGAATTTTATGAAGCTACCTTCAAGAATAAAAACAAATTAAATCGCTATGTGATTTTTTTTCCCGGGATTGATCATATTATATTCTATTTTTATTGAAAAATTATTAAACTTCACGTAAATGTATACATAAATCAGAATATATTCGAAAATGTTGAATCATATTCAATTATAAATTCGTTCATTCTAATATTTTTTTTTTTTTTACATAATTGAGAGCTCATAACCTTAGTTTATAATTTGCGATCGGAAGGGCACAAAACACTACTTTAGTTTTTTGATTCGAACTAGAGGACAAACAAATTTCACTTCCAAAAACTCTTGCAAACTTGATGCAGCTCACAATTTATGTTTCAGTTTTACGTTTTAAAAAAGAAGAATATGGAAATCTCGTTGCATGAGATGAGTAAAATAATCAATACTACTAACTATGTCCTTAAAAAATACTAATTACAATGAACACAAATTTAGTTGAAGGAATTAATAATTCAACATATCTATTTCCGCAATAAAAACACTTTTCTCAGAACGTACGAATTAAGGAGTTGCGGAAATAGGAAGCTCCATACACAAGAAATGCACTTCATTTTCTGGCGATAATCATCGAAATTTCAATGCCATTAAACCAGTGATGAGAAGTAGTGTAACTAAAGATCAAGTCCGCAGAAAGCATACCCAATTAAAAACGTAGTATTATGAATTGTTTCTGATTAGGCTGTCAAGTTCATGAATAATCGCATCATGACAGAAGAAATACTGTTCCTGCAACATTAGAAGCACACATCTATAATAAATAAAAATTAAATTAAATCACAAAAATGGTATCTCG
Source organism: Henckelia pumila (assembly GCF_033568475.1). Classification (NCBI taxonomy): domain Eukaryota; kingdom Viridiplantae; phylum Streptophyta; class Magnoliopsida; order Lamiales; family Gesneriaceae; genus Henckelia; species Henckelia pumila. The sequence goes on from NC_133123.1 coordinate 137,241,493, forward strand.
AAACATAATCTTATTGGCACTCAGTCAGACATTTTCATCGGAGTCATATTTTTGTTATTTCTGACATGCATAATTCATGCTGCTTCAATGAAGATTGGAGGAGGGAGGAGGGCGTGTATAGTTAGTTTCAATGAGAAATTTGAGTTGACAAAAGTTTATTTGCAAAACAATGGATTTCGTCCAATATACTGCATCAGCATGCATGAATTCCTAAAGTTCTGAACTTGTGATACTTCTTATATACTCCCTCCGTCCCGTATATGTTATCTTGTTTTAGTTTTCACACGAATTAAGAAAAATTTATTGGAAAAGTAAATTTTATATAAACTTTTTATTTTATTCCTATTTAATTATTAAAAAATAATTGCATAATTTTTAAGATGTAGTTAATAGGGATATATTAGTAAATAAGTGTAAAAAAAATATTACTAAATATGATGTATGGCTATGTAATTGGGACGGAGGCGTATTTTGCTATCATAAAAAATTAAAGGATCTGGCACAGATCTTGGAATTTATTTAAAAGGATCAGGTCTGTCTGTTTAATTTGGTGAGAGGCAACTAGCACGCCTCGCTGTCACTAGGTGTGGATGATGAAGAATCTGGAAAACAAACCTCAGTTTGAACCATTCCACTTCTCTGATTTCTGAAAGTGGATACAGTCGTCGCAACATCCAGAGCAGACATGTCTCCAAGAAGAACTCTTTGAATTGTGTTGTGGATCAAACAGTAAGTTCCAGTTCTACCAATACCTGCACTGCTAGAGTATATGCACTTCAAACACGAAAAACGATTTCCTGGAAACTTGTATATAATATGTGACCATAGAAGGCAGACCTGCAGTGCACAACAATCGTTCCAAGGATGGGGGAGACAACATATATTTTTCTGAAGATTTCACGGATGGCGATGGTGGCATTTGGCACTCCAAGATCAGGCCATTCAGGATATTGGATGTGCAGAACACAAAATGATGGTTCCACTGGCTGCAAAATAAGACGTGGCAACACAAATCTATTTATAAGCATTTGACATTTGCTAATTCTTGGGTCGAGAGGGGCATCATTGACGTGGAGAGGTGATTTCTTAATCAATTTAAATTGGTAGATCACATTGCTAACAGATGAGCTCCTCACCTCTTTGCGTTTCACGTCTAAGCACCGCAAAATTAATGAAGTATCTGTTGTTTGTACCCATTTAGTCGAGATGCATATGTTTCCAAACTCTCTGGGTCCGTCATCTGCTTGGAAATAATCTCCACACTTAACTGTCTGAACTTACGAATTCCATCAGAAAATGTTAGTATAGTTCCCTAGGACACATGCTAGCATAGATATTATTAGCCTGATAAAGACAAACCAAGGACTCAGATAATGCTTATACCAAGATATAATTGTAAAAGAAGGCTCAGAACATATGAGCATAAAGGTGAAAATCAGGAATGGAAATTTAAAACAAACAAACACATGGACCTCTAAAAGGAATCTCAAAAGAAAAATCAATTTCCAATCCACTCCCAGTCATCAACATAGCCCCTTCTTCCCTACCGAGTGGGCAAAAGTCTCCAGGTGAACATAATCTTTTTCTAGGATTCTTCGTTTAGTGGACATGAAAGGGCACAATGGGGGGCAGTCGATCAGCTTTAGCACTGAAAAGCCCTCATACAATAATTAATCACTCAATAAATGAAAACAAAATTGCCTTTTTTGATTTAATTTTAGTGAAGGTGGAAAGGGTCATCATAAGGAACCAAAGAAAAATAAATATGCAGAAAGTACAACAAAGAGGATATATCACCATATCATGATTCTGTAAGCCTGCCTATCTCACTCTGTCAATTTCAAAAAATTTCGCAATGAATAGCTTGAATGATCAAGTGCTTACATTTTGATTTTCGACCAACCGGGTGAGCATAACAATGGCAGGGCAGCGATACTGGAGAATCATTTCCCAGAAGTCCTCGGAAGTCTGAGAGAGTGGGCCTTGAGTTGCAATAAACCGAGGTACACTTTCTGAGGTCTGCATCAAAAAGATTCATTTTTTAATAGACAATTGATACACAGTATTCACTTGTCCTCGTATAACCCTGCTTCAAAATAGCTTGCTACATGAATTCATACCATGATGAAGCTTGCATTGATATATTTCCCATGTGATTCTCTGTTATCTTTAAACTGCTTCAAGATAACCCTGTTATTGTCAACTGCAGCGATGAAATTTAAAGATCATTATTATTACTGATCAAAACTGGCTATAGATATTAAGCTACCAACAAACTTGAAGATTGTCATACATGGCAAGACATTGGTGTAGCGGTTCTTGCTGAGATTGGTTCTATCCAGAGCAACAGTACATCTGTTCTTCAAGTCCAAATCATTCATCAGATTTGCCTGAAACACGGAACTTTGATCTTTACAAGTTGTGATAGAGCATATCTGGGATGTGAAGAGACACTCATTCTTCAATCTCTAACATAAAACTTGAACCCATGCCCTCTGAAATTCCATCTTCCTTACAAAGGTATGTGTTAACGACAAGATATTATAAAGAAGAGTTGTTGGTGTGATCGCTAAAACAAAGAGTTCGAATAAATTCCTACATAAACATTAATATCAAAGAGGTAATATCTCGCCCTAAAAGGGGAGGGGCCTAAAGATAGCTGTTGCGGGTTTCACGTCACAAAAAAAGGTAATATCTCGATAAACATAATTGATATACCAATTATCAACCAGGAGATCTGTATGTTGAATAAACACCTTCATATTATGATAGTTACAGCAGTCGGGATTCGCTACACAAAAACAAATTGTCCTCTCATTTTCTTCTCTATTGAATATTCCACTCATATATAATTTATCACAAACTACGCTCTATACAAATATAAATCCTACAGATACCTGTAAGGTTTGGAACTCTTGGCTGATAATTCGAGGAGAGTTTAACCTTTTGGATCTGAAGTATTTGAAAGCTTCCGAGCAGTTACAGAGCTGATCTGCCGAGAGTTTGAGCTTCCTTATGGTCGGATCAGCGGTAATCTGACAAGATTTGTCCAGCGGAGGAGATAGTGGAACTGCCATGGCGGCGGCTTCGACGGCGAGAGATTTCCGCCGTGCAGACATTTCCAATCTTTGGCCGCGGCAATGCGGAAATTGGAGCAGAATTTGAATATTGAAGCAAGCAACGTATATAAAAGTCAACTCATGTGAACCAATGGCAATTGAGTCCAATATTATCATCTTTTTTTCCATGCGATGCGTGTATAAATGAGAGTTATATTTCAAATTTGAAAAACCAAATTGAATATTACTATTAGCTAGATCTAATTTTTTGTTTTATTGGGTGGTTATTTTTAGAAGTTGACTATTATTCTAGGTTCTTATTTTATTCTTATTTTATTAAGGATAGTCTCACAAATATTTATTCATTAGACGCATTGATCCGATTTATATATAAAAAAAAAAGTAATATATTTGACAAAAAATATTTTTTTTATAGGTTGGATTGAATATAAAATTTGTATCACCTAAAAATGTGGGTTAGGACGTTAATTGACAAAAAATATTTTTTTCCGTGTTGAAGTTAATAATTATTTTGTTTTCATGATCATAATAGCCTCGTTTGGTTTCAAAAGTCAGGCCAAAAAAGCACTTTTTAAAGTGCTTTTCAGTTAATAAGGTGTTTAGTTGACCAAAAAAGTGCTTAAATAAGCACTTTTTTAAGTCAAAATTAGAGTTTTTTTAAAAGCTAAAAATTGCAGCTTTTAAAAGCACTTATTTTAAAAAATCTTTACAAAATCCAAACGGGCTCATAATATCATTCGTATGTTGATAGTGTTTGATGGATATCAAGGCCAATATTTTTTTCTCATAACAAATCAAATGAAATAATTGGATTCAATCGTAAAATAATACCTAGAGGTTGTGTTTACTTAGTGAGATTAATTATATATAGACAAATAATACTAAGACTATTAAACTAATTTTATAGAATGTTGAATAATGATACATAAACAATCACATGTTTACTTTAATAGATCAATTTTATGATTGATAATATGATTAAATGACTGACCGGCTAAATCGGTGTGATATAAATCTACTGGCAAGCGTACCAGGTCAAATAATAGTAAAGTGGACTGAGAGTCCAAGTATCGATCCCACAAGGACTGTTGTCAATTCTCAAGAATTAATTATTTTACTTAATCTAGACAAAATAATAAAAAGCAATTTGATTTAAATAAAATAAGAAAATAAAATAAAAACTGCTTAAGAAATAAGAATAAAAATAACTGAAGATAAAAATAATTAAAACAAAGACAACCAAGACACACGTAGGTACCGAACAAATCATGTAACATGTAGTCGATTCAGGACTCAGATTTAATCTTAATTCACGGGAATTCTCCTAATTTGTTCAAAAGACTATTTCTAGAACAATCAAACCTATTCAAATATTGATGAACTAATCTTTCCTAATTCTAATCAAATTTGAATGCATTAAATATTTATGAAAATTCAGTTTACACCCAAACCGCACACTAAAACCGAATTCTATTTCTAGTCGGTTTTACAATATGTTGATTATCAAAGTGATCAAAATCGAAACCTCCTCTGTCGACTTGGAATCGATTAACATGCAAGCAAACAGTTGATCAGACTATTCACAAACAAATATAAATCTGACAATCAATAAAACAAAATTAACTCTGAAAAATCCCAAACAAACATACAAGTTTTCTACATAAATTTGTTCGGGTCAATCACGCCGTCTTGGTTGAAAAATAACTACTCAATAATTGAAACTAGAATTAAACAAAAATAAAATAAAAAGAAAGAACAGAAGAAAGAAATAGCGAAGAAATCTTCTCTGCTCCCAGCCGCCGCCTTGCGTCTGTGTTATGCCTGTTGGAACCCCTTTCTCACGTCTGAATAAGTCCCTTAAATATGAGTTTAAAAAGCCCATAAAAAATAGCCCGTAAAATAAGACTTTTTAATTTCCGAAATTCTGATTTTTTCTGATTTCCGACATCTCACTCGAGCGAGCACAACCTCTCGCTCGAGCGAGAGACTCTCTGTTCCGAGGATTTTAATTCACGTATTTCTCGCTCGAGCGAGCACAAGCTCTCGCTCGAGCGAGCATGTTTCTGCCCGAAGAAATAATTCACACACAAACTTGCGCGATTCCCATCTTTCTTTGCGCGTTAGCGCTTCATTCCTCCTTGTTTGCACTACTCTAGCGCTAACGCGCTTAAGTCCCTCCCGTTTGCACAACATGTTGTGCAAACAATTTCGATGTTGTGCAAACGCATTTCAATCTCTTTTTTTTTTTTTTCTTCTCTTTTCTCGTTTCCTCTCTTCTCTTCTCTTTTAAATTTCACTTTTCCTACAAATAGAACCCGAAGAATGAAATTCACACAAATGCAATAAAACACAAAATAATATGAATGCACACAAAATAAACATAAAAATATCACGAACTAATGCATACAAAATGCACTTATCAACACCCCATACTTAACTCTTGCTCGCCCTCGAGCAAGACATGCAAAAACAAAATGCAAACAAAAACATAATTAAGGACAAGTCATGAATGTGCACAGCCTCTGAGAAGTTCAATCACCAACAAAAAAATCACAGACATGCTCTCAACTTTTCATAATACACTTCGATTTAACGTGAACGTGTGTGTGTGAAATGTCATTCCAGTTTCATGCAACTTAGACCGAATTCGTCTCAAAACTGCTTAGCAACCTATGACAAATTAGTGCAAGTTTCACTTTTCAAGTGCCCATTCCTTCCAACGACCTCTAGACATACCCACCTCCCTTGAGATAATGAATTACACACCTTCGAATTTTGCACCCGGTATTGCTTTAGCCCCAATAATTACCTGCTGACTTAGCTATAACTGGCTAGGATACGAAAAATCATTCTATTTTTTTCTTTCTAATCCCCTCGTTTATAGCCGGAATGGAGCATCAATCCCATTTAATCCGCATACTTAGCCTTAAATTTAATTTTTTTTATAGGATTTTAATCCTTTCAAGGCCCGGATGGAATTGAATAAATTTTTTTTTCTAGGTGCGCCCAAGATCATAAGTGTAAACTAAAGCCTCATCAAAATTCATAGAAAACAATCAAGATCCACAAAACACCTATTGCCGTGCAATGGTCAAACAGACAGAAACTTCATCAAATCTTTCGCTACAATTTACTGGTCTAACATTAGTGCTTAAAAATATTCACGGTTCAACCTACAGTTTCTCATGTCCAGTCAAGAGCAAAATTTTTCAAAAAACCATTTTTTTTTCAAATAAACTTCATCATCATTGGCTATTATGACTCATCCTACTCATTACAATGCAAACAACAACAAACACAAACTGTATGCAAACAAATACGATACATGACAGATGCAACACAAACATAACAAACAATGCAATATACTAGTATACCCCCCCATACTTATCCAAAGCATTGCCCTCAATGCTTCAGAACAATGAACAGAATGCATAACAAACACACAAATGCAAAAACAAACAAAAACACAATGAGAACAAAAATAACACTCCCCTGGTTTTCGATTCATCCTCTTCCTTCTTGACAGTATCAGCTGGGACAGCAGCAGCAGACTGTGTATATCGGCAGGCTCGGCAAACTGGAATGGAAAAGAAGTAAAAATTAAAAAACAAAAACAAAAACCAAAAATAAAATAAAAAACAAGGGAAAGAACACTGGGTTGCCTCCCAGTCAGCGCTAAATTTATAGTCTAATGCCCGACTATGCAGAAGCAACCATCAAAGAGCGGTTGCCACCCATAGTATGAATCATACGACTCTACGTATGGATTTTGATTTCCATCGCCCTCAAGCTTGGCGTGATATATACTTTGTAAGCTCGTCGGTCCAACAACACTTGGTCTGCAATTTTTCTTTTAGAAGGAGACTCCAAATCTAGGCTGAAGGTCATAGAGGATGGAATATGCTGGAGGTGGCGTCAATAGCAAGAAAGAATCTTCTAACGGTGTACATGGAACGACAATTGACGAGGTAAAATATGTAGCCTTGTATGTTTCTTCCTCCTCCAAGTCCATTATTGGCTCTTCTTCACAAGAAAATTTCTCAAAAATAATTTCCTCATGCTCTGGCTCAATTACTTCACGCTCTTGGCAGATCTCCAAATTTGGTTCTCTAAGAAGCGCAATCTGTTCATCCAAAAGACTCAAAGATTTGATGCGGCTTTCAAAGAACTGATTTGTCCCTTCCTGCCTTTTCACAAAATTCTCCAACTGAGCCACATGATCCTCAAAATACCCTACACACTCTTCTTGATGCTCCGGTGGTTGGTTCGCAAAATTTGTGGAGTTGAATTCTGAAGGATATTTGTGACTCCAACCTTGCAATGAAGGATCATAATGCCAATGGTAGTCAAAATATGTCATATCATTTAACAAGTGCATAGCACTGTTATAATCTCTGTTGAACAAGTGACTGCTAGTTGCCCAAGCTTCATAATCTATCCAACGTCTTGTTAGCTCATCCAAACCACCATAAAAATTTTGAACTAGAGTGTAGTTCGAAAAAACATGACATCTAAACCTGTTAGCCAAATCATTGAATCTCCACCAAGCAGCATAGAAGGGCTCCGAGTATTGTTGGCCAAACCTTGTGAACACCTGTCGATGATCCATCTCCAAGTACCTCACAAGTAAGAAAAAAAATAATTAAAAATTAAAAAAAAATAATGCAAGAAAAAAAATGTCTAGTCTCAAGCAAATAATCTATCATAATATTAACTGAACAGTCCCCGGCAACGGCGCCAAAAACTTGACCGTCTAAATCGGTGTGATATAAATCTACTGGCAAGCGTACCAGGTCAAGTAATAATAAAGTGGACTGAGAGTCCAAGTATCGATCCCACAAGGACTGTTGTCAATTCTCAAGAATTAATTATTTTACTTAATCTAGATAAAATAATAAAAAGCAATTTGATTTAAATAAAATAAGAAAATAAAATAAAAACTGCTTAAGAAATAAGAATAAAAATAACTGAAGATAAAAATAATTAAAACAAAGACAACCAAGACACACGTAGGTACCGAATAAATCATGTAACATGTAGTCGATTCAGGACTCAGATTTAATCTTAATTCACGGGAATTCTCCTAATTTGTTCAAAGGACTATTTCTAGAACAATCAAACCTATTCAAATATTGATGAACTAATCTTTCGTAATTCTAATCAAATTTGAATGCATTAAATATTTATGAAAATTCAGTTTGCACCCAAACCGCACACTGAAACCGAATTCTATTTCTAGTCGGTTTTACAATATGTTGATTATCAAAGTGATCAAAATCGAAACCTCCTCTGTCGACTTGGAATCGATTAACATGCAAGCAAACAGTTGATCAGACTATTCACAAGACAAATATAAATCTGACAATCAATAAAACAAAATCAACTCTGAAAAATCCCAAACAAACATACAAGTTTTCTACATAAATTTGTTCGGCCCAATCACGCCGTCTTGATTGAAAAATAACTACTCAATAATTGAAACTAGAATTAAACAAAAATAAAATAAAAAGAAAGAACAGAAGAAAGAAATAGCGAAGAAATCTTCTCTGCTCCCAGCCGCCGCCTTGCGTCTGCGTTATGCCTGTTGGAACTCCTTTCTCACGTCTGAATAAGTCCCTTAAATATGAGTTTAAAAAGCCCATGAAAAATAGCCCGTAAAATAAGACTTTTTAATTTCCGAAATTATGATTTTTTCTGATTCCCGACATCTCGCTCGATCGAGCACAACCTCTCGCTCGAGCGAGAGAATCTCTGTTCCGAGGATTTTAATTCACGTATTTCTCGCTCGAGCGAGCATGTTTCTGCCCGAAGAAATAATTCACACACAGACTTGCGCGGTTCCCATCTTTCTTTGCGCGTTAGCGCTTCATTCCTCCTTGTTTGCACTACTCTAGCGCTAACACGCTTAAGTCCCTCTCGTTTGCACAAGATGTTGTGCAAACGTGCCTCAAACTCTTTTTTTTCTTTTTCTTTTCTTCTCTTTTCTCGTTTCCTTTCTTCTCTTCTCTTTTAAATTTCATTTTTCCTACAAATAGAACCCGGAGAATGAAATTCACACAAATGCAATAAAACACAAAATAACACACAAAATAATATGAATGCACACAAAATAAACATAAAAATATCACGAACTAATGCATACAAAATGCACTTATCAATGACGAGTTACAATTTTGCCCTTTCTGTATATTATATAATCTTATTTTTAGTTTTTATTTGTAAAATTGAGATTGTTATTTTTATTGAAGAATATAAATTATTATTAATCCACATGTAAATTATTTTAATTGACTAAAATTATTGAGTATAAATATTATTTATTTTTTAAAACAAAAATTAATAAATTGAGTTTAAAAAATTTTCCCTCATGAATAAAGATAAAATCTAATGATCATGTATTAATCATATATTAAATTATTAGATTTTTTTCATTTTTATAATTTTTAAATGAACCTTTCGTATATTTAAATAAAATGCATGTATTAATATATCTTAAAATATTTGAAATTTATATCCATCTTATATAATTTTTTTAAATGAGATTTTCATAGATTATTTTTTTGGAAAGTAAATTAAGGATATTAGTGTAATTTTTTTAAATTAGAAACATAATGATTATTTATCACACCATTTATTTGTGATAAATTATCAAAGTTTAAAGTTTAAATTAGGTAACTATGAATAAACTTTATAAGTTAATACGGGCCCTAAAAAGCAAGTAAACATGCGATTGCATATGATTATTAATATAATATTATGCTTATCATAGCAAGTAAACACAACCAGAGATGATCCAGTTATAAGATGTGCTGGAGTGGTAAAACAATTGTTTCTTGGTAAAACTATTGTTTCTTTTCCAATTATAAGCATTTTACAAAGGGATTTGAGTCTTTTCACTTTGAAATAATAATGTTTAGATATAAAAAGGTTTTAAATGTATAGTATATAAGTGTGTGTTTACTTGACTTGATAACTATAGGATGAACTTGTTAATCCAATCACATCCGTTTTTTACTTACAAAAAAATCAATTTTTTCTCAAATCTCAAGACCCTTCATTATACCAGATTTCATGAGATTTCTCATCCTTAATTACATATGGTATAACATATACTGAATAATTAATATTTATGGAAAAAAATCCACATAAATTAATCCTAGTATACCTTCCTTGAATTCTTTTTGTGTTCCTCCCAATTTCTTATTTTTTATAACTCAGTTTATAAATTTTATCTATTTTTAAAAAATATACAATTTTTATACCCAATAATGTTGATAAGTGAAAACGACTCACATTTGAATCAATAATAATTTACAATATTCAACAATAATCTCACCCAAATCATATGCATACAAAATTAAACATAAGATTATTTATCATAGGTGAAGGATAAAACTGTAATTCGTCCCTCAATAACTATTTCAATTAGTTAAATTCATTTTGATACACGAACTATTGATAAATTAACAAATTAGTACATGAACTATTGAAAATTGTTTAATTGATACATAATCAACCTAGAAAGTCAATTTTACCATTTACCTACATTATTTTAAAGTCTAATATTTTGTTGATACCCATTTTATTTTTCAAAATTATTTTATTAATACAACTATAAGCATAAATTTATATTATAAAAAAAATATCTTACTCATTGTACGAAACATTGTAAAAATTAATTAATACAAACATTCACATACATATATAATAATTGATAAATTATATATTAAAAAATAGTATATATTAAAAATATACAATAAAAATAATTTTCTTTTTATCTATGTTATAATATTATTTATTTATTTTTGTCAAAAAATAAATATTATTATTTATATTAATCAAATTAAAAATGATATATGTGTGTCTTTTCATTTATAATCTATAAATTTATCGAATATTTTATCGTATACATGGTATATAATCTTCTTTTTATAGTATAATAATTAGTAAATATTAACTTATATTTACAATTGTAATTAATATAATAATTTAAAATACAAAATATGTATATATTTCAATTAATCAATTTAATAACAATAAAAGCAATTTAAGTAAAGAGTACAACTGACTTTTGAGTTAATTTGGTCATATACCAATTAAAACATTTTTCCCCCAAATGTATGCATAGTAATATATTTTAATTAAAATTCATTTATTAAATAACAAACGACATTATTTGAAAAGAATTTTCAACCAATCAACTTCCCTAACAAAATAATTTTCTCGCCTTTAAAAGATACTAAAAATAAGTTCATAAAGCCTAATATCTCAACATCTTTAAAGCATATTAATATATGATATTCATTGGTTATATAATTTAATACAAACAAACCAATTTTGTATTACACACAGTGCTTTTCATAAAAAATATTTTTTTTTTCTATTAAAATTTTTTTTTTCTATTAAAATATTATTTTTGGCTCTATGCATAAATTGATTCATCTCATAGACACATATATCATCGAGATCGTCTCTCATCACTAAAAAAAAATGATTTTTCGCGGAGCAGCATCAACGGTGCACGTTAAAATCACGTCTCCAATGTTAATCTTTATGACACACATCCAAATACACAGTTAACAACAACATACAAAAAATACATACCATAAATAATTATTTCAACGGCTAGTTATACTTGTGATTTAAAGCCAAAAATTGATCACCTCAGTTTAGAGTGGCCAGAAACGCTACTGTCGGCTGTCCTTGAGCTTAATGAGTTGGATTCTATTATGTGCACACCATATATAATGATTTCCTAACTCGAATAGGTCAAAAAAGAAAGCACACAGATAATAATATGTACATATATTATATCCAATTTTTACTTTAAAGATCAAGCTAGACCCACATGGATCTTCCGCTACAATATTTGCCTCATACGTGTCGGCACATGAGTGTTGTTGTAGTCCGAATAAGAATTGATGGTGACTGAGATGAATTTAATCTGTATCTACTCATTTTCCCACAATAATATTTTCTTTCTGCAAGAAAATATATATGCATGGATGACAGTAAATCTTGCAGTGCATGCAACTGTACTCAACTCAGCACGTACATCTTTTCATAGTTGGAATGCAACCACTGTGCACAATATTTATTTTAGATTTTGGTGTTGTCAATGTCATCAACTCAATTACCACCACCAAATAAATCCAAAATTGATTTTTGGAACAATTCAACCCCATCCACTACCTGGTGGCCACCACTTGTGTCGTTTTTTTGTTTTACTAGTAACAGATACGTGCGTTGCACGTGGATATCAAACTTAAATGCACTAGAATGGTCACAAAATTTTGTAAATGAACGTTATATGCAATTTTTTTAAATCTCATATTCAACTATTTTAAATAACTGTGATTTTTTTAATCATTTTGTTGTTCAATTTTTTAATCATTCAATTTTTGTATCTTTTATTTTTATTTTTCCTATTTTATTTTTGATTAAATTCATAAATCCTATCATCATCTCTTGTTTCCATGTTTTTTTTGTCATTATCGAATTTGATGTTATTTAGTCTCTTTGATACTTACATGTTTTTTTTTATTGTGATATTATTGCTTTATTTATTTGAATTATTGTAATATATTTATTTATTTATTTAAGTTAACTTTTTGAGTTTTCTTCCCTCAACACCCCCCCTTTTGTGTTTTAATTAAGAATCACTCGATTTTCTCATTTTTTTTTCCACCGTAACTAAATACATCATTGGTTTTAGGTATTAATTTGTCAAATTTTTTTAAAAAATAACATTGTGTGATTTTTTGTTTGGTTCTTTAAAGTTTTTTCATGTTTAAACATACATTTTTCTTGTAAATGAACCAAACGTAATATTAAATAAATTTTCAACCATCTCTTTCAACACATTCTAAAGTTTTTTTTACGTGAGATATACCTACGTGCAATATTATTATTATTATTATTATTATTATTATTATTATTATTATTATTTAACATCATCATCATCAATTAATTAATGTTGTATTGGTTTTCATGCAATGAAATTTCCTCATTATTATTATTATTATTATTATTATTATTATTATTATTATAAGTATTACTAATACTTATTATTATTATTATTATTATTATTTAATGTTGTATATATGGAGTTATTAGTATTACTAATAATTATTATATATACATAAATTAATTAATTTTGTATGGATTTTTTTTTAAATAATTTTTATATATAAATTTGGATAAAAAACTTTTCATGTACCAAATTGAGGGATAATAATGTAAACTAATAATAATAATAATAATAATAATAATAATAATAATAATAATATACTCAAAAAATAATAATAATAATAATAATAATAATAATAATAATAATAATAATAATAATTATTATTATTATTATTATTATTATTATTATTATTATTTTTTGAGTACATTATTATTATTATTATTATTATTATTATTATTTAATGTTGTATAAATGGAGTTATTAGAATTACTAATAATTAGTATATACATAAATTAATTAATTTTTTGTGGATTTTTAATTTATAATAACTTTTATATATAAATTTGGATATAAACTTTTCATGTACCTAATTGAGGGATAATAATGTAAAATCACAATTCAAACTCATACTTTTATATTATTATTATTATTATTATTATTATTATTATTATTATTATTATTATTATTATTATTATTATTATTATTATTATTATTTAATTAGATATTAGATTTGATAAATTTAATTATTTGTTGTATTATTTAAGAAAATTATTTATAACCTTATTACTATTATGGGTAAGTTATTATACGTAACTAATAGTTTTAATAAAAAAAATATAGTTACCTAAATATTATTAAATAAAAATTCGATATATTATATTGTAAATATTAAATTTTAATAATGCATGTATTTTTGTATATGCTGTCATTTTTTAAAATAAAAAATTGATAACATTGTCATCATTATTTTAATTATTTTTATGCTATCATTATTTATTATCCTATTAAGTTTCAAAACAACCAAATTTATAATTTTGCATTCTATCTCCATTAAACACGATTAAAATCGAACAAATAATTTTTTAATTTAGTGAAAAAATTTAGTAGATACATAAAAACTCAAGAATGTGGATACATACATCAATTTAAGACAATAATTTAAATATTAAGACAATTTGGATAATAAACAAAATTATTTGTACATTAAACTTAAAAACACAATTTATTTTATATTTACACAATAAATCAAAGAGAGCATGACAAAAAAATTTAATTGAACAATGAAAGACAAAAAATATTTGTAGGATAAATGAAAACTAAATTAAAGCAATAAATAAACCTAAAGACAATATAGACAATACACAATTAAACTCTCTTTTTTAAGATATATTAGATATTAGATTATAATTTTGAATCGTAAAATAAAATTTTTATATGAGTCTTGGATAAGAAATAGTGTTATATATCAAGCATGAGAAATCCAATATTCCCTCGAAAAGTACCCAAAATTCAAGCATTTTAAAATTCCCGTTTCAGCCTAGCTAAACAATTACATCATATGCCTCAATCTTTAATTTCTCCGAAACTAATAATCCCTTCTTCTCTTCATTAGTATAGCTAGCCTCGCTGCTCATCTCTAAGCCGATAAGTTTGGAGGAATTCAGAGCCTCGATTTCCCAATCTGTGCAACTAAACACAACATATAATATCGATATAGCACACGCGGCCTGGGCAGCCAGCAAGCCAGACCACAGCCCACTGAACCCGACGTCGAACCAGAAGGCTAACGCGACGGCCACAGGCGTGCCAACGAAGTAAAATGAGCCAAGATTGATCCGTGCACCCACGGCTGGCCTAGCCGTGCCACGTAGGATGCCACAGCCGGTAGTCTGTGGGCAGTTTCCAAGCTCACATAAGCCAATGATTGGCAAAACTGAGGCAACTAGAGCTTTTAGCATTTCATCTTCTGTGAAGAGTCCACCCCATTTCTCCTTGAATATGATTGTCCATATCACATTGATGAATCCAATAGCAAATGCACCGGCCAATGCAACCATAGCAGCCAACTTAGCCTTGTATGGCCTCCCTGCTCCGAGCTCATTGCCGACCTGCGAATAGGATCAGCCGATGCAGGAATTTATTCGACAATAATGTACCAAGTGTGATGCAATGCGCAGAGAATTCAAGACTGTGCTAACTCGTGTCAACAACTAAGAAATGCATGCGTCAAGTACGAATATGTAACAAGAATAGAAGAGTGGCTAGTGGAGCAAGAATATGTAAACTTAGGATTACTATATAGTAATCCTAAATTGAGTAGAATGATTATTGATGACATACTAAAACTGGGGTATTATCCCCCTGAACATCATATGGCCACCAGTAATCCACAAATACGGGGTCCGCGCTTACTAAAGAAATTTCGGGTCAATTATGGTAATTAGATCTAAACTAAACCCCTGTTATACCCTCAGACTATGTTGAACTCAGCCATCTTAAGCAGTTTTCTCTTCAATCACATTTAGTTATACCTCATGCTCTCAAGGTAGCTAGGTTGACAGCAATGTATGACAATGTGCACACAAGTACCAGCGGATTACTATGGCAAGTAAAGGGAATCAAATTAAACTAATTAAACAGCTTGAAAAGCATCAAGAAGTGCAAAAACACCCCGATAATCAGATAACTTAATCGCAAAAAAAACCGCAGAATCACCATCTGATAAACTAACATATTTTTCGTAAAATTTAAGTACCCTCGCGGAGACACAGCCCGCCAATGCCATAGGAACGGTGTACATAAGGCTGGTTGTCTGAATGATTATGCCAGTGGCGGCCACCGCAAGCTTAGGATCCGGTAAGTATCCGGCCAACACCGTCACAATCTCGTACCACCACCACTCCAAACAAATCCCCATACAACTAGGCACTGCCAGCTTAAGCAGAGACGCAAGTCCTCCACAAGCCGCATCAATTCCCTCCCATCTCCACTCCCACCTCGTATAAGCAACAACATATCCCATCATCAACACCATCATGTGCAAATTAGTGAGCACAGAGGCCATAGCCACACCAGGAACCCCCAACCTCATAACCACAACAAGCACATAATTCAATGGAATATGAAACACTACAGCCAACAAAGTGCACCACATTTGGGGCTTTGTCACCCCTTGTGATCTTAAATATACTCTCAATGGCTGTAAAACAGTGTTTGTCAAAAGGTCAGGAAGTGAGTAAACACAGTATGTCGCAGCCATTGAGGTGATATCTTTATCTTGGCCCATGAAAAGCATGATGGATTCAAGATTAATCCAAAGGAGACTGATGGGGATTACTGCCAAGAAAAGTATGAAGATCATGCGGTGGAGAGAGAGTGAAAGAAGTTCCCAGTTCTTGCTTCCGTAGGCTTGGCTACACACAGGCTCCAGCCCAGATGCAAGGCCTACTAAAACTGAATAGCCAGTTATGTTCGTGAAGCCTATAGAAAGGGCACCGCCGGCTAGCTCTAGGCTCCCAATTCTGCCCAAAAACAACACGGAAACCACCGCTCTAACATACACTAAACAGTTCATTGCAGTTATAGGAAGTGCCATCGACCATAGTTCCGTCAACTCCTCCGCTACCTTTTCAAGAAAATCACCCCAAAAAATGCAAATGTTAAATTCATCAGGTATAACTTAGATTCAGCTTTAAAAGCATGCATACCATACCAATCTAAAAAAGTGGTGGATAGTCCTGAAAAGGGTACCTGGGAGGAGGTAGGTAATTTGTGGGAGTAAAAGTCTGAACTTATTTCAGCCATTTTAGCAACTATGAGCATATGATAAACAAGCTTTTCTTTCTTTCTTTCCTTATTTTCAATGATTTTATGATGGCATGTGATAATCTGCAAAATAAGGCAAGTCTTGATTACAAGAGATCGAATAATTCCCGGAAGCACACCAAGAATTGCCTTAATAGACTCGAGGAACTGCAAAACAAGAAAATTAATCGATTTCGTGAATTTTTCCGTTGTTCACATAAATAGCAACCAGGGTAAAGTACAAGCAGAAGATGGAAATAATAGATTTTCACATAAAGACACCTTTTATTTCTTCTTCAGTTCAAGATCCTGGTTTCTTGAATCTTGACGAAAAAAGAGAACATACACAAGCAAATAATACACACACACGTTCTGTTATGAAATGATCCTCTACCCAGACTTCAATCTCTACAATTAATCTCAAGAACACACCAGTTCTCACATGCACGTACGCAAACAGAAGAATATGAATGCTAGCCTTACTACTCCACTTGGAAACTCAGGGCAAGTCTCTGTATTCACTATCAACTTTCGAAGAAGAGAGTATTTTCAACGGGATGAAAACCAACTTCTATACATCATCGATCCTTTATTCCCTCTTTCTCGAGACACACCTCATGGGCCTTCATACAAATGTTTCACTTCGGATTACTGATTAGTTTCATGTTTTTATGAGTGGGATTTTATATATATATAAAACCAAAAAGGGCAGCTAATGGCGGCGACTGTGACACGGGCTTGGTTTTATGAGGAGCTCTGCAACTGAGGCACAAGGAAGGACACGTGAGACAAAAAAACAAGGGGAAAATAAAGATTAAAGAGGGAAAGCGAGTGTATGCATATATATAAAATAGAAACATGGAATCGAGAGCGACAGAGATTTGGGTGCTTTTTTTTGCTACACAGTAAAAATGGTGAAAAAGATGATGGAAACTTTCGGTTTCATCTTTACTCTGTTTCTTGAAATGGTGACTGTTCCATTCATTTGTCTGTTGTTTTCTGGGGAGCAGTTTGCCTGTCAAATATCTGCAATAGGATTTATGATCCTGAATTTTAATTTTGTAATCTTTTTTTTTTTATATATATAATCATAACCATATCCATCAGTCAATAGTTTTCTTTTTTAAAAAAAAAATAAAAAAAATAAAAAAACTCATACCTACAGCTGTAATATTTGATCATCGTTCAATCGAATCATTTTTTCAGTTTTCGCTCTGTATATTTATATTTTTAAAGTATTTTTATACCGGTGATGATTAATATCGAAAAGTGAAATTTTTTAAAATATTATATTTTCGTAAAACTCCAAAATGATATCAAAATAGAAAATTTTAAAAATAGTATTTTATAATATTTTTTATGCTAAATATGATAATCATTTGGAAATTTAAAAATATTGATAAAGATGGAGGAATTTTTTTATTAGACATGAATCATGATATTTATAAATAAACAAGAAAATGACTAAAAATATGTTTTTATGATATTTTTTTTTAATTAAATTAAGATGAAGTGTTTTGACTTTTTGTATTTTTATAAATATATTTTTTGTTTATAAAAAGTTCTACCATTAATTACTCCAAAATTATTTATTTTAAGTCTCTCTTATATTATATATTATAAATGTGACCGCTCGTAGTCGTATCACGTATGTTCCATAGAAGGTTTTAACTTTTGAAAGAATAATTTGATGCATGACTTATAAAAATTTCATTTAAATTGTATCAACCCAAATAGTCAAACTTTTTGCAATTACTTTTTGTTTATTAAAATTTCATGCATGCTAATTATAAGAGCATATTGAACATTAATGGTAGTCCGTAGTTTTGTGTTTGCCTTTTAAACTAGTAGGTTGAACGTGGATAGCATTTATATCGATATATCGAATCCATGAATAAATATTTATATTGGGCATATTAGTAACCTGTTCACTTTTTTACTTGGTATATAATAATAATTGTCACGCCTTAGCTTTACTTCGAAAAGATGGTGACTTTAGTTAGGTTTTGGATGGAACATATGCTAAATAATTGTGGTGTTTACGTTAATTATGCTTACAGATGATTATTAAATTGATGCGTGAATTGAGCTAAAGGGGACAAACTTTATGCTTTATCCTCATTGTCGAAACAAAAGGGCCATAATCCGTTCCAAAAAAAAAACAAAAAAAAGGGAAGGGCCATAAGAAACCAGAACTATATCAAAGGATGTCAAATCTCATATTTCACAATCACGTACTAAGTTTTTAGCGAAATCTATCACGATCTATACTACATCATCAAAACCTAGATTTTAATATAAATAATTTGGTTTTTGGTATAGGAGTATAGCCATATTTTTAAATAGTAGAATTTTTTATATATAGATGAATCAACTTAATTTATATTTATAATAAAAAATTATTTTATAATATTAAAATAATATTTTTATAATTTGGCTTAAATAAAAGATACGTTTGTATGATTTTCTAGTGAGACCATCCATAGGAGTGTTTAGGCTTTTTAAATATCCAGAACCTTCGTCCTACAAAATAAATTATTATGTAAATGAAATATAAACATTTATGTATTATTATCCACTTAAATTTATTTATTCAATATTTTAAATTCCTTGATATTAATAAATTGGTTCACGGAAAAACTATTATAAAAGGACCTCTTAATTAATGCTACTTGCATAATTATTTATTCCCGATCGTTGCATGAGTTTTTTTGCCTCACGTCTAAGTTATTTATTCTTAGATGGGCTTTTACGTAGAATCTCATTTCTTAAGTTTAGAATTTGGGCCTAGCCCCGTGCAAAACTTGATTAAAGCCTTAGCCCCCAGAATCTACTAAAAAACAAAGGAGGCCCAAAACCGAACAATATTTATGGGCCCTAAAACCAGGGTAAATAAGGAAGCAGACAGCGCAAGCAAAATTTATCAATAGGTTCACTAGTTTGTCAATGAATCCCACGTATATATTTCTATACTTAGACGTACTTAAGGCAAGGACAGTGGAATTTCCCTAAAAACCAGGAAGGCAGAAATAGCTCCGGTTTCGGCTAACTTATGAAGCTAAAAAGCCTGATGTTATTTAAGTATCGCTTTTTTAAGTTACAATTTTTGTAACCAAAATGACTTCTAGAAAGTCTCTCCCGAGCAAATTTTTATCACATATTCACATGCCATATCAATTTCTTCCATACAAAGCATCACTCTGCAGCAAGAAGGGATACCCGATCCCTCTTCTCCTAGAAGGAAACAACACAAAAAACACGCTTATTATGAATCCAACCACCAAGGGGACAATGTTCACATATTTCCTCGGCAACTCCAAATGATAGCAGCTCAGAACATCGCCGTGAAACAACGCAAATGCAAGAAAAGCAACCGAAGCAAGCGTGGCATGAAACATATCTCCCCATCTCAGCCTGAAATCCGACGGCACACACGGCCTTATATGCCCACCGCCAAACGTCCTGATCCCGCGGAACGTTGCCATCCCATAGTACAACCTCCCCGTTGCTGAACGAAAACTGTCGGTGAAAGAGAAGAAAACACATGAAGTAGATGAAAAGGCCAAGAAGAAGCCCATTGACCACCTGTCCAAGGTGGTGCATTTACCATCATTGGTTAGAAGTGGAGCGAAAATGGTGAAGGCGAGGATGGTGGCGGTTGGTAGGAGGACATTGAGTCGAGCTGTACCACTCAAGATTGTGTTGATAACGCGTATGAAGCCGGAATTATCTGCATCAACTTCTTGATCATCGTCTGCTACATAACAATCACTCTCGTATTGATTGTCTTGTAAGTAGCAATAGTAGTAATTCTCATCGATTGAGTCCTGAATGTTGTTTTCTACGGACATATTGAGTTCGATTATCCTAGAGTTTCGACGAAGCTGAAAGTGATTATAATTTTTTTTATGACATGGTAGTTATTATAAGATAGAACGCATTTAAGGAGAAGTCATTCCTTGCTCTCCATTATGTCCTTGTTCATTAATTTTGTTTAAGAAAGGTATCTTTACCAACTCAGCTTAAGGAGCACAAGCATTAAAAGGAATTACATTTGAAAATAATTACGTGATCTATGAATTTGAAGCATATATTTTGTAGGGAAAAAATTGCATTTTTGGTCCTGTATGTTTGTCACATTGCGATGTCAGTCCTTTATATTTTCAGATTTCAGTTTTAGTTCGCTATCTTTATTTTTTTGTTACTTTTAGTCGTTTTTCCGACGTGGCACCAATTTAGTGCTGATGTGGAGCTGCCGTGTATAGTGCCACGTAAGCATTTTCGAATAAAAAGGACCGAAATTGCCAAAAATCGGAACATGAAGGACTAAAAATGAAATATGAAAACATAAAGGACCAAAATTACAAAGTGACAAACATACCGAACCAAATTTGCAATTTTTCCATTTTGTAGATGATGAATGCCTTATGAAACTTCAAGTTGGCATACTACAAAAATAATTGAATGTATAAAAATGTACTTGCTAAAATCCAACTGCATCAATTAATAATGACTCTTAGGGATGACAATTTTGCCCGTATGGTCGGTTCCCTGCAAGAAAAACCCGAAACAGGTCAAGTTCAGGGGTGAATATTCAGGTATGGGTTCGGGATTTTTAAAAATCCCCACAACTTATTGGGATGAGTATGAGAGTGTTATCCTCATCCCCGAACCCGCCCCGATAATAATAATAATAATAATAATAATAATAATAATAATAATAATAATAATAATAATAATAATAATAATAATAATAATAATAATAAAGTTTATACATATTTTATTTATCAAATTTTATTAAATCTAAAATTTATAAAAAAAATATAATTAAGAGTATTACTATTCTTTAGTTTATATATTTTTATGTATTATATATAATATATAAGTTTATGATAACATACTTTTGTTATGACATAAAATTATAATTTGAATCTCATTCATATTACGTAGACATATAAACTATTAATATTAATCTATATATATATTTTAATATTTAGAAAATATATATATTCTTAGTATATTTTTTATATATAGTATTTTT
The DNA here is from genome assembly GCF_033568475.1 of Henckelia pumila. Lineage (NCBI taxonomy): Eukaryota > Viridiplantae > Streptophyta > Magnoliopsida > Lamiales > Gesneriaceae > Henckelia > Henckelia pumila. Next base: position 137,263,388 of record NC_133123.1, read on the forward strand.
ATTAGTAACGATATTTGTTATTTAAAATATTTTGATTAATTTTAAAAGATAATATTTTAATCAAAATTTTTACTTAAAATATTTAATATATTTTATCATAAAATTGAATACTAATTTTTTATTCTTATATAATAAAGTTTTTGAATATCATATATATATATATATTATAATAAAATTTATTGATAATATATATATTCTCGGATATGAGGATGGAGATTTGGTCCCCCTAATTCAATACATACTAGAATTTTCTCAAAAACTCTGGAACGATTACATTGAATTTTTTTGAAACTCTGGAACGATTAGAAACCCACATTTCAAGATATTTCTCAGATGTTTACTTGAAATTTCTCCAACCTCTATAGTTTTCTTCAATGTGTTTTCCTTCGGTTACATCGTGCTATTTGTATTTTTTTTTAAACATTACTGCAATTTTATGCATGCTCTAATTCCGATTGGGCATCGTATCCTATGAGCCGCAAATCTGTTACTGGTTATGTTGTTACTCTTTGCTCTTCATTGGTTTCACACTGTTTCTAGATTTTTCGTTGAAACTGAGCATTGGTAAATGACCTCTGTTACTTTTGAAATATTTGGTTGATGATAGAATGATAGAGATGAAGAATTTTTTAGGGATGCCAATTTTTTCTGTGGGTTCGGCTCCCCACGGAAAAAACCGAAAACGGGATGGGTTCGAGGGTGCAAACTTATAAAAATACCCGCAACTTATTGGGGTGGGTATGGGACCATCCCCGAACCCGCCCCGATAATAATAATAATAATAATAATAATAATAATAATAATAATAATAATAATAATAATAATAATAATAATAATAATGAAGTGTATAAATATTTTATTTATCAAATTTTATTAAATCTAAAATTTTATAAAAATTATAATTAAAAGTATTACTATTCTTTAGTTTATATATTTTTTATGTATTATATATAATATATACGCATATGATACCATAATTTTGTTATGAAATAAAATTATTATTTGAATCTCATTCATATTACATAGATATATAAACTATTAATATTAATCTATGTATATATTTTGTTATTTATTTTGATAAATTTAGAAAAAAATATATATTCTTAATAAGGCTCCGTTTGGACATGTTTTTTTTAAAAAAACGTTTTAAAAAAAAGCGTTTTTAAAAAAACTTTTTTTATAAAATATTTTGAAAGGTTTTTTAAGAATAGATATGTGTTTGACAATTATTTTATAAAAATATTTTTATAGTTAAAAATGTGTTTGGATAACTATTTTAGAAAAAAACAATTTTAAAGTTAAAAATAATTAAGAAGGTGTTTGGACCACTATTTTATAAAAACTTTTTAATATTAATTAATTTTCTTTTCGTTATTTTTATATTTTGTTATTTATTTTATTTTTCTTTTCATTTAGTTCACAGTTAAATGTATAAAATTTAAACCATACAAATTTTCATTTAAAATATAGCAACAAAAAAACATAATAAGTACAATAAATATATAAAATTAAAACATACAAATTATCATTTAAAATATTGAAAGCAAAAAAAAAATCATTTATAATAATAAAATTTTTAACGACTTGATCTCGATGCATTCCATATTTCATTTGCTATAGTAATTCGACGATTATTCCATTGCAAGACCGCACCATCATACGTGTCAATTTCTTGCAATTTGTTTTGATTTCCATCATTGCCTTCATTTCCGCTTTCTTGCTCCACCTGTAACTCTTCATTTGCAAACTCACGAATAATATCATCTTCTAGTTGAACGTCTTTAATAAAATCATGTAACACACAACAAGCAATTACAAATAAAATTTGATGCCTTAAACTATAGTTATTCATTGGTCCCCTAAGGAAGACAAAACGACGCTTCAAACATCCAAAACTTCTTTCAATCACATTTCGTAATAAAGAATAATGAATGTGATTGAAATATTCTTCTTGAGTTCTTGGAGCACGTCCTCGACCAATAAAGTCTTGCATGTGATAGCCAACACCACGAAATGGAGCCATAAATCCCGGTATATTTTTGTATGCTGATTCAACCACATTGTATTTAACTAAAGGAGGCATACAAAGTCGTCTAAAAGTATCCACTGTGATCCGAAAATTTTCTAAAATTTGAGCACAATGTCCGGTCAATAGTTCCCTCGTATAATCATTCCCAATAAGTGCTGGTGTCCTACATGGTATTCTATCAATCGCAAGAATTTTTCTTTTACGACCTTGCACTAATTGGTATAGCCTCCATTCCTCAATCTCATCGTCAGATGAAGAAGAGAAATCTAATTGTGAAAAATCAGCCATATAGTTTACCTATAATCACAATAATTAACATTAACAAAAATATTTAACTTGTAGTGACCCTTATCCGGATCACCTACTAAACAGAACTTATGCATGCAATTAACTTAATTAAACAGATATCAGAATAAAACTGCGGAATCCAATAACATTATACAATCCCAAGTAAAGGAATCTGTAATTATCCAATAATATACAACCAAATCGAATAGCTGTATAAACCCAAACAACATTAATAAAACCTAGACAAAGCTCCAGCTGGCCAACCACTGACTAGCCCCTCCTGGATCCACCCTCCTCGTCCAATCGCAAACCTGCCCCATGGAATAGGGTGTCCAGAAAATACAGAGTACGAGACGTGAGCATAAAACGCTCAGTGCGAGAGTATGAGTATACATGCATGCAAAGTGAACTCTCTATAGACTCGAGGTCAAGGATCAGATAACAGAGACAGACCGGGCCCTGGTATGTAGCACGCTGTGCCGTCGCTTCAGGAGGTGGCTCCCATACCGAGATAACCGTGGATACGCCGGACCCAAATCGATGGAAGTCCATCCACTAACAGGATAGGGTACAACCCTACTACAGACATCTCGAAGGAGATACATCAAGATGCAAATAAATGCAGCATAATATCATGGCATATAAATCATGCAGTCATATAATACATGCATACTCAGTCAGGATATCTCGAACAGTACTTTCGTACCTCAAAACAGTGAAAGCTCTACCAACTCTAGGTCCATGCCTATAGTCTGCTCTACACTGCCAAATGATACTACTATCATTAAAGTGCTCTAAAAGCCTTAACTAAGCTATTGCATACTCCTAAATATTTATAGGGAGCAAAAGCTATACATCCGTCCGTCGTTAGCCCTTTGATGTCGATGCCTCCAGAACTTGGGCACGACTCCGCTACGACTACCGAACGCCTCTCCGACCTCCGGACCAAGCCTAAGAAGACTAGAACAGCTCCAAAAGGACTAGAAAGGAAAGGAGAACTCGGAATTGGCAAATGAAAGTGAAGTCCCGGCCTTCTATTTATAGACAACGATCGGAACTTCCGATCCTTGATCGGAACGTCCGAATCTCGATCGGAACGTCCGATCTTGTCATCGGAGCTTCCGAAGATCCTGATCTGCCACGTGTCAAAATATCACTTGATGACTCCGGATAGGGGTGATCGGAGCTTCCGGTCCTGATCGGAGCTTCCGATCCAACCACACGTCATGCCTGACGTAATAACATCGGTGCCTCCGATCGCTCATCGGAGCTTCCGATCCTGTTCGGAGCTTCCGATCGTGCCTTCGGAGCTTCCGATCCGTCCGATACCTAATTCAATTAATTAGCATTAATCCTTTAATTACTCAATTTGGGCACGGGCTACTACATTCTCCCCTACTTAAGATATTTCGTCCTCGAAATCAGATCTTAAGTACCGAATGCAAATACAAAAATCAGAAACATTCTTTATTCAAATCAAACGTTTACAGAGTTTGCAACTGAATACAACTTAAAGAATGAAATCAAAACAACTCAGGATGGTCTTTACGCATCCTGTCCTCAAGCTCCCAAGTAGCTTCCTCAGTGCCTCGGTGCTGCCACTGAACTAAAACCAAAGGAATGACTTTGTTTCGTAAAACCTTATCCTTATAATCAAGGATGCGAAGAGGTTTCTCAACATAAGTCAAATCCTTGTCTACCTGAACCTCAGATCACTGCAGAATATGAGATTCATCCGCCACATACCGTCGCAAAAGAGATACGTGGAACACGTCGTGAATGCTGGATAGATGCGGTGGCAATGCTAGTCGATAAGCCAAATCGCCAATACTCTCCAAGATCTCAAACGGACCGATAAATCTGGGAGACAACTTGCCCTTAAGGCCAAATCTGAGAATCTTGCGGAAAGGTGACACTCTCAGAAACACTTTCTCCCCGACCTCGATCCGCAAAGGCCTACGCTTGATATTAGCATAACTGGCCTGACGATCCTGTGCAGTCTTAATCCGTTTCTTGATCTGATCAACAATGTCTATCGCCTGCTGGATAAACTCCGGTCCTTCAGCCTGTCTCTCCCCCACTTCTTCCCAGAAGAGTGGAGTACGACAACGTCGCCCATACAACGCTTCAAAAGGTGCCATCCCAATACTAGTGTGATAGCTGTTGTTGTAAGCGAACTCGATCAACGGCAAATGATCCTGCCAGGCTGAACCAAAATCCATGACGCACGCTCTAAGCATATCTTCTAACGTACGGATAGTGCGCTCTGACTGACCATCAGTCTCCGGATGATAGGCTGTACTCAAACTGAGAGTAGTACCCATCGCACGCTGAACACTCCCCCAGAATCTAGAAGTAAACCTGGGGTCCCGATCGCTGACAATGCTCACAGGCACTCCATGAAGTCGGACGATCTCCTGAATGTACATCCGTGCCATGCGATCCACAGAGTACTCTCGGCTATAGGCAATGAAATGCGCTGACTTGGTGAGTCGGTCCACCACCACCCAGATAGCATCACAGTTCCTCGGGGATACCGGCAAATGGGTCACAAAGTCCATAGTGATAAACTCCCATTTCCATTCAGGAATAGGCAGACTGTGAAGCAATCCTCCAGGTCGTCGGTGCTCTGCCTTGACCTATTGACACACCAAACATCTCGAAACAAACTGATAAACACTGCGTTTCATTCCCTTCCACCAGAAACGAGTACGTAGATCCTTGTACATCTTGTTGCTCCCAGGATGAATACTCAACTTAGTGCGATGTGCCTGAGATAAAATCTCCTCTCGCAACTCTTCATCCTGTGGAATCACAAGCCTACCAGACAAACACAGAAAGTCATCTGACTGATAATGAAATCCAGACGAGCTACCCTCGTTAGCTAGACGAGCTAAACGCTGGGTCTTTGAATCAGACATCTGAGCATCTCGAATCCGCGAATACAAGGCTGGCTCAGATAATATCGCAAACATCTGGATACTCTGCATACCTTTCTTATGCTTGAAGGTAAAACCTGAAGTACAACAGTCACTGATCGCACTAGACATCGAACAAGTCTGAAGTGCGGATAGTCGCACCTTGCGACTCAAAGCATCAGCGGTGAGATTAGCAGCTCCCGGATGGTACTTAATATCGCAATCATAGTCCTTAAGCAAGTCCATCCAACGTCTCTGTCTCATGTTCAATTCTGCCTGAGTGAACAAATACTTGAGACTCTTATGGTCGGTGAAGATCTCAAATTTCTCGCTATAAAGATAATGACGCCAGATCTTCAAAGCGAACACAATGGCATCTTCAAAGCGAACACAATGGCTGCCAATTCCAAATCATGGACTGGGTAGTTGTCCTCGTGAAGCTTCAGCTGTCTAGAAGCGTATGCGATCACATACCCATTCTGAGTCAGGACACAACCTAACCCCTGAAGAGAAGCATCCGTGTAAACTACATACCCTCCAGATCCTGACGGTAATGCTAACACCGGCGCAGAAGTCAACCGCCGTCGAAGCTCACGAAAATTCTCCTCACACTCGGAGGACCACTCAAAATCCACACCCTTGCGGGTAAGCTGCGTCAACGGTCGAGCTAACTGAGAGAAGTTCAGAATGGAGCGACGATAATACCCTGCTAGACCCAGAAAACTACGGATCTCAGCAACTGTCGTCGGACGCGACCAATTAAGTACCGCTTCAATCTTGCTTGGATCAACAGAAATCCCCTCCCTGGATATGATATGGCCAAGAAAAACCACTCTATCCATCCAGAACTCACACTTGCTCAGCTTGGCGTACAATTGCTCATCTCGAAGAGTCTGCAGTACCAACCGCAAGTGAGAAACATGCTCTTCCGTATTACGCGAATAAACCAGGATGTCGTCAATGAAGACCACGACAAACTTGTCCAAATACTCCCTGAAGACACGGTTCATCAGATCCATGAATATAGCCGGCGCATTAGTCAAACCAAATGGCATCACTAGGAACTCGTAATGCCCATAGCGAGTACGGAATGCAGTCTTGGCTACGTCCTGATCACGGACTCTCAACTGATGATACCCAAATCTCAAGTCAATCTTGGAGTAAATTGATGTGCCCTACAGCTGGTCAAACAAGTCATCAACACGAGGCAACGGATACTTGTTCTTCACAGTCACTCGATTCAGCTGCCGATAGTCAATGCACAGCCGCATCGACCCATCCTTCTTCTTCACGAAGAGAACAGGAGCTCCCCAAGGAGATACACTAGGACGAATGTACCCCTTGTCCAAAAGATCCTGTAGCTGATTCTTTAACTCACGCATCTCTGACGGAGCCAGACGATACGGTGCTCTAGAAATAGGCGAAGTACTCGGCATCAACTCTATGCCAAACTCGACTTCCCTAGCAGGAGGAAAACCCGGAATCTCATCAGGAAACACATTTGGAAATTCATCCACAACAGGAATTCTCTCTATCCCAATACTCTTAGCGGACAAATCAACTGCATAGATAAGGAAGCCTTCCCCGCCAGACTCTAGAGCTCGACAGGCTCTCAAAGCGGATACCAAAGGCATCGGGGGTCGCGCTCCCTCACCATAGAAAAACCAACTCTCACTCCCTTCCGGATGAAAGCGTACTAATCTCTGATAGCAGTCCACTGAAGCTCGATAGGTAGTCAACACATCTATTCCCAGAATGCAATCAAAGTCGTCCATCGCCAGGACCATGAGATTCGCCAATAGAACATTCCCTTCGAACTCTAAAGGGCAACCCATCACTAGACGCTTAGCCAAAGCAGATTGGCCCGTCGGAGTAGAAACAGACATCACTACGTCTAGTGCAATGCATGGTAACTTATGCCTCTTAACAAAACGTGCAGAAATGAAGGAATGAGATGCACCAGTGTCAATAAGTACAAGAGCAGGTATACCATAAAGCATAAATGTACCTGCGATGACTTTCTCATTATCCTCCACAACCTGATCATGTCTCAGGGCAAACACCTGGCCAGAAGCTCGTGGCCTCAAATGAGAACTCCCAGCAGACTGTCCCTGCGACCTCTGCTGTACGGTAGCCTGAGAACCCGATCTTGAACCAGAACCAGAACCACCTCCCCCAGACATTGGACAATCTCTCCGGATATGACCAGTCTCTCCACAACGAAAACAAGCTCCAGAAGCTCTACGGCACTTGTCGGATGGATGGTTCTTCCCACAGTGATCACACTTGTCCTTCTTACCATAACGGACAATACCTCCAGAACCAGAGGAAGAAGAAGATCCAGACTTCTTGAAAGTTTGGGCACGGGGACCCAAAGAACTAGCAGGCCTCGACTGAGGAAAAGACCTGTTCCGCCGAATGCTGTCCTCTGCCTGATGACAACGGCTCACCAAACCCTCGTAGGACATGTCGTCGCCAACCGCCACACGGTCATGGATCTCAGGGTTAAGGCCCTGAAGAAACAGATTATACTTCATCTCTGAGCTATCAGCAATCTCGGGGCAATAGGATAGCAGATCAAAGAACCTCTGTTGATACTCATCGATAGACATGGTTCCCTGTCGCAGACTCAGTAGCTCGCCTGCCTTCGACTGTCGGAGTGCAGGAGGAAAATACCGCTTTTGGAAAGCTGTGCGAAACTCGGCCCAGGTGGCCACTCCTCTCGCCGCAAGAAAAGGTGTAGAAGTAAACCTCCACCACCTGCGCGCACGCCCATCCAGAAGATAGCCAAGGGTCTCCACCTTCTGCTCATCGGTGCATTGGAAAGTCTGAAAAGTTATCTCCATGCGGTCTAACCAGTTCTCCGCATCCTCCGGAGACTCACCTCCAACTAAGGGCTTAGGACCCATAGCTAAGAATCGACGCACAGTGAAACGCTCGTCGTCATGATGACGATGACGCCGTTCTCGACAAGGCTCCCGGTCGGCATCACCCCAACGCCCGCCAACACTGCCATGAGAACTCTGGTCGTCACGATTTGACATCTACAAAAATACCTCAAGATGAGACTAAATCCCAAGAATTCTTTTGCATGCTTTGATACCATAAATGTAGTGACCCTTACCCGGATCACCTACTAAACAGAACTTATGCATGCAATTAACTTAATTAAACAGATATCAGAATAAAACTGCGGAATCCAATAACATTATACAATCCCAAGTAAAGGAATCTGTAATTATCCAATAATATACAACCAAATCGAATAGCTGTATAAACCCAAACAACAGTAATAAAACCTAGACGAAGCTCCAGCTGGCCAACCACTGACTAGCCCCTCCTGGATCCACCCTCCTCGTCCAATCGCAAACCTGCCCCATGGAATAGGGTGTCCAGAAAATACAGAGTACGAGATGTGAGCATAAAACGCTCAGTGCGAGAGTATGAGTATACATGCATGCAAAGTGAACTCTCTATAGACTCGAGGTCAAGGATCAGATAACAGAGACAGACCGGGCCCTGGTATGTAGCACGCTGTGCCGTCGTTTCAGGAGGTGGCTCCCATACCGAGATAACCGTGGATACGCCGGACCCAAATCGATGGAAGTCCATCCACTAACAGGATAGGGTACAACCCTACTACAGACATCTCGAAGGAGATACATCAAGATGCAAATGAATGCAGCATAATATCATGGCATATAAATCATGCAGTCATATAATACATGCATACTCAGTCAGGATATCTCGAACAGTACTTTCGTACCTCAAAACAGTGAAAGCTCTACCAACTCTAGGTCCACGCCTATAGTCTGCTCTACACTGCCAAATGATACTACTATCATTAAAGTGCTCTAAAAGCCTTAACTAAGCTATTGCATACTCCTAAATATTTATAGGGAGCAAAAGCTATACCTTCGTCCGTCGTTAGCCCTTTGATGTCGATGCCTCCAGAACTTGGGCACGACTCCGCTACGACTACCGAACGCCTCTCCGACCTCCGGACCAAGCCTAAGAAGACTAGAACAGCTCCAAAAGGACTAGAAAGGAAAGGAGAACTCGGAATTGGCAAATGAAAGTGAAGTCTCGGCCTTCTATTTATAGACAACGATCGGAACTTCCGATCCTTGATCGGAACGTCCGAACCTCGATCGGAACGTCCGATCCTGTCATCGGAGCTTCCGAAGATCCTGATCTGCCACGTGTCAAAATATCACTTGATGACTCCGGATAGGGGTGATCGGAGCTTCCGGTCCTGATCGGAGCTTCCGATCCAACCACACGTCATGCCTGACGTAATAACATCGGTGCCTCCGATCGCTCATCGGAGCTTCCGATCCTGTTCGGAGCTTCCGATCGTGCCTTCGGAGCTTCCGATCCGTCCGATACCTAATTCAATTAATTAGCATTAATCCTTTAATTACTCAATTTGGGCACGGGCTACTACATAACTTCATTCAACTCATCATCTCAGAATTATGAATTTTTTGGTATGATTAAAAAAAATATCTTTATTCTCAAAATTTCTCAAGTTAATAAGCCTACCAAACGAAAGCAATTAGGAGAAATTTGCAATTGAAACATTAATCGCTGCTCCTCGTAGCTTCAATAATCAAAGTAAACCGCCAACTCAAAAACTTACCAAACAACAAGAAGAAAATTAAAGGAAAACAAGAAACTTATATATACTTCTTCACTTGTGAAACCAAACATTCTTAAACATTCATAACAGTAAAAATCATCAAGAATTACTAGTTCAATTCATGGATACAAGAAATAAACTTAGCTTTCTCACTAAAACACGAAACCAATATTCATTTTCACAAAAATAAAATCTAAAGACTCCTAATCCAATCTAATTTATGTCTTCGAGCCATCTTCATAAAAAGTGGTCGCCATGTAGGGTCAATAAATGACTTTGTTGCCATCACAAACAAGTTATCATCACCAATATCATCTTCCAACTCATATAGCGCATCTATGCATTTTTTAGGAGAATACTCATCAACTATTGGGGTTATTTGTGCATTATATTTGTTATCCTTAGCGATAAAAGCTTGAGTAGCAGCTTCTAGATAAAGTTCTTCATTATATGTGTTCTTCCTCACTTTTTTACCTCTTGATTCTTCTTGTTTTGTGCTACTAGCGGTATCTACGAAGGCCTATTAGTAGAAGATTATGTAGTCAAGGGCACTTGACTTTGCCCCGATGCAAATGCAAAGTTTCCAATTGAACTAATTTTTTGAAATATTTCTGCTGGCTCTTTGTTAAATTCAAGTCCTCTAGATTTGAACTTTTTGAACTCCTTATTTTTCTGCATTTAGAGATTAAAATAAAAAATTTTAAAACTCTAAACATAAACGTTAAGTTTAAAGTGAATTTCATTGTAAATAAAATATATTAGTTGATTATATATGTATGTGTAACACCTTAATCATATCTGCCCATTTTTCCTCTGAAGCTGTAACAGTCTCATTTACAGAGTCCCACCCAAGTCCAGTATAATCACATAAATCTTTGAACACACACCAATCTGCCCTGAATCTATTAAATTTCCGACTCATTTGTTCTTGAGTTTGTCTAAATTCGGCTTTTGAATTGAAGTCCTTGCATATTTTTTGTCCATGACTTGCCAAAACTGTTATTTCTCACCTCACCTTTCCTTTTATATTCTAGCAATGTATCAATAAACAACTTAACATCCTTGGTACTCCAATATGTTCGAGAGGAACCATGTTTGCTACTTGTTTGTTCACCTTCTTCTGCCATCTAAAGTTTCATCATTAAAAATTATTATTGTCCACCACAATTATGGTTTTACATTAGTAAAATGGATATAGAAACATAGACCAAGCACAACATTAAAGAAAAATCAGTTACATCTAGCAACAACAACTTGGATTCAAAATATTGAGTTGATGCTTTGTCAAGCATTTGCTAATACAATTCTAGATAGCTTACCAGCAGGTCTAAAGAGCAGTATTGTTTGCTAATACACTCGAGCTCGATCGTCTGACCTGAGAGATTGAAAAGTAAATATTACTTATAACTATCAAGACTATATCTATCAATACTACATGAAGCTAAAAAATAAAGAAAGCACTAAACAGACTGAAAAGATTTGGAAATATTTGCAGTTCATGCCAAGTACATGACACTGGACCCCACTAAAAACAAGTGTTCTCCTAAATATTTTTATGCACTTCCACGTGCACCCCTCAATTTCTTGTCACCCATTTTCATATATATATTTGAAAATTCATTCTTATATATATATATATATATATATATATATATATATTTGGAATCATATTTATTATCCTTTTTTGTTTATATATTGATGTCATTCAACCATTATTATTAAATTAAGATAAAGATACAAAAGAGGAAATAAAATTTGCTTCCAAGCCTCGAATCAGAGCAGAACTAGATCATGTCAACCAATTTCTAGTTAATATCTAGGGGTCACCAGCTACTCTTCATCAAGCAGCATGTCGAGTAATAATCAAAATATGAACGCCCGAGCAACGAACAATTCGAAAATGGTACAAGTTGAATATATTACCACTTGAAGTATACTAGTATAGGGTAATATCACCTCAGCTAAGGTGGTCTTTGTGTGTTATCAAGATGGACATCATCTGCATCACCTGGAGCAAGTGAAGCATCAATTAGAGACTCCCAACCAGCCACACATTTTATCATACTACAACATAAAACATTATGTTTACATATAAACACAATTGTCTAGGAATATGCAGAATCTTTTGTGCAGAGAGATTAGCGACTTCCCATTGATATAATTGGAAGTAACAATCTCTCAAACACTACAACAATACAAGGAAAAACAAAAGAGCGTTCAAAAACTTTATCATTCTTTGACCAAAAGTTACATTAGTGTACATAAATAATTGGTCATATAAGATCAATATATCCCCCCCTGCCAAGTCCCCAACCCACCCCATTTGCAAGCTCCACAGTATACAGAATGAAGGCGAGATAATTAACTAAGTACTGGAGACACATCATACTCCCAAAGCAACTGTTTCTCCATTTGATACATATAGATCCCAGCATAATCAATACAGACAAGCAACAAATTGCTACACTTCAACTTATAACATCTAATATGTGCGTCTCGAACAGTGCATCATTTGCCTTAAATGAAACAAAAAAAGTTCAACTATATATGCAAGAATTATAACGAAAGCCCAAAAATTTGAAAATTATTATCTTATCTATATATACCACCTAGAAGGCTTAAACAAAATATTAAGTCGTCAATGGAAACAGACAACACTTATTCAATCTTAATACCAAATGTCATCCAAGAAAATTAAGCTTCATATAAAGAGTTCTCCAGTATATGCTAGATAACAACTTCTTTAGCACAAGGTAAAACACAAAAACACAACTTTGCATCAGAGAGTTGACATCAAACAAGCACTGTCCAAATATTTTACTACCTTATACCATTCATATTTCTTGACTTTTGGCACAAACCTGGGGGGATTTAATGAATTATATGGTATGCTTCCGCTCCAACTCTTTGTTGCAAAGTTTGTAATCTAATGTGTTCGCAAATACATTCGCACCAAAAAAATATTTTTGGGTCTTGTAAATGATATTTCAAAGTTCCTGTTTGCAAATACATTCACACTAAAACTGCATCCCAAGAATAAAAAACACAGATCAAAGAAAAACAGGATAAAAGGCACTCAAAAAATGAATCAAGAGAGAAACGCAACCAAATATGTGGAAGTAATCAAGCTCTCTTCATTTTGGGGTTGGTGGAGACGACATCGGTTGGGGAGAGAACAAAATTAGGGTTAGTACCATAGACGATTTCGTAACAACAGTGACCCGTTAAGCGTCTGACCCGATTTGTTATCTTTGTGGGTCAAATTAGGATCCACGTGTTTTTTTTTAAAAACCAACTAAAAACACCTATAAAATATTTTCTAAAAAGTGTTCAACACTTCAGAATACTTTTTAGAAAAACATTTCTTAAAATAAAATTCAATAATTTTGCCCAAACACACATTTTAAAATTTTTATATTAATAAAACACTAAAAACGTTTTGCAAGTACACGTCCAAACGGAACCTAAATTTTTTATATATAGTAATTTATTTAAAATAATTTTTATTAGTAACGATATTTTTTATTTAAAATATTTTGATTAATTTTGAAATTTAATATATTAATCAAAATTTTTACCCAAAATATTTAATGTATTTTATCATAAAATTGATTAATAATTTTTTTATTCTTATATAATAAAATTTATTAATACCATATATATTATAATAAAATTTATTAATAATATATATATTCTCGGGTGTGGGGATGGAGACTTGGTCCCCGCGGGAATGGGTATGGGGACGGGGAATCCCCGATAAAAAATTATGGGGATTGGGGCGAGGATGGAGACGAGTTTGAATTTTAGGACGGGGATGAGGAAGGCCACCCTGTCCCCGCCTCGCCTTATTTTCATCCCTAGAAATTTTACTGTTACATTGAGATTATATTGAATTTTCTTGAAACTCTGGAACGATTAAAAACCCAAATTTCAAGTTATTTCTCAGATGTTTACTTGAAATTTCCATGTTGTTTCCTTTATTTACATCAACTATTTGTATTTTTTAAACATTATCTGCAATTGTATGAATGCTCTGATTCTGACTGGGCATCGTGCCCTATGAGCCGGAAGTCTGTCACTGCTTTTGTTACTCTTGGCTCTTCTTTGGTTTCACACTGTTTCTAGATTTTCCGTTGAAGCTGAGCATCGGTAGATGGCCTCTATTGCTTGTGAAATTATTTGATTGTTGATAGAATGATAGAGATGAAGAATTTTTAATGTTGCATTGAGATTACATCGAATTTTCTTGAAACTCAGGAACGATTAGAAATCCACATTTCAAGTTATTTCTCAGATGTTTACTTGAAATTCCTCCAACCGATAGTTTTCTTCAATGAGTTTTCCTTCAGTTACATCAAATGTTTGTATTTTTTAAACTTTACCTGCAATTGTATTCATACTCTGATTCTGACTGGTTATGTATGTAACGACCCACTGTATCAGTACGGGTCTTTCCAGCGTGCTTATGTCCTCACTCACACGCACCCTGGAAAACTTCCCAGGGGTCACCCATCCTATAATTGCCCCAAGTCAAGCACGCTTAATTTTGGAGTTCTTATATGATGAACTCCCGAAAAGAAGATGCACCTTCTTGATATGAGTAGTACATATGAAATCTTTTAAACTCTCCTCAACTATGCAGTCCCATACCTACACAGTCTCAGAATCCCCTCTCATTCCGGCACGGGATCGGTTCATTCATGTCTCCCTCCGCCTAGAAGCCTATCAGGAGGCGTTCATTGTCCGTGCAACCTCTTGGCACCGGTGATCACTCCTCGCCTCCTCAGCCCCGGGCGTCACAATATAGTTACTCTAGGCTCTTTTTTGATTTCAAATTGTTTCTAGATTTTTCGTCGAAGCTGAGCATCGGTAGATGACCTCTGTTGCTTGTAAAATTATTTGGTTAATGATCATTTGATAGAGATGAAGAACCTTTTTCATATTATGTTTTTCATTGATATACTCACAAATATATATAGACCATAGAAGTTATAACCACACCCTAATTTACATCCGAAGGTACCATAAGAGAATTTTGAGGTTCGCTAGGTGTTCCGGATAGAGGTCATATCTACTGGGAGAAAAAGAAAGATCGGATACCTTTAGGCAGGCTGTGATACCTTGATAGAACGATAGAGATGAAGAAAAATTTCCGCACTTCTTTTTTTGTAGACTCACAAATATGTATGTATATTTATTGTAGGACAATAAGTTACAACCACAACCTGTTTCTATTCACTTTAGTTTACAACCAAATGTACCATAAGAGGGCTTTGAGGTTAATTGGTGTTGCAGATGGAGGTCATGGTTACTGGGGAAAAAAAGAGGGATCGACTACCTTTAGGCAGGCTACGATACCTTGATAAAATGATAGAGATGAAGAACTATTACAACTCTTCGTTTTTTTTTTATTGATAGACTCACGAATATATATGTATATACATCATAGGACAATAAGTTACAACCACACCCTATTTCTATGCACTTTAGTTTACAACCAAAGGTACCACAAGAGGGTTTTGAGGTTCATTGGTGTTGTGGATGGAGGTCATGACTGCTGGAGAAAAGAAAGAGGGATCGGCTACCTTTAGGCAGGCTGCGATACCTTGATAAAATGATAAATGAAGAATTGTTTCCACACTTCTTTTTTTATTGTTAGACTCACGAATGCATATATATATATATATATACATACATCATAGGGCAATAAGTTACAACTACTCCCTATTTCTATGCACTTTAGTTTACAACTGAAGGTTTGAGGTTCATTGGTGTTGCGAATGGAGGTCATGGCTGCTGGAAAAAAAAAAAAAGAGATCGGCTACCATTGGGCAGACTGTGATACCTTAATAGGAGAGAGACGAATAAATTTTTCCACACATTTTTTTATGGATAGACTCACAAATATATACATACATATATATATACATATATATATACACACACATATATATATATATATATGGACACACACATACACACATGATAGGACAAGAAGTTACAACTATACTCTATTTCTATGCACTTTAGTTTACAACCGAAGGTGTTCTGAAATTCAAAGTTTGAAGGCTAAGTCATTGCAGTAATTCCTAACTACAGTTTAAAATTCAAATATTAGAAGGATTGATCCTTGTGAGTTGCGTGGTGTTATTACAGACATGGGTTTACTTTTTCCCAAGCACACACTAACTCATTGTGATAATCAGGTCACCTCATATTTTGTTGCAAATCCATTATATCATTAGCATACAAAACAAATCAAAATTTAATCACTTTATTTGAATAAAGATTCGTGAACGTTCTCATGTTTTCAGTGTTTCATTAAATTTCATTACTTATGTTTTTAACAATCAGTTTTTGTATTTGGTTGATAGTCACTTGGAATCGAGATTAATGTCAAAACTACAAGAAGAGAACGTATAAGTTACGGAATTCCATTTCTCAACTGCTTTATATCCCCAGTCCGCCACCAAAACACGATGTTTGTTTGCAGACATATTTCAGCACTTGCTTCTGCAAAGATGACGTTTTGCGGATGCAGTATCACTATTGATAACTCACAATCATTTTTTTGACCTGCAAGATTTGGTCGAAAATGCTTACATAGAATGTACTGATCCAACCGAGGCCAAAGACTAGGGATGGTAATGGGGCAGGGCGGGGACGGGTTTTCCATCCCCATCCCCATCCCCATCCCCGTCCCCGTCCCCAAATATAAAACCCACCTCCATCCCCAGTTCAATGAAATTGGGGAATCCCCGAACCCAGGCCCACGAAGATTAAACCCTCATTCCCGTCCTCATCCAAACTATAGAGATTAAAATGGGGTGGGGATGGGGGTTGATCCCCGAACTCATGAGGATTAAATTAATTTTTTCTATATTATATCACATCACATCACTCAATTTAGTTGTTAGTGTGTGACTCCGACTCCTAATAATTATAAGACAGAGAAATATATATATATATATATATATATATTTAAAATACTTTAATACGATGACAAAAAAACTTATTACTTACATCATCTATATCAGAATCATTGTCAAACTTTTGACCATTGGAAACTGTAGAATCTAATAATTAATACAAAATAAATAATAAATATTAGTATATTACAAATGTAAAAATGGAATATTAGAAATATTTTTTTTAAAACTAAATTTTAAATATTATTGAAATTATTATTATTATCGGGTCTATCGGGACGGGTTCAGGGATGGGGATAGCATGCCCATACCCGCCCCAATCAACTTCAGGGATTTTAAAAAATCCCTGAACTCGAACCCAATAACACCCCTCCAAACCCGCCCCATTTTGGGTTTTTCCCGCGGGTATCCAAACCCATGGAAAAAGTTGTCATCCCTACCGAAGATAAAAAAAAATGACTTGGTCTACGATGATGGAATTGATTTTAGCTACATACTGGCTTTCATAATCCTCCAATGATTAAAATAAACTCCAGCTTTCACTAATCTGAAGAGGAGAACTGAATTGTCAAGTGTTGATCCAAAGGTAATATTTTAATAAAATTTTTATATAAATGTCATTTATTTAATAACTTTCTTTTTGCAGGAAAAAAAATATAAATTGAGTTCATTCGAGCTAATAATGCCCAAAGATGTCATGTCATATGCTAAACAAAAGCTTGTAGTCGCTGTTCTGAGACCCTACAAAAGCTAAAATAATCTTAAAATGTATTCATTTATCTTTTATTTTGGATAATTTAATATTTTGGATAATTTAACAGTAAGTTACATTTTTTCCTTGATTAACTTGTTAATAATTATGATGCGTATAGCCATTATATGAAGGCCCGACAGAGGATGAAAAACTAGTTAAAAATTCCTTTGAATGTCTACATATCGTCCTGATTGTTGGATGCCTAAAATTGAAAAAAGGTAACATGGTGGAGGATTATGTCATTATTCAAAACAGCCATGTCATATGGTATATATTTTTACTGATTTCATGATACCTATGGATCCAATTACAACGGCTTGATGATCTTCGACTTCATATTTGTAAACGGTATGGTTGTTCTAGGCATACCGCGACATTGTAATTTTGTTTTGCTGCTATCGTGTTGAATGTGTTGATTGAGATTCATATAATTCAAATACAAGTGAAATTCTGCCCCTTAATATTGATGGTGACATGGTGTGTATGAAACTCTCAAGTTGCGGGGATTTTAGCATCCCCATACCCGCCCCAATCAACTTCGGGGATTTTAAAAAATCCTTGAACCCGAACCCAATAACACCCCTCCAAATCCGCCCCATTTTGGGTTTTCCCTGCGGGTATCCAAACCCACGGAGAAAGTTGTCATCCCAACCGAAGACAAAAAAAATGACTTGGTCTGCGATGATGGAATTGATTTTAGCTATATACTGACTTTCATAATCCTCCAAGGATTAAAATCAACTCCAGCTTGCACTAATCTGAAGAGGAGAACTGGATTGTCAAGTGTTGATCCAAAGGTAATATTTTAATAAAATTGTTATAATAAAATTCATTTATTTAATAAATTTCTTTTTGCAGGAAAAAGATATAAATTGAGTTCATTCGAGCTAATAATGCCTGAAGAGGCGAGATGTCATTCATATGCTAAAAAAAACTGTATTCGTTGTTCTGAGACCCTACAAAGGATAAAATAATCTTAAAAGGTATTCATTTATCTTTTATTTTGGATAATTTAACAGTAAGTTACGTTTTTTTTCCTTGCTTAACTTGTTAATAGTTATGATGTGTATAACCATTGTATGAAGGCCCGACAGAGGACGAAAAACTAGTTAAAGATTCTTTTGAATGTCTACATATCGTCCTGATTGTTGGATGCCTAAAATTTAAAAAAGGTAACATGGTGGAGGATTATGTCATTATTCAAAACAGGCATAGGGTGTATATTTTTACTGATTTCGTGATACCTATGGATCCAAATACAACGGCTTGATGATCTTAGACTTCACATTTGTAAACAGTATGGTTGTCCTAGACATACCGCGACATTGTAATTTTATTTTGTTGTTATCGTGTTGAATGTGTTGATTGTGATTCATATAATTCAAATATAGGTGAAATTTTGCCCCTTAATATTGATGGTCAATGGTGTGTATGAAATTCTCAAGTTGCGGGGATTTTAGCATCCCCATTCCCGCCCCAATAAACTTTGGGGATTTTAAAAAATCCCTGAACCCGAACTCATTAACACCCCTCCAAACCCGCCCCATTTCGGGTTTTCCCCGCGGGTATCCAAAACCACGGAGAAAGTTGTCATCCCCACCGAAGAAAAAAAAAATTTACTTGGTCTGCGATGATGGAATTGATTTTAGCTATATACTAACTTTCATAATCCTCCAAGTATTAAAATTAACTCCAGCTTGCACTAATCTGAAGAGGAGAACTAGATTGTCAAGTGTTGATCCAAAGGTAATATTTTAATAAAATAATTATAATAAATGTCATTTATTTAATAAATTTCTTTTTGCAGGAAAAAAATATAAATTGAGTTCATTCGAGCTAATAATGCCCGAAGATGTCATGTCATATGCTAAACAAAAGCCTGTAGTCGCTGTTCTGAGACCCTACAAAAGCTAAAATAATCTTAAAAGGTATTCATTTATCTTTTATTTTGGATAATTTAATAGTAAGTTACATTTTTTTTCCTTGCTTAACTTGTTAATAATTATGATGTGTATAGCCATTCTATGAAGGCCCGACAGAGGACGAAAAACTAGTTAAAGATTCTTTTGAATGTCTACATATCGTCTTGATTGTTGGATGCCTAAAATTTAAAAAAGGTAACATGGTGGAGGATTATGTCATTATTCAAAACAGGCATATGGTATATATTTTTACTGATTTCGTGATACCTATGGATCCAATTACAACGGCTTGATCTTTGACTTCACATTTGTAAACGGTATGGTTGTTCTAGACATACCGTGACATTGTAATTTTGTTTTGCTACTATCGTGTTGAATGTGTTGATTGAGATTCATATAATTCAAATACAGGTGAAATTATGCCCCTTAATATTGATGGTGACATGGTGTGTATGAAACTCTCAAGTTGCGGGGATTTTAGCATCCCAATACCTGCCCCAATCAACTTCGGGGATTTTAAAAAATCCCTGAACCCGAACCCAATAACACCCCTCCAAACTCGCCCCATTTCGGGTTTTCCCCGCGGGTATCCAAACCCACGGAGAAAGTTTCATCCCCACCGAAGACAAAAAAAAATGACTTGGTCTACGATGATAGAATTGATTTTAGCTATATACTAACTTTCATAATCCTCCAAATATTAAAATCAACTCCAAATTGCACTAATCTGAAGAGGAGAACTGGATTGTCAAGTGTTGATCCAAAGGTAATATTTTAATAAAATTGTTATAATAAATGTCATTTATTTAATAATTTCTTTTTGCAGGAAAAAAATATAAATTGAGTTCATTCGAGCTAATAATGCCCGAAGATGTCATGTCATATGCTAAACAAAAGCCTGTAGTCGCTGTTCTGAGCCCCTACAAAAACTAAAATAATCTTAAAAGTTATTCATTTATCTTTTATTTTGGATAATTTAACAGTAAGTTGCATTTTTTTTCTTGCTTAACTTGTTAATAATTATGATGTGTAGAGACATTGTATGAAGGCCCGACAGAGGACGAAAAACTAGTTAAAGATTCCTTTGAATGTCTACATATCGTCCTGATTGTTGGATGCTTAAAATTCAAAAAATGTAACATGGTGGAGGATTATGTCATTATTCAGCCATGGCATAGGGTATATAATTTTACTGATTTCGTGATACATATGGATCCAATTACCACGGCTTGATGATCTTCGACTTCAAATTTGTAAACGGTATGGTTGTTCTAGACATACCACGACATTGTAATTTTGTTTTGCTGCTATCGTGTTGAATGTGTTGATTGGGATTCATATAATTCAAATACAAGTGAAATTATGCCCCTTAATATTGATGGTGACATGGTGTGTATGACACTCAAGTTGCGGGGATTTTAGCATCCCCATTCCCGCCCCAATCAACTTCGGGGATTTTAAAAAATCCCTGAACCCAAACCCATTAATACCCCTCCAAACCCGCCCCATTTCGGGTTTTCTCCGCGGGTATCCAAACCCATTTTGTGTGTTTAAATAATATTAATATTTATTTATATAATTGGATTCTTATATCAATATTTTTTAAAGTAAATTTGATGAATTTTTTAATTAACTCAACCAATATTTGAAGCAATGATGCGGAAATGATTTAATCCTCGCCAGATCAGGAATGCGAGTATGAGGATAATAAATCCGGTTTTCATCATTATCATTAACTATGATGGGTTTATTATTCACGGGTTCAAAAATGGGGTTTCCGAAACCCTTATTGGGCGCGAATGAGAATTTGGTCCACAAGGGGATGAGGACATGGAATTCCGATAAGAAAAAAATAGAGATTGGGGTGGGGATGAGGATGATGATGTATTTTAGATTCGAAAACGAGGATAAGAAAGATATTCCCATCCTCGGTTCGCCTCATTGCATCCCTAAATGGAAACAAGAGGAGTAGTAGGTTCATGAATTTTTTCTCAAATAAAATGAATCACTTGATTTGAGATATATGTCCACAAGCATTTACCATTTTTGGTTAATGGACAGGAGATAAAAAATCTAGTTAAGAATCAAATTCTAAAACTTCGAAGTCCTCTTATTGTAGTTGTTGCATTATTTTATTACGTATAGCCTCATACCCAAATCACTATCAACCAAGATACAAACGGATATTAACAAAAGAACGATAATGATACACTCAAAAAAATTTAATGAAAAAAGAGAATTTTCAGAGACAAAGAACAAAAAGTTGAAATTTGGATTTCTCTTATTACTCTAAGAATATTTTTTTTTCCAAATCTCTATCAACCATGTTGGAAAATTTAGTTTTGGTATTTACAAAAGAAAGCCAAACTACTTGAGCAAATACAAAAAAGACTAAACTGATATTCAGGAAATGATGACATCACTATGACCAACAGATACAGTTTACGTTGCCAAACTGAATCACTAAACTGAACCATCAACGACCGCGCTAAAAGGATACAAAGCAGTTTACCTTGCCAAACTGATTGCTTCAGGGATACAAAGCAGTTTACCTCGCTAAACTGAATCCATCAGTTTACCCTTGCCAAACTGATTGCTTCAGGTGTCCACAACAGTTTACTACCATGCTATTTCCGGATAAGATCATCCGTACTCTGAAATCTCTGCAGAAGGTAGTGCCGCGATACTAAGGGAATGTCGGCTCCAGAAATCGTTGATGATAGTGACAAATCCAACGGGAATAATTCAAATCTTATCAGAAAGACAATTCAAACTTATGACCGTTGGCAATCCAAAGGGTATAAATAGAGATCTTGATCAACATCAGAAGGGGTTGAAAAATACGCACTGAAAACTCTGTCATTCTTATGAAGAACACAAAAAGCTCTTTTCGATCAAGATTCGATCAAGAAACTCGAAGCACAAACGTTCACAAGCATTATTCTGATCATTGAAGGGTCGATCTTTGTGCTAAGAACTTCGAGTTACATTTACTCTATTGTTATATCAGTCTAGGACTGAAACTAAGGTGTCATACTAGGAGTTCTTATTTAGGCAGTGTTTAAGTCCTAAACTGGATTGGGTTTGTGCAAATTACTTGTATAAATCAAAGTCTTCTAGTGAAATCCTTCCGAGGTGGAAGAAGGGATGACGTAGTGAAAGAGTGGGTGCCCGGTTAGCCAACTTGTGGCTAAAGGCTTTGATGACTCTATGTATAAACAATCTTTGTTTAATATAATTTACATTCATTAATGGCATTTTCTTTGTCTTTCTTCATATTGTTATATTGTGATATACTATTGTTGTTTTGATAAAGACCTTGAATATACAATAATGTAAGTAAGATGAGATAGTGAATAAAGAGAGATCACTATTATGAAACACATCTTATAGTCACTGCAATTGAGCCGTCCGCTAATAAGGATAAGGATCGCTCGAGATTGAGACTAGTATTTGTGATGCCAAGTATCACGTTTCATTGGTAATGAGCATGGAGATGTTAAAAAAGCATGCAAATGGATATTCATATTGTAACGCCCGAAATTATTTAATTTTAATCCGAGAATATTTAATTTGGGAATATTTGGAGTTTTGATTTAAATTCTAATATTCTTAAATTATTTAGGATTGAAATTGAATGAAATGATAAGTTAAGGACCTAATTGCAATTATTGAAGACTTGAGGGGCCAAAGTGCAAATATTGGAAATTTTGTTGGACACTTGTTATTATTCTGGTTATTCACGTGTAGGACATGATTTTAATCAGAAAAGTTGGAGGAAGAACCGAGAGGGAGAATCAAGAACTCCAAGTTTCATTCTTCATCTTCAAAGTGCAATATCTTGAGTTTCGGTTATCCAAATTCGATTCCGAAAAGTGTTTTGGAATCTTTGAGACGAGGCCTTTGAATTGATGTAAGTTTTCTTTTGATTCTTCATGGTTTGAGAATTCAAAAATGGCAGAGATCAGATTTGTGTATGAATTGGTGTTCTTGAGATTACATGTTTTGTATGTTCAAAGGCGGATTGAAGATTGAATGCCGTTTGAAATTAATGTTACTTTTCAGCAAGTGTTCGAAAATTATGCCATCTGATTTGTTGGTTTATTGATGGTATTCTTGCTGGTATATATATTGTTATGAAGTTGTGTTGAATGATTGAGTTGATAGGATTGATTTTCGGTTGCCGAATTTATACCGTTACGCCGCCGGATTGTGAATTGAGGCTGTTTTGCTATCTTGTATTGAGCTGTGATTTTGGTGAGTCCTAGCTGATGTTTGTAAGCTTTCTAAACTTCATTTCAGATTGTGTTTGAATACCATCGAGCTCGAGAACTTCACCTTCGAACCGATAGAGATTGAAGCAAGGTTTGAATTGATTCTACAATGGAGTTTGAATGGTTTTAAGTGCAGATTTTGAGACAAGGCTTGTGGTTGTTTATTGTACAGATTTGGACAGCTAGAAGACACCATAAACCTCACAATCAAAAGGTAAAAGTGGACTACTAATTGAATGAGATTATAACTCGAGATGGTTTGTATCGAGTTCCCTAAATTACATACTTATTTGCTTATTTGCTTTTATGTGCTCTTCTATAAATTGTTGAATGAGTCTTTGATGTTAATGGATGCTTTTATGATGATATATGTTGCATTCATCTTGCAAGACTTATTCTTTGATTTTGAAATAAACGGAAATGTTCGAATAGACGATTTGAGGGATTATATATGTACGGCCTGGGTGGTTGACTTAGCCTAGCATCTGATTTACATATATAATGGCTTTTAAGTCTAGAGAAGCAAGATAAGTAGCCCACCTCGATCGGGAGAGTCGGTGGTTAGTTATGATATCTTTTTCTCGGGATCCCAAACGATGAACTAGAGAACCTTGTTTTAAAACATGCATTGTAGTTATTTTTATATCATGAATTTGATATATGCTTTGCTATGCATGTTTAGTTGCTTTTACTGGGAAATATATTTCTCACCGGAGTTATCCGGCTATTGTTGTGTTGTATGTGTCATGGCAATAGGCGGGAGTGAAACCGGGCAAAAGCGAACTTGAAGAACAGAGAATGAGGGATTAGCGTGATGATCCGGTATAGATGTTGAGTTGCTGTCACTTGTTTGATAAGATCAAGAGTTATGTTGTATAGTTGTTAGACTTGAATCTTGTATACTTTACAATATAAGTTGATCCTATGTTAGAGTTGGAGTTGTTTAGTTTTGAGACTTGAACCTGTATCTAGAAGGGATACTATCCTTGTTTGTATAACACTTGATCTTGATGTATTTCCTTTGCAATGACATGTTGTATTTTATGTTATTGCCTTGTTCATACCTCTTGGAACTTGCTTGATGGTTATTACCCTTAGTAGAGCTGATATAATGGACCTTGAATAGCCTTGACAGCAGCTGTGTGTGTGCAGGAAATTTCTGGCCATTTGGCCTGCGCACGGGCAAGCCCTTGCTCGCGCGTGCACAGGCCAAGCCCAAGGGGGCTCTGCCCCATTGAACTGCGCACGCGCGAGGGGCGAACCCCGCGCGCGCGCAGGCCATTTTAAAAAAAAAAAAATTTCTTTGTTTGGTTTAGGCTTTTGATACTTAGCCTTGACTATTGAATGTTGTTGTATTAATTGAGATTAAGAACCGGGTCGTCACAACAGGTGGTATCAGAGCGAGAAAATTCTGGACTGAGTTAGATAACGAGTGGGGTAGATCGAGTCATCTTCCTTGCTTATTTATTTTAATATGCTATGATTTAATTACATGATTGAATTACATGTGGTAAATGCTAGCATGATTTACTTTCAAGTATTTTATTACATGATATTGTATTTATTTTATTTGAAAGTATAAAGACGCATGCTTACTGGAATATCTGGAATGATTAGAGGCATGTGTTTTGATAAATTATGATATGCTACCTGATTATCGGAATTGATTTGATTGGAAGCATGTCGTGGTTGAGTACTTCGATTATTTATTTTAGATTGAATCAGAACCGAGTCTTGATCAGAGGTAAGATGATCAGAGGAGGACTGAGATAGATTTGATGATTGTGGTATCCTAACCCTTTTGATAATCAGATATGTCTCGAAGACCAGGACGACCTCCTCTTAGACCTCAGGTTCCTACTCCTATGCCAGAGCAAACAGTTCATACTCCTCTGCCGGAACAGACAGTGGTAACACCGATAGTACCTCAAGCTACAGTCCCGAGCAATGAACAGGGAAGTATCTCTAGAAATATGACAGATATGACTGCCACTCCGATGGAAACATTATTGAAAAGATTTCAATCATACCATCCGCCTACTCTGAACGGTACTGAGAATGCGGTTGAGTGTGTGTTGGAAAACGGTGTTCAGATCAATCAGAATTGATACCCGGTGCAGCGGAAGTTTAAAAATTTTATATGGAACGATTCCATATCATGGGTATCAAAACTTTACGATTAAATTGTGTGTGTGTAAAAATTAAATAACAATTAAATTTTTACCTTGAATCTCGAAACGAGATTATGGACACCAACAGATTACTCTGCTCTTGTTGTATATCCCAGGAACTGATGGACGAACAATTCTTCAATAAGGTCCACGAACAGAAGTTTAATCCCTATGATAGATTGCACTAGAAAATCTATCATAAGTTTCTACGAAGAGAATTAACGAATTTGATCCGTTAAACCAGACTGCAAATTCAAAATTCACAGGCTGGAATTTTTCGAGCAGAGAGAGAGGGGGCGGCGACCACTATAAGAAAAACTAGGGTTTTCGAAAAATTTTGTGACCTCTGTTGTGTAATTTCTGTACTGCAATAACTTATTTATAATGTGGGCTGCTAACAGCTTAGGGCCCATTAGTCATAAGTTCAAGCCTGACAAGCAAAGCCCGCATGTTCAGAAATTAATATAAAATTCATCGTGACTCAGATTGATAAACCAATTTCACCAATGTGCACAGAAACCATTTCTGCATCTTTTAAAGTCAAGATAAATTTTCTGAATCCGAATTCAGTGGTTTCCAAAAATGCCCATCCCTATGTTATTTTAGGAAATCTTACTCTTCTACTCTGATATAAGAAGTCCCACTTCTTTATTTACTAAATTTAACTCTTTAAATTTAATTATCTCAACGGGGATTAAAAATCCATTACTTGTGTGACCCTCAATGGTTCAGGGATACAACTAGCCGTGGGCTCACAACTCCTTGTGACTCGGAACAACAATTTCCGACTTGCCCATCGAATCATGGTAAGAGCGCCTAGCAACATCGCCCCATGATTCCCTAGGTATCACTGATAGTGCCTGCAAGAACCAATAGATTTTGGTTAGCGTACAGTACGGTCCCTTCATCCATATATCCCGATCGAATCAACAACCATTGGTAAATCGAGAGTCGTTCGAGATTCGATAACTATGCAATGCATCTTGAAGATCAAATAGTGACATCGCATGTGCTACTAAGAAACCATTTCTTAAAACACATCATGTACTCTGGCCAGAGATTCGTCACACTAATATCTCCTCAGATTGCATAGGATATCCATACTAGCAAGTATGTGGTGACTCCTTGACAACAAAGCATCGACTCCTATATGTGTCGTAACTGTACCCAATCCCGACACCTGATGACCCCAATAGAGTCGGTAAACGAGTCAAAATACAGTACTAGCATATAGAGTCTCAATGATGTTTCAAGTAGTAAGGACTAATGGTGTACAACCAAAACCGCGGACTTTATCCACTCGATAAGTGATAACCACTTGGAAAGTCCGGATAGGATAGTTCGATCATTCATCGTATGAATATCCATTTGCATGCTTTGAACATCTCTATGTTCTATACCAATGAAACGTGGTACTCGGCATCGCAAATTCTAGTCTCAATCTCGAGCGATCCTTATCCTTATTAACGGATGGCTCAATCGACTAGGAACTGTTTAGAATATACAGTGACTATAAGATGTGTTTCATGATAGCCATCCCCATGTGCCACCACATCTTACATACACTATAGTATATTCAAGGTCTTCATCTAAACATCTTATAATATGTCACAACATAATAATATGATAAAAGATAAAGTAAACGCCATTATAAAAGTGTAAATTATATTAAACAAAAGATTGTTTATACATAGAGTCATAAAAGCCCTTAGCCACAAGTTGGCTCACCGGGCACCCACTCTTTCAATCTCCCACTTGCCCTAAAGCCAACTAGTCATACTACGCAGTCCCATTGCTTCGCGATGTTTGTCAAATAATGGTCCTGGCAAGGGCTTAGTAAGTGGATCAGCGATATTGTCTGCAGAGGGCACTCTCTCGACAGTGATGTCTCCTCTTTCCACGATCTCCCGAATGATGTGGTATTTCCTCAGTACGTGTTTGGATCTTTGATGAGACCTTGGTTCCTTTGCCTGAGCAATGACACCCGTGTTGTCACAGTACACCGGGACTGGACCAACAACTTCAGGAATGACGCCCAACTCTTGGACGAAATTCCTCATCCAAACGGCCTCTTTAGCAGCAGCTGATGCTGCAATGTATTCTGCCTCAGTGGTGGAATCCGCTGTGGTGTCCTACTTGGAACTCTTCCAAGAGACAGCACCGCCATTGAGCATGAACACAAATCCAGAGGTTGACTTCGAGTCATCCACGTCACTTTGGAAGCTAGAGTCGGTATAGCCTTCCAATTTCAGTTCTCTTCCTCCATATACCATGAACATATTCTTAGTCCTTCGTAAGTACTTAAGAATGTCCTTCACGGCTTTCCAATGCATTTACCGGGATTGGCTTGATATCTGCTCGTGACAGTCAGAGCAAATGCTACATCCGGTCTGGTAGATATCATCCCATACATGATACTACCTATGGCTGACGCATATGGTACATGTGTCATTTTCTCTATCTCTTCATCAGTCTTGGGACACATGGACTTGGATAGAGAAACTCCATGACACATAGGTAGATGTCCTCTCTTGGACCCATCCATTGAAAACCTTTTCAATATGGTTTCGATGTAAGTTGATTGAGTGAGTCCTATCATTCTCTTAGATCTATCTCTATAGATCTGTATCCCTAGAATATAGGATGCCTCACCCAAATCCTTCATCGAGAATCTACCTGATAACCATATCTTTGTTGACTGCAACATCCCTACATCATTCCCAATGAGTAGGATGCCATCAACATAAAGTACTAAGAATGTCACAGCATCCTTAACTATTTTCTTGTACACGCACGATTCCTCCGGGTTCTTGATGAAACCAAAATCCCTTATTGTTTCATCAAATTTCTGGTTCCAACTTCTTGATGCTTGTTTGAGACCATAGATTGATCTCTAAAGCTTGCATACCTTATGCTCTCTTCCCATGGATGTGTATCCCTCAGGCTGCGTCATATAGATCTCTTCCTTAATGTTTCCATTAAGAAATGCAGTCTTCACATCCATTTGCCATATCTCATAGTCATACCAAGCAGCTATGGCAATAAGGATTCTTATGGACTTGAACATTGCAACTGGTGAAAAGGTTTCATCATAGTCAACTCCTTTTCTTTGAGTATAACCTTTCGCCACCAATCGTGCCTTGTAGGTCAATACCTTACCATCAGGCCCAAGCTTTCTATTGTAGATCCATTTACACCCTATTGGAACAATTCAATCGGGAGGATCTACTAAAGACCAAACGTGGTTTGTATGCATCGAATCTATTTCCGACTGCATAGCTTCAAGCCATAAATTTGAATCCGCATCAGAAATTGCTTCCTTGAAGTTTCTTGGATCACATTCAACGTCGGGTTCATCTTGATCCCCTTCAAGAAGAAGACCATATCGAATAGGAGGTCTAGAAGTCCTCTCGGATCTTCTAGGTATAGGCGTGTCCTCTGAAGATTATTGAGGTATGGGATCATTATTTTGTATTTCGGGTTCTTCTCGAATTTCTTCGAGTTCCATCATCTCGCCTTTCTTATCCAATAAGAACTCCTTCTCCAAGAAGGTGGCATTCCTTGAAACAAACACTTTTGTTTCAGTAGGATGATAGAAATAATATCCGATTGAATTCTTCGGATACCCTACAAAATAACATAAGGTGGATCGACTATCCAACTTATCTCCCACTGTCTGTTTCACTTAAGCTGGACATCCCCAAATCCTCAAGTACGAATACTTAGGAGCTTTGCCATTCCATAACTCGTATGGTGTTTTGTCCACTGCTTTGGTGTGGACGTTGTTCAACAACAATACCGCCGTTTCAAGCGCGTAGCCCCAAAACAAAGGTGAAAGCTCAGTGAAGCTCATCATGGATCGAACCATGTCCAACAAAGTTCGATTACGACGCTCCGATACACCATTAAGCTGTGGTGTCATAGGAGGAGTCCACTGAGAGAGAATCCCATTCTCTTTCAGATAGTCCAAAAACTCGGTACTTAAGTATTCTCCACCTCGATCCGATCGAAGTGCTTTAATACTTTTACCTAGCTTGTTTTCTACTTCAGCCTTGAATTCTTTGAACTTTTCAAATGCTTCAGACTTATATTTCATTAAATATAAATACCCATACCTAGAATAATCATCAGTAAAGGTAATGAAGTAGGTGTGGCCAAATTGAGTACCAATTCTAAATGGACCACAAACATCTGTATGGATCAAATCCAACAGATTTTGACTACGCTCAGGTTTCCCCTTAAAAGGAGATTTAGTCATTTTTCCTTTCAGGCAGGACTCACAAGTAGGTAGAGAGTTAATATCAGACATATCAAACATGCCCTCTCCCACTAGCTTGTTCATCCTCCTTGAGGAAATATGACCTAGCCTAGCATGCCAAAGGTTTACCGGGTTTTGACTATCGATTTTCCTTTTGTTTGTTGTTACCGGTTTATCAACATAATTTATTGGAACGTCTTTTAATTTTAAGTTATATAGATCGTTTTCAAGTTGTCCATTTCCAATCAAACATTCATTCTTGTAAATATTGCAAATCCCATTCACAAAATTGCAAGAAAAACCATCTCTATCAAGCATAGAAACAGAAATAATGTTTTTAATCAAATCTGGAACAAATAAAACATCTCTCAAAAGTAACTTAAAATCGTTCTGCAAAATTAAATAAACGTCTCCCACAGCTTTGGCTTCAACTCTAGAACCATTTTCGAGCCTCAGCTGGGTCTCACCCATTCTAAGCTTGCGACTTCTTGTCATCACTTGCAAATCATTGCAAATGTGAGATCCACATCCGGTATCCAATACCCAAGAAGTAGTATTAAGTGAAACATTTATTTCAATATAGAACATACCCTTCGCAGTTCGCAACTGCTCTAGATATTCCTTGCAGTTATGTTTCCAATGACCGGGTTTCTTGCAGTGATGGCAAACATCCTTGGACTTTTCCATGTTTGAAGCCTTTGTCTTGTTCTTCTTCTCGGATCCGGTTTTCTTGGATGGGGCAGAACGTTTCTTACCCTTTGTACTTGGCCCCTTCTTAGCTGAAGAAGAGGAGCCCACCAAGAGAACTGGTTTATCCTTCTTTAAAGTGGCTTCATATGTTACAAGCATATTGACCATCTCTTCAAGGGAGGCCTCTATCTTGTTCATATTGAAATTCACCACAAAACCGTCAAACGATGAAGGAAGAGAAAGAAGTAATAAGTCCACATTGAGTTCATGCTCCAATACCAAATCAAGCGTTACCAACTTTTGAATGAGCCAAATCACTCGTACCCCATGATCACGGACCAAAGTCCCTTCACGCATGCGACACGTCATTAACTCTTTTACAGTAGCGAACCTTTCAGCTCTCGATTGAGCCCCAAAAAGTTCCTTGAGTTGTACGTGAATGTCAGCAGCATTCACGGTATCCTCAAATCGCATCTGGAGTTCATCAGACATCGAAGCTTGCATATAGCATTTGGCCTTGATATCATGGTCCCACCATATATCAAGTTTGGCCAACTCTTCCGGACTTATATCAGCTGGTGATTCCTTCGGAGGAGATTTTTCTAACACGTAGAGCATCTTCTCCGAGGTCAAGACAATCTTCAACTTACGGAACCATTCCTTATAGTTTGCGCCAGTCAGTTTATTTTGTTCGAGAATAGAGAATAGTGGATTGCACGAATTCATCTTAATGAAATACTGAAAAGAAACAGACAATAATCAGTGATTGTTTAATTAATTTACTAAGACATAAAATAGGCGAAATTTATTTTATGAATCTCACTCCCACTATTTTAACGATTTCACTACCCTCTAGTGAAAACGGGAAACTGTTTTCCTTAGTGGGAACATGGAGTCCAATTGACAAACTATGGTCCCGAATAATATCAGCCAACCATAATTTTCAAAAGGTAGAGCCCAATTGCTTCCAAAGCAACCTCCACGTTTTTACCTCATGTCCAATAAGGGCCCAATAATATGACGCCGTTTATTGTGACACGTCAAGATGACCCATCAATATTAAGTTGTGATGGACGGTCGCCATGTGGATCCCCCAATAATATGAGCCGATCCCATGGGAGTTCCACCCAACTTACAACATGTGTCGATCCAATGTACAACTTTCCGATGAACGGGCCCCCCCAATAATATGAGCCGGACCGTATCCGCGGGTAGCATCTCATACATTGATCGTTGATGAAAGGTAGGAACATTTAAACAATATTTAAATTTCCTTTTAATCTTGATATCAATTTTAAATCATATTTAAAATGAGGGATTTTAATTTTGAAAATTTGTCTCATCATTTAAATTTTGTATGCTTGCGGGATTCATACAATTTAGTCTAAACATGCATACAACAATAATATCATATATTATTTAGGATGATCGATTCCATTTCTAATCGACCCGTGGTTGCCAATCACGAGTCTAAGTCCAATCCTAGGTAATATGCAAGTATGCAATGCAATCCTATTACATTGAGCTTCCAATTTACATTTCTTCTGTCTTTATTGTCTGCTGGGCCCACCTCCGTCTTCAAATCTTCATCTCCCACTAAGTCTAATGTATTTACAATAAATAACTATGACAAGTAGGGGATACATTTTAAGGGGTGGGAACGGGCCATAAACCAGGCCCACTTTTATTACATATGACAATTCATATTGGGCCATAAACAAGGCCCATTAATAAATCCAACAACAATAAAAACAAATGTAAATTCCCTAACATACACCTACAAAATTGGTCATGACAATTGATCATCCTTATCCAATAATATTTAATTCAAAATTAATTTATTGGATAACATGCAATGGCAATTTAAATTAAAAGGATAAAATCATATTCCATATATAAAATCTTATTTTACATACAAAATCATATTTTATCTTTTTATCAAATAAAATCATATTTTACATATAAAATCCAATTTTATACATAAAATCATATTTTACTCAATATTTCCATAAGATCATATCTTATCATCAATTGTACCAAAAATAAATAATTTCATAAAATCTGATTTAACGGATAAAATCTATAAATTTTCCAAAAATTCAAATTTATCCAAAAATCAATTTTAAAATTTTCGAACTCGAACAATTCGATCCGACGCCTCGTGGACCAATAAAAAACAATTTTCGATCGGACCAAAAAATAGAATTTTAACATATTAAAATTTTAATTTAAAATAAAAATTAATTTTTCCCGGGCCGCCCGCGCCCCAAAAGGGGCTCGGGCCGGGCAGCCCATCGCTGCCCCTTGGGCAGCGACGATCGCGCTGCCCTGGGCAGCGCCCAGTGCTGCGCTGGGCAGCGATCCAATCGCTGCCCGTGTTTTTGCCCGTAAAAAAAAAAAAAAAAATTTCCCCGGGCAGCGATTCAATCGCTGCCCGTGTTTTTGCCCGTCAAAAAAAAAAAATAATTTTATTTTAAAAAATTTTATTTTAAAAAAATTTATTTTGTTTCAAAAACCGAGGCTTAAAATTTTTTTTGTACAATCGATTAATTTAATCGCTTGATT
The DNA here is from genome assembly GCF_033568475.1 of Henckelia pumila. NCBI lineage: Eukaryota > Viridiplantae > Streptophyta > Magnoliopsida > Lamiales > Gesneriaceae > Henckelia > Henckelia pumila. Next base: position 137,296,828 of record NC_133123.1, read on the forward strand.
TGAGCAACCTGGCTCTGATACCACTGTTGGAAAACGGTGTTCAGATCAATCAGAATTGATACCCGGTGCAGCGGAAGTTTAAAAATTTTATATGGAACGATTCCATATCATGGGTATCAAAACTTTACGATTAAATTGTGTGTGTAAAAATTAAATAACAATTAAATTTTTACCTTGAATCTCGAAACGAGATTATGGACACCAACAGATTACTCTGCTCTTGTTGTATATCCCAGGAACTGATGGACGAACAATTCTTCAATCAGGTCCACGAACAGAAGTTTAATCCCTCTGATAGATTGCACTAGAAAATCTATCAGAAGTTTCTACGAAGAGAATTAACGAATTTGATCCGTTAAACCAGACTGCAAATTCAAAATTCACAGGCTGGATTTTCCCGACAGAGAGAGGGAGGGGGGCGGCCACTTAGAGAAAACACAGCTAGGGTTTTCGAAAATATTTTGTGACCTCTGTTTTGTAATTTCTGTACTGCAATAACTTATTTATAATGTGGGCTGCTAACAGCTTAGGGCCCATTAGTCATAAGTTCAAGCCTGACAAGCAAAGCCCGCATGTTCAAAAATTAATATAAAATTCATCGTGACTCAGATTGATAAACCAATTTTACCAATGTGCACAGAAACCATTTCTGTATCTTTTAAAGTCAAGATAAATTTTCTGAATCCGAATTCAATGGTTTCCAAAAATGCCCATCCCTATGTCATTTTAGGAAATCTTACTCTTCTACTCTGATATAAGAAGTCTCACTTCTTTATTCACTAAATTTAACTCTTTAAATTTAATTATCTCAACGGGAATTAAAAATCCATTACTTGTGTGACCCTCAATGGTTCAGGGATACAGCTAGCCGTGGGCTCACAACTCCTTGTGACTCGGAACAACAATTTCCGACTTGCCCATCGAATCATGGTAAGAGCGCCTAGCAACATCGCCCCATGATTCCCTAGGGATCACTGATAGTGCCTGCAAGAACCAATAGATTTTGGTTAGCGTACAGTACGGTCCCTTCATCCATATATCCCGATCGAATCAACAACCATTGGTAAATCGAGAGTCGTTCGAGATTCGATAACTATGCAATGCATCTTGAAGATCAAATAGTGACATCGCATGTGCTACTAAGAAACCATTTCTTAAAACACATCATGTACTCTGGCCAGAGATTCGTCACACTAATATCTCCTCAGATTGCATAGGATATCCATACTAGCAAGTATGTGGTGAATCCTTGACAACAAAGCATCGACTCCTATATGTGTCGTAACTGTACCCAATCCCGACACCTGATGACCCCAATAGAGTCGGTAAACGAGTCAAAATATAGTACTAGCATATAGAGTCTCAATGATGTTTCAAGTAGTAAGGACTAATGGTGTACAACCAAAACCGCGGACTTTATCCACTCGATAAGTGATAACCACTTGGAAAGTCCGGATAGGGTAGTTCGATCATTCATCGTATGAATATCCATTTGCATGCTTTAAACATCTCTATGTTCTATACCAATGAAACGTGGTACTCGGCATCGCAAATGCTAGTCTCAATCTCGAGCGATCCTTATCCTTATTAACGGACGGCTCAATCGACTAGGAACTGTTTAGAATATACAGTGACTATAAGATGTGTTTCATGATAGCCATCCCTTAGTATATTCAAGGTCTTCATCTAAACATCTTATAATATGTCACAACATAATAATATGATAAAAGATAAAGTAAACGCCATTATAAAAGTGTAAATTATATTAAACAAAAGATTGTTTATACATAGAGTCATAAATGCCCTTAGCCACAAGTTGGCTCACCGGGCACCCACTCTTTCAGTGTGAAGGTTGGCTCGATGATATGGAGATGTTATTTGATTCTCTTGATTATGGTGATGAGCGGAGAGTCAGATTGATAGGACATCAGTTGCATAAGGTTGCGAAGAGCTGGTGGTCCATGACCAAGAAAGCTTTGGAGCGTAGAGGAACTGTACTGACGTGGAATGTCTTCAAAACTTAGTTTTACCAACGCTTCTTTCCAGTGTCTTACCGCAAATATAAAGGTGCATTTTTTTCGAATCTGAAGCAGGGAAACTTAAATATTGAAGATTATGTTGCAAAATTCACTACATTGCTACGTTTTTCTCCACATGTTGCTGATAGTGATGAGGCAATGGCAGATCAGTTCATTAATGGACTGACTCCGGAGGTCTTTACTTTGGTAAACCCAAGGTGACCGAATAATTTTGCTGATGCTTTGAACAGTGCCAAAGGAGCGAAAGCTGGTTTGATACAACAGCGAGGAGCTTCGTATATCGCTCAGTCACAAACCTCAGCTCCAATCTCGCAACAACCTCCTCGATTTGAAAGTGGTGGTAGTAGCAGTGGCAAGAAAGGATATTTGCAAGCTCGAGGGAAATAATTTAAAAAGTCAGGGAGCAATTCTTCGAGTTCCAGTGGCACGAAACAGAAGACAGGAGTGTTTTGTAACAGTTGTGGTGGAGGTCATCCAACCGATCAGTGCCGAGGTGTATCTGGGAGGTGCCATATATGCCATCAGACTGGCCATTTTGCGAGGGTGTGTCCTCAGAGAGGTTCTGGACAGTCACGAGGTGCAGAGTCATCACGATCAATGGCTCAACCTGCGAGGCAAGCCTTTTCTGTTCATTCCTTTCAACCACCGCAATAGCCAAGGCCAGGAGGAAGTCAGACAGGCAGTCAGCCACAGAGACAGCAGGCTCATGTCTTTGCACTGATGGAGGAACAGGCACAGGGAGCACCAGATGACGTGATTGCAGGTAACTGTTCTCTTTATGGTTATCCTGCATATGTATTGATAGATACAGGTGCATCCAATATGTTTATCTCTGCACGATTTGCATCCTTACATGATTTTCCTGTTGAAACATTACCTGTTGTAGTATCTGTTTCTTCTCCTTTGGGGAAAGGTCTTATATCTATTCAGACAGTTAAGAATTGTTTGTTACAGTATGACGGTAATGAGATAGAGATAGATTGTTTTGTACTTGGTTTGTCTGATTTTGACTGCATTATTGGGATTGATATGCTAAACAAGTACAAAGCTACCGTAGACTGTTTTCAAAAAGTGGTGAGGTTCAGACCTGAGATGGCTGGAGAATGAAAATTTTATGGTAAGGGTTCTCGTGCTAAGATTCCTCTGATTTCAGTATTATCTATGACTCGACTTTTGCAGAAAGGAGCAGAGGGATTTATTGTATATGCAGTTGATGTTTTGAAAACTAGCCCGAATCTGGCTGATTTGCAAGTGGTTAGTGAATTTGCGGATGTTTTTCCTGATGAGATTCCGGGACTACCTCCGTATCGTGAGATTGATTTCGACATAGAACTGATGCCAGGTACTGCACCGATTTCGAAAGCACCTTATCGAATGACACCAGTGGAATTGAAAGAGTTGAAATCAGTTGAAAGATTTACTGGCCAAGGGATACATTCGACCCAGTGTTTCTCCTTGGGGTGCTCCAGTATTGTTTGTCAGGAAGAAAGACGGTTCAATGAGATTGTGCATCGACTACCGGCAACTGAATAAGGCAACGGTAAATAACAAATACCCTTTGCCTCGTATTGATGATTTATTTGACCAGTTGCAGGGTTCTTCAGTGTATTCCAAGATCGATTTAAGATCTGGATACCATCAGCTGAGAGTTAGGGATTCTGATATTCCGAAAACTGCGTTCAGAACCAGGTATGGCCACTATGAGTTTATAGTTATGCCGTTTGGTCTGACAAATGCTCTAGCTGTGTTTATGGCTTTGATGAATCGTGTGTTTCAGAAATATCTCGACGATTTTGTGATAATTTTTATTGATGATATTCTGATATATTCGAAGAATTTGATTGATCATTCTGAGCATTTGAGAATCGTATTGAAGACTCTGAGATCTGAGAAACTATATGCTAAGTTGTCGAAATGTGAGTTTTGGCTGAAACAGGTTGTATTTCTTGGACATATCATATCCGGAGATGGTATATCTGTTGATCCAAGTAAAGTCGAGGCAGTGATCAATTGGTCTAGACCTACATCTGTTCCTGAAATTCGTAGTTTCATGGGTTTGGCTGGGTATTATCGCCGGTTTATTAAAGATTTTTCCAGTATTGCGAAGCCAATTACTCAGTTAACTCAGAAGAATGCTCCATTTATCTGGTCTGAAGCCTGTGAATCTAGTTTTATTGAGTTGAAAAAGCTATTGACCAGTGAACCAGTCTTGACGATTCCTTCAGGTACTGGTGGTTTCATTGTTTATTGTGATGTATCTCATCGAGGTTTGGGATGTGTATTGATGCAGCGAGGGCATGTGATTGCTTATGCCTCGAGACAGTTGAAACCTCATGAGACCAGATACTCGATTCATGATCTTGAATTGGCCGCCATCGTATTTGCTTTGAAGATTTGGCGACATTATTTATACGGGGAACGGTTTGAGATTTATTCTGATCACAAGAGTCTGAAATATTTGTTTTCACAGTCAGAACTGAATATGAGACAGCGGAGATGGCTTGACTTGCTTAAAGATTTTGATTGTGAAATTAAATACTATCCGGGAAAATCGAATGCAGCAGCTGATGCATTGAGTCGAAAGGTATGTTCCTTATCTCTATCGACGATTGGTGTATCCCATTTGATTGAAGACTGTTGTTGTTCTGGATTAGTATTTGATATGAATTATCAGCCTCTGCGACTTTATCAAATTCAAGTTGAACCAGAGTTACTTTTGAGAATTAAAGAAGCTCAGAAACTTGATCAGAATGTGCAGAATTCGATTGAGAAAGTTCGATCAGGGCATGTGTCTGAATACCAGGTTTGAGATGATCTTTTGTATGTAAACAATCGCCTTGTAGTGCCTAATATTTCTGATGTGAGACAACAACTACTGAAAGAGGCGCATAGTCGTTATAGTATTCATCCTGGAGGTAGGAAGATGTATAACGATTTGAAGACTCGATATTGGTGGAAACCAATGAAGTCCGATATCACTGATTTTGTGACTCGGTGTCTTAATTGCCAACAGGTGAAGGCTGAAAGAAAGAAACCACCTTGTTTGTTACAGAGTTTAATAGTGCCTGAATGGAAATGGGATCATATTTCCATGGACTTTGTGACGAAGTTACCTCGATCTTCTAGAGGTTGTGATGCTATCTGGGTGATTATTGACAGATTGACGAAATCAGCGTGTTTTATTCCTTATCGCATGACATATAGACACGACCAGATGACAGAGATTTATGTCCGAGAAGTTGTCAGATTACATGGAGTGCCGAAGTCTATTGTATCAGATCGTGATCCTCGATTTACATCTCACTTTTGGCACAGTTTACAGAGTGCTTTGGGTGCTCAGTTACACTTGAGAACAACCTATCATCCACAGACAGACGAACAGTCTGAGCGCACCATTCAAATCTTGGAGGATATGTTGAGAGCCGTAGTGCTTGATTTTGGCACGAGTTGGCAAGATTCACTACCACTTTGTGAATTCTCGTACAACAACAGCTATCAATCGAGTATTGAAATGGCTCCGTTTGAAGCTTTGTATGGAAGGAAGTGTCGATCACCTCTTTTCTGGGATGATGTTTCTGAGGTACCTGACATTGGACCTGACATGATTCGAAATATGACTGAACAGGTGAATCTTATTCAGAAAAGAATGAAGACAGCTCAGGACAGACAAGCGAAGTATGCCAATGTTTGACGTCGACCTTTGTATTTTGAACAGGGGGATAGGGTGTTTCTGAAGATTTCTCCGTTCAGGGGCACCGTACGATTTGGCAAGCGAGGGAAGTTTTCTCCACGTTATATTGGTCCGTATGAAATTCTTGAGAAAATAGGCAATCTTGCCTATTGATTAGCTCTTCCACTGTCTTTGTCTGGAATACATGATGTCTTTCATGTATCGATGCTTCGAAAATACCTTGCTGATGAATCTCATGTGCTTCAACCTGATGAGGCTGAACTCGACGAAACTTTGAGTTATTTTGAAAAGCCAATTCAGATACTTGATCGTAAGGAGAAGCAACTTCGAACGAAGACTATTCCGCTTATGAAAGTCCAGTGGAGTCGTCATGGTATTGAAGAAGCTACTTGGGAGACAGAATCAGATATGAGGCAACGATTTCCAGAGATGTTTCAATGATGTGAGTGCTCCTTCAGTTTTCTGTTATCTGATATATCTCGTGTGCTATTGTACTTGCGATTTCGAGGACGAAATCGAGTCTTAGTGGGGGAGAATTGTAACGCCCGTAATTATTTAATTTTGATCCGAGAATATTTAATTTGGGAATATTTGGAGTTTTGATTTAAATTCTAATATTCTTAAATTATTTAGGATTGAAATTGAATGAAATGATAAGTTGAGGACCTAATTGCAATTATTGAAGACTTGAGGGGCCAAAGTGCAAATATTGGAAATTTTGTTGGACACTTGTTATTATTCTGGTTATTCACGTTTAGGACATGATTTTCATCAGAAAATTTGGAGGAAGAACCGAGAGGGAGAATCAAGAACTCCAAGTTTCATTCTTCATCTTCAAAGTGCAATATCTTGAGTTCTGGTTATCCAAATTCGATTCCGAAAAGTGTTTTGGAATCTTTGCGACAAGGCCTTTGAATTGATGTAAGTTTTATTTTGATTTTTCATGGTTTGAGAATTCGAAAATGGCAGAGATCAGATTTGTGTATGAATTGGTGTTCTTGAGATTACATGTTTTGTATGTTCAAAGGCGGATTGAAGATTGAATGCCGTTTGAAATTAATGTTACTTTTCAGCAAGTGTTCGAAAATTATTCCATCTGATTTGTTGGTTTATTGATGGTATTCTTGCTGGTATATATATTGTTATGAAGTTGTGTTGAATGATTGAGTTGATAGGATTGATTTTCGATTGCCGAATTTATACCGTTACGCCGCCGGATTGTGAATTGAGGCTGTTTTGCTATCTTGTATTGAGCTGTGATTTTGGTGAGTCCTAGCTGATGTTTGTAAGCTTTCTAAACTTCATTTCAGATTATGTTTGAATACCATCGAGCTCGAGAACTTCACCTTCGAACCGATAGAGATTGAAGCAAGGTTTGAAGTGATTCTACAATGGAGTTTGAATGGTTTTAAGTGCAGATTTTGAGACAAGGCTTGTGGTTGTTTATTGTACAGATTTGGACAGCTAGAAGACACCATAAACCTCACAATCAAAAGGTAAAAGTGGACTACTAATTGAATGAGATTATAACTCAAGATGGTTTGTATCGAGTTCCCTAAATCACATACTTATTTGCTTATTTGCTTTTATGTGCTCTTCTATGAATCGTTGAATGAGTCTTTGATGTTAATGGATGCTTTTATGATGATATATGTTGCATTCATCTTGCAAGACTTATTCTTTGATTTTGAAATGAACGGAAACGTTCGAATAGATGATTTGAGGGATTATATATGTATGGCCTGGGTGTTTGACTTAGCCTAGCATCTGATTTACATATATAATGGCTTCAAAGTCTAGAGAAGCAAGATAAGTAGCCCCACCTCGATCGGGAGAGTCGGTGGTTAGTTATGATATCTTCTTCTCGGGATCCCAAACGATAAACTAGAGAACCTTGTTTTAAAACATGCATTGTAGTTATTTTTATATCATGAATTTGATATATGCTTTGCTATGCATGTTTAGTTGCTTTTACTGGGAAATATATTTCTCACCGGAGTTATCCGGCTATTGTTGTGTTGTATGTATCATGGCAATAGGCGGGAGTGAAACCGGGCAAAAGCGAACTTGAAGAACAGAGAATGAGGGATTATCGTGATGATCCGATATAGATGTTGAGTTGCTGTCACTTGTTTGATAAGATCAAGAGTTATGTTGTATAGTTGTTAGACTTGAATCTTGTCTACTTTACAATATAAGTTGATCCTATGTTAGAGTTGGAGTTGTTTAGTTTTGAGACTTGAACTTGTATCTAGAAGGGATACTATCCTTGTTTGTATAACACTTGATCTTGATGTATTTCCTTTGCAATGACATGTTGTATTTTATGTTATTGCCTTGTTCATACCTCTTGGAACTTGCTTGATGGTTATTACCCTTAGTAGAGCTGATATAATGGACCTTGAATAGCCTTGACAACAGCTCTGTGTGTGCAGGAAATTTCTGGCCATTTGGCCTGCACACAGGCGAGCCCTTGCTCGTGCGCGCACAGGCCAAGCCCAAGGGGGCTCTGCCCCATTGAACTGCGCATGCGCGAGGGGCAAACCCCGCGCGCGCAGGCCATTTTTTTAAATTTTTTTTTAATCTTTGTTTGGTTTAGGCTTTTGATACTTAGCCTTGACTATTGAATGTTGTTGTATTAATTAAGATTAAGAACCGGGTCGTCACACATATGATGAATGATCGAACTACCCTATTCGGAATTTCCAAGTGGTTATTATTATTTGAGTGGATAAGTCCGCGGTTTTGGTTGTACACCATTAGTCCTTACTACTTGAAACATCATTGAGACTCTATATGCTAGTACTGTACTTTGACTCGTTTACCGACTCTATTGGGGTCAACAGGTGTCAGGATTGGGTACAGTTATGACACATATAGGAGTCGATGCTTTGTTGTCAAGGATTCACCACATACTTGCGAGTGTGGATATCCTATGCGATCTGAGAAGATATTAGTGTGACGAATCTCTGGCCAGAGTACATGATGTGTTTTAGGTTACTCGGTTTTCCTAGTAACACATGCGATGCCACTATTTGATCTCCAAGATGTAATGCATAGTTATCGAATCTCGAACGACTCTCGATGCACCAATGGTTGTTGATTCGATCGGGATATATGGATGAAGGGACCGTACTGTACGCTAACCAAAATCTACTGGTTCTTGCAGGCACTATCAGTGATACCTAGGGAATCATGGGGCGATGTTGCTAGGCGCTCTTACCATGATTCGATGGGTAAGTCGGAAATTTTTGTTCCGAGTCACAAGGAGTTGTGAGCCCACGGCTAGCTGTATCCCTGAACCATTGAGGGTCACACAAGTAATGGATTACTAAACCCCGTTGAGATAGTTAAATTTAAAGAGTTAAATTTAATGAAAGAGATGTTGGACTTCTTAAGTAAAAGGGAGTGGAATTTCTTAAAATGACATAGGGATGAGCATTTTTGAAAATCACTGAATTTGGATTCAGAAAAATTATCTTGACTTTAAAAGATGCAAAAATGATTTCTGTGCACATTGGTAAAATCAGTTTATCAATCGGAGTCACGATGAATTTTATATTAATTTCTATAATAACAGGCTTGGCTTGTTGGGTTTAAGTTATGGATTGTGAGCCATAAGGATTTAGAGTCCTAATACAATTATAACTTAATCTAGTCTAAAAATTATCTATAAATACATGTGTAGTGTTCGAAAATCATAAGTTTTCAGTCTTGAAATTTTTGAATTACACACATATGTTTTCAAGAGGATTTTTCGAAAATCCTCTACTCCTTTTTGAGATAATTCAGTCTGTAATTTTTGTGAAAAATTACATTCTGAATTGACAGATCAAATCTGTTTATTCTCTTCGATAAACATCTGATTGATTTCTAGTGCAATCAATCAGAGGGTTTTAGTTTTCTATTCGTGGACTTAATTCCGGAGGTTGATCGTGATAGTCATCGGTTCCCGGGATTTACAAGAAGAGCAGATTAAATTTTGTTGGAGTCCATAATCAAGTCTTTGCTTGAATAGGTAAAAATATTTAATTGTGAATTTATATTTTTACTTGCTAGATTTTAATCGTTAGGATTTGATACCCACGATATGGAATCGTTCCATATTGAAAAATAAAATTTTTAAACTTCCGCTGCTCTGGGTATCACATCCGTGTGATGAGAGAACGCGTGTTCCAATAGTGGTATCAGAGCCAGGTCGTAATCTTTGATCAAACGATTAAAATTAATAGATTGTACAAAATTTTTAGCCTCGGTTTTTGGAAAACAAAACGAAAATTTTAAACGAAAATTAAATTTGAATAGGGCAACAGTCGCTGCCCAAAAGGGCAGCAATTGTTGCTGCCCAGGGCAGCGAGCAATCGTTGCTGCCCAGGGGCAGCGAGATCGCTTCCCAAAAGGGCAGCAATGGTTGCTGCCCAGGAGCAGCGAGATCGCTGCCCAGGGCAGCCAAGGGGCTGCCCTACACCCCACGTGGGGGCGGGGCTGCCCGGGAACGTCCCGGGCAGCCCAGAAAATTAATTTTTATTTTTTTCCAGAATTTTAAATTTTTGAAATTTTAGTTTTTGGTCCGATCGAAAATTATTTTTGATTGGTCCACGAGGCGTCGGGTCAAATTGTTTGAGTCCAAAATTTTTAAAATTGATTTTTGGATAAATTTGAATTTTTTGAAAATTTATAAATTTTATCCGTTAAATTAGATTTTATAAAATTAATTATTTTGGTACAATTGATGATAAGATATGATCTTATGAAAGGATAAGATAAAATTTGATTTTATCTTTTTAATTATGATGCCATTGCATGTTATCCAATTATTTAATTTTGAATTAATTATTGGATAAAAGGATGATCGATTTCCATGATCAATTTGGTAGGTGTATGTTAGGTTATTTACATTTGGTTTTATTGTTGTTGGGTTTTATTAATGAGCTTGGTTTATAGCCCAATTTGAATTGTCATTTGTAATAAAAAGTGGGCCTGGTTTATGGCCCGTTCCCACCCTTAAATATGTATCCCTTACTTGTCATCGAAATTTATTGTAAATTTATTAGACTTAGTGGGAGATAAAAATTTGAAGACAAAGGTGGGCCCAGCAGACAATAAAGACCGAAGAAATGTAAATTGGAAGCTCAATGTAATAGGATTGCATTGCATACTTGCATATCACCTAGGATTGGACTTAGACTCGTGATTGGCAACCACGGGTCGATTAGTTATTGGGGTCGATCATCCTTTTAAATAATATATGATATTATTTTTGTATGCATGTTTAGACTAAATTATATGAATCCTGCAAGCATACAAACTTTAAAAGATGAGACGAATTTTCAAAATTAAAAAATCCCTCATTTTAAATATGATTTAAAATTGATATCAAGATTTATAAAAGGGAATTTAAATATTGTTTAAATGTTCGTACCTTCCATCAACGATCAATGTATGAGATGCTACCCGCGGGCACGGTTCGGCTCATATTATTGGGGGGTCCCGTTCGTCGGAAAGCTGTACATTGGATCGACACATGTTGTAAGTTGGGTGGAACTCCCATGGGATTGGCTCATATTATTGGGGATCCACATGGCGACCGTCCATCACAACTTAAAATTGATGGGTAATCTTGATATGTCACAATAAACGGCGTCATATTATTGGGCCCTTATTGGACATGAGGTAAAAACATGGGGGTTGCTTTGGAAGCAATTGGGCTCTACCTTTTGAAAATTATGGTTGGCTGATATTATTCGGGACTATAGTTTGTCAATTGGACTCCATGTTCCCACTAAAAAAACTAGTTTTCCGTTTTCACTAGAGGGTAGTGAAACCGTTAAAATAGTGGGAGTGAAATTCATAAAATAAATTTTGCCATATTTTATGTCTTAGTAAATTAATTAAGCAATCATCGATTATTATCTGTTTCATCTCAGTGTATCATTATGATGAATCTTCGTAATCCACATGTTTCAATTCTCGAACAAAACAAACTTTCTGGCGCAAACTATACGGAATGGTTCCATAAGTTAAGATTGTTATGAGTTCGGAAAAGATTTTCTAAGTGTTAGAAAAGGCTCCTCCGAAAAACAGCCCCGGCTGATGTAACTTCGAAAAGTTGGCCAAACTAGAGAAATGGTTGGACCATGATCTCAAGGCCAAATGTTACATGCAAAACTAGACAAGTCTAAAGAAGTTTGCCATCACTGCAAGAAACCCAGTTACTGGAAGCGCAACTGCAAAGAATATATATCGAGTAGTTACGAACTGCACAGGATATATTTTATAAATGTTTCACTTAATAATACTTCTTGGGTATTGGATACCAGATGTAGATCTCACATTTGCAATGAGTTGCAGATGATGACAAGAAGTAATAGGCTAAGGATGGGTGAGACCCAGTTAAGGCTCAGGAATGGTTCTAGAGTTGAATCCAAAGCTATGGGAAACATTCGTTTAATTTTGCAAAACGATTTTAAGCTATATTTTGAGAGAGATGTTTTTATTTGTACCAAGATTTCATTAAAACATTATTTCTATTTCTATTCTTGATAGAGAAGATCTTTTTTGCAATTTTGCGAATGAGATTTGCAATGTTTACAAGAATGAATGTTTGATTTGAAATGGACAATTTAAAAATGATCTATATAACTTAAAATTAAAAGATGTTCCAGTTGATTATGTTGATAAACCGGTAACAACAAATAAAAGGAAAAACGATAGTCAAAACCCGGCAAACCTTTGGCATGCTAGGCTAGGTCATATCTCCTCAATGAGGATGAACAAGCTAGTGGGAGAGGGCATGTTTGATATGTCTGATATTAACTCTCTACCTACTTGTGAGTCCTGCCTAAAAGAAAAAATGACTAAATCTCTTTTCAAAGAGAAGCCTGAGCGTAGTCAAAATCTGTTGGATTTGATCCATACAGATGTTTGCGGACCATTTAGTATCGGTACTAAATTTGATCACACCTACTTCATTACCTTTACTGATGATTATTCTAGGTATGGGTATTTATATTTAATGAAATATAAGTCTGAATCATTTGAAAAGTTCAAAGAATTCAAGGCTGAAGTAGAAAACAAACAAGGTAGAAGTATTAAAGCATTTCAATCGGATCGAGGTGGAGAATACTTAAGTACCGAGTTTTTGAGCTATCTAAAAGAGAATGAGATTCTCTCTCAGTGGACTCCTCCTATGACACCTCAGCTGAATGGTGTCTCGGAGCGTCGCAATCAAACTTTGTTGGACATGGTTTGATCTATGATGAGCTTTACAGAGCTCCCTCCTTCGTTTTGGGGCTATGCACTTGAAACGGCGGTGTTGTTGTTGAACAATATTCACACCAAAGCAGTGAATAAAACTCCATACGAGTTATGGAATGGCAAAGCTCCTAAGTATTCGTACTTAAGGATTTGGGGATGTCCTGCTTACGTGAAGCAGACAGTGGGAGATAAGTTGGATAGTCGTTACACCTTATGTTATTTTGTAGGATATCCGAAGAATTCAATCGGATATTATTTCTATCATCCTAATGAAACAAAAGTGTTTGTTTCGAGGAATGCCACCTTCATGGAGAAGGAGTTCTTACTTGATAAGAAAGGCAAGATGATGGAACTCGAAGAAATTCGAGAAGAACCCAAGATACAAAATAACGATCCTACACCTCATGAACCATTGATTGACACGCCTATTCCTAGAAGATCCGAGAGGACTTCTAGACCTCCTATTCGATATGGTCTTCTTCTTGAAGGGGATCAAAGTGAACCCGACATTGGATGTGATCCAAGAAACTTCAAGGAAGCAATTTCTGATGCAGATTCGAATTTATGGCTTGATGCTATGCAGTCGGAAATAGACTCGATGCATACAAACCAAGTTTGGTCTTTAGTAGATCCTCCCGATGGAATTATTCCAATAGGGTGTAAATGGATCTACAAGAGAAAACTTGGGCCTGATGGCAAGGTACTAACCTACAAGGCACGATTGATTGCAAAAGGTTATACTCAAAGACAAGGAGTTGACTATGATGAAACCTTTTCACCAGTCGCAATGTTCAAGTCCATAAGAATCCTTATTGCCATAGCAGCATGGTATGACTATGAGATATGACAAATGAATGTGAAGACTGCATTTCATAATGGAAACATTAAGGAAGAAATCTATATGATGCAGCCCGAGGGATTCACATCCATGGAAAGCGAGCATAAGGTATGCAAGCTTCAAAGAACAATTTATGGTCTCAAACAAGCATCAAGAAGTTGGAACCAGAAATTTGATGAAACAATAAAGGACTTTGGTTTCATCAAAAACCCGGAAGAACCGTGCGTGTACAAGAAAGTAGTTAAGGATGCGGTGACGTTTTTAGTGCTTTATGTTGATGACATCCTACTCATTGGGAATGACGTAGGGATATTGCAGTCAACAAAGATATGGTTATCAGGTAGATTCTCGATGAAGGATTTGGGTGAGGCCTCCTATATTCTAGGGATACAGATCTATAGAGATAGATCTAAGAGAATGATAGGACTCACTCAAGCAACCTACATCGACACCATATTGAAAAGGTTTTCTATGGATGAGTCCAAGAGAGGACATCTACCTATGTGTCATGGAGTTTCTCTATCCAAGTCTATGTGTCCCAAGACTGACGAAAAGATAGAGAAAATGACACATATACCATATGCATCAGCCATAGGTAGTATTATGTATGGGATGATATATACCAGACCGAATGTAGCCTTTGCTCTGAGTGTCACGAGCAGATATCAGGCCAACCCCGGTCAAATGCATTGGAAAGCCGTGAAGGATATTCTTAAGTACTTGAGAAGGACTAAGAATATATTCATGGTTTATGGAGGAAGAGAATTGAAATTGGAAGGCTATACCGACTCTAGCTTCCAAAGTGACGTGGATGACTCGAAGTCAACCTCTGGATTTGTATTCATGCTCAATGGTGGTGCTGTCTCTTGGAAGATTTCCAAGCAGGACACCACAGCGGATTCCACCACTGAGGCAGAATACATTGCAGCATCAGCTGCTGCTAAAGAGGCCGTTTGGATGAGGAATTTCGTCCAAGATTTGGGCGTAATTCCTGAAGCTGTTGGTCCAGTTCCGTTGTACTGCGACAACACTGGTGCCGTTGCTCAGGCAAAGGAACCAAGGTCTCATCAAAGATCCAAACACGTACTGAGAAAATACCACATCATCCGGGAGATTGTGGAAAGAGGAGACATCACTGTCGAGAGAGTCGCCTCTACAGACAATATCGCTAATCCACTTACTAAGCCCTTGCCAGGACCATTGTTTGACAAACATCGCAAGGCAATGGAATTACGTAGTATGACTAGTTGGCTTTAGGTCAAATGGGAGATTGAAAGAGTGGGTGCCCGGTTAGCCAACTTGTGGCTAAAGGCTTTTATGACTCTATGTATAAACAATCTTTGTTTAATATAATTTACATTCATTAATGAAATTTTCTTTGTCTTTCTTCATATTGTTATATTGCGATATACTATTGTTGTTTTGATAAAGACCTTGAATATACTATAGTGTAAGTAAGATGAGATAGTGAATAAAGAGAGATCACTATTATGAATCACATCTTATAGTCACTGTATATTCTAAACTGTTTCTAGTCAATTGTGCCGTCCGCTAATAAGGATAAAGATCGCTCGAGATTGAGACTAGCATTTGTGATGCCAAGTACCACGTTTCATTGGTAATGAACATGGAGATGTTCAAAGCATGCAAATGGATATTCATATGATGAATGATCGAACTACCCTATTCGGACTTTCCAAGTGGTTATTATTATTTGAGTGGATAAGTCCGCGATTTTGGTTGTACACCATTAGTCCTAACTACTTGAAACATTATTGAGACTCTATATGCTAGTACTGTACTTTGACTCGTTTACCGACTCTATTGGGGTCATCAGGTGTCGGGATTGGGTACAGTTATGACACATATAGGAGTTGATGCTTTGTTGTCAAGGATTCACCACATACTTGCGAGTGTGGATATCCTATGCGATCTGAGGAGATATTAGTGTGACAAATCTCTGGCCAGAGTACATGATGTGTTTTAGGTTACTCGGTTTTCCTAGTAACACATGCGATGTCACTATTTGATCTCCAAGATGTAATGCATAGTTATAGAATCTCGAACGACTCTCGATACACCAATGGTTGTTGATTCGATCGGGATATATGGATGAAGGGACCATACTGTACGCTAACCAAAATCTACTGGTTCTTGCAGGCACTATTAGTGATACCTAGGGAATCATGGGGCAATGTTGCTAGACGCTCTTACCATGATTCGTTGGGCAAGTCGAAAATTGTTGTTCCGAGTCACAAGGAGTTGTGAGCCCACGGCTAGCTGTATCTCTGAACCATTGAGGGTCACACAAGTAATGGATTACTAAACCCCGTTGAGATAGTTAAATTTAAAGAGTTAAATTTAATGAAAGAGAAGTTAGACTTCTTAACTAAAAGGGAGTGAAATTTCTTAAAATGACATAGGGATGTGCATTTTTGGAAATCACTGAATTCGGATTCAGAAAAATTATCTTGACTTTAAAAGATGCAGAAATGGTTTCTGTGTACATTGGTAAAATCAGTTTATCAATAAGAGTCACGATGAATTTTATATTAATTTCTATAATAACAGGCTTGGCTTGTTGGGCTTAAGTTATGAATTGTGGGCCCTAAGGAGTTAGAGTCCTAATACAATTATAACTTAATCTAGTCTAAAAATTATCTATAAATACATGTGTTGTGATGACTCGATTCTTAATCTCTCAATCTCAAAGTTAATCCATAATACATGAATTAAATATATCATTAAGCTATAAAGAAAAGGGAAAGAAAATAATTTTTTTTTAAAAATGAGCTGCGCTCGCGCGGCTAAAAAGTGCCGCGCGAGCGCACCCTATTTTACTCAAAACAGAGGTGCAGATCGGGGCTGCGCGCGAGCTGCTCTTTTCTGCAGCTCGGGCGCGGTCCTGGGTAGAAAAATTTGCAGCAAATCTCACCCTTTTCGCAGCCTAGAAAACATTCTCAATCATCTATACCAAGTCTAAGAAATCTCATACAACATCCAACATGTAATAGACAAAGTAGATGAAGTCATTAACAAGAGCATAAACATATCTCAAATTGGAGTTTACACTATTAGTTCAAGCTATAATACAAAGCCAAATAGTAGAAACTCTAGACAATAACTCAACTCCAAAAGTTCATACATTCACTCTTGTTCTGAACATAAAGTTGACAACAAAGTTGACTTCTAATCCGGATCATCACTCTATTCTCCTCATCCCTTGTTCTTCAAGTTCGCTTTTGCCCGGTTCCACTCCCGCCTATTTCCATGACACATACAACACAACAATAGCCGGATAACTCCGGTGAGAAATACATTTTCCAGTAAAAGCAACTAAACATGCATATACAACATATATCAGACTCATGATATAAATAAAACAATGCATGTTTTCAAAACAAGGTTTATTCAAGAACTCTCTCATTTCGTTGGTTGGGATCCCGAGAAGAAGATATCATAGCTAACCACCAACTCTCCCGATCGAGGTGGGGCTACTTATCCTACTTCTCTAGACTTTGAAGCCACTATATATGCACTGACTCTAGGCTACGTCAACCACCCAAGCCATACATATATAATCCCTCAAATCATCTATTCGAACGTTTCCGTTCATTTCAAAATCAAGGAATAAGTCTTGCAAGATGAATGCAACATATATCATCATAAAAGCATTCGTTAACATCAAAGACTCATTCACCAAATCATAGAAGAGCATATAAAAGTAATTAAGAAAATAAGTATGTGATTTAGGGAACTCGATACAAACCATCTCGAGTTGTAATTCCCATCGAATAATAGTTCACTTTTACCTTTCAAATGAGATGTTTAAGATGTCTTCTTGCTTGTCAAAATCTTGTTATTTCTTCTATCGGTTTCGTAGTCGGAATTCTCAAGTTGACTTGCCCTGTTTATGAAATCAAATCTAAGGTCTTCTTGCAAGGATTCCAGAACATCTTTCGGAATCGAAATCGGATAACCGGATCAAAAGATACGGCAATTTGAAAATCAAATTCGCAAAGGAAGAAGAAGGAAATCGGTTGCTCTGTTCTCACGGTTCTTATCTCTGAAATTTCTGAGGGAATCGCATAACTCACACGTGCATCCTTCTAAAAATAACAAGTATCCAATTAAAATTCAAGATTTTGCACTTTAGCCCCTCAAGACTTCCATAATTGCAATTCAGCCCTCAATTTCTCAATTCATTCAATTTTAATCCTAAATAATTTAAGAATATTAGAATTTAAATCAAAACTCCAAATATTCCCAAATTAAATATTCTCGGATCAAAATTAAATAATTTCGGGCGTTACAATTCTCCCCCACTAAGACACGATTTCGTCCTCGAAATCTCAAGTAGTATCAACAGATCATATAACATATATATATATATATATATATCAGATAACAGAAAACTAAAGGAGACTCACATCATTGAAATATCTCTGGAAATCGTTGTCTCATGTCTGATTCCGTTTCCCACGTTGCTTCTTCAATACCATGACGATTCCACTGAACCTTCACAAGCGGAATAGTCTTCGTTCGAAGTTGCTTCTCCTTACGATCAAGGATCTGAATTGGCTTTTCAAAATAACTCAAAGTTTCATCGAGTTCAGCCTCATCAGATTGAAGCACATGAGATTCATCAACGAGGTATTTTCGAAGCATCGATACATGAAAGACATCATGTATACCAGATAAGGATGGAGGAAGAGCTAATCGATAGGCGATATTGCCTATTTTCTCAAGAACTTCATAAGGACCAATGTATCGTGGAGACAACTTCCCTCTCTTGACAAATCGTACAGTGCCTCTGAACGGTGAAATCTTCAGAAACACCATATCCCCCTGTTCAAAAGACAAAGGTCGACGTCGAATATTGGCATACTTCGCTTGTCTGTCATGAGCTGTCTTCATTCTTTTCTGAATAAGCTTCACTTGTTCCGTCATATCACGAATCATATCAGGTCCAGTGTCAGGTACTTCAGTGATATCATCCCAGTACAGAGGAGATCGACACTTCCTTCCATATAAAGCTTCAAAAGGAGCCATTTCAATACTCAATTGATAGCTGTTGTTGTACGAGAATTCACAAAGTGGTAGTGATTCTTGCCAACTAGTGCCAAAATCAAGCACTACAGCTCTCAACATGTCCTCCAATGTCTGAATGGTACGTTCAGACTGTCCGTCAGTCTGTGGATGATATGCTGTGCTCAAGTGTAGCTGAGTACCCAAAGCACTCTGTAAACTGTGCCAAAAGTGTGATGTAAATCGAGGATCACGATCTGATACAATAGATTTCGGCACTCCATGCAATCTGACCACTTCTCGGACATAAATCTCTGCCATCTGGTCGTGTCTATACGTCATGCGATAAGGAATAAAACACGCTGATTTCTTCAATCTATCGATAATCACCCAGATAGCATCGCAACCTCTAGAAGATCGAGGTAACTTCGTCACGAAGTCCATGGAAATATGATCCCATTTCTATTCAGGCACGGACAAACTCTGTAACAAACCAGACGGTTTCTTCCTTTCAGTTTTCACCTGTTGGCAATTAAGACATCGAGACACAAAATTAGTGATATCTGCCTTCATTTGTTTCCACCAATAATGAGCCTTCAGATCATTGTACATCTTCCTACAACCAGGATGAATGCTATAACGGCTACAATGCACCTCTTTCAAAAGTTGGTGTCGCACATCAGAAATATCAGGCACTACAAGGCGATTGTTAACATATAAAAGATCATCTCGAACCTGGTATTCAGACACATGTCCGGATCGGACTTTCTTGATCAAATTCTGCACATTCTGATCATGTTTCTGAGCATCTCTAATTCGCAACAATAATGCTAGTTCAACTTGAATTTGATAAAGTCGAAGAGGCTGATAATTCGTATCAAATACCAATCCAGATAGACAACAGTTTTCAATCAAATTTGATACACCAATCGTCGATAAGGACAAGGAACATACCTTTCGAATCAATGCATTCGCTGCTGCATTCGATTTCCCCGGATAGTACTTAATCTCACAATCAAAATCTTTGAGCAAATCAAGCCATCTCCGCTGTCTCATGTTCAATTCTGACTGTGAAAACAAATATTTCAGACTCTTGTGATCAGAATAGATTTCAAACTATTCCCCATAAAGATAATGTCGCCAAATCTTCAAAGCAAATACGATGGCGGCCAATTCAAGATCATGAATCGGGTATCTGGTCTCGTGAGGCTTCAGCTGTCTCGAGGCATAAGCAATCACATGCCCTCGCTGCATCAAAACACATCCTAAACCTCGATGGGATGTTGGAGAACCGTGATCAGATCAATCAGGATTGATACCCGGTGCAGAGGAAGTTTAAAAATTTTTATATGGAACGATTCCATAATGGGTATCAAAACTTTACGATTAAATTGTGCGTGTAAAAATTAAATAACAATTATAAATTTTTACCTCCAATCTCGAATCGAGATTATGGACACCAACAGATTACTCTGCTCTTGTTGTATCTACCAGGAACTGATGGACGAACTGTTCTTCAATCAGGTCCACGAACAGAGATTTAATCCCTCTGATAGATTGCACTAGAAAATCTATCAGAAGTTTCTACGAAGAGAATTAACGAATTTGATCCGTTAAACCAGACTGCAAATTCAAAATTCACAGGCTGGATTTTCCCGACAGAGAGAGGGAGGGGGGCGGCCACTTAGAGAAAACACAGCTAGGGTTTTCGAAAATATTTTGTGACCTCTGTTGTGTAATTTCTATACTGCAATAACTTATTTATAATGTGGGATGCTAACAGCTTAGGGCCCATTAGTCATAAGTTCAAGCCTGACAAGCAAAGCCCGCATGTTCAGAAATTAATATAAAATTCATCATGACTCTGATTGATAAACCGATTTCACCAATGTGCACAGAAACCATTTCTGCACCTTTTAAAGTCAAGATAAATTTTTTGAATCCAAATTCATTGATTTCCAAAAATGCCCATTCCTATGTCATTTTAGGAAATCTTACTCCTCTACTCTTAAATAAGAAGTCCCACTTCTTTGTTCATTAAATTTAACTCTTTAAATTTAACTATCTCAACGGGGATTAAAAATCCATTACTCTGTGTGACCCTCAATGGTTCAGGGATACAACTAGCCGTGGGCTCACAACTCCTTGTGACTCGGAACAACAATTTCTGACTTGCCCATCGAATCATGGTAAGAGCGCCTAGCAACATCGCCCCATGATTCCCTAGGTATCACTGATAGTGCCTGCAAGAACCAATAGATTTTGGTTAGCGTACAGTACGGTCCCTTCATCCATATATCCCGATCGAATCAACAACCATTGGTAAATCGAGAGTCGTTCGAGATTCGATAACTATGCAATGCATCTTGAAGATCAAATAGTGACATCGCATGTGCTACTAAGAAACCATTTCTTAAAACACATCATGTACTCTGGCCAGAGATTCGTCACACTAATATCTCCTCAGATTGCATAGGATATCCACACTCGCAAGTATGTGGTGAATCCTTGACAACAAAGCATCGACTCCTATATGTATTGTAACTGTACCCAATCCCGACACCTGATGATCCCAATGGAGTCGGTAAACGAGTCAAAGTACAGTACTAGCATATAGAGTCTCAATGATGTTTCAAGTAGTAAGGACTAATGGTGTACAACCAAAACCGCGGACTTTATCCACTCGATAAGTGATAACCACTTGGAAAGTCCGGATAGGGTAGTTCGATCATTCATCGTATGAATATCCATTTGCATGCTTTGAACATCTCTATGTTCCATACCAATGAAACGTGGTACTCGGCATCGCAAATGCTAGTCTCAATCTCGAGCGATCCTTATCCTTATTAACGGACGGCTCAATCGACTAGGAACTATTTAGAATATACAGTGACTATAATATGTGTTTCATGATAGCCATCCCCATGTGCTACCACATCTTACATACACTAAAGTATATTCAAGGTCTTTATCAAAACAACAATAGTATATCACAATATAACAATATGAAGAAATATAAAGTCATTGCCATTAATAAAAGTGTAAATTATATTAAACAAAAGATTGTTTATACAAAGAGTCATCAAAGCCCTTAGCCACAAGTTGGCTCACCGGGCACCCACTCTTTCAATCTCCCACTTGCCCTAAAGCCAACTAGTCATACTACGTAGACCCATTGCTTCGCGATGTTTGTCAAATAATGGTCCTGGCAAGGGCTTAGTAAGTGGATCAAAGATATTGTCTGCAGAGGCCACTCTCTCGACAGTGATATCTCCTCTTTCCACGATCTCCCGAATGATGTGGTATTTCCTCAGTACGTGTTTGGATCTTTGATGAGACCTTGGTTCCTTTGCCTGAGCAATGGCACCCGTGTTGTCACAGTACACCGGGACTGGACCAACAACTTCAGGAATGACGCCCAACTCTTGGACGAAATTCCTCATCCAAACGGCCTCTTTAGCAGCAGCTGATGCTGCAATGTATTCTGCCTCAGTGGTGGAATCCGCTGTGGTGTCCTGCTTGGAACTCTTCCAAGAGACAGCACCGCCATTGAGCATGAACACAAATCCAGAGGTTGACTTCGAGTCATCCACGTCACTTTGGAAGCTAGAGTCGGTATAGCCTTCCAATTTTAGTTCTCTTCCTCCATATACCATGAACATATTCTTAGTCCTTCGTAAGTACTTAAGAATGTCCTTCACGGCTTTCCAATGCATTTGACCGGGATTAGCTTGATATCTGCTCGTGACACTCAGAGCAAATGCTACATCCGGTCTGGTAGATATCATCCCATACATGATACTACCTATGGCTGACGCATATGGTACATGTGTCATTTTCTCTATCTCTTCATCAGTCTTGGGACACATAGACTTGGATAGAGAAACTCCATGACACATAGGTAGATGTCCTCTCTTGGACCCATCCATTGAAAACCGTTTCAATATGGTGTCGATGTAGGTTGCTTGAGTGAGTCCTATCATTCTCTTAGATCTATCTCTATAGATCTGTATCCCTAGAATATAGGATGCCTCACCCAAATCCTTCATCGAGAATCTACCTGATAACCATATCTTTGTTGACTGCAACATCCCTACGTCATTCCCAATGAGTAGGATGTCATCAACATAAAGTACTAAGAATGTCACAACATCCTTAACTACTTTCTTGTACACGCACGGTTCCTCCGGGTTCTTGATGAAACCAAAATCCTTTATTGTTTCATCAAATTTCTGGTTCCAACTTCTTGATGCTTGTTTGAGACCATAGATTGATCTCTGAAGCTTGCATACCTTATGCTCGCTTCCCATGGATGTGTATCCCTCAGGCTGCGTCATATAGATCTCTTCCTTAATGTTTCCATTAAGAAATGCAGTCTTCACATCCATTTGCCATATCTCATAGTCATACCAAGCAGCTATGGCAATAAGGATTCTTATGGACTTGAACATTGCAACTGGTGAAAAGGTTTCATCATAGTCAACTCCTTGTCTTTGAGTATAACCTTTCGCCACCAATCGTGCCTTGTAGGTCAATACCTTACCATCAGGCCCAAGCTTTCTCTTGTAGATCCATTTACACCCTATTGGAACAATTCCATCGGGAGGATCTACTAAAGACCAAACTTGGTTTGTATGCATCGAATCTATTTCCGACTGCATAGCTTCAAGCCATAAATTTGAATCCGCATCAGAAATTGCTTCCTTGAAGTTTCTTGGATCACATCCAACATCGGGTTCATCTTGATCCCCTTCAAGAAGAAGACCATATCGAATAGGAGGTCTAGAAGTCCTCTCGGATCTTCTAGGTATAGGCGTGTCCATCATTGGTTCCTGAGATGTAGGATCATTATTTTGTATTTCGGGTTCTTCTCGAATTTCTTCGAGTTCCATCATCTCGCCTTTCTTATCCAATAAGAACTCCTTCTCCAAGAAGGTGGCATTCCTTGAAACAAACACCTTTGTTTCAGCAGGATGATAGAAATAATATCCGATTGAATTCTTCGGATACCCTACAAAATAACATAAGGTGGATCGACTATCCAACTTATCTCCCACTGTCTGCTTTACGTAAGCAGGACATCCCCAAATCCTCAAGTACGAATACTTAGGAGCTTTGCCATTCCATAACTCGTATGGTATTTTATCCACTGCTTTGGTGTGGACGTTGTTCAACAACAACACCGCCGTTTCAAGCGCGTAGCCCCAAAACGAAGGTGGAAGCTCAGTGAAGCTCATCATGGATCGAACCATGTTCAACAAAGTTCGATTACGACGCTCCGATACACCATTCAGCTGTGGTGTCATAGGAGGAGTCCATTGAGAGAAAATCCCATTCTCTTTTAGATAGTCCAAAAACTCGGTACTCAAGTATTCTCCACCTCGATCCGATCGAAGTGCTTTAATACTTTTACCTAGCTTATTTTCTACTTCAGCCTTGAATTCTTTGAACTTTTCAAATGCTTCAGACTTATATTTCATTAAATATAAATACCCATACCTAGAATAATCATCAGTAAAGGTAATGAAGTAGGTGTGGCCATATTGAGTACCAATTCTAAATGGACCACAAACATCTGTATGGATCAAATCCAACAGATTTTGACTACGCTCAGGTTTCCCCTTAAAAGGAGATTTAGTCATTTTTCCTTTCAGGCAGGATTCACAAGTAGGTAGAGAGTTAATATCAGACATATCAAACATGCCCTCTCCCACTAGCTTGTTCATCCTCCTTGAGGAAATATGACCTAGCCTAGCATGCCAAAGGTTTGCTGGGTTTTGACTATCGATTTTCCTTTTGTTTGTTGTTACCGGTTTATCAACATAATTTATTGGAACGTCTTTTAATTTTAAGTTATATAGATCGTTTTCAAGTTATCCATTTCCAATCAAACATTCATTCTTGTAAATATTGCAAATCCCATTCACAAAATTGCAAGAAAAACCATCTCTATCAAGCATAGAAACAGAAATAATGTTTTTAATTAAATCTGGAACAAATAAAACGTCTCTCAAAAGTAACTTAAAATCATTCTGCAAAATTAAATAAACGTCTCCCACAGCTTTAGCTTCAACTCTGGAACCATTTCCGAGCCTCAGCTGGGTCTCACCCATTCTAAGTTTGCGACTTCTTGTCATCACCTGCAAATCATTGAAAATGTGAGATCCACATCCGGTATCCAATACCCAAAAAGTAGTATTAAGTGAAACATTTATTTCAATATAGAACATACCCTTCGCAGTTTGCAACTGCTCTAGATATTCCTTGCAGTTACGTTTCCAATGACCGGGTTTCTTGCAGTAATGGCAAACATCCTTGGACTTTTCCATGTTTGAAGCCTTTGTCTTGTTCTTCTTCTCGGGTCCGGTTTTCTTGGGTGGGGCAGAACGTTTCTTACCCTTTGTACTTGGCCCCTTCTTAGCAGAGGAAGAGGAGCCCACCAAGAAAGCCGGTTTATCCTTCTTTAAAGTGGATTCATATGTTACAAGCATATTGACTATCTCTTCAAGGGAGGCCTCTATCTTGTTCATATTGAAATTCACCACAAATCCGTCAAACAAAGAAGGAAGAGATAGAAGTAATAAGTCCACGTTGAGTTCATGCTCCAACACCAAATCAAGCGTTACCAACTTCTGTATGAGCCAAATCACTCGTACCCCATGATCACGGACCGAAGTCCCTTCACGCATGCGACACGTCATTAGCTCTTTTACAGTAGCGAACCTTTCAGCTCTCGATTGAGCCCCAAAAAGTTCCTTGAGTTGTACGTGAATGTCAGCAACATTCACGGTATCCTCAAATCGCCTCTGGAGTTCATCAGACATCGAGGCTTGCATGTAGCATTTGGCCTTGATATCATGGTCCCACCATGTATCAAGTTTGGCCAACTCTTCCGGACTTACATCAGCTGGTGCTTCCTTCGGAGGAGATTTTTCTAACACGTAGAGCATCTTCTCCGAGTTCAAGACAATCTTCAACTTACGGAACCATTCCGTATAGTTTGCGCCAGTCAGTTTATTTTGTTCGAGGATAGAGAATAGTGGATTGCGCGAATTCATCTTAATGAAATACTGAAAAGAAACAGACAATTATCAGTGATTGTTTAATTAATTTACTAAGACATAAAATAGGCGAAATTTATTTTATGAATCTCACTCCCATTATTTTAACGATTTCACTACCCTCTAGTGAAAACGGGAAACTATTTTCCTTAGTGAGAACATGGAGTTCAATTGACAAACTATGGTCCCGAATAATATCAGCCAACCATAATTTTCAAAAGGTAAAGCCCAATTTCTTCCAAAGCAACCTCCACGTTTTTACCTCATGTCCAATAAGGGCCCAATAATATGACGCCGTTTATTGTGACATGTCAAGATGACCCATCAATATTAAGTTGTGATGGACGGTCGCCATGTGGATCCCCCAATAATATGAGCCGATCCCATGGGAGTTCCACCCAACTTACAACATGTGTCGATCCAATGTACAGCTTTCCGACGAACGGGCCCCCCCAATAATATGAGCCGGACCGTATCCGCGGGTAGCATCTCATACATTGATCGTTGATGGAAGGTAGGAACATTTAAACAATATTTAAATTTTCTTTATTTATCTTGATATCAATTTTAAATCATATTTAAAATGAGGGATTTTAATTTTGAAAATTTGTCTCATCATTTTAAAAATTTGTATGCTTGTGGGATTCATACAATTTTGTCTAAAACATGCATACAACTATAATATCATATATTATATAGGATGATCGATTCCATTTCTAATCGACCCGTGGTTTCCAATCACGAGTCTAAGTCCAATCCTAGGTAATATGCAGGTATGCAATGCAATCCTATTACATTGAGCTTCCAATTTACATTTCTTCAGTCTTTATTGTCTGCTGGGCCCACCTCCGTCTTCAAATCTTCATCTCCCACTAAGTCTAATGTATTTACAATAAATAACCATGACAAGTAGGGGATACATTTAAGGGGTGGGAACGGGCCATAAACCAGGCCCACTTTTATTACATATGACAATTCATATTTGGCCATAAACCAGGTCCATTAATAAATCCAACAACAATAAAAACAAATGTAAATTCCTAACATACACCTACAAAATTGGTCATGGCAATCGATCACCCTTATCCAATAATATTTAATTCAAAATGAATTTATTGGATAACATGCAATGGCAATTTAAATTAAAAGGATAAAATCATATTCCATATATAAAATCTTATTTTACATACAAAATCATATTTTATCTTTTTATCAATAAAATCATATTTTACATATAAAATCCAATTTTATACATAAAATCATATTTTACTCAATATTTCCATAAGATCATATCTTATCATCAATTGTACCAAAAATAATTAATTTCATAAAATCTGATTTAACGGATAAAATCTATAAATTTTCCAAAAATTCAAATTTATCCAAAAATCAATTTTAAAATTTTCGGACTCGAACAATTCGATCCGACGCCTCGTGGACCAATCAAAAACAATCGATCGGACCAAAAATAGAATTTTAACATATTAAAATTTTAATTTAAAATAAAAAAAATTAATTTTTCCCGGGCCACCCGGGACGCTCCCGGGCTGCCCGCGCCCCAAAAGGGCTCGGGCCGGGCAGCCCGTCGCTGCCCCTAGGGCAACGCTAGCGCCCAGCGCTGCTTTGGGCAGCGCACGCTGCCCGTGTTTTGACCGAATTTTTTTTTTATTTTTTAAAAAATTTATTTTGTTTAAAAAACCGAGGCTTAAAAATTTTTGTACAATCGATTAATTTAATCGCTTGATCTGAGCAACCTGGCTCTGATACCACTGTTGTAGAACCGTGATCAGATCAATCAGGATTGATACCCGGTGCAGCGGAAGTTTAAAAATTTTTATATGAAACGATTCCATAATGGGTATCAAAACTTTACGATTAAATTGTGCATGTAAAAATTAAATAACAATTATAAATTTTTACCTCCAATCTCGAATCGAGATTATGGACACCAACAGATTACTCTGCTCTTGTTGTATCTCCCAGGAACTGATGGACGAACTGTTCTTCAATCAGGTCCACGAACAGAGATTTAATCCCTCTGATAGATTGCAATAGAAAATCTATCAGAAGTTTCTACGAAGAGAATTAACGAATTTGATCCGTTAAACCAGACTGCAAATTCAAAATTCACAGGCTGGATTTTCCCGACAGAGAAAGGGAGGGGGGCGGCCACTTAGAGAAAACACAGCTAGGGTTTTCGAAAATATTTTGTGACCTCTGTTGTGTAATTTCTGTACTGCAATAACTTATTTATAATGTGGGCTGCTAACAGCTTAGGGCCCATTAGTCATAAGTTCAAGCCTGACAAGCAAAGCCCGCATGTTCAGAAATTAATATAAAATTCATCATGACTCTGATTGATAAACTGATTTCACCAATGTGCAGAGAAACCATTTCTGCACCTTTTAAAGTCAAGATAAATTTTCTGAATCCGAATTCAGTGGTTTCCAAAAATGCCCATCCCTATGTTATTTTAGGAAATCTTACTCTTCTACTCTGATATAAGAAGTCCCACTTCTTTATTTACTAAATTTAACTCTTTAAATTTAATTATCTCAACGGGGATTAAAAATCCATTACTTGTGTGACCCTCAATGGTTCAGGGATACAACTAGCCGTGGGCTCACAACTCCTTGTGACTCGGAACAATAATTTCCGACTTGCCCATCGAATCATGGTAAGAGCGCCTAGCAACATCGCCCCATGATTCCCTAGGTATCACTGATAGTGCCTGCAAGAACCAATAGATTTTGGTTAGCGTACAGTACGGTCCCTTCATCCATATATCCCGATCGAATCAACAACCATTGGTAAATCGAGAGTCGTTCGAGATTCGATAACTATGCAATGCATCTTGAAGATCAAATAGTGACATCGCATGTGCTACTAAGAAACCATTTCTTAAAACACATCATGTACTCTGGCCAGAGATTCGTCACACTAATATCTCCTCAGATTGCATAGGATATCCATACTAGCAAGTATGTGGTGACTCCTTGACAACAAAGCATCGACTCCTATATGTGTCGTAACTGTACCCAATCCCGACACCTGATGACCCCAATAGAGTCGGTAAACGAGTCAAAATACAGTACTAGCATATAGAGTCTCAATGATGTTTCAAGTAGTAAGGACTAATGGTGTACAACCAAAACCGCGGACTTTATCCACTCGATAAGTGATAACCACTTGGAAAGTCCGGATAGGATAGTTCGATCATTCATCGTATGAATATCCATTTGCATGCTTTGAACATCTCTATGTTCTATACCAATGAAACGTGGTACTCGGCATCGCAAATTCTAGTCTCAATCTCGAGCGATCCTTATCCTTATTAACGGATGGCTCAATCGACTAGGAACTGTTTAGAATATACAGTGACTATAAGATGTGTTTCATGATAGCCATCCCCATGTGCTACCACATCTTACATACACTATAGTATATTCAAGGTCTTTATCAAAACAACAATAGTATATCACAATATAACAATATGAAGAAAGATAAAGTCATTGCCATTAATAAAAGTTTAAATTATATTAAAAAAAAGATTGTTTATACAAAGAGTCATCAAAGCCCTTAGCCACAAGTTGGCTCACCGGGCACCCACTCTTTCATGGGATGCATCACAATAAACAGTGAAACCTCCAGTACCTGAAGGGATCGTCAAGATTGGTGCGCTGGTCAGTCGTTTCTTCAATTCAAGAAAACTAGATTCACAAGCATCAGACCAGACAAAAGGAGTATTCTTCTGAGTCAACTGAGTAATCGGCTTCGCAATACTGGAAAAATCTTTAATAAAACGACAATAATATCCAGCCAAACCCATGAAACTACGTATCTCAAGAACAGATGTTGGTCTCGACCAATTGATCACTGCCTCAACTTTACTTGGATCAACAGAAATACCATCTCCCGATATAATATGTCCAAGAAAGACAATCTGTTTCAGCCAAAACTCATATTTTGACAGTTTAGCATACAGTTTTTCAGCTCTTAAAGTCTTCAACACTGTTCTCAAATGCTCAGAATGATCAATTAAATTCTTTGAATATATCAGAATATCATCAATAAAAATAATCACGAAGTCATCGAGATATTTATGAAACACACGGTTCATCAAAGCCATAAATACAGCTGGAGCATTCGTCAAACCAAACGGCATAACTATAAACTCATAGTGGCCATACCTGGTTCTGAAAGCGGTCTTCGGAATATCAGAATCCCTAACTCTCAGCTGATGGTATCCAGATCTCAGATCGATCTTGGAATACACAAATGAACCCTGCAACTGGTCAAATAAATCATCAATACGAGGCAAAGAGTATTTGTTCTTTACCGTTGCCTTGTTCAGTTGCCGGTAGTCGATGCATAATCTCATTGAACCGTCTTTCTTCCTGACAAACAATACTGGAGCTTCCCAAGGAGAAACACTAGGTCGAATGTATACCTTGGCCAGTAAATCTTCCAGATGCTCTTTCAACTCTTTCAATTCAACTGGTGCCATTCGATAAGGTGCTTTCGAAATTGGTGCAGTTCCTGGCATCAGTTCTATGTTGAAATCAATTTCACGATACGGAGGTAATCCCGGAATCTCATCAGGAAAAACATCTGCAAATTCACTAACCATTGGCAAATCAGCCAGGTTCGGGCTAGTTTTCAGAATATCAACTGCATATACAATAAATCCCTCTGCTCCTTTCTGCAAAAGTCGGGTCATAAATAATACAGAAATGAGAGGAATCTTAGCACGTGAACCCTTACCATAGAATTTCCATTCTCCAGCCATCTCAGGTCTGAATTTCACTATCTTCTGGAAACAGTCTACGGTAGCTCTGTACTTTTTTAGCATATCAATCCCGATGATGCAGTCAAAATCAGACAAACTAAGTACAAAACAATCCAGTTCTATCTCATTACCATCATACTGTAGCAAACAATTCTTAACTGTCTGAATAGATATAATACCTTTCCCCAAAGGAGAAGAGACAGATACTACAACAGGTAATGTTTCAACAGGCAAAGAATGCAATGAAGCAAATCGTGCAGAGATAAATGTATGGGATGCACCTGTATCTATCAATACATATGCAGGATAACCAGAAAGAGAACAGTTACATGCAATCACGTCATCTGGTGCTCCCTGTGCCTGTTCCTCTGTCAATGCAAAGACATGAGCCTGCTGTCTCTGAGGATGACTGCCTGTTTGATTTCCTCCTGGCCTTGTCTGTTGCTGTGGATGTGTTGGTTGAAAGGAATGAACAGAAGAGGCTTGTCTGGCAGGTTGAGCCACTGATCGTGATGACTCTGCATGTAGTGACCCTTACCCGGATCACCTACTAAACAGAACTTAGGCATGCAATTAACTTAATTAAACAGATAACAGAATAAAACTGCGGAAACCATAAATATTATACAATCCCAAGTAAAGGAATCTGTAATTTATCCAAATAATATACAACCAAATCGAATAGTTGTATAAACCCAAACAACAGTAATAAAACCTAGACGAAGCTCCAGCTGGTCAACCACTGACTAGCCCCTCCTGGATCCACCCTCCTCATCCAATCGCAAACCTGCCCCATGGAATAGGGTGTCCAGAAACACAGAGTACGAGACGTGAGCATAAAACGCTCAGTACGAGAGTATGAGTATACATGCATGCAAAGTGAACTCCCTATAGACTCGAGGTCAAAGATCAGATAACAAAGACAGACCGGGCCCTGGTATGTAGCACGCTGTGCCGTCGCTTCAGGAGGTGGCTCCCATACCGAGATAACCGTGGATACGCCGGACCCAAATCGATGGAAATCCATCCACTAACAGGATAGGGTACAACCCTACTAACAGACATCTCGAAAGAGATACAGCAAGATGCAAATGAATGCAGCATAATATCATGGCATATAAATCATGCAGTCACATAATACATGCATACTCAGTCAGGATATCTCGAATAGTACTTTCGTACCTCAAAACAGTGCAAGCTCTACCAACTCTAGGTCCACGCCTATAGTCTGCTCTACACTGCCAAATGATACTACTATCATTAAAGTGCTCTAAAAACCTTAACTAAGCTATTGCATACTCCTAAATATTTATAGGAAGCAAATGCTATACCTTCGTCCGTCGTTAGCCCTTTGATGTCGATGCCTCCAGAACTTGGGCACAACTCCGCTACGACTACCGAACGCCTCGCCAACCTTCGGACCAAGCCTAAGAAGACTAGAACAGCTCCAAAAGGACTAGAATGCAAAGGAGAACTCGGAATTGGTAAATGAAAGTGAAGCCTCGGCCTTCTATTTATAGACAATGATCGGAACTTCCAATCCTTGATCGGAACGTCCGAACCTCGATCGGAACGTCCGATCCTGCCATCGGAGCTTCCGAAGATCGTGATCTGCCACGTGTCAAAATATCACTTGTTGACTCCGGATAGGAGTGATCGGAGCTTCCGGTCCTGATCGGAGCTTCCGATCTTGCCACACGTCATGCCTGACGTAATACCGATCGGAGCTTCCGATCCTGATCGGAGCTTCCGATCTCACCTTCGGAGCTTCCGAACTCTACCCAAGTAATTATGATTAATTCCTTTAATTACTCAATTAGGGTACGGGCTACTACATTCTCTCCTACTTAAGATATTTCGTCCTCGAAATCAGATCTTAAGTACCGAATGCAAATACAGAAATCAGAAACATTCTTTATTCAAATCGAACGTTACAAAGTTTGCAACTGAATACAACTTTAAATAATGAAATCAAAACAACTCAGGATGGTCTTTACGCATCCTGTCCTCAAGCTCCCAAGTAGCTTCCTCAGTGCCTCGGCGCTGCCACTGAACTAAAATCAAAGGAATGACTTTGTTCCGTAAAACCTTATCCTTATAATCCAGGATACGAAGAGGTTTCTCAACATAAGTCAAATCCTTGTCTACCTGAACCTCAGACCGCTGCAGAATATGAGATTCATCCGCCACATACCGTCGCAACAGAGATACGTGGAAAACGTCATGAATACTGGATAAATGCGGTGGCAAAGCTAGTCGATAAGCCAAATCGCCAATGCTCTCCAAGATCTCAAACGGACTGATAAATCTGGGAGACAACTTGCCTTTAAGGCCAAATCTGAGAATCTTGCGGAAAGGTGACACTCTCAAAAACACTTTCTCCCCGACCTCGAACTGCAAGGGCCTACGCTTGATATTAGCATAGCTGGCCTGACGATCCTGTGCAGTCTTAATCCGTTTCTTGATCTGATCAACAATGTCTATCGCCTGCTGGATAAACTCCGGTTCCTCAGCCTGTCTCTCCCCCACTTCTTCCCAGAAGAGTGGAGTACGACAACGTCGCCCATACAACGCCTCAAAAGGTGCCATCCCAATACTAGTGTGATAGCTGTTGTTGTAAGCGAACTCGATCAACGACAAATGATCCTGCCAGGCTGAACCAAAATCCAAGACGCACGCTCTAAGCATATCCTCTAACGTACGGATAGTGCGCTCTGACTGACCACCAGTCTCCGGATGATAGGCTGTACTCAGACTGAGAGTAGTACCCATCGCACGCTGAACACTCCCCCAGAATCTAGAAGTAAACCTGGGGTCCCGATCGCTGACAATGCTCACAGGCACTACATGAAGTCGGACGATCTCCTGAATGTACATCCGTGCCATGCGATCCACAGAGTACTCTCGGCTATAGGCAATGAAATGCGCTGACTTGGTGAGTCGGTCCACCACAACCCAGATAGCATCACAGTTCCTCGGGGATACTGGCAAATGGATCACAAAGTCCATTGTGATAAACTCCCATTTCCATTCAGGAATAGGCAGACTGTGAAGCAATCCTCCAGGTCGTCGGTGCTCTGCCTTGACCTGTTGACACACCAAACATCTCGAAACAAACTGATAAACACTGCGTTTCATTCCCTTCCACCAGAAACGAGTACGTAGATCCTTGTACATCTTGTTGCTCCCAGGATGAATACTCAACTTAGTGCGATGTGCCTGAGATAAAATCTCCTCTCGCAACTCTTCATCCTGTGGAATCACAAGCCTACCAGACAAACACAGAAAGCCATCTGACTGATAATGAAATCCAGACGAGCTACCCTCGTTAGCTAGACGAGCTAAATGCTGGGTCTTCGAATCAGATATCTGAGCATCTCAGATCCGCGAATACAAGGCTGGCTCAGATAATATCGCAAACATTTGGATACTCTGCATACCTTTCTTATGCTTGAAGGTATAACCTGAAGTACAACAGTCACTAATCGCACTAGACATCGAACAAGTCTGAAGTGCGGATAGTCGCACCTTGCGACTCAAAGCATCAACGGTGAGATTAGCAGCTCCCGGATGGTACTTAATCTCGCAATTATAGTCCTTAAGAAAATCCATCCAACGTCTCTGCCTCATGTTCAACTCTGCCTGAGTGAACAAATACTTGAGACTCTTATGGTCGGTGAAGATCTCAAATTTCTCGCCATACAGATAATGACGCCAAATCTTCAAAGCGAACACAATGGCTGCCAATTCCAAATCATGGACTAGGTAGTTGTCCTCTTGAAGCTTCAGTTGTCTAGAAGCATATGCGATCACATGCCCATTCTGAGTCAGGACACAACCTAACCCCTGAAGAGAAGCATCCGTGTAAACTACATACCCTCCAGATCCTGACGGTAATGCCAACACCGGCGCAGAAGTCAACCGCCGTCGAATCTCACGAAAATTCTCCTCACACTCGGAGGACCACTCAAAATCCACACCCTTGCGAGTAAGCTGCGTCAATGGTCGAGCTAACTGAGAGAAGTTCAAAATGAAGCGACGATAATACCCTGCTAGACCCAGAAAACTACGGATCTCAGCAACCGTCGTCGGACGCGACCAATTAAGTACCGCTTCAATCTTTCTTGGATCAACAGAAATCCCCTCCCTGGATATGATATGGCCAAGAAAGACCACTCTATCCATCCAGAACTCACACTTGCTCAGCTTGGCGTACAACTTCTTATCTCGAAGAGTCTGTAGTATCAACCGCAAGTGAGAAACATGCTCTTCCGTATTACGCGAATATACCAAGATGTCGTCAATGAAGATCACGACAAACTTGTCCAAATACTCCCTGAAGACACGGTTCATCAAATCCATGAATATAGCCGGCGCATTAGTCAAACCAAATGACATCACTAGGAACTCGTAATGCCCATAGCGAGTACGGAATGCAGTCTTGGCTACGTTCTGATCACGGACTCTCAACTGATGATACCCAGATCTCAAGTCAATCTTGGAGTAAACTGACGTGCCCTGCAGCTGGTCAAACAAGTCATCAATACGAGGCAACGGATACTTGTTCTTCACAGTGACTCGATTCAGCTGCCGATAGTCAATGCACAGCCGCATCGACCCATCCTTATTCTTCACGAAGAGAACAGGAGCTCCCCAAGGAGATACACTAGGACGAATGTACCCCTTGTCCAAAATATCCTGTAGCTAATTCTTCAACTCACGCATCTCTGACGGAGCCAGACGATACGGTGCTCTAGAAATAGGCGAAGTACCCGGCATCAACTCTATGCCAAACTCGACTTCCCTAGCAGGAGGAAAACCCGGAATCTCATCAGGAAATACATCTGGAAATTTATCCACAACAGGAATGCTCTCTATCCCAATACTCTCAGCGGACAAATCAACTGCATAGATAAGGTAGCCTTCCCCGCCAGACTCTAGAGCTCGACAGGCTCTCAAAGCTGAAACCAAAGGCATCGGGGGTCGCGCTCCCTCACCATAGAAAAACCAACTCTCACTCCCTTCCGGATGAAAGCGTACTAATCTCTGATAGCAGTCCACTGAAGCTCGATAGGTAGTTAACATATCTATTCCCAGAATGCAATCAAAGTCGTCCATCGCCAGGACCATGAGATTCGCTAACAGAATGTCCCTTCGAACTCTTAAGGGCAACCCATCACTAGACGCTTAGCCAAAGCAGATTGGCCCGTCGGAGTAGAAACAGACATCACTACGTCTAGTGCAATGCATGGTAACTTATGCCTCTTAACAAAACGTGCAGAAATGAAGGAATGAGATGCACCAGTGTCAATAAGTACAAGAGCAGGTATACCATAAAGCAGAAATGTACCTGCGATGACTTTCTCATTCTCCTCCACAGCCTGATCATGTCTCAGGGCAAACACCTGGCCAGAAGCTCGTGGCCTCAAATGAGAACTACCAGCAGACTGTCCCTACGACCTCTGCTGAATGGTGGCCTGAGAACCCGATCCTGAACCAGAACCAGAACCGCCTCCCCCAGACTGTGGACAATCCCTCCGGATATGACCAGTCTCTCCACAACGGAAACAAGCTCCAGAAGCTCTGCGGCACTTGTCGGATGGATGGTTCTTCCCACAGTGATCACACTTGTCCTTCTTACCGTAACGGACAACACCTCCAGAACCAGAGGAAGAAGAAGATCCAGACTTCTTGAAAGTTTGGGCACGGGGACCCAAAGAACTAGCAGGCCTCGACTGAGGGAAAGACCTGTTCCGCCGAATGCTGTCCTCCGCCTGGTGACAATGGCTCACCAAACCCTCGTAGGACATGTCGTCGCCAACCACCACACGGTCATGGATCTCAGGGTTAAGGCCCTGAAGTAATAGATTATACTTCATCTCTGAGCTATCAGCAATCTCGGGGCAATAGGATAGCAGATCAAAGAACCTCTGCTGATACTCATCAATAGACATGGCTCCCTGTCGTAGACTCAGTAGCTCGCCTGCCTTCGACTGACGGAGTGCAGGAGGAAAATACCGCTTTTGGAAAGCTGTGCGGAACTCGGCCCAGGTGGCCACTCCTCTCGCCGCAACAAAAGGTGCAGAAGTAAACCTCCACCACTTGCGCGCACACCCATCCAGAAGATAGCCAAGGGTCTCCACCTTCTGCTCCTCGGTGCATTGGAAAGTCTGAAAAGTCGTCTCCATGTGGTCTAACCAGTTCTACGCATCCTCCGGAGACTCACCTCCAACTAAGGGCTTAGGACCCATAGCTAAGAATCGACGCACAGTGAAACGCTCGTCGTCATGGTGACGATGACGCCGTTCTCGACAAGGCTCCCGGTCGGCATCACCCCAACGCCCACCAACACTTCCATGAGAACTCCGGTCGTCACGATTTGACATCTACAAAAATACCTCAAGATGAGACTAAATCCCAAGAATTCTTTTGCATGCTCTGATACCATAAATGTAGTGACCCTTACCCGGATCACCTACTAAACAGAACTTAGGCATGCAATTAACTTAATTAAACAGATAACAGAATAAAACTGCGGAAACCATAAATATTATACAATCCCAAGTAAAGGAATCTGTAATTTATCCAAATAATATACAACCAAATCGAATAGTTGTATAAACCCAAACAACAGTAATAAAACCTAGACGAAGCTCCAGCTGGTCAACCACTGACTAGCCCCTCCTGGATCCACCCTCCTCGTCCAATCGCAAACCTGCCCCATGGAATAGGGTGTCCAAAAACACAGAGTACGAGACGTGAGCATAAAACGCTCAGTACGAGAGTATGAGTATACATGCATGCAAAGTGAACTCCCTATAGACTCGAGGTAAAAGATCAGATAACAAAGACAGACCGGGCCCTGGTATGTAGCACGCTGTGCCGTCGCTTCAGGAGGTGGCTCCCATACCGAGATAACCGTGGATACGCCGGACCCAAATCGATGGAAGTCCATCCACTAACAGGATAGGGTACAACCCTACTAACAGACATCTCGAAAGAGATACAGCAAGATGCAAATGAATGCAGCATAATATCATGACATATAAATCATGCAGTCACATAATACATGCATACTCAGTCAGGATATCTCGAACAGTACTTTCGTACCTCAAAACAGTGCAAGCTCTACCAACTCTAGGTCCACGCCTATAGTCTGCTCTACACTGCCAAATGATACTACTATCATTAAAGTGCTCTAAAAACCTTAACTAAGCTATTGCATACTCCTAAATATTTATAGGAAGCAAAAGCTATACCTTCGTCCGTCGTTAGCCCTTTGATGTCGATGCCTCCAGAACTTGGGCACAACTCCGCTACGACTACCGAACGCCTCGCCGACCTTCGGACCAAGCCTAAGAAGACTAGAACAGCTCCAAAAGGACTAGAATGCAAAGGAGAACTCGGAATTGGCAAATGAAAGTGAAGCCTCGGCCTTCTATTTATAGACAATGATCGGAACTTCCGATCCTTGATCGGAACGTCCGAACCTCGATCGGAACGTCTGATCCTGCCATCGGAGCTTCCGAAGATCGTGATCTGCCACGTGTCAAAATATCACTTGTTGACTCCGGATAGGGGTGATCGGAGCTTCCGGTCCTGATCGGAGCTTCCGATCTTGCCACACGTCATGCCTGACGTAATACCGATCGGAGCTTCCGATCCTGTTTGGAGCTTCCGATCCTGATCGGAGCTTCCGAACTCTACCCAAGTAATTATGATTAATTCCTTTAATTACTCAATTAGGGTACGGGCTACTACACTGCACCTCTTGATTGTCCAAAACCTCTCTGAGGACATACCCTCGCAAAATGGCCAGTCTGATGGCATATATGGCACCTCTCAGATACACCTCGGCACTGATCGGTCGGATGTCCTCCACCACAACTGTTACAAAACACTCCAGGCTTCGGTTTCGGACCACTGGAACTCGAAGAACTGCTCCCTGACTTCTTAAACTGCTTTCCTCGTGCTTGCAAATATCCCTTCTTGCCACTGTTGCTACCACCACCTTCAAATCGAGGAGGTTGTGAACTTGGAGCTGGGGATTGAGGCTGTCTCGGAGGCTGAGCGATATACGAAGCTCCTCGCTGCTGTATCAAACCGGCTTCCGCTCCTTTGGCATTGTTCAATGCTTCCGCAAAAGTATTTGGTCGCCTTGTGTTTACTAATGTAAATACCTCTGGAGTCAGTCCATTAATGAACTGATCAGCCATTGCCTCGTCACTATCAGCTACATGTGGCGCAAAACATAGTAAGGTAGAGAACTTTGCTGCATACTATTCAATATTTAAGTTCCCTTGCTTCAAGTTAGCAAATTCTGCACCTTTATCTTTGCGATAAGACACCGGAAAGAAGCGTTGATAAAAATCTGTTTTGAAGACATTCCAGGTAAGTACAGTCCCTCTACGCTCCAGAGACTTCTTGGTTGTGAACCACTAGCTTTTCGCAACCTCATGCAACTGATGTCCAATGAGTCTGACTCTCCGCTCATCACCATAGTCAAGTGAATCAAACAACATCTCCATATCATCAAGCCATCCTTCACATTCGACTGCATTCTCGGTACCTTTAAGGGTTGGCGGATGGTATGATTGAAAACGTTTGAGCAGTGTTTCCATCGGAGTGGCAGTCATATCTTGTTGGTGAACGACGATCAGATCAATCAGAATTGATACCCGGTGCAGCGAAAGTTTAAAAATTTTATATGGAACGATTCCAAAATGGGTATCAAAACTTTACGATTAAATTGTGTGTGTAAAAATTAAATAACAATTATAAATTTTTACCTCCAATCTCGAATCGAGATTATGGACACCAACAGATTACTCTGCTCTTGTTGTATATCCCTGGAACTGATGGACGAACTTTTCTTCAATCAGGTCCACGAACAGAGATTTAATCCCTCTGATAGATTGCACTAGAAAATCTATCAGAAGTTTCTACGAAGAGAATTAACGAATTTGATCCGTTAAACCAGACTGCAAATTAAAAATTCACAGGCTGGATTTTTCCCGAGCAGAGGGGAGGGGGGCGGCCACTTCAGAGAAAACAAGGCTAGGGTTTTCAAAAATATTTTGTGACCTCTGTTGTGTAATTTCTGTACTGCAATAACGTATTTATAATGTGGGCTGCTAACAGCTTAGGGCCCATTAGTCATAAGTTCAAGCCTGACAAGCAAAGCCCGCATGTTCAGAAATTAATATAAAATTCATCGTGACTCATATTGATAAACCAATTTCACCAATGTGCACAGAAACCATTTCTGCACCTTTTAAAGTCAAGATAAATTTTCTGAATCCGAATTCAGTGATTTCCAAAAATGCCCATCCCTATGTCATTTTAGGAAATCTTACTCCTCTACTCTTAAATAAGAAGTCCCACTTCTTTGTTCATTAAATTTAACTCTTTAAATTTAACTATCTCAACGGGGATTAAAAATCCATTACTCTGTGTGACCCTCAATGGTTCAGGAATACAGCTAGCCGTGGGCTCACAACTCCTTGTGACTCGAAACAACAATTTCCGACTTGCCCATCGAATCATGGTAAGAGCGCCTAGCAACATCGCCCCATGATTCCCTAGGTATCACTGATAGTGCTTACAAGAACCAATAGATTTTGGTTAGCGTACAGTACGGTCCCTTCATCCATATATCCCGATCGAATCAACAACCATTGGTAAATCGAGAGTCGTTCTAGATTCGATAACTATGCAACGCATCTTGAAGATCAAATAGTGACATCGCATGTGCTACTAAGAAACCATTTCTTAAAACACATCATGTACTCTGGCCAGAGATTCGTCACACTAATATCTCCTCAGATTGCATAGGATATCCACACTCGCAAGTATGTG
The DNA here is from genome assembly GCF_033568475.1 of Henckelia pumila. Taxonomy (NCBI): domain Eukaryota; kingdom Viridiplantae; phylum Streptophyta; class Magnoliopsida; order Lamiales; family Gesneriaceae; genus Henckelia; species Henckelia pumila. Next base: position 137,337,389 of record NC_133123.1, read on the forward strand.
GTGAATCCTTGAAAACAAAGCATCGACTCCTATATGTGTTGTAACTGCACCCAATCCCGACACTTGATGACCCCAATGGAGTCGGTAAACGAGTCAAAGCACAGTACTAGCATATAGAGTCTCAACGATGTTTCAAGTAGTAAGGACTAATGGTGTACAACCAAAACCGCGGACTTTATCCACTCAATAAGTGATAACCACTTGGAAAGTCCGGATAGGGTAGTTCGATCATTCATCGTATGAATATCCATTTGCATGCTTTGAACATCTCTATGTTCCTTACCAATGAAACGTGGTACTCTGCATCGCAAATGCTAGTCTCAAACTCGAGCGATCCTTATCCTTATTAACGGACGGCTCAATCGACTAGGAACGATTTAGAATATACAGTGACTATAAGATGTGTTTCATGATAGACATCCCCATGTACTACCACATCTTACATACACTATAGTATATTCAAGGTCTTTATCAAAACAACAATAGTATATCACAATATAACAATATGAAGAAATATAAAGTCATTGCCATTAATAAAAGTGTAAATTATATTAAACAAAAGATTGTTTATACAAAGAGTCATCAAAGCACTTAGCCACAAGTTGGCTCACCGGGCACCCACTCTTTCAATCTCCCACTTGCCCTAAAGCCAACTAGTCATACTACATAGACCCATTGTTTCGCGATGTTTGTCAAATAATGGTCCTGGCAAGGGCTTAGTAAGTGGATCAGCGATATTGTCTGCAGAGGCCACTCTTTCGACAGTGATGTCTCCTCTTTCCACAATCTCCCGGATGATGTGGTATTTCCTCAGTACGTGTTTGGATCTTTGATGAGACCTTGGTTCCTTTGCCTGAGCAACGGCACCCGTGTTGTCACAGTACACCGGGACTGGACCAACAACTTCCGGAATAACGCCCAACTCTTGGACGAAATTCCTCATCCAAACGGCCTCTTTAGCAGCAGCTGATGCTGCAATGTATTCTGCCTCAGTGGTGGAATCCGCTGTGGTGTCCTGCTTGGAACTCTTCCAAGAGACAGCACCGCCATTGAGCATGAACACAAATCCAGAGGTTGACTTCGAGTCATCCACGTCACTTTGGAAGCTAGAGTCGGTATAGCCTTCCAATTTTAGTTCTCTTCCTCCATATACCATGAACATATTCTTAGTCCTTCGTAAATACTTAAGAATGTCCTTCACGGCTTTCCAATGCATTTGACTAGGATTAGCTTGATATCTGCTCGTGACACTCAGAGCAAATGCTACATCCGGTCTGGTAGAAATCATCCCATACATGATACTACCTATGGCTGACGCATATGGTACATGTGTCATTTTCTCTATCTCTTCATCAGTCTTGGGACACATAGACTTGGATAGAGAAACTCCATGACACATGGGTAGATGTCCTCTCTTGGACCCATCCATTGAAAACCTTTTCAATATGGTTTCGATGTAAGTTGATTGAGTGAGTCCTATCATTCTCTTAGATCTATCTCTATAGATCTGTATCCCTAGAATATAGGATGCCTCACCCAAATCCTTCATCGAGAATCTACCTGATAACCATATCTTTGTTGACTGCAACATCCTTACATCATTCCCAATGAGTAGGATGTCATCAACATAAAGTACTAAGAATGTCACAGCATCCTTAACTACTTTCTTGTACACGCACGGTTCCTCCGGGTTCTTGATGAAACCAAAATCCTTTATTGTTTCATCAAATTTCTGGTTCCAACTTCTTGATGCTTGTTTTAGACCATAGATTGATCTCTGAAGCTTGCATACCTTATGCTCGCTTCCCATGGATGTGTATCCCTCAGGCTGCGTCATATAGATCTCTTCCTTAATATTTCCATTAAGAAATGCAGTCTTCACATCCATTTGCCATATCTCATAGTCATACCATGCAGCTATGGCAATAAGGATTCTTATGGACTTGAACATTGAAACTGGTGAAAAGGTTTCATCATAGTCAACTCCTTGTCTTTGAGTATAACCTTTCGCCACCAATCGCGCCTTGTAGGTCAATACCTTACCATCATGCCCAAGCTTTCTATTGTAGATCCATTTACACCCTATTGGAACAATTCCATCGGGAGGATATACTAAAGACCAAACTTGGTTTGTATGCATCGAATCTATTTCCGACTGCATAGCTTCAAGCCATAAATTTAAATCCGCATCAGAAATTGCTTCTTTGAAGTTTCTTGGATCACATCCAACATCGGGTTCATCTTGATCCCCTTCAAGAAGAAGACCATATCGAATAGGAGGTCTAGAAGCCCTCTCGGATCTTCTAGGTATAGGCGTGTCTATCAATGGTTCCTGAGGTGTAGGATCGTTATTTTGTATTTCGGGTTCTTCTCGAATTTTTTCGAGTTCCATCATCTCTCCTTTCTTATCCAATAAGAACTCCTTCTCCAAGAAGGTGGCATTCCTTGAAACAAACACCTTTGTTTCAGCAGGATGATAGAAATAATATCCGATTGAATTCTTCGGATATCCTACAAAATAACATAAGGTGGATCGACTATCCAACTTATCTCCCACTGTCTGCTTCACGTAAGCAGGACATCCCCAAATCCTCAAGTACGAATACTTAGGAGCTTTGCCATTCCATAACTCGTATGGTGTTTTGTCCACTTCTTTGGTGTGGACGTTGTTCAACAACAATACCGCCGTTTCAAGCGCATAGCCCCAAAACGAAGGTGGAAGCTCAGTGAAGCTCATCATGGATCGAACCATGTCCAACAAAGTTCGATTACGACGCTCCGATACACCATTCAGCTGAGGTGTCATAGGAGGAGTCCACTGAGAGAGAATCCCATTCTCTTTCAGATAGTCCAAAAACTCGGTACTTAAGTATTTTCCACCTCGATCCGATCGAAGTGCTTTAATACTTTTACCTAGCTTGTTTTCTACTTCAGCCTTGAATTCTTTGAACTTTTCAAATGCTTCAGACTTATATTTCATTAAATATAAATACCCATACCTAGAATAATCATCAGTAAAGATAATGAAGTAGGTGTGGCCATATTGAGTACCAATTCTAAATGGACCACAAACATCTGTATGGATCAAATCCAACAGATTTTGACTACGCTCAGGTTTCCCCTTAAAAGGAGATTTAGTCATTTTTCCTTTCAGGCAGGACTCACAAGTAGATAGAGAGTTAATATCAGACATATCAAACATGCCCTCTCCCACTAGCTTGTTCATCCTCCTTGAGGAAATATGACCTAGCCTAGCATGCCAAAGGTTTGCCGGGTTTTGACTATCGATTTTCCTTTTGTTTGTTGTTACCGGCTTATCAACATAATTTATTGGAACGTCTTTTAATTTTAAGTTATATAGATCGTTTTCAAGTTGTCCATTTCCAATCAAACATTCATTCTTGTAAATATTGCAAATCCCATTCACAAAATTGCAAGAATAACCATCTCTATCAAGCATAGAAACAGAAATAATGTTTTTAATCAAATCTGGAACAAATAAAACATCTCTCAAAAGTAACTTAAAATCGTTCTGCAAAATTAAATAAACATCTCCTACAGCTTTGGCTTCAACTCTGGAACCATTTCCGAGCCTCAGCTGGGTCTCACCCATTCTAAGCTTGCGACTTCTTGTCATCACCTGCAAATCATTGCAAATGTGAGATCCACATCCGGTATCCAATACCCAAGAAGTAGTATTAAGTGAAACATTTATTTCAATATAGAACATACCCTTCGCAGTTCGCAACTGCTCTAGATATTCCTTGCAGTTACGCTTCCAATGACCGGGCTTCTTGCAGTAATGACAAACATCCTTGGAATTTTCCATGTTTGAAGCCTTTGTCTTGTACTTCTTCTCGGGTTCGGTTTTCTTGGATGGGGTAGAACGTTTCTTACCCTTTGTACTTGGCCCCTTCTTAGCAGAAGAAGAGGAGCCCACCAAGAAAGCCGGTTTATCCTTCTTTAAAGTGGATTCATATGTTACAAGCATATTGACCATCTCTTCAAGGGAGGCCTCTATCTTGTTCATATTGAAATTCACCACAAATCCGTCAAACGAAGAAGGAAAAGATAGAAGTAATAAGTCCACGTTGAGTTCATGCTCCAACACCAAATCAAGCGTTACCAACTTCTGTATGAGTCAAATCACTTGTACCCCATGATCACGGACCGAAGTCCCTTCACGCATGCGACACGTCATTAGCTCTTTTACAGTAGCGAACCTTTCAGCTCTCGATTGAGCCCCAAAAAGTTCCTTGAGTTGTACGTGAATGTCAGCAGCATTCACGGTATCCTCAAATCGCCTCTGGAGTTCATCAGACATCGAGGCTTGCATATAGCATTTGGCCTTGATATCATGGTCCCACCATGTATCAAGTTTGGCCAACTCTTCTGGACTTACATCAGCTGGTGCTTCCTTCGGAGGAGATTTTTCTAACACGTAGAGCATCTTCTCCGAAGTCAAGACAATCTTCAACTTACGGAACCATTCCGTATAGTTTGCGCCAGTCAGTTTATTTTGTTCGAGGATAGAGAATAATGGATTACGCGAATTCATCTTTATGAAATACTGAAAAGAAACAGACAATTATCAGTGATTGTTTAATCAATTTACTAAGACATAAAATAGGCGAAATTTATTTTATGAATCTCACTCCCACTATTTTAACGATTTCACTACCCTCTAGTCAAAACGAGAAACTGTTTTTCTTAGTGAGAACATGGAGTCCAATTGACAAACTATGGTCCCGAATAATATCATCCAACCATAATTTTCAAAAGGTAGAGCCTAATTGCTTCCAAAGCAACCTCCACGTTTTTACCTCATGTCCAATAAGGGCCCAATAATATGACGCCGTTTATTGTGACATGTCAAGATGACCCATCAATATTAAGTTGTGATGGACGGTCGCCATGTGGATCCCCCAATAATATGAGCCGATCCCATGGGAGTTCCACCCAACTTACAACATGTGTCGATCCAATGTACAGCTTTCCGACGAACGGGCCCCCCCAATAATATGAGCCGGAACGTATCCGCGGGTAGCATCTCATACATTGATCGTTGATGGAAGGTAGGAACATTTAAACAATTTTAAATTTCCTTTATTTATCTTGATATCATTTTTAAATCATATTTAAAATGAGGGATTTTAATTTTGAAAATTTGTCTCATCATTTTAAAATTTGTATGCTTGCCGGATTCACACAATTTAATCTAAAACATGCATACAACAATAATATCATATATTATATAGGATGATCGATTCCATTTCTAATCGACCCGTGGTTGCCAATCACGAGTCTTAGTCCAATCCTAGGTAATATGCAGGTATGCAATGCAATCATATTACATTGTGCTTCCAATTTACATTTCTTCTCTCTTTATTGTCTGCTGGGCCCACCTCCGTCTTCAAATCTTCATCTCCCACTAAATCTAATGTATTTACAATAAATAACAATGACAAGTAGGGGATACATTTTAAGGGGTGGGAACGGGCCATAAACCAGGCCCACTTTTATTACATATGACAATTCATATTGGGTCATAAACCAGGCCCATTAATAAATCCAACAAAAATAAAAACAAATGTAAATTCCTAACATACACCTACAAAATTGGTCATGGCAATCGATCATCCTTATCCAATAACATTTAATTCAAAATTAATTTATTGGATAACATGCAATGGCAATTTAAATTAAAAGGATAAAATCATATTCCATATATAAAATCTTATTTTACATACAAAATCATATTTTATCTTTTTATCAAATAAAATCATATTTTACATATAAAATCCAATTTTATACATAAAATCATATTTTACTCAATATTTCCATAAGATCATATCTTATCATCAATTGTACCAAAAATAATTAATTTCATAAAATCTGATTTAACGGATAAAATCTATAAATTTTCCAAAAATTCAAATTTATCCAAAAATCAATTTTAAAATTTTCGGACTCGAACAATTCGATCCGACGCCTCGTGGACCAATCAAAAACAATTTTCGATCGGACCAAAAATAGAATTTTAACATATTAAAATTTTAATTTTAAAATTAAAAATTAATTTTTCCGCGGGCCGCCCGGGACGCTCCCGGGCTGCCCCTAGGGCAGCGATCACGTCGCTGCCCATGGGCAGCGCCGAGTGCTGCCCTGGGCAGGGCCCTGCGCCACCCTGCGCAGCGCTCAGCGCTGCGCTAGGCAGCGCCGTGCGCTGCCCGGGGCAGCGAGAGTCGCTGCCCCCCCGGGCAGCGATCCAATCGCTGCCCGTGTTTTTGCCCGAAAAATTTTTAATTTAAAAAATTTATTTTGTTTCAAAAAACCGAGGCTTAAAATTTTTTGTACAATCGATTAATTTAATCGCTTGATCAGAGCAACCTGGCTTTGATACCACTGTTGGTGAACGGCGATCAGATCAATCAGAATTGATACCCGGTGCAGCGGAAGTTTAAAAATTTTATATGGAACGATTCCATAATGGGTATCAAAACTTTACGATTAAATTGTGTGTGTAAAAATTAAATAACAATTATAAATTTTTACCTCCAATCTCGAATCGAGATTATGGACACCAACAGATTACTCTGCTCTTGTTGTATATCCCTGGAACTGATGGACGAACTGTTCTTCAATCAGGTCCACGAACAGAGATTTAATCCCTCTGATAGATTGCACTAGAAAATCTATCAGAAGTTTCTACGAAGAGAATTAACGAATTTGATCCGTTAAACCAGACTGCAAATTCAAAATTCACAGGCTGGATTTTTCCCGAGCAGAGGGGAGGGGGGCGGCCACTTCAGAGAAAACAAGGCTAGGGTTTTCAAAAATATTTTGTGACCTCTGTTGTGTAATTTCTATACTGCAATAACTTATTTATAATGTGGGCTGCTAACAGCTTAGGGCCCATTAGTCATAAGTTCAAGCCTGACAAGCAAAGCCCGCATGTTCAGAAATTAATATAAAATTCATCGTGACTCATATTGATAAACCAATTTCACCAATGTGCACAGAAACCATTTCTGCACCTTTTAAAGTCAAGATAAATTTTCTGAATCCGAATTCAGTGATTTCCAAAAATAACCCATCCCTATGTCATTTTAGGAAATCTTACTCCTCTACTCTTAAATAAGAAGTCCCACTTCTTTGTTCATTAAATTTAACTTTTTAAATTTAACTATCTCAACGGGGATTAAAAATCCATTACTCTGTGTGACCCTCAATGGTTCAGGGATACAGCTAGCCATGGGCTCACAACTCCTTGTGACTCGGAACAACAATTTTCGACTTGCCCATCGAATCATGGTAAGAGCGCCTAGCAACATCGCCCCATGATTCCCTAGGTATCACTGATAGTGCCTACAAGAACCAATAGATTTTGGTTAGCGTACAGTATGGTCCCTTCATCCATATATCCCGATCGAATCAACAACCATTGGTAAATCGAGAGTCGTTCTAGATTCGATAACTATGCAACGCATCTTGAAGATCAAATAGTGACATCGCATGTGCTACTAAGAAACCATTTCTTAAAACACATCATGTACTCTGGCCAGAGATTCGTCATGAAAGAGTGGGTGCCCGGTGAGCCAACTTGTGGCTAAGGGCATTGATGACTCTTTGTATAAACAATCTTTTGTTTAATATAATTTACACTTTTATTAATGGCAATGACTTTATCTTTCTTCATATTGTTATATTGTGATATACTATTGTTGTTTTGATAAAGACCTTGAATATACTATAGTGTATGTAATATGTGGTAGAACATGGAGATGTCTATCATGAAACACATCTTATAGTCACTGTATATTCTAAACTGTTCCTAGTCGATTGAACCGTCCGATAATAAGGATAAGGATCGCTCGAGTTTGAGACTAGCATTTGCGATGCAGAGTACCACGTTTCATTGGTAAGGAACATAGAGATGTTCGAAGCATGCAAATGGATATTCATATGATGAATGATCGAACTACCCTATCCGGACTTTCCAAGTGGTTATCACTTATCGAGTGGATATAGTCCGCGGTTTTGGTTGTACACCATTAGTCCTTACTACTTGAGACATCATTGAGACTCTATATGCTAGTACTGTGCTTTGACTCGTTTACCGACTCTATTGGGGTCATCAGGTGTCGGGATTGGGTACAGGTACAACACATATAGGAGTCGATGCTTTGTTGTCAAGGATTCACCACATACTTGCGAGTGTGGATATCCTATGCGATCTGAGGAGATATTAGTGTGACGAATCTCTGGCCAGAGTACATGATGTGATTTAAGAAATGGTTTCTTAGTAGCACATGCGATGTCACTATTTGATCTTCAAGATGTATTGCATAGTTATCGAATCTCGAGCGACTCTCGATATACCAATGGTTGTTGATTCGATCGGGATATATGGATGAAGGGACCGTACTGTACGCTAACCAAAATCTACTGGTTCTTGTAGGCACTATCAGTGATACCTAGGGAATCATGGGGCGATGTTGCTAGGCGCTCATACCATGATTCGATGGGCAAGTCGGAAATTGTTGTTCCGAGTCACAAGGAGTTGTGAGCCCACGGCTAGCTGTATTCCTGAACCATTGAGGGTCACACAGTGTAATGGATTTTTTAATCCCCGTTCAGATAGTTAAATTTAAAGAGTTAAATTTAATGAACGAAGAAGTTGGACTTCTTATTTAAGAGTAGAGGAGTAAGATTTCCTAAAATGACATAGGGATGGCTATTTTTGGAAATCACTGAATTCGGATTCAGAAAAATTTATCTTGACTTTAAAAGGTGCAGAAATGGTTTCTGTGCACATTGGTGAAATCGGTTTATCAATCGGAGTCACGATGAATTTTATATTAATTTCTGAACATGCGGGCTTTGCTTGTCGGGCTTGAACTTATGACTAATGGGCCCTAAGTTGTTAGTGGCCTACATTATAAATAAGTTATTGCAGTACAGAAATTACACACAACAGGTCACAAGGATTTTTCGAAAACCCTAGTTTATTTTTTAAAGGTGGCCGTCCCCCCCCTCTCCCTCTACTCGAGAAAAATCCAGCCTGTGATTTTGAATTACAGTCTGGTTTAACGGATCAAATTCGTTAATCTCTTCGTAGAAAACTTCTGATAGATTTTCTAGTGCAATCTATCAGAGGGATTAAATATCCGTTCGTGGACCTGATTGAAGAACAGTTCGTCCATCAGTTCCAGGGATATACAACAAGAGCAGAGAAATCTGTTGGTGTCCAAAATCTCGATTCGAGATTAAAGGTAAAAATTTTATAATCGTTATTTAATTTTTACACACACAATTTAATCGTAAGGTTGATACCCATTATGGAATCGTTCCATACAAAAATTTTAAACTTCCGCTGCACCGGGTATCAATCATAATTGATCTGAACGCCGCGTTCTACAACAGTGGTATCAGAGACAGGTTGCTCAGATCAAGCGATTAAATTAATCGATTGTACAAAAATTTTTAAGCCTCGGTTTTTGAAACAAAATAAATATTTTAAAAATAAAAATATTTTTCGGGCAAAAACCCGGGCAGCAATTGCATCGCTGCCCGGGGCAGGGGCAGCACATGGCGCTGCGCAGGGCAGCGCTCGGCGCTGCTCATGGGCAGCGATGTGATCGCTGCCCAGGGCAGCGATCGTCGCTGCCCTAGGGGCAGCCGGGCTGCCCGGCCCGAGCCCTACGGGGCGCGGGCAGCCCGGGAATGTCCCGGGCGGCCCGCGGGAAAAATTATTTTTTAATTTTTTAAATTAAATTTTAATATGTTAAAATTCTATTTTTGGTCCGATCGAAAATTGTTTTAATTGGTCCACGAGGCGTCGGATCGAATTGTTCGAGTCCGAAAATTTTAAAATTGATTTTTGGATAAATTTGAATTTTTGTAAAATTTTAATATTTTATCCTTTAATTGAATTTTGAAATTAATTATTTTTGGTACAATTGATGATAAGATATGATCTTATGGATATATTGAGTAAAATATGATTTTATGTATAAAATTGGATTTTATAGATAAAATATGATTTTATTTGATAAAAAGATAAAATATAATTTTGTATGTAAAATAAGATTTTATGTATGAAATATGATTTTATCCTTTTAAATTTAAATTGCCATTGCATGTTATCCAATAAATTAATTTTGAATTAAATGTTATTGGATAAGGATGATCGATTGCCATGACCAATTTTGTAGGTGTATGTTAGGAATTTACATTTGTTTTTATTATTGTTGGTTTTATTAATGGGCCTGGTTTATGGCCCAATATGAATGTCATATGTAATAAAAGTGGGCTTGGTTTATGGCCTGTTCCCACCCCTTAAAAATGTATCCCCTACTTGTCATTGTTATTTATTGTAAATACATTAGATTTAGTGGGAGATCAAGATTTGAAGATGGAGGTGGGCCCAGCAGACAATAAAGACAGAAGAAATGTAAATTGGAAGCAAATGTAATAGGATTGCATTGCATACTGCATATTACCTAGGATTGGACTAAGACTCGTGATTGGCAACCACGGGTCGATTAGAAATGGAATCGATCATCCTATATAATATGTGATATTATAGTTGTATGCATGTTTTAGACATAATTGTGTGAATCCGACAAGCATACAAAATTTTAAAAATGATGAGACAAATTTTTATAATTAAAAATCCCTCATTTTAAATATGATTTAAAATTGATATCAAGATAAATAAAGGAAATTTAAATTTGTTTAAATGTTCCTACCTTCCATCAACGATCAATGTATGAGATGCTACCCGCGGATACGGTCCGGCTCATATTATTGGGGGGGCCCGTTCGTCGGAAAGCTATACATTGGATCGACACATGTTGTAAGTTGGGTGGAACTCCCATGGGATCGGCTCATATTATTGGGGGATCCACATGGCGACCGTCCATCACAACTTAATATTGATGGGTCATCTTGACATGTCACAATAATCGGCGTCATATTATTGGGCCCTTATTGGACATGAGGTAAAAACGTGGAGGTAGCTTTGGAAGCAATTGGGCTCTACCTTTTGAAAATTATGGTTGGCTGATATTATTCGGGACTATAAGTTTGTCAATTGGACTCCATGTTCTCACTAAGGAAAACAGTTTCCCGTTTTCACTAGAGGGTAGTGAAATCATTAAAATAGTGGGAGTGAGATTCATAAAATAAATTTCGCCTATTTTATGTCTTAGTAAATTGCTTAAACAATCACTGATATTTGTCTGTTTCTTTTCAGTATTTCATACGATGAATTCGCGTAATCCACTTTTCTCGATCCTCGAACAAAATAAGTTGACTGGCGCAAACTATACGGAATGGTTCCGTAAGTTGAAGATTGTCTTGACTTCGGAGAAGATGCTCTACGTGTTAGAAAAATCTCCTCCGAAGGAAGCACCAGCTGACGTAAGTCCGGAGGAGTTAGCCAAGCTTGATACATGGTGGGACCATGATATCAAGACCAAATGCTATATGCAAGCCTCGATGTCTGATGAACTCCAGAGGCGATTTGAGGACACCGTGAATGCTGCTGACATTCACGTACAACTCAAGGAACTTTTTGGGGCTCAATCGAGGGCTGAAAGGTTCTCTACTGTAAAGGAGCTAATGACGTGTCGCATGCGTGAAGGGACTTCGGTCCGTGATCATGGGGTACGAGTGATTTGGCTCATACAGAAGTTGGTAACCCTTGATTTGGTGTTGGAGCATGAACTCAACGTGGACTTACTACTTCTGTCTCTTCCTTCTTCGTTTGACGGATTTGTGGTAAATTTCAATATGAACAAGATAGAGGCCTCCCTTGAAGAGATGGTCAATATGCTTGTGACATATGAATCCACATTAAAGAAGGATAAACCGGTTTTCTTGGTGGGCTCCTCTTCTTCTGCTAAGAAGGGGCCAAGTACAAAGGGTAAGAAACGTTCTGCCCCACCCAAGAAAATCGAACCCGAGAAGAAGTACAAGACAAAGGCTTCAAACATGGAAAAATCCAAGGATGTTTGCCATTACTGCAAGAAGCCCGGTCATTGGAAGCGTAACTGCAAGGAATATCTAGAGCAGTTGCGAACTGCGAAGGGTAAGTTCTATATTGAAATAAATGTTTCACTTAATACTACTTCTTGGGTATTGGATACCGGATGTGGATCTCACATTTGCAATGATTTGCAGGTGATGACAAGAAGTCGTAGGCTTAGGATGGGTGAGACCCAGCTGAGGCTCGGAAATGGTTCCAGAGTTGAAGCAAAAGCCGTGGGAGATGTTTATTTAATTTTGCAGAACGGTTTTAAGTTACTTTTAAGAGATGTTTTATTTGTTCCGTATTTGATTAAAAACATTATTTCTGTTTCTATGCTTGATAGAGATGGTTATTCTTGCAATTTTGTGAATGGGATTTGCAATATTTACAAGAATGAATGTTTAATTGGAAATGAACAACTTGAAAACGATCTATACAACTTAAAACTAAAAGACGTTCCAATAAATTATGTTGATAAACCGGCAACAACAAACAAAAGGAAAATCGATAGCCAAAACCCGGCAAACCTTTGGCACGCTAGGCTAGGTCATATTTCCTCAAGGAGAATGAACAAGCTAGTGGGAGAGGGCATGTTTGATATGTCTGATATTAACTCTCTACCTACTTGTGAATCCTGCCTAAAAGGAAAAATGACTAAATCTCCTTTTAAGGGGAAACCTGAACGTAGTCAAAATCTGTTGGATTTGATCCATACAGATGTTTGTGGTCCATTTAGAGTTGGGACTCAATATGGCCACACCTACTTCATTACCTTTACTGATGATTATTCAAGGTATGGGTATTTATATTTAATGAAATATAAGTCTGAAGCATTTGAAAAGTTCAAAGAATTCAAGGCTGAAGTAGAAAACAAGCTAGGTAAAAGTATTAAAGCACTTCGATCGGATCGAGGTGGAGAATACTTGAGTACCGAGTTTTTGGACTATCTAAAAGAGAATGGGATTCTCTCTCAGTGGACTCCTCCTATGACACCACAGCTTAATGGTGTATCGGAGCGTCGTAATCGAACTTTGTTGGACATGGTTCGGTCCATGATGAGCTTCACTGAGCTTCCACCTTCGTTTTGGGGCTATGCGCTTGAAACGGCGGTATTGTTGTTGAACAACGTCCACACTAAAGCAGTGGACAAAACATCATACGAGTTATGGAATGGCAAAGCTCCTAAGTATTCGTACTTGAGGATTTGGGGATGTCCTGCTTACGTGAAGCGGACAGTGGGAGATAAGTTGGATAGTCGATCCAGCTTATGTTATTTTGTAGGGTATCCGAAGAATTCAATCGGATATTATTTCTATTATCCTGCTGAAACAAAGGTGTTTGTTTCAAGGAATGCCACCTTCTTGGAGAAGGAGTTCTTATTGGATAAGAAAGGCGAGATGATGGAACTCGAAGAAATTCGAGAAGAACCCGAAATACAAAATAACGATCCTACACCTCAGGAACCATTGCTGGACATGCCTATACCTAGAAGATCCGAGAGGACTTCTAGACCTCCTATTCGATATGGTCTTCTTCTTGAAGGGGATCAAGATGAACCCGATGTTGGATGTGATCCAAGAAACTTCAAGGAAGCAATTTCTGATGCGGATTCAAATTTATGGCTTGAAGCTATGCAGTCGAAAATAGATTCGATGCATACAAACCAAGTTTGGTCTCTAGTAGATCCTCCCGATGGAATTGTTCCAATAGGGTGTAAATGGATCTACAAGAGAAAGCTTGGGCCTGATGGTAATGTATTGACCTACAAGGCGCGATTGGTGGCAAAAGGTTATACTCAAAGACAAGGAGTTGACTATGATGAAACTTTTTCACCAGTTGCAATGTTCAAGTCCATAAGAATCCTTATTGCCATAGCTGCATGGTATGACTATGAGATATGGCAAATGGATGTGAAGACTGCTTTTCTTAATGGAGACATTAAGGAAGAGATCTATATGAAGCAGCCTGAGGGGTTCACATCCATGAGAAGCGAGCATAAGGTATGCAAGCTTCAGAGATCAATTTATGGTCTAAAACAAGCATCAAGAAGTTGGAACCAAAAATTTGATGAAACAATAAAGGATTTTGGTTTCATCAAGAATCCGGAGGAACCATGCGTGTACAAGAAAGTAGTTAAGGATGCTGTGACATTCTTAGTACTTTATGTTGATGACATCCTACTCATTGGGAATGATGTAGGGATGTTGCAGTCAACAAAGATATGGTTATCAGGTAGATTCTCGATGAAGGATTTGGGTGAGGCATCCTATATTCTTGGGATACAGATCTATAGAGATAGATCTAAGAGAATGATAGGACTCACTCAATCAACCTACATCGACACCATATTGAAACGGTTTTCAATGGATGGGTCCAAGAGAGGACATCTACCCATGTGTCATGGAGTTTCTCTATCCAAGTCTATGTGTCCCAAGACTGATGAAGAGATAGAGAAAATGACACATGTACCATATGCGTCAGCCATAGGTAGTATCATGTATGGGATGATATCTACCAGACCGGATGTAGCATTTGCTCTGAGTGTCATGAGCAGATATCAAGCTAATCCCGGTCAAATGCATTGGAAAGCCGTGAAGGACATTCTTAAGTACTTACGAAGGACTAAGAATATGTTCATGGTATATGGAGGAAGAGAACTAAAATTGGAAGGCTATACCGACTCTAGCTTCCAAAGTGACGTGGATGACTCGAAGTCAACCTCTGGATTTGTGTTCATGCTCAATGGCGGTGCTGTCTCTTGGAAGAGTTCCAAGCAGGACACCACAGCGGATTCCACCACTGAAGCAGAATACATTGCAGCATCAGCTGCTGCTAAAGAGGCCGTTTGGATGAGGAATTTCGTCCAAGAGTTGGGCGTCATTCCTGAAGTTGTTGGTCCAGTCCCGGTGTACTGTGACAACACGGGTGCCGTTGCTCAGGCAAAGGAACCAAGGTCTCATCAAAGATCCAAACACGTACTGAGGAAATACCACATCATCCGGGAGATTGTGGAAAGAGGAGACATCACTGTCGAAAGAGTGGCCTCTGCAGACAATATCGCTGATCCACTTACTAAGCCCTTGCCAGGACCATTATTTGACAAACATCGCGAAGCAATGGGTCTACGTAGTATGACTAGTTGGTTTTAGGGCAAGTGGGAGATTGAAAGAGTGGGTGCCCGGTGAGCCAACTTGTGGCTAAGGGCTTTGATGACTCTTTGTATAAACAATCTTTTGTTTAATATAATTTACACTTTTATTAATGGCAATGACTTTATCTTTTTTCATATTGTTATATTGTGATATACTATTGTTGTTTTGATAAAGACCTTGAATATACTATAGTGTATGTAATATGTGGTAGAACATGGAGATGTCTATCATGAAACACATCTTATAGTCACTGTATATTCTAAACTGTTCCTAGTCGATTGAGCCGTCCGATAATAAGGATAAGGATCGCTCGAGTTTGAGACTAGCATTTGCGATGCAGAGTACCACGTTTCATTGGTAAGGAACATAGAGATGTTCGAAGCATGCAAATGGATATTCATATGATGAATGATCGAACTACCCTATCCGGACTTTCCAAGTGGTTATCACTTATCGAGTGGATATAGTCCGCGGTTTTGGTTGTACACCATTAGTCCTTACGACTTGAGACATCATTGAGACTCTATATGCTAGTACTGTGCTTTGACTCGTTTACCGACTCTATTGGGGTCATCAGGTGTCGGGATTGGGTACAGTTACAACACATATAGGAGTCGATGCTTTGTTGTCAAGGATTCACCACATACTTGCGAGTGTGGATATCCTATGCGATCTGAGGAGATATTAGTGTGACGAATCTCTGGCCAGAGTACATGATGTGATTTAAGAAATGGTTTCTTAGTAGCACATGCGATGTCACTATTTGATCTTCAAGATGTATTGCATAGTTATCGAATCTCGAGCGACTCTCGATATACCAATGGTTGTTGATTCGATCGGGATATATGGATGAAGGGACCGTACTGTACGCTAACCAAAATCTACTGGTTCTTGTAGGCACTATCCGTGATACCTAGGGAATCATGGGGCGATGTTGCTAAGCGCTCATACCATGATTCGATGGGCAAGTCGGAAATTGTTGTTCCGAGTCACAAGGAGTTGTGAGCCCACGGCTAGCTGTATCCCTGAACCATTGAGGGTCACACAGTGTAATGGATTTTTTAATCCCCGTTGAGATAGTTAAATTTAAAGAGTTAAATTTAATGAACGAAGAAGTTGGACTTCTTATTTAAGAGTAGAGGAGTAAAATTTCCTAAAATGACATAGGGATGGCCATTTTTGGAAATCACTGAATTCGGATTCAGAAAAATTTATCTTGACTTTAAAAGGTGCAGAAATGGTTTCTGTGCACATTGGTGAAATCGGTTTATCAATCGGAGTCACGATGAATTTTATATTAATTTCTGAACCTGCGGACTTTGCTTGTCGGGCTTGAACTTATGACTAATGGGCCCTAAGTTGTTAGTGGCCTACATTATAAATAAGTTATTGCAGTACAGAAATTACACACAACAGGTCACAAGGATTTTTCGAAAACCCTAGTTTATTTTTTAAAGGTGGCCGTCCCCCCCCTCTCCCTCTACTCGAGAAAAATCCAGCCTGTGATTTTGAATTACAGTCTGGTTTAACGGATCAAATTCGTTAATCTCTTCGTAGAAAACTTCTGATAGATTTTCTAGTGCAATCTATCAGAGGGATTAAATATCCGTTCGTGGACCTGATTGAAGAACAGTTCGTCCATCAGTTCCAGGGATATACAACAAGAGCAGAGAAATCTGTTGGTGTCCAAAATCTCGATTCGAGATTAAAGGTAAAAATTTTATAATCGTTATTTAATTTTTACACACACAATTTAATCGTAAGGTTGATACCCATTATGGAATCGTTCCATACAAAAATTTTAAACTTCCGCTGCACCGGGTATCAATCATAATTGATCTGAACGCCGCGTTCTACAACACGTCACACTAATATCTCCTCAGATTGCATAGGATATCCACACTCGCAAGTATGTGGTGAATCCTTGACAACAAAGCATCGACTCCTATATGTGTTGTAACTGCACCCAATCCTGACACCTGATGACCCCAATGGAGTTGGTAAACGAGTCAAAGCACAGTACTAGCATATAGAGTCTCAATGATGTTTCAAGTAGTAAGGACTAATGGTGTACAACCAAAACCGCGGACTTTATCCACTCGATAAGTGATAACCACTTGGAAAGTCCGGATAGGGTAGTTCGATCATTCATCGTATGAATATCCATTTGCATGCTTCGAACATCTCTATGTTCCTTACCAATGAAACGTGGTACTCTGCATCGCAAATGCTAGTCTCAAACTCGAGCGATCCTTATCCTTATTAACGGACGGCTCAATCGACTAGGAACGATTTAGAATATACAGTGACTCTAAGATGTGTTTCATGATAGACATCCCCATGTACTACCACATCTTACATACACTATAGTATATTCAAGGTCTTTATCAAAACAACAATAGTATATCACAATATAACAATATGAAGAAAGATAAAGTCATTGCCATTAATAAAAGTGTAAATTATATTAAACAAAAGATTATTTATACAAAGAGTCATCAAAGCCCTTAGCCACAAGTTGGCTCACCGGGCACCCACTCTTTCATATCTGTCATGTCTCTCGAAGTACTTCCTTGTTCATTACTCGGAATTGCAGCTTGAGGCACAATCGGTGTTACCACTATCGGTGGAGTATGAACTGTTTGTTCTGGCACAGGAGTAGGGACCTGTGATCTAAGAGGAGGTCATCCTGGTCGTCGAGACATATCTGATTATCAAAATGGTTAGGATACCATAATCATCAAATCTATCTCAGTCCTCCTCTGATCATCTTACCTCTGATCAAGACTCGGTTTTGATTCAATCTTAAAAGAATAATCAAAGTACTCAACAAGACATGCTTACAATCAATTCAGATTATCAGGTAGCATATCATAATTCATCAGAACACATGCTTCTAATCGGTTCCGATATTCCAGTAAGCATGCATTTTTAATTATCATAATCATATTTTCAAATAAAATAAATACAACATCTTGTAATAAAATACTTGAAAATAAATCATGCTAGCATTTACAACATGTAATTCAATCATGTAAATAATCATAGCATAATAAAATAAATAAGCAAGGAAGATGACTCGATCTACCCCACTCACTATCTAACTCAGTCCAGAATTTTCTCGCTTTGATACCACCTGTTGTGATGACCCGATTCTTAATCTCTCAATCTCAAAGTTAATCCATAATACATGAATTAAATCTATCATTAAGCTATAAAGAAAAGGGAAAGAAAATAATTTTTTTTTAAAATGAGCTGCGCTCGCGCGGCTAAAAAGTGCCGCACGAGCGCACCCTGTTTTACTCAAAACAGAGGTGCAGCTCAGGGCTGCGCGCGAGTTGCTCTTTTCTGCAGCTTGGGCGCGGTCCTGGGCAGAAAAATTTGCAGCAAATCTCACCCTTTTCTCAGCCTAGAAAACATTCTCAATCATCTATACCAAGTCTAAGAAATCTGATACAACATCCAACATGTAATAGACAAAGTAGATGAAGTCATTAACAAGAGCATAAACATATCTCAAATTGGAGTTTACACTATTAGTTCAAGCTATAATACAAATCCAAAGAGTAGAAACTCTAGACAATAACTCAACTCCAAAAGTTCATACATCCACTCTTGTTCTGAACATAAAGTTGACAAAAAACTTGACTTCTAATCCGGATCATCACTCTATTATCCTCATCCCTTGTTCTTCAAGTTCTCTTTTGCCCGGTTCCACTCCCGTCTATTGCCATGACACATACAACACAACAATAGCCGGATAACTCCGGTGAGAAATACATTTCCCAGTAAAAGCAACTAAACATGCATATACAACATATATCAGACTCATGATATAAATAAAACAATGCATGTTTTCAAAACAAGGTTTATTCAAGAACTCTCTCATTTCGTCGGTTGGGATCCCGAGAAGAAGATATCATAGCTAACCACCAACTCTCCCGATCGAGGTGGGGCTACTTATCCTACTTTTCTAGACTTTGAAGCCACTATATATGCACTTCAGATGCTAGGCTACGTCAACCACCCAGGCCATACATATATAATCCCTCAAATCATCTATTCGAACGTTTCCGTTCATTTCAAAATCAAGGAATAATTTTGCAATATGAATGCAACATATATCATCATAGCATTCGTTAACATCAAAGACTCATTCACCAAATCATAGAAGAGCATATAAAAGCAATTAAGCAAATAAGTATATGATTTAGGGAACTCGATACAAACCATCTCGAGTTGTAATCCCCATTGAATAATAGTTCACTTTTACCTTTCAAATGAGATGTTTAAGATGTCTTCTAGCTTGTCAAAATCTTGTTCTTTCTTCTATCGGTTTCGTAGTCAGAATTCTCAAGTTGACTTGCCCTGTTTATGAAATCAAATCGAAGGTCTTCTTGCAAGGATTCCAGAACATCTTTCGGAATCAAAATCGGATAACCGGATCAAAAGATACGGCAATTTGAAAATCAAATTCACAAAGGAAGAAGAAGGAAATCGGTTGCTCTGTTCTCACGGTTCTTATCTCTGAAATTTCTGAGGGAATCGCATAACTCACACGTGCATCCTTCTAAAAATAACAAGTATCCAATTAAAATTCAATATTTTGCACTTTAGCCCCTCAAGACTTCCATAATTGCAATTCAACCCTCAATTTATCAATTCATTCAATTTTAATCCTAAATAATTTAAGAATATTATAATTTAAATCAAAACTCCAAATATTCCCAAATTAAATATTCTCGAATCAAAATTAAATAATTTCGGGCGTTACATGTGTAGTGTTCGAAAATCATAAGTTTTCAGTCTTGAAATTTTCGAATTACACACATATATTTTCAAGAGGATTTTTCGAAAATCCTCTACTCCTTTTTGAGATAATTCAGTCTGTAATTTTTGTGAAAAATTACATTTTGAATTGACAAATCAAATCTGTTTATTCTCTTCGATAAACATCTGATTGATTTCTAGTGCAATCAATCAGAGGGTTTTAGTTTTCTATTCGTGGACTTAATTCCGGAGGTTGATCGTGATAGTCATCGGTTCCCGGGATTTACAAGAAGAGTAGATTAAATTCTGTTGGAGTCCATAATCAAGCCTTTGCTTGAATAGGTAAAAATATTTAATTGTGAATTTATATTTTTACTTGCTAGATTTTAATCGTTAGGATTTGATACCCACGATATGGAATCGTTCCATATTGAAAAATAAAATTTTTAAACTTTCGCTGCTCCGGGTATCACATCCGTGTGATCAGAGAACGCGTGTTCCAACACGTAGGAGTGTTTGAAATCTCCGAACATCCATAAACAACTACTCGTATCATTTCAGTTTATTCATCACCAACACACACCCTAAACTGATATTCACTCAGTGTTTAAATCTGCAGTTTGACATATTTCCGCACATATTTTGTTTGCCAAACTGCATTTGACACTAAGATAAGCCTCGAACTCATTCCTTAAACTGATTGAGTTCAATATTTCCTACTAAAATGCTTGAAAGTATATTCACCCCCCCTCTAAACTTTCAACCGATCCTAACAAACCAAAATACAAACTGATGTTGAGAAAAGATCGGCAATATTGACACACTCAAGAAATTGCAATGAAACATAGAGATTTTCAGAGACAAATTAAAACAAGAACTTGAAATTTATATTTTTTTGTTCATCTTAGAATCTATACCTTTTTCCAGAGTCATATGTCACATGACAATTCTTTAGATTCGAGCACCGTGCATAATATTATCCAAAAGATGTTTAAGTAAATTTAAGTTTTAACCAAATTAAACAAGAAAAAAAGAGAAATCAAGAGAGGTTTGTTGGCTTCGGTAGGGTGTTTTTTGAACATATACGAAAGCACGTAAATGGCGTGGTAAAATAGGAGGTTCGGCAAAAACATTCTCGGCCCGGCTGTGTAACGCCCGGTATTATTTAATTTTAATCCGAGAATATTTAATTTGGGAATATTTAGAGTTTTGATTTAAATTCTAATATTCTTAAATTATTTAGCATTGAAATTGAATGAAATAGAAAATTGAGGACCAAATTGCATTTATTGAAGACTTGAGGGGCCAAAGTGCAAATAGTGGGAAATTTGTTGGAAACTTGTTATTATTATAAGTATTCACGTGTGATTCAACTCATTCCATCAGAATTCTTTAGAAAAGGAACCGAGAGCAAGAACAAAGGAACTTCAATATCTTCTTTATCTTCAAATCGCAATATCTTGGGTTCCGGTTATCCGATTTTAATTCCGAAAAATGTTTTGGAATCCTTGCGACGAGGCCTTTGAATTTATGTAAGTTTTCTCTTGATTCATCATGGTTTAAGAATTCGAAAATGGCAGAGATCATATTTGGTTATGAATTGATATTGTTGAGTTTCTATACTTTGTTATATTGAAGTCGGGTTGAAGAATGGATGTCGTATCAGTTTCTTGTGAATTTCCAACCAATAATCGAGTTATATACTTGCTGATATGCTGGGTTTTGATTGATATACAGCTGATATATGGTGTATTTGATTGTTAGTGTTGATAGCTTTGAGTTTCGGTTGCCGAGTTTATACTGTTACGCCGTCGAATTTATGATTTGAAGCTATTTTTCTATTGTATATTGGACTGAGACGTTGCTGAGTTTTAGCTGATATTTACTTGGTTTATATGCTGTGATTTCAATTCATAAACAGGGGACATCAACTCGAGAAGCTTGATTTTGAAACCGTTAGAAGAAAGAACAAGGTTTGGAGTCTAGTTTCTCAATAGAATTGGATTGATCTTGAGGGTAGATTTTGATAGAGGTTTGGTTATGTTACTTGTACAGATTGGACATCTAGAAGACACCTTGAAACCTCACAATCGAAAGGTAAAAGTGGACTACTTTTTGAATGGGATTAAAACTCGAGATGGTTTGTATCGAGTTCCCTAAATCACATATGTGAGACCTCGGTTCTAAACAACAATTAAAGGAATAATTCAATAAGTAAGAAATTAAAAGCCAAGAGCAATTTTTTTTTTTTTTAAAGGGGACGCGCGGGCGCGCATGGCGTCCTGCCCAAGCCCTCGTACGGGCGCGCCACCCGAGGCGCGGGCGCGCCTGAAGCTCTGCCCAAAACTTCCAAAACAAATGCGGGACGCGCGGCGCGCCACCTGAGGCGCGGGCGCGCATGGTCTGCTGAATTGGCTCAAAACAAGCCTCCAAAAGTGCACTAACATAACCAAAAGAACTCTAACATGATCCAACTAATATATATCCAACAACATAGCATTTGAATACATAAAAGTGAAGAACACGCATCGATGCTAGCTATTACAATCCGAATACAGAATACAAGAGTTCTAACCACAAGCAAGACCACTTCCAATCCAATTTCCAGTTCTTAACATGCTTCAAAACATAAACTAGATTGTCATGCTAACAAGAATTCTAAACCGAGTCTCACATCTACATCATTCCCTCAAAGCTAACCATGCCTCTTCTGACTTGATCCTGCCCCACCTGTTGCCAAGTACACATACAAAACAAAGCAACAGCCGGATAACCGGTGAGAATGATAATCCCAGTAAAAGCAACATATCAAATATTGAATAAAAAACATGCTATCAAGACAACATATTCAAGTCAAGGTTAATGATATGCATGTCTTTAAAAACCAGGATATCGATTCTGATAAACAAGGGATTGCTGTTGTACTTTTGGGATCCCAAGGATAAGATCACGTAACAACTCACCGACTCTCCCAATCAAGGTGGTGCCACGTATCTCAATCCTCTAGACTTTGAGAAACTATAATGAGTATGCTAGCACCAGGCGAAACGACTACATCCCAGGCCACTCAATCATAGTTCCCAAACGTCTAAACAAAAAGGGCGGTTCTGCCCGCTGAAAACAAGATTGGCTCAAGATGAATGCATAACATAAACATAACACATAAGCCATTTAACAAAAGCCAATACAATCAAACAAGACACAAGTTCCTCATGCTAGAACAAGTATAGATGCAAGTATGTGATTTAAAAAGGGAAACTCGAGAACCAACAGTCCCGAGTATGCTATCCCGCTACGATGACTGCTTTTACCTTTCAATGCAGTAGCTCCAACTATGGCTAAGCTACAACAAAAGATTGTATCAAAAGCTATACAATCTAAACAACAACAACGGTTCAAGGCAAATCTCTTTACCGTTCTTCGTCCAATCTCTTGACGATCAAAAGGCTGATTAACACTGGCTTCACAAACTCCAAAGGAATCTGTATGGAGACAAAAAGTGATCAACAACAACGTTCAACTCAAGCAAAAATCCAACAACCCAAAAACGGTTCAAATCTCTAAAACTCAAACCGGCGGCATAACGACTATAACTGAACAAACCGACAATGCAGACAGCAGTTCAATAGCGATAACAACTCACATCAAAGCCAATACGACAACAACAAGACAAACCCAACAAATTTCAAAACCATGATTTTCGAAACTGGCTTCCAAAAATCATAACAAATTTGAACGTCGCTCTAATTCAAAACCGACAGATAATAAACGATCAGAACTCTGCCAAGAACAACATTCTAGAATCTAGATCGATTCTAACAACCTCTGAAAAACAAAACATATCTGATCGGAGAAATACTTACGGTATAACTGAGCTCTCACTGCAGTGATCACTAATCTGCCTTCAGAAATAATTTCTAACGGCCGGATCGAGCTCGGGAGGAAATCTGGAAGCTTGGGAAAGCTTGAAGGCGTCTTCAATGGAGGAGCTCGATTTAGGGAAGAGGATGAAATGATTTCCAAGTCAAACAAATGTGTAGATAATATATAAAAATCAATATTTGCGTTTTAGTCCCTGAAATTTCCAAAATTTGCAAAAAGGACCCTGATCAAAATCAAACCGGCTCGAGAACTCTGAAATCTCTGATTAACTCAAATAAACTCATTTAAGATAAAAACGGGGCATTACAATTCTCCCCCACTAAGAAAAGATTTCGTCCTCGAAATCAACGAGAACCACAACTCATAAGATAGAATAAAGAAATAAAGACAGTAAGA
Source organism: Henckelia pumila (assembly GCF_033568475.1). NCBI lineage: Eukaryota > Viridiplantae > Streptophyta > Magnoliopsida > Lamiales > Gesneriaceae > Henckelia > Henckelia pumila. The sequence continues at coordinate 137,361,626 of NC_133123.1, forward strand.
AGAACTCACGTCATCAGAATAATTCTGGAAAATGTTGTCTCATGTCAGACTCTGTCTCCCAAGTCGCTTCCTTGACTCCGTGACGGCTCCACTGCACTTTCACCAACGGAATCAACTTGGTTCTGAGTTGCTTTTCTTTCCGATCAAGGATCCGAATCGGTCGTTCAAAATAGCTCAGAGTCTCGTCTAACTCGGCTTTGTTAGGCTGAAGGATATGAGAAGGATCTGGATGATACTTTCGCAGCATAGAGACGTGAAAAACGTCATGAATACCAGATAAAGACGGAGGAAGTGCCAGCCTGTAGGCAAGATCACCTATCTTCTCGAGAATCTCGTACGACCCGATGAATCTCAGAGATAATTTCCCTCTCTTACCGAATCTGACAGTGCCTCTGAACGGAGAAATCTTCAGAAAGACTCGGTCTCCCTGATCAAAACTCAGAGGTCTACGCCTAACATTCGCATACTTCGCCTGCCTATCTTGAGCTGACTTCATTCTGGTCTGAATGATCTTAACCTGCTCTGCCATATCTCTAAGCATATCCGGTCCCAAATCTGGTGACTCGGACAAGTCATCCCAAAACAACGGAGATCGGCATTTCTTACCGTACAATGCCTCAAAAGGCGCCATACCGATACTCGCTTGGAAGCTGTTGTTGTAAGAAAACTCGACAAGAGGCAAAGAATCCTGCCAACTAGTGCCAAAGTCTAGCACTACCGCTTGCAGCATATCCTCTAACGTCTGGATAGTCCACTCTGACTGTGCATCGGTCTGAGGATGATAAGCTGTACTCAGATGCAATCGAGTACCAAGTGCCCCCTGAAGACTGTGCCAGAAGTGAGAAGTGAATCTAGGATCTCTGTCTGAAACGATCGACTTCGGAACACCATGCAATCTCACAACATTGCTAACATACAACTCAGCCATCTGATCATGACGATACGTCATCCTGTACGGAATAAAACACGCAGACTTCGTCAATCGGTCGATCACTACCCAAATGGCATCGCATCCTCGAATGGATCATGGTAGCTTCGTGACGAAATCCATGGAAATGTGATCCCACTTCCATTCAGGAACAGATAGACTGTGCAACAGACCTCCTGGTCGCTTCCGTTCTGCTTTCATCTGTTGACAATTCAAACACCGAGATACAAACCTCGCTACGTCGCTCTTCATTCTCTTCCACCAGAACTGATTCTTCAGATCGTTGTACATCTTACGACCTCCAGGATGAATACTAAACCGACTGCAATGAGCCTCTCGGAGAATACGCTGTCTCAACTCCAAAATATCAGGCACAACAATACGGTTATTCACGAACAAAACATCATCTCTAACCTAGAATTCAGACTGATGACCCGATCTGACTTTCTCTACTGAAATCTGGATGCTCGGCTCAAACTTCTCTCTGATTGCAACAAACAATTCTGGCTCGGCTTGAATAGCAAACACTCTGATAGTCTCCCTATCTGTTTCAAACTCTAAACCAGAAGTGCAACAATCATCGATCAACTGAGAAACACCGATAGTAGAAAGAGATAAAGAACAAAGCTTTCGGCTCAAGGCATCTGCAACTGCATTAGACTTCCTCGGATAGTACTTGATTTCACAGTCAAAATCCTTTAACAGATCTAACCATCTCCTCTGTCTCATATTTAGCTCTGCCTATGAAAACAAGTACTTAAGGCTCTTATGGTCAGAAAAGATCTCGAAAGACTCACCATAAAGATAGTGACGCCAGATCTTCAGAGCAAAGACAATCGCAGCTAGTTCAAGATCATGGACCGGATAACGAGTCTCGTGCGGTTTCAGCTGCCTCGATGCATACGCTATCACATGCTTATGCTGCATAAGAACACAACCCAAGCCTCGGTTATAAGCATCACAATAGACTGTGAAACCTCCAGTACCCTTCGGAATAGAAAGAATTGGAGCACTGGTCAGTCTCCTCTTCAGATCAACAAAGGTAGCCTCACAATCTGGAGTCCAAACAAAAGGCGCATTATTCTGAGTCAGCTGGGTAACAGGCTTGGCAATAGACGAGAAACCCTCGATGAAACGACGGTAATAACCAGCTAAACCCATGAAGCTTCGGATCTCCGGCACTAAAGTAGGTCTAGGCCAATTCATAACCGCTTCAATCTTGCTGGGATCGACAGAAATCCCATCTTCTGAAATAATATGACCAAGAAAGACAACTCGATCTAACCAAAATTCGCATTTCGACAGCTTGGAAAACAACTGCTCAACTCGCAAAATCTGCAATACGGTCCTCAAGTGCTCTGCATGGTCAGTACGGTTCTTCGAGTAGATAAGAATATCATCGATAAAGATAATGACGAACTCATCTAATTAACGCTGAAATATACGGTTCATCAAACCCATAAAAACCGCTGGGGCGTTAGTCAAACCGAACGGCATGACTATAAACTCAAAATGACCATACCTTGTTCTGAATGCGGTCTTAGGAACGTCTTCCTCTCGCACTCTCAACTGGTGATAACCTGACCTCAGATCAATCTTAGAGTAGACAGAAGAACCCTGCAGTTGATCAAACAAGTCATCTATTCGGGGTAAAGGATACATGTTCTTAACTGTAGCCTGATTCAATTGACGGTAGTGAAAGAGTGGGTGCCCGGATAGCCAACTTGTGGCTAAGGGCTTTTATGAATCTTTGTGTAAACAATCTTTGTTTAATATAATTTATATTTTATTAATGGAAATGACTTCATCTTTCTTCATATTGTTATATTGTGATATACTATTGTTGTTTTGATAAAGACCTTGAATATACTATAGTGTATGTAAGATGTGGTAGTACATGGGGATGACTATCATGAAACACATCTTATAGTCACTGTATATTCTAAACAGTTCCTAGTCGATTGAGCCGTCCGAAAATAAGGATAAGGATCGCTCGAGTTTGAGACTAGCATTTGCGATGCAGAGTACCACGTTTCATTGGTAGGGAACATAGAGATGTTCGAAGCATGCAAATGGATATTCATATGATGAATGATCGAACTACCCTATTCGGACTTTCCAAGTGGTTATCACTTATCGAGTGGATAAAGTCCGCGTTTTTGGTTGTACACCATTAGTCCTTATTACTTGAAACATCATTGAGACTCTATATGCTAGTACTGTGATTTGACTCGTTTACCGACTCTATGGGGGTCATCAGGTGTCGGGATTGGGTACAGTTACGACGCATATATGAGCCAATGCTTTGTTGTCAAGGATTCACCACATACTTGCAAGTGTGGATATCCTATGCGATCTGAGGAGATATTAGTGTGACGAATCTCTGGCCAGAGTACATGATGTGTTTTAGGTTAATGGTTATCCTAGTAACACATGCGATGTCACTAATAAATCTCCAAGATTTTGTGCATAGTTATCGAATCTCGAACGACTCTCGATGCACCAATGGTTGTTGATTCGATCGGGATATTTGGTTGAAGGGACCGTACTGTACGCTAACCAAAATCTACTGGTTCTTGCAGGCACTATCAGTAATACCTAGGGAATCATGGGGCGATGTTGCTAGACGCTCTTACCATGATTCGTTGGGTAAGTCGGAAATTGTTGTTCCGAGTCACAAGGAGTTGTGAGCCCACGGCTAGCTGTATTCCTGAACCATTGAGGGTTACACAAGTAATGGATTACTAAAACCCCGTAGAAATAGTTAAATTTAAAGAGTTAAATTTAATGAAAGAGAAATTGGATTTCTCAACTAAAGGGAGTGCAATTTCCTAAAATGACATAGTGATGGGCATTTTTGAAAATCAATGAATTCGGATTCAGAAAAATTATCTTGACTCTAAAAGATGCAGAAATGGTTTCTGTGCACATTGGTAAAATCAGTTTATCAATCGGAGTCACGATGAATTTTATATTAATTTCTATAACAACGGGCTTGGCTTGTTGGGCTTAAGTTATGGATTGTGGGCTTTAAGAAGTTAGAGTCCTGATACAATTATAACTAAAAATTATCTATAAATAGAGGTGTTGGGTTCGAAAATCAAACACTTTTTGTCTTGTAATTTTCGAACACTGCATAAATAATTTTAAGGGATTTTCGAAAATTCCTTGCTCCCTTTTGAGAAAATTCGGATTGTGAATTTTGTGAAAAATTACAATTCTGAATTAACAGATCATATCTGTTTATTCTCTACGCAAAACTTCTGATTGATTTCTAGTGCAGTCAATCAGAGGGTTTCTGTTTTCTGTTCGTGGACCTTATTCCGGTGATTGATCGTGATGCCATCGGTTCCCGGGATATACAAGAAGAGCATATTAAATACTGTTGGTGTCCATAATCTCGCTTCGAGATTGGAGGTAAAATATTTAATTAATTATTATTTATTTTACTTGTGTGATTTAATCGTTAAACGTTTTGATACCCATGATATGAAATTGTTTCATATCAAAGAAAAATAAATTTTTTAAACTTCCGCTGCACCGGGTATCGATTCAATTGATCTGAACACGGTTTTCCAATAGTGGTATCAGAGCCAGGTTTCTCAGATCAAACGATTAAATTAATCGATTGTACAAAAATTTTTGGCCTCGGGTTTTTGAAACAAAAAATATTTTTAAAAAAATCAAAAATTTTATTTTTCTGACGGGCAAGAAAAAAAAGGGCAGCAATCCAAGGGCAACGATCGTCGCTGCCCAATGGGCAGCGGCGGGCTGCCCAGCCCGCGCCCGGTCAGTCCCGGGCAGCCCGAAAAATTAAAAATTGATTTTTGAAAATTTTGAATTTTTGAAATTCTAGTGTTTGATCCGATCGAAAAATGTTTTTGATAAGATCACGAGGCATCGGATCGAATTGTTCGAGTCCGAAATTTTTAAAATTGATTTTTGGATAAATTTGAATTTTTGGAAAATTTAAATATTTTATCCGTTAAATTGAATTTTGAAAATTGATTATTTTGGTACAATTGATGATAAGATATGATCTTATGGATGGATAAGATAAAATATGATTTTATCTTTTAAATTATGATGCCACAGCATGTTTATCCAATTATTTAAATTTTGAATTTAAAATTGGATAATGGGATGATCGATTGCCATAACCAATTTTGTAGATGTATGTTAGGAATTTACATTTGTCTTATTGTTGTTGGTGTTTATTAATGGTCTTGGTTTATAGCCCAATATGATTGTCATATGTAATAAAAGTAGGCCTGGTTTATGGCCCGTTCCCACCCCTACAAATGTATCCCATATTTGTCATCGAAATTTATTGTAAATTTATTAGACTTAGTGGGAGACAAAGATTTGAAGAAATGGTGGGCCCAGCAGACAATGAAGACTGAAGAAATGTAAATTGAAAGCTCAATGTAATAGGATTGCATTGCATACCTGCATATTACCTAGGATTGGACTTAGACTCGTGATTGGCAACCACGGGTCGAATAGATAATGGGATCGATCATCCTTAAATAATATATGATATTATTGATGTATGCATGTTTAGAACAAATTGTATGAATCCCGCAAGCATACATAAAAATGAATGATGAGACAAATTTTCAAAATTAAAAATCCCTCATTTTAAATATGATTTAAAATTTATATCAAGATTAATAAAAGGGAATTTAAATATTGTTTAAATTTTCCTACCTTCCATCAACGATCAATGTATAAGATGCTGGATATGGTTCGGCTCATATTATTGGGGGGGCCCGTTCGTCGGAAAGCTGTACATTGGATCGACAAATGTTGTAAGTTGGGTGAAACTCCCATGGGATCGGCTCATAATATTGGGGGATCCATATGGCGACCGTCCATCACAACTTAATATTGATGGGTCATCTTGACATGTCACAATAAACGGCGTCATATTATTGGGCCCTTATTGGACATGAGGTAAATACATGGGGGTTACTTTGGAAGTAATTGGGCTCTACCTTTTGAAAATTATGGTTGGCTGATATTATTCGGGACTATGATTTGTCAATTGGACTCCATGTTCTCACTAAGGAAAAAGTTTCCCGTTTTCACTAGAGGGTGGTGAAATCGTTAAAATAGTGGGAGTGTAATTCATAAAATTAAAATTCGCCATATTTTATGTCTTAGTAAATTAATTAAACAATCACTGATTATTGTCTGTTTTATTTTCAGTATATCGTTACAATGAATTCGCGTAATCCACTATTTGCAATTATCGAACAAAACAAACTCACTGGCGCAAACTATACGGAATGGTTCCGTAAGTTAAAGATTATTCTTACTTCGGAAAAGGCTTTCTGCGTGTTAGAGAAGCCGCCCCCGAAGGAAGCCCCGGCTAATACAAGTCCGGAAGAGTTGGTCAAACTTGATTTATGGTGGGACCATGATATCAAGGCCAAATGCTACATGCAGGCTTCGATGTCTGATGAACTCCAGAGGCGATTTGAGGATGCCGTGAATGCTGCTGACATTCACAAAGCACTCAAGGAGCTATTTGGAGCTCAGTCAAGGTCGGAGAGGTATGCCACTGTCAGAGAGCTCATGACAAGCCGCATGCGAGAGGGGACTTCTGTCCGTGAGCATGGGGTGCGCATGATTGGGCTCATTGAAAAGTTGGTAACACTCGACTTGACTTTGGAGCATGAACTCAGCTCGGACTTGTTACTCCTTTCACTTCCTTCATCGTATGACGGTTTTGTGGTGAACTTCAACATGAAAAAGATAGAGGCCACCCTTGAAGAGATGGTCAATATGCTTGTCACATTTGAAGCCACACTAAAGAAGGATAAACCGGTACTCTTGGTTGGGTCCTCTTCTAACTCGAAGAAGGGGCCAAGTGGAAAGGGTAAGAAGCGTTCTGCCCCCCCCCCCCCCCCCCCAAGAAGAGTGTACCGAATAAGAAGGGGAATGCCAAGGTTTCATATGAGAAGAAGGATGAAAACGTTAGCCATTACTGCAAGAAGCCCGGTCATTGGAAACGTAACTGCAAGGAATACCTCGATCAGTTGCGAACTGAAAAGGGTATGTTTTACATTGAAATAAATGTTTCTCTTAATACTTCTTCTTGGGTATTGGATACTAGATGTGGATCTCACATTTGCAATGATTTGCAGGTGATGACAAGAAGTCGTAAGCTAAGGATGGGTGAGACCCAACTGAAACTCGGGAATGGTTCAAGAGTCGAAGCCAAAGCGATAGGAGACATTTATTTAATTTTGCAAAACAATTTTAAGTTATTTTTGAGAGATATTTTGTATGTTCCGGATTTGGTCAAAAACATTATTTCTATGTCTATGCTTGATAGAGATGGTTATTCTTGCAATTTTGTGAATGGGATTTGCAATATTTACAAGAATCAATGTTTGATTGGAAATGGACAACTTGAAAACTATCTATATAACTTAAAATTAAAAGACGTTTCAATGAATTATGTCGATAAACCGGTAACAACAAATAAAAGGAAAACCGATAGTCAAAACCCGGCAAATCTTTGGCATGCTAGGCTAGGTCATATTTCCTCAAGGAGGATGAACAAGCTAGTGGGAGAGGGCATGTATGATATGTCTGATATTAACTCTCTACCTACTTGTGATTCCTACCTGAAAGGAAAAATGACTAAATCTCCATTCAAGGGGAAACCTGAGCGTAGTCAAAATCTGTTGGATTTGATCCATACAGATGTTTGTGGTCCATTTAGAATTGGTACTCAATTTGGCCACACCTAATTCATTACCTTTACTGATGATTATTCAAGGTATGGGTATTTATATTTAATGAAATATAAGTCTGAAGCATTTGAAAAGTTCAAAGAATTCAAGGCTGAAGTAGAAAACAAACTAGGCAAAAGTATTAAGGCACTTCGATCGGATCATGGTGGAGAATACTTAAGTGCCGAGTTTTTGGACTATCTAAAAGAGAATGAGATTCTCTCTCAGTGGACTCCTCCTATGACACCACAGCTGAATGGTGTTTCGGAGCGTCGTAATAGAACCTTGTTGGACATGGTTCGATCCATGATGAGCTTCACTGAGCTCCCACCATCGTTTTGGGGCTACGCGCTTGAAACGGCGGTTTTGTTGTTGAACAACGTTCACACTAAAGCAGTAGATAAAACACCATACGAGTTATGGAATGGCAAAGCTCCTAAGTATTCGTACTTGAGGATTTGGGGATGTCCTGCTTACGTGAAGCAGACAGTGGGAGATAAGTTGGATAGTCGATCCATCTTATGTTATTTTGTGGGGTATCCGAAGAATTCAATCGGATATTATTTCTATCATCCTGCTGAAACAAAGGTGTTTGTTTCAAGGAATGCCACCTTCTTGGAGAAGGAATTCTTATTGGATAAGAAAGGCAAGATGATGGAACTCGAAGAAATTCGAGAAGAACCCGAAATACAAATTAACGATCCTACACCTCAAGAGTCATCACAAGACACGCCTATTGCTAGAAGATCCGAGAGGACTTCTAGGCCTCCTGTTAGATATGGTCTTCTTCTTGAAGGGGATCAAAGTGAACCCGATATTGGATGTGATCCAAGAAACTTCAAGGAAGCAATTTCTGATGCGGATTCTAATTTATGGCTTGAAGCAATGAAGTCGGAAATAGACTCGATGCATTCAAACAAAGTTTGGTCTTTAGTAGATCCTCCTGATGGAATTGTTCCAATAGGATGTAAATGGATTTACAAAAGAAAACTTGGGCCTGATGGCAAGGTGTTGACCTATAAGGCACGATTGGTTGCAAAAGGTTATACTCAAATACAAGGAGTTGACTATGATAAAACCTTTTCACCAGTTGCAATGTTCAAGTCCATAAGAATCCTAATTGCCATAGCAGCATGGTATGACTATGAGATATGGCAAATGGATGTGAAGACTGCATTTCTTAATGGAAACATTAAGGAAGAAATCTATATGATGCAGCCTTAAGGATTCACCTCCATGGGAAGCGAGCATAAGGTATGCAAGCTTCAGAGATCAATTTATGGTCTAAAACAAGCATCAAGAAGTTGGAACCAGAAATTTGATGAAACAATAAAGGATTTTGGTTTCATCAAGAACCCAGAGGAACCATGCGTGTACAAGAAAGTAGTTAAGGATGCGGTAACATTCTTAGTATTTTATGTTGATGACATCCTACTCATTGGAAATTACGTAGGGATGCTGCAGTCAACAAAGATATGGTTATCAGGTAGATTCTCGATGTAGGATTTGGGTGAGGCATCCTATATTCTAATGATACAGATCTGTAGAGATAGATCTAAGAGAATGATAGGACTCACTCAAGCAACCTACATCGACACTATATTGAAAAGCTTTTCAATGGATGAGTCCAAGAGAGGACATCTACCTATGTGTCATGGAGTTTCTCTATCCAAGTCTATGTGTCCCAAGACTGACGAAGAGATAGAGAAAATGACACATATACCATATGCGTCAGCCATAGGTAGTATCATGTATGGGATGATATCTACTAGACCGGATGTGGCCTATGCTCTGAGCGTCACGAGCAGATATCAAGCCAATCCAGGTCAAATGCATTGGAAAGCCGTGAAGGATATTCTTAAGTACTTGAGAAGAACTAAGAATATATTCATGGTTTATGGTGGAAGAGAATTGAAGTTGGAAGGCTACACCGACTCTAGCTTCCAAAGTGACGTGGATGACTCGAAATCAACATCTGGATTTGTATTCGTGCTCAATGGCGGTGCTGTCTCTTGGAAGAGTTCCAAGCAAGACACCACAGCGGATTCCACCACTGAGGCAGAATACATTGCAGCATCAGCTGCTGCTAAAGAGGCGGTTTGGATGAGGAAATTCATCCAAGAGTTGGGTGTGATTCCAGAATCTGTTGGTCCAGTCCCGGTGTACTGCGACAACACTGGTGCTGTTGCTCAGGCAAAGGAACCAAGGTCTCATCAAAGATCCAAACACATACTGAGGAAATACCACATCATCCGGGAGATCGTGGAAAGAGGAGACATTACAGTCGAGTGAGTGGCCTCTGCAGACAATATCGCTGATCCGCTTACGAAGCCCTTGCCAGGACCATTGTTTGACAAACATCGCGAAGCAATGGGATTACGTAATATGACTAGTTGGCTTTAGGGCAAGTGGGAGATTGAAAGAGTGGGTGCCCGGATAGCCAACTTGTGGCTAAGGGCTTTTATGACTCTTTGTGTAAACAATCTTTGTTTAATATAATTTACATTTTATTAATGGCAATGACTTTATCTTTCTTCATATTGTTATATTGTGATATACTATTGTTGTTTTGATAAAGACCTTGAATATACTATAGTGTATGTAAGATGTGGTAGTACATGGAGATGACTATCATGAAACACATCTTATAGTCACTGTATATTCTAAACAGTTTCTAGTCGATTGAGCCGTCCGAAAATAAGGATAAGGATTGCTCGAGTTTGAGACTAGCATTTGCGATGCAGAGTACCACGTTTCATTGGTAGGGAACATAGAGATGTTCGAAGCATGCAAATGGATATTCATATGATGAATGATCGAACTACCGTATTCGGACTTTCTAAGTGGTTATCACTTATCGAGTGGATAAAGTCCGCGTTTTTTGTTGTACACCATTAGTCCTTATTACTTGAAACATCATTGAGACTCTATATGCTAGTACTGTGCTTTGACTCGTTTACCGACTCTATGGGGGTCATCAGGTGTCGGGATTAGGTACAGTTACGACGCATATAGGAGTCAATGCTTTGTTGTCAAGGATTCACCACATACTTACAAGTGTGGATATCCTATGCGATCTGAGGAGATATTAGTGTGACGAATCTCTGGCCAGAGTACATGATGTGTTTTAGGTTAATGGTTATCCTAGTAACACATGCGATGTCACTAATAAATCTCCAAGATGTTGTGCATAGTTATCGAATCTCGAACGACTCTCGATGCACCAATGGTTGTTGATTCGATCGGGATATTTGGTTGAAGGGACCGTACTGTACGCTAACCAAAATCTACTGGTTCTTGCAGGCACTATCAGTAATACCTAGGGAATCATGGGGCGATGTTGCTAGACGCTCTTACCATGATTCGTTGGGTAAGTCGGAAATTGTTGTTCCGAGTCACAAGGAGTTGTGAGCCCACGGCTAGCTGTATTCCTGAACCATTGAGGGTTACACAAGTAATGGATTACTAAAACCCCGTAGAGATAGTTAAATTTAAAGAGTTAAATTTAATGAAAGAGAAATTGGATTTCTCAACTAAAGGGAGTGGAATTTCCTAAAATGACATAGTGATGGGCATTTTTGGAAATCACTAAATTCGGATTCAGAAAAATTATCTTGACTCTAAAAGATGCAGAAATGGTTTCTGTGCACATTGGTGAAATCAGTTTATCAATCGGAGTCACGATGAATTTTATATTAATTTCTATAACAACGGGCTTGGCTTGTTGGGCTTAAGTTATGGATTGTGGGCTTTAAGGAGTTAGAGTCCTGATACAATTATAACTAGAAATTATCTATAAATAGAGGTGTTGGGTTCGAAAATCAAACACTTTTTGTCTTGTAATTTTCGAACACTGCATAAATAATTTTAAGGGATTTTCGAAAATTCCTTGCTCCCTTTTGAGAAAATTCGGATTGTGATTTTTGTGAAAAATTACAATTCTGAATTAACAGATCATATCTGTTTATTCTCTACGCAAAACTTCTGATTGATTTCTAGTGCAGTCAATCAGATGGTTTCTGTTTTATGTTCGTGGACCTTATTCCGGTGATTGATCGTGACGCCATCGGTTCCCGGGATATACAAGAAGAGCAGATTAAATTCTGTTGGTGTCCATAATCTCGCTTCGAGATTGGAGGTAAAATATTTAATTAATTATTATTTATTTTACTTGTGTGATTTAATCGTTAAACGTTTTGATACCCATGATATGAAATTGTTTCATATCAAAGAAAAATAAATTTTTTAAACTTCCGCTGCACCGGGTATCGATTCAATTGATCTGAACACGGTTTTCCAACAGGTAGTCGATACAGAGCCGCATAGAACCATCCTTCTTCCGAACGAATAGAACAGGAGCACCCCAAGGCGATACATTAGGTCTGATGTATCCCTTGACAATCAAATCCCCAAGCTGCTCCTTCAACTCTCTCAATTCAACAAGTGCCATATGATAAGGAGCTTTTGAAATAGGTTGAGTTCCTGGCACTAAGTCAATGCTGAATTCGATTTCTCGAATAGGTGGCAAACCAGGAACATCTTCCGGGAACACATCAGCAAATTCTCTAACCACCGGTAAATCTACCAAAGCTGGGCTAGATTTCAGTACATCAACCGCATAAACTAAAAATCCTTCTGCACCTCTCTGTAGCAAACGAGTCATAGATAACACTGAAATCAAATGAATTCTAGATCGAGAACCCTTACCAAAGAATTTCCACTCGTCTGCCATTTCAGGTCTGAACCTGACAACTTTCTGGAAACAATCGACTGTCGCCCTGTACTTGGTTAAAGCATCTATCTCGATAATACAATCAAAATCTGATAGTCCAAGTACAATACAGTCGAATTCTAACAAATTTCCTTCAAAACACAGTTCACAGTTCCTGACTAATCTGACAGAAACAATTCCTCCACCCAAAGGTGAAGTAACAGCTACTACTGTAGGCAACAATTCAGTTGGCAAAGCATGCAATAATACGAATTTCTCAGAGATAAAAGAATGGGAAGCACCTGTATCTATCAAGACATGAGCAGAATAACCAAAAATCGAACAGTTACCTGTTATAAAATCGTCAGGTGCTGCTTGAGCCTGATCCTATGTCAGAGCAAAGACTCGTGCTTGCTGTCTCGGAGGATGATTTGCACTGGTACTACCTCCCTGTCTGTTCTGCTGCTGAGGCTGGAAAGAGTGCATTGCAGAAGACTGCCTCTCAGGATGAGCTGCAGGTCTAGACGAACTCCCACTCTGAGCTCTATCTCTGTTATGCTATGGGCACACTTTAGAGAAGTGTCCCGGTTGCTGACAGGTGTTACAATTACCAAAGACTCCCACACACTGATCCGGTGAGTGTCTTCCTCCACACTTGCTGCAGTACAAGGATGATGACCCAGAACTCGGTCCTGAACCGAATTGCTTCGAACCACTGGAACTGGACGAACTGTTCCCCTGCCTCTTGAACTGTTTACCTCTTGCCTTGTACTGATCCTTTCTGTTTCCCCCACTATTACCACCTTCATACCTCTGCTGCTGGTTCTGATGCTGATGTGGCTGATTTTGATACTGAGATGGTTGGTTTTGATACTGCCTCTGCTGCTGAGGTGCTACCTGATTACCTCTTTGCCTCCACAAGCCTGCTTCTGCTCCCTTTGCGTGATTCATGGCATCCGCAAAGTTGTCTGGCCTAGCAGTGTTCAACAAAGTGAAGATGTCAGGATTCAAGCCATTTATGAAGTGATCTGCCTTAGCTTCTTCATCTCCGGCAATTAGTGGTGCAAAACGCAACAGACTATCAAACTTGGCAACGTACTCTTCGATGTTCAGATTCCCTTGCCTCAAATTGGCAAATTCTGCTCCCTTGTCTTTACGGTACGAGATAGGGAAAAACCGCTTATTGAATTCAGATTTAAAAAGAGTCCAAGTAACTTCCGTACCTCTATTCTCTATTGCTTTCTTTGTCAAGATCCACCAGCTCTTAGCAACCCCACGTAGCTGATGAATGACTAACCTGATTCTGCGGTCATCTGTGTAATCAATGGAATTGAATAGCTGATCAATATCATCCAACCAACTCTCGCAGTCAACTGGATTTTCTGAACCCATCAATAATGGCGGATTGAACGACTGAAACCTCTTCAACAAGGTTTCCATAGGCGTTGCTGAAGCATCCAACTGATCAACTTCAGTGCTAGCTTGCTCAGTCGCAGGGATGACTGGCGGTGTGTTTCTGTTTATCACTCGACGAGGACCCATCTGATAATCAAAGGTTAGGACACGAGATATCTCAATCGCTACAATCAGTTCCCTTACAACCGCTTGGAATACCGGATACCAGTCGATAACAGAAACAGTTATATCTCAAGTAGATCATGCTTTATAAATTAAATCACATAACCATGTAATTCAATAATTCTCAATAATAAAGCATGCTCGCATGGAATTAAGTACACAGTTAAAATAATTCAAACACATGCGAGGAGCCAATACACGCAGACTCGATCTACCCGCTCACTCTAGTTCGACCAAGAATCTTAACGCTCTGATACCACTTAATGTGAGACCTCGGTTCTAAACAACAATTAAAGGAGTAATTCAATAAGTAAGAAATTAAAAGCCAAGAGAAATTTTTTATTTTTTTTTTAAAAGGGGACGCGCGGGCGCGCATGGCGTCCTGCCCAAGCCCTCACGTGGGCGCGCCACCCGAGGCGCGGGTGCGCCTGAAGCTCTGCCCAAAACTTCCGAAACAAAGCGGGACACGCGGGTGCGCCACCCGAGGCGAGGGCGCGCATGGCCTGCTGAATTGGCTCAAAACAAGCCTCCAAAAGTGCACTAACATAACCAAAAGAACTCTAACATGATCCAACTAATATATATCCAACAATATAGCATTTAAATACATAAAAGTGAAGAACACGCATCGATGCTAGCTATTACAATTCGAATACAGAATACAAGAGTTCTAACCACAAGCAAGACCACTTCCAATCCAAGTTCCAGTTCTTAACATGCTTCAAAACATAAACTAGATTGTCATGCTAACAAGACTTCTAAACCGAGTCTCACATCTACATCATTCCCTCAAAGCTAACCATGCCTCTTCTGACTTGATCCTGCCCCACCTGTTGCCAAGTACACATACAAAACAAAGCAACAGCCGGATAACCGGTGAGAATGATAATCCCAGTAAAAGCAACATATCAAATATTGAATAAACAACATGCTATCAAGACAACATATTCAAGTCAAGGTTAATGATATGCATGTCTTTAAAAACCAGGATATCGATTCTGATAAACAAGGGATTGCTGCTGTGCTTTTGGGATCCCGAGGATAAGATCACGTAACAACTCACTGACTCTCCCAATCGAGGTGGTGCCACATATCTCAATCCTCTAGACTTTGAGCAACTATAATGATTATGCTAGCACCAGGCGAAACGACTACGTCCCAGGCCACTCAATCATAGTTCCCAAACGTCTAAACAAAAAGGGCGGTTCTGCCCGCTGAAAACAAGATTGGCTCAAGATGAATGCATAACATAAACATAACACATAAGCCATTTAACAAAAGCCAATACAATCAAACAAGACACAAGTTCCTCATGCTAGAACAAGTATAGATGCAATTATGTGATTTAAAAAGGGAAACTCGAGAACCAACAGTCCCGAGTATGCTATCCCACTACGATGACTGCTTTTACCTTTCAATGCAGTAGCTCCAACTATGGCTAAGCTACAACAAAAGATTGTATCAAAAGCTATACAATCTAAACAACAACGGTTCAAGGAGAATCTCTTTACCGTTCTTCGTCCAATCTCTTGACGATCAAAAGGCTGATTAACACTGGCTTCACAAACTCCAAACGAATCTGTATGGAGACAAAAAGTGATCAACAACAACGTTCAACTCAAGCAAAAGTCCAACAACCCAAAAATGGTTCAAATCTCTAAAACTCAAACCGGCGGCATAACGGCTATAACTGAACAAACCGACAACGCAGACAGCAGTTCAATAGCGATAACAACTCATATCAAAGCCAATATGACAACAACAAGACAAACCCAACAAATCTCAAAACCATGATTTTCGAAAATGACTTCCAAAAATCATAACAAATCCGAACGTCGCTCTAATTCAAAACCGACAGATAATAAACGATCAGAACTCTGCCAAGAACAACATAATAGAATCTAGATCGATTCTAACAACCTTCGAAAAATAAAACATATCTGATCGGAGAAATACTTACGGTATAACGGAGCTCTCACTGCAGTGATCACTAATCTGCCTTCAGAAATAATTTCTAACGGCCGGATCGAGCTCGGGAGGAAATCTGGAAGCTTGGGAAAGCTTGAAGGCGTCTTCAATGGAGGAACTCGATTTACGGAAGAGGATGAAATGATTTTCAAGTCAAACAAATGTGTAGATAATATATAAAAATCAATATTTGCGTTTTAGTCCCTGAAATTTCCAAAATTTGCAAAAAGGACCCTGATCAAAATCAAACCTGCTCGAGAACTCTGAAATCTCTGATTAACTCAAATAAACTCATTTAAGATAAAAACGGGGCATTACAACATACTTAATTGATTATTTGATCTTATGTGAATTATTGAATGTGTCTATGATATTGTTGAATGAATATATGATGTTTTATATTGCATTCATCTTGTGAGACCTATCCTTTGATTTTTGAAATGAACGGATTCATTCGATTAGACGATTTGAGGAACTATATATGTATGGCCTGGGTGGTTGTATTAGCCTAGCGTCTGAATTACATGTATGGTGACTTCAAAGTCTAGAGAAGCAAGATAAGTAGCCCCACCTCGATCGGGAGTATCGGTGGTTTAGTTACGATATCTTCTTCTCGGGATCCCAACCGACGAAATGAGAGATTTCTTGAGAGAAGCCTATTTTAAATCATGCATTGTATTTTATTTCTTATCATGAGTTTGATAATTATAATTTGCTATGCATGTTAGTTGCTTTTACTGGGAAAATATGTTTCTCACCGGGGTTATCCGGCTGTTGTCGTGTTTGTATGTGTGCATGGCAACAGGTGGTTCAGGAACAGGGCAAAGGCGGGCTTGACAAATCGAGACTTGAGAGATTAGAGTGATGATCCGGTGTAGTTGTTAGTTGCTGTCAAACTTTGTTGGTACAAGAACATTGATCTTGTAGTTGTTAGACTTGAACTTTTAGTCTAAAGATTCTAATACTTTGAGATATATAACACATGATGTAGTGACCCTTACCCGGATCACCTACTAAACAGAACTTAGGCATGCAATTAACTTAATAAAACAGATATCAGAATAAACTTGCGGAAACCATAAATAAATACAATCCCAAGGAAAGGAATCTGTAATTTATCCAAATATTATACAACCAAATCGAATAGCTGTATCAACCCAAAACAACAGAAATAAAACCTAGACGAAGCTCCAGCTGGCCAACCACTGCCTAGCCCCTCTTGGATCCCCCAGCCTCGTCCAATCGCAAACCTGCTCCATGGGATAGGGTGTCCAGAAACACAGAGTACGAGACGTGAGCATAAAACGCTCAGTACGAGAGTATGAGTATACATGCATGCAAAGTGAACTCCCTATAAACTCGAGGTCAAGGATCAGATAACAGAGACAGACCAGACCCTGGTATGTAGCACGCTGTGCCGTCGCTTCAGGAGGTGGCTCCCATACCATAATACAAGTGGATATGCCGGACCCAAATCGATGGAAGTCCAACCACTAACAGGATAGGGAAAAACCCTACTAACAGACATCTCGAAGGAGATAGCTCAGTATGCAAATGAATGCAGCATAAATCAATAACATATAAACCATGCAGTCACATAATACATGCATACTCAGTCAGGATATCTCGAACAGTACTTTCGTACCTCAAATCAGTGCAAGCTCTACCAACTCTAGGTCCATGCCTATAGTCTGCTCTACACTGCCAAATGATACTACTATCATTATAGCGCTCTAAAAGCCTTAACTAAGCTAAAGCATACTCCTAAATATTTTTAGGAAGCAAAAGCTATACCATCGTCCGTCGTTAGTCTTTTGCTGTCGAGTACCTCAAAACTAGGCCACAGCTCCGCTACAATGCCTGGATCGCTATGCCACCTCCGGATTCCCCACGGGACGCCTAGAATTCCCTAGATCTGATCTGGAAGGCTAAGGAATTGAGAGAGAAGAGGTGATTGGTGCGTCTAAATCTGAATCTCGGCCCTCCTATTTATAGACGGAGTTCGGATCGTCCGAACTGAACTTCGGAGCATCCGAACACGATCGGAACGTCCAATCTCGATTTCGGATCGTCTGATCCCAATATTACATCATTTCTTACATCAGCATGATGACATCATCCATGACGACTGTCGGCAGCAAGATCGAAGCGTCCGACCCACTCTTCGGAATGTCTGAACCCTGACTTCGGACCGTCCGATCCTTAACTTCGGAGCCTCCGAACTCGACAACCTTCAAACCATTTTCAAGTGTTCTGAATCCAATTCCGGACTCCGATAATCCATTAAGAGTTCCCTTAATCACGTTTACTCTTACTTAATAGGATTAATGATTTGATTAACGCTAAATCATTGATTTTGAGTACGGGCTACTACATTCTCCCCCACTTAAGATGTTTCGTCCTCGAAAACAGATCTTAAGTACTGAATGTAAAACAGAAATCAGAAACATTCTTTATTCAAATCAAACGTTTACAAAATTTTGCAGCTGAATACATATTAAGAAAGAAATCAAAACAACTCAGGATGGTCTTCACGCATCCTGTCCTCAAGCTCCCAAGTAGCTTCCTCAGTGCCTCGGCGCTGCCACTGAACTAAAACTAAAGGAATGACTTTGTTCCGCAAAACCTTATCCTTATAATCCAGGATACGAACAGGTTTCTCAACATAGGTCAAATCCTTGTTTACCTGAACCTCAGACCGCTGCAGAATATGAGATTCATCCGCCACATACCATCGCAACAGAGATACGTGGAACACGTCGTGAATACTGGATAGATGCGGTGGCAAAGCTAGTCGATAAGCCAAATCGCCGATGCTCTCCAAGATCTCAAACGGACCGATAAACCTGGGAGACAACTTACCCTTAAGACCAAATCTGAGAATCTTACGGAATGGTGACACTCTCAGAAACACTTTCTCCCTGATATCGAACTGCAAAGGCCTACGCTTGGTGTTAGCACAGCTGGCCTGGCGATCCTGTGCAGTCTTAATCCGTTTCTTGATCTGATCAACAATGTCTACCGCCTGCTGGATAAACTCCGGTCCCTTAGCCTGTCTCTCCCCCACTTCTTCCCAGAAGATTGGAGTACGACAACGTCGTCCGTACAACGCCTCAAAAGGTGCCATTCCAATACTAGTATGATAGCTGTTGTTGTACGCGAACTCGATCAATGGCAAATGATCCTGCCAGGCTGAACCAAAATCCATGACGCACGCTCTAAGCATATCTTCCAAAGTACGGATAGTGCGCTCTGACTGACCATCAGTCTCCGGATGATAGGCAGTACTCAAACTGAGAGTAGTACCCATCGCACGCTGAACACTCCCCCAGAATCTAGAAGTAAACCTGGGGTCCCGATTGCTGACAATGCTCACAGGCACTCCATGAAGTCGAACGATCTCCTGAATGTACATCTGTGCCATGCGATCCACAGAGTACTCTTGGCTATAGGCAATGAAATGCGCTGACTTGGTGAGTCGGTTCACCACAACCCAGATAGCATCACAGTTCCTCGGGGATACCGGCAAATGGGTCACAAAGTCCATTGTGATAAACTCCCATTTCCATTTAGGAATAGGAAGACTGTGAAGCAATCCTCCAGGTCGTCGGTGCTCTGTCTTGACCTGTTGACACACCAAACATCTCGAAACAAACTGATAAACACTGCGTTTCATTCCCTTCCACCAGAAACGAGTACGTAGATCCTTGTACATCTTGTTGCTCCCAGGATGAATACTCAACTTAGTGCGATGTGCCTGAGACAAAATCTCCTCTCGCAACTCTTCATCCTGCGGAATCACAAGTCTACCAGACAAACACAGAAAGCCATCTGATTGATAGTGAAATCCAGATGAGCTACCCTAGTTAGCTAGATGAGCTAAATGCTGGGTCTTCGAATCAGACATCTGAGCATCTCGAATCCGCGAATACAAAGCTGGCTCAGATAGTATCGCAAACATCTGGATACTCTGCATACCTTTATTATGCTTGAAGGTATATCCCGAAGTACAACAGTCACTGATCGCACTAGACATCGAACAAGTCTGAAGTGCGGATAGTCGCACCTTGCGACTCAATGCATCAGCGGTGAGATTAGCAGCTCCCGGATGGTACTTAATCTCGCAATCATAGTCCTTAAGCAAGTCCATCCAACGTCTCTGCCTCATGTTTAACTCCGCCTGAGTGAACAAATACTTGAGACTCTTATGGTCAGTGAAGATCACAAATTTCTCACCATACAGATAATGACGCCAGATCTTCAAAGCGAACACAATGGCTGCTAACTCCAAATCATGGACTGGGTAGTTGTCCTCGTGAAGCTTCAGCTGTCTAGAAGCGTATGCGATCACATGCCCATTCTGAGTTAGGACACAACCTAACCCCTGAAGAGAAGCATCAGTGTATACCACATACCCTCCAGATCCTGACGGTAATGCCAACACCGGCGCAAAAGTCAACCGCCGTCGAAGCTCACATAAATTCTCCTCAAACTCGGAGGACCACTTGAAATCCACACCCTTGCGGGTAAGCTGCGTCAAAGGTCGAGCTAGTTGAGAGAAGTTCAGAATGAAGCGACGATAATACCCTGCTAGACCCAAAAAACTACGGATCTCAGCAACTGTCGTCGGACGCGACCAATTAAACACCATCTCAATCTTGGTTGGATCAACAGAAATTCCCTTCCCTGGATATGATATGGCCAAGAAAGACCACTCGATCCATCCAGAACTCACACTTGCTCAGCTTGGCGTACAACTGCTCATCTCGAAGCGTCTGCAGTACCAACCGCAAGTAAGAAACATGCTCTTCCGTATTACGCGAATACACCAAGATGTCGTCAATGAAGACCACGACAAACTTATCCAAATACTTCCTGAAAACACGGTTCATCAGATCCATGAATATAGCCGGCGCATTAGTCAAACCAAATGGCATAACTAGGAACTCGTAATGCCCATAGCGAGTACGGAATGAAGTCTTGGCTACGTCCTGATCACGGACTCTCAACTGATGATAACCAGATCTCAAGTCAATCTTGGAGTAAACTGACGTGCCCTGCAGCTGATCAAACAAGTCATCAATACGAGGCAACGGATACTTGTTCTTCACAGTGACTCGATTCAACTGCCGATAGTCAATGCACAGCCGCATCGACCCATCCTTTTTCTTTACAAAAAGAACAGGAGCTCCCCAAGGAGATACACTAGGACGAATGTACCCCTTGTCCAAAAGATCCTGTAGCTGATTCTTCAACTCACGCATCTCTGACGGAGCCAGATGATACGGTGCTCTAGAAATAGGCGAAGTATCCGGCATCAACTCTATGCCAAACTCGACTTCCCTAACAGGAGGAAAACCCGGAATCTCATCAGGAAATACATCTGGGAATTCATCCACAACAGGAATGCTCTCTATCCCAATGCTCTCAGCGGACAAATCAACTGCATAGATAATGTAGCCTTCCCCGCCAGACTCTAGAGCTCGACAGGCTCTCAAAGCTGATACCAAAGGCATCGGGGGTCGCGCGCCCTCTCCATAGAAAAACCAGCTCTCACTCCCCTCTGGATGAAAGCGTACTAATCTCTGATAGCATTCCACTGAAGCTCGATAGGTAGTAAACATATCTATTCCCAGAATGCAATCAAAGTCGTCCATCGCCAGGACCATGAGATTCGCTAACAGAATGTTCCTTTCGAACTCTAAAGGGCAACCCATCACTAGACGCTTAGCCAAAGCAGATTGGCCCGTCGGAGTAGAAACTAAAACTACTACGTCTAGGGCAATGCATGGTAACTTATGCCTCTTAAAAAAACGTGCAGAAATGAAGGAATGAGATGCACCAGTGTCAATAAGTACAAGAGCAGGTATACTATAAAGCAGAAATGTACCTGCGATGACTTTCTCATTCTCCTCCACTGCCTGATCATGTCTCAGGGCAAACACCTGGCCAAAAGCTCGTGGCCTCAAATGAGAACTCCCAGCAGGCTGTCCCTGCGACCTCTGCTGAATGGTGGCCTAAGAACCAGATCCTGAACCAGAACCAGAACTGCCTTCCCCAGATAGTGGACAATCCCTCTGGATATGACCAGTCTCTCCACTGCGGAAACAAGCTCCAGAAGCTCTACGGCACTTGTCGGATGGATGGTTCTTCCCACAGTGATCACACTTGTCCTTCTTACCGAAACGGACAACACCTCCAGAACCAGAGGAAGAAGTAAATCCATACTTCTTAAAAGTTTGGGCACGGGGACCCAAAGAACTAGCAGGCCTCGACTGAGGGAAAGACTTGTTCCGCCGAATGCTGTCCTCCACCTGGTGACAACGGCTCACCAAACCCTCGTAGGACATGTCGTCGCCAACCGCCACACGGTCATGGATCTCAGGGTTAAGGCCCTGAAGGAACAGATTATACTTCATCCCAGAGCTATCAGCAATCTCGGGGCAATAGGATAGCAGATCAAAGAACTTCTGCTGATACTCATCGATAGACATGGCTCCCTGTCGCAGACTCAGTAGCTCGCCTGCCTTTGACTGTCGGAGTGCAGGAGGAAAATACAGCTTCTGAAAAGCTGTGTGAAACTCGGCCCAGGCGGCCACTCCTCTCGCCGCAACAAAAGGTGCAGAAGTAAACCTCCACCACCTGTGCGCACGTCCATCCAGAAGATAACCCAGGGTCTCCATCTTCTGCTTCTCGGTGCAGTGGAAAGTCTGAAAAGTCGTCTCCATACGGTCTAACCAGTTCTCCGCATCCTCCGGAGACTCACCTCCAACCAAGGGCTTAGGACCCATAGCTAATAATCGACGCACAGTGAAACGCTCGTCGTCATGGTGATGATGATGCCATTCTCGACGACGCTCTCGGTTGGCATTACCCCAACGCCCACCAATACTTTCATGAGAACTCTGGTCATCACGATCTGCCATCTACAAAAATACCTCATGATAAGACTAAATCCCAAGAATACTTTTGCATGCTCTGATACCATAAATGTAGTGACCCTTACCCGGATCACCTACTAAACAGAACTTAGGCATGCAATTAACTTAATAAAACAGATATCAGAATAAACTTGCGGAAACCATAAATAAATACAATCCCAAGGAAAGGAATCTGTAATTTATCCAAATATTATACAACCAAATAGAATAGCTGTATCAACACAAAACAACAGAAATAAAACCTAGACGAAGCTCCAGCTGGCCAACCACTGCCTAGCCCCTTTTGGATCCCCCAGCCTCGTCCAATCGCAAACCTGCCCCATGGAATAAGGTGTCCAGAAAGACAGAGTACGAGACGTGAGCATAAAACGCTCAGTACGAGAGTATGAGTATACATGCATGCAAAGTGAACTCCCTATAAACTCGAGGTCAAGGATCAGATAACAGAGACAGACCGGGCCCTGGTATATAGCATGTTGTGCCGTCGCTTCAGGAGGTGGCTCCCATACTATAATACAAGTGGATATGCCGGACCCAAATCGATGGAAGTCCAACCACTAACAGGATAGGGAAAAACCCTACTAACAGACATCTCGAAGGAGATAGCTCAATATGCAAATGAATGCAGCATAAATCAATAACATATAAACCATGCAGTCACATAATACATGCATACTCAGTTAGGATATCTCGAACAGTACTTTCGTACCTCAAATCAGTGCAAGCTCTACCAACTCTAGGTCCACGCCTATAGTCTGCTCTACACTGCCAAATGATACTACTATCATTATAGCGCTCTAAAAGCCTTAACTAAGCTAAAGCATACTACTAAATATTTTTAGGAAGAAAAAGCTATACCTTCGTCCGTCTTTAGCCCTTTGCTGTCGAGTACCTCAAAACTAGGCCACAGCTCTGCTACGATGCCTGGATCGCTATGCCACCTCCGGATTCCCCATGGGACGCCTAGAATTCCCTAGATCTGATCTGGAAGGCTAAGGAATTGAGAGAGAAGAGGTGATTGGTGTGTCTAAATCTGAATCTCGGCCCTCCTATTTATAGACGGAGTTCGGATCGTCCGAACTGGACTTCGGAGCGTCCGAACACGATCGGAACGTCCGATCTCGACTTCGGATCGTCCGATCCCAAAATTACGTCAGCATGATGACGTCATCCATGACGACTGTTGGCAGCAAGATCGGAGCGTCCGTACCACTCTTCGAAACGTCCGAACCTTGACTTCGGACCGTCCGATCCTTAACTTCGGAGCCTCCGAACTCGACAACCTTCAAACCATTTTCAAGTGTTCTGAATCCAATTCCGGACTCCGATAATCCATTAAGAGTTCCCTTAATCATGTTTACTCTTACTTAATAGGATTAATGATTTGATTAACGCTAAATCACTGATTTTGAGTACGGGCTACTACACATGATCTTGTTGGGTTTGAGTTTTTGATGTTATCACCTTCTCTTGTACATTTGGATTTGTTGGAAGAGGTTATATAGTATAAATCTTCATTGTACAGCAGAAAATTAGAGTTTTTAGCAGCTGGACAGAGTGCAGCTCGCTCGAGCAAGCCAAGGGGGGGGGGGGGGTCTTGGACCCGAGCAGCTCTCGCTCGAGCGAGCCACATTGAGTAAAAAAAAAAAAAAAATTTGGTTTTGGCTTTGATGCTTGGCCTTAATTTATGAACCTTAGATTATTATTTGATTCGAGAGATTAAGAACTGGGTCGTCACAACAGGTGGTATCAGAGCGATAAAATTCTGGACTGAGTTAGATATCGAGTGGGGTAGATCGAGTCATCTTCCTTGTTTGTGTTTGTTAGCATGATTTGATTGATTTACATGATTAATTTACATGTTTAAGTGCTAGCATGTTTTAATTTCAAGTATTTGATTATATGATTTTGTAATTTTATTTGAAAGTATGGTGTACGATTGTTAAAGACGCATGCTTACTGGAATATCTGAAACGATTGGAGGCATGTGTTCTGTTGTTTTTGACATGCTTACCCGACTATCTTAATTGATTGGAAGCATGTTTGATATCTGTATATTGATTCTTTATTTAAGATTAAATCAGAACCGAGTTTTGATCAGAGGTAAGATGCTCAGAGGAGGACTGAGATATATTTGGTATCCTAACCATTTTGATAATCAGATATGTCTCGACGACCAGGACGACCACCTCTTAGACCGCAAGCTCCTACTCCTTTGCCAGAACAGATAGTTGTAGCACCGACAGTGCCACCAACTACAGAAATTCTGAGCAATGAACAAGGAAGTACCTCAAGAGACATGACAGATATGACCGCCACTCCAATGGAAACATTACTGAAAAGATTTCAATCCTACAAGCCGCCAACCCTAAAAGGTACGGAGAATGCAGTTGAATGTGAAGGATGGCTCGATGATATGGAGATGTTATTTGATTCACTTGATTATGGGGATGAGCGGAGAGTCAGACTCATTGGACATCAGTTGCATGAGGTTGCAAAGAGCTAGTGGTTTACAACCAAGAAAGCTTTGGAGCGTAGAGGAACTGTACTTACTTGGACAATCTTCAAAACTGAGTTTTACCAACGCTTATTTCCGGTGTCTTACCGCAAAGACAAGGGTGCTGAATTTGCTAATTTGAAGCAGGGAAATTTAAACATAGAAGAGTATGTTGCAAAATTTTCTACCTTGCTACATTTTGCTCCACATGTTGCTGATAGTGACAAGGCAATGGCTGATCGGTTCATTAATGGACTGAATCCAGATGTCTTTACTTTGGTGAACACAAAGAGACCGAATACTTTTGCTGAGGCTTTGAATAATGCTAAAGGAGCGGAAGCTGGATTGATACAGCAGCGAGGAGCTTCGTATGCTGCTCAGCCCCTGAGACAGCCACAACCTCTAGTTCAGGTTCTGCAACAACCTCCTCGATTTGAAAGTGGTAGTAGCAGTGGTAAGAAAGGATATTTGCAAGCTCGAGGGAAACAGTTTAAAAAGTCAGGGAGCAGTTCATCTAGTTCCAGTTGCTCAAAACTAAAGTCGGGAGTGTATTGTAGCAGTTGTGGTGGAAGTCATTCGACCGATCAGTGCCGAGGTGTATCTGGGAGTTGCCATATATGCCATCAGCCGAGCCATTTTGCGAGGGTGTGTCCTCAAAGAGGTTCTGGACAGTCACAAGGTACAGAGTCATCACGATCAGGGGCTCAACCTGCGAGACAAGCCTCCTCTATCCTTTCCTTCCAACCATCACAACCACAACAACAGACAAGGCCAGGAGGGAGTCAGATAGGTAGTCAGCCTTCGAGACAACAGGCTTATGTCTTTGCACTGACGGAGGAATAGGCACGGGGAGTACCAGATGATGTTATTGCAGGTAACTGTTCTCTTTGTGGTTATCCTGCCTATGTATTGATAGATACTGGTGCATTTCATACGTTTATCTCTGAACGATTTGCATTATTACATGCTTTGCCTGTTGAATCATTACCTGTTGTAGTATCTGTCTCTTCACCTTTGGGGAGAAGTCTTATATCCATGCAGATAGTTAAGAATTGTTCGCTACAGTTTGATGGTAATGGGATAGAGATAGATTGTATTGTGCTTGGTTTGTCTGATTTTAAATGCATTATCGGGATTGATATGCTAACCAAGTACAGAGCTACCCTAGAATGTTTTCAGAAAGTAGTGAGGTTCAGACCTGAGATGGCTGGAGAATGGAAATTCTATGGTAAGGGTTCTCGTGCTAAGATTCCTCTGATTTAAGTATTATCTATGACTCGACTTTTGCAGAAAGGAGCAGAGGGATTTATTGTTTATACAGTTGATGTTCTGAAGACTAGCCCGAACCTGGATGACTTGCCAGTGGTTAGTGAATTTGCAGATGTTTTCCCTGATGAAATTCCGGGATTACCTCCGTACCGTGAGATTGATTTAAACATAGAACTGATGCCAGGTACTGCACCGATTTCTAAAGCACCTTATCGAATGACACCAGTGGAATTGAAAGAGTTGAAAGAACAATTGGAAGATTTACTGGCCAAGGGATACATTCAACCCAGTGTTTCTCCTTGGGGTGCTCCAGTATTATTTGTCAGAAAGAAAGACGGGTCCATGAGACTTTGTATCGACTATCGGAAACTGAACAAGGCAACGGTAAAGAACAAAAACTCTTTGCCTCGTATTGATGATTTATTTGATCAGTTGCAGGGTTCTTCTGTTTATTCCAAGATCGATCTGAGATCTGGGTACCTGAAAGAGTGGGTGCCCGGTTAGCCAACTTGTGGCTAAGGGCTTTTGTGACTCTATGTATAAACAATCTTTGTTTAATATAATTTACATTCATTAATGGCATTTTCTTTGTCTTTCTTCATATTGTTATATTGTGATATACTATTGATGTTTTGATAAAGACCTTGAATATACTATAGTGTAAGTAAGATGAGATAGTGAATAAAGAGAGATCACTATTATGAAACACATCTTATAGTCACTGTATATTCTAAACATTTCCTAGTCAATTGAGCCGTCCGCTAATAAGGATAAGGATTGCTCGAGATTGAGACTAGCATTTGTCATGCCAAGTACCACGTTTCATTGGTAATGGACATGGAGATGTTCAAAGTATGCAAATGGATATTCATATGATGAATGATCGAACTACCGTATTCAGACTTTCCAAGTGACTTATCGAGTGGATAAAGTCCGCGGTTTTGGTTGTACACCATTAGTCCTTACTACTTGAAACATCATTGAGACTCTATATGCTAGTACTGTACTTTGACTCGTTTACCGACTCTATTGGGGTCAACAGGTGTCGGGATTGAGTACAGTTACGACACATATAGGAGTCGATGCTTTGTTGTCAAGGATTCACCACATACTTGCGAGTGTGGATATCCTATGCGATCTGAGGAGATATTAGTGTGACGAATCTCTGTCCAGAGTACATGATATGTTTTAGGTTACTCGGTTTTCCTAGTAACACATGCGATGTCACTATTTGATCTCCAAGATGTAATGCATAGTTATCGAATCTCGAACGACTCTCGATGCACCAATGGTTGTTGATTCGATCGGGATATATGGATGAAGGGACCGTACTGTACGCTAACCAAAATCTACTGGTTCTTGCAGGCACTATCAGTGATACCTAGGGAATCATGGGGCGATGTTGCTAGACGCTCTTACCATGATTCGTTGGGCAAGTCGGAAATTGTTGTTCCGAGTCACAAGGAGTTATGAGCCCACGGCTAGCTGTATCCCTGAACCATTGAGGGTCACACAAGTAATGGATTACTAAATCCCGTTGAGATAATTAAATTTAAAGAGTTAAATTTAATGAAAGAGAAGTTGGACTTCTTAACTAAAAGGGAGTGAAATTTCCTAAAATGACATAGGGATGGGCATTTTTGGAAATCACTGAATTCGGATTCAGAAAAATTATCTTGACTTTAAAAGATGCAGAAATGGTTTCTGTGTACATTGGTAAAATCAGTTTATCAATAAGAGTCACGATGAATTTTATATTAATTTCTATAATAACAGGCTTGGCTTGTTGGGCTTAAGTTATGGATTATGGGCCCTAAGGAGTTAGAGTCCTAATATAATCATAACTTAATATAGTCTAGAAATTATCTATAAATATATGAGTAGTGTTCGAAAATCAGAGGCATTCCATCTTGCAATTTTCAAAAATCACTCATAATATTCAAGGGGAATTTTCGAATTCCTCTGTCCCTTTTGAGAAAATTCGGTCTGTGATTTTTGTGAAAAATTACATTTTGAATTAACAGATCAAATCTGTTTATTCTCATCGATAAACATCTGATTGATTTCTAGTGCAATCAATCAGAGGGTTTATGTTTTCTGTTCGTGGACCTTATTCCGGAAATTGATTGTGAAGCCATCGGTTCCCGGGATATACAAGAAGAGCAGATTAAATTCTGTTGGTGTCCATAATCAAGCCGTTGCTTGAAGAGGTAAAATATTATTAATTGTGATTATTATTATTTTACTTGCATAATTTAATCGTAAAGTTTTGATACCCATGATATGGAATCGTTTCATATATAAAAATAAAATTTTTAAACTTCCGCTGCACCGGGTATCAATTCTTAATTGATCTGAACACGTTTTCCAACAGTGGTATCAGAGACAGGTTGATCTCAGATCAAACGATTAAATTAATCGATTGTACAAAAATTTGGCCTCGGGTTTTTGAAACAAAAACAAAATTTTAAATTAAAATTTAAAGGGCACATCGGGCAGCGATCGTCGCTGCCCAGGGCAGCGAGCCCATCGCTACCCAGGGCAGCACACGGTGCTGCCCAGGGCAGCGACGGGCTGCCCTGCCCGGGCCCCATTTTGGGGCGCGGGCTGCCCGCGATTTTCCCGGGTAGCCCGGGAAAAATTAAAATTGATTTTTTAATTAAAATTTTAATATTTTGGAATTTTAGTTTTTGGTCCGATCGAAAATTATTTTTGATTGGTCCACGAGGCATCGGATCGAATTGTTCGAGTCCGAAATTTTTAAAATTGATTTTTGGATAAATTTGAATTTTTGGAAAATTTATAAATTTTATCCGTTAAATTAAATTTTATAAAATCAATTATTTTGGTACAATTGATGATAAGATATGATTTATGAAATGATAAGATAAAATTTGATTTTATCTTTTAATTATGATGCCATTGCATGTTATCCAATTATTTAATTATTGAATTAATTATTGGATAAAAGGATGATCGATTGCCATGACCAAGTTTGTAGGTGTATGTTAGGTTATTTACATTTGGTTTTATTGTTGTTGGGTTTTATTAATGGGCTTGATTTATAGCCCAATTTGAATTGTCATTTGTAATAAAAAGTGGGCTTGGTTTATGACCCGTTCCCACCTCTTAAATATGTATCCCCTACTTGTCATCGAAATTTATTGTAAATTTGTTAGACTTAGTGGGAGATAAATATTTGAAGACAATGGTGAGCCCAGCAGACGATAAAGACCGAATAAATGTAAATGGAAGCTCAATGTAATAGGATTGCATTGCATACTTGCATCTCACCTAGGATTGGACTTAGACTCGTGATTGGCAACCACGGGTCGATTAGATAATGGGATCGATCATCCTTAAATAATATATGATATTATTGATGTATGCATGTTTAGACTAAATTGTATGAATCCCGCAAGCATACATAAATTGCATGATGAGACAAATTTTCAAAAATTAAAAATTCCTCATTTTAAATCTGATTTAAAATTGATATCAAGATAAACAAAAGGGAATTTAAATATTGTTTAAATGTTCCTACCTTCCATCAACGATCAATGTATGAGATGCTACCCGCGGGCACGGTCCGACTCATATTATTGGGGGGGCCCGTTCGTCGGAAAGTTGTACATTGGATCGACACATATTGTAAGTTGGGTGGAACTCCCATGGGATTGGCTCATATTATTGGGGATCCACATGGCGACCGTCCATCACAACTTAATATTGATGGGTAATCTTGACATGTCACAATAAACGACGTCATATTATTGGGTCCTTATTGGACATGAGGTAAAAATATGGGGGTTGCTTTGGAAGCAATTGGGCTCTAATTTTTGAAAATTATGGTTGGCTGATATTATTCGGGACTATGGTTTGTCAATTGGACTCCATGTTCCCACTAAGGAAACTAGTTTCCCGTTTTCACTAGAGGGAAGTGAAATCGTTAAAATAGTGGGAGTGAAATTCATAAAATTAAATTTCGCCATATTTTATGTCTTAGTAAATTAATTAAACAATAACTGATTATTGTCTGTTTCATCTCAGTATATCATTATGATGAATCTTCGTAATCCACATGTTTCAATTCTCGAACAAAACAAACTTTATGGCGCAAACTATACGGAATGGTTCCATAAGTTAAGATTGTCCTGAGCTCGGAAAAGATTTTCTAAATGTTAGAAAAGGCTCCTCCGAAAACAGCCCCGACTGATGTAACTTCGGAAAGGTTGGCCGAGCTAGAGAAATGGTAGGACCATGATCTCAAGGCCAAATGTTACAAGCAAAGATGGACAAGTCTAAATAAGTTTGCCATCACTGCAAGAAACCCGGTTACTGGAAGCGCAACTGCAAAGAATGTATATCGAGTAGTTACGAACTACAAAGGATATATTTTATAAATGTTTCACTTAATACTATTTCTTGGGTATTGGATACCAGATGTAGATCTCACATTTGCAATGAGTTGTAGATGATGACAAGAAGTCGTAAGCTTAGGATGGATGAGACCCAGTTAAGGCTCGGGAATGGTTCCAGAGTTGAATCCAAAAGTTATGGGAAACATTTGTTTAATTTTGCAAAAACAATTTTAAGCTATATTTTGAGAGAGATGTTTTTATTTATACCAAGATTTCATTAAAACATTATTTCTTTTTCTATTCTTGATAGAGAAGATATTTCTTGAAAATTTGCGAATGGGATTTTCAATATTTACAAGAATGAATGTTTGATTTGAAATGGAAAATTTAAAAATGATCTATATAACTTAAAATTAAAAGACGTTCCAATTAATTATGTTGATAAAACGGTAACAACAAATAAAAGGAAAAATGATAGTCAAAACCCGGCAAACCTTTGGCATGCTAGGCTAGGTAATATTTCCTCAAGGAGGATGAACAAGCTAGTGGGAGAGGGCATGTTTGATATGTCTGATATTAACTCTCAACCTACTTGTGAGTCCTGCCTAAAAGGAAAAATGACTAAATCTCCTTTCAAATGAAAGCCTGAGCTTAGTCAAAACCTGTTGGATTTGATCCATACAGATGTTTGTGGACCATTTAGTATCATTACTAAATTTGGACACACCTACTTCATTACCTTTACTGATGATTATTCGAGGTATGAGTATTTATGTTTAATGAAATATAAGTCTGAATCATTTGAAAAGTTCAAAGAATTCAAGGCTGAAGTAGAAAACAAACAAGGTAAAAGTATTAAAGAACTTCGATCAGATCGAGGTGGAGAATACTTAAGTACCGAGTTTTTGATCTATCTAAAAGAGAATAGGATTCTCTCTCAGTGGACTCCTCCTATGACACCTCAGCTGAATGGTGTCTCGGAGCGTCGCAATCGAACTTTTTTGGACATGGTTCGATCTATGATGAGCTTCACTGAGCTCCCACCTTCGTTTTGGGGCTATGCGCTTGAAACGGCGGTATTGTTGTTGAACAATGTCCACACTAAAGCAGTAGATAAAACTCCATACGAGTTATGGAATGACAAAGCTCCTAAGTATTCGTACTTGAGGATTTGGGGATGTCCTGCTTACGTGAAGCAGACAGTGGGAGATAAGTTGGATAGTCGATCCACCTTATGTTATTTTGTAGGATATCCAAAGAATTCAATCGGATATTATTTCTATCATCCTACTGAAACAAAAGTGCTTGTTTCAAGGAATGCCACCTTCATGGAGAAGGAGTTCTTATTAGATAAGAAAGGCAAGATGATGGAACTCGAAAAAATTCGAGAAGAACCCGAGATACAAAATAACGATCCCATACCTCAAGAACCTTCAGTGGACATGCCTACACCTAGGAGATCCGAGAGGACTTCTAGACCTTCTATTCGATATGGTCTTCTTCTTGAAGGGGATCAAAGTGAACCCGACATTGGATGTGATCCAAGAAACTTCAAGGAAGCAATTTCTGATGCGGATTTGAATTTATGGCTTGACGCTATGCAGTCGGAAATAGACTCGATGCATACAAACCAAGTTTGGTCTTTAGTAGATCCTCCCTATGGAATTGTTCCAATAGGGTGTAAATGGATCTACAGGAGAAAACTTGGGCCTGATGGCAAGGTACTAACCTACAAGGCACGATTGGTAGCAAAAGGTTATACTCAAAGACAAGGAGTTTACTATGATGAAACTTTTTCACCAGTCGCAATGTTCAAGTCCATAAGAATATTTATTGCCATAGCAGCATGGTATGACTATGAGATATAGCAAAATGGATGTGAAGACTGCATTTCTTAATGGAAACATTAAGGAATAAATCTATATGATGCAGCCCGAGAGATTCACATCCATGGGAAGCGAGCATAAGGTATGCAAGCTTCAAAGATCAATTTATGGTCTCAAACAAGCATCAAGAAGTTGGAACCAGAAATTTGATGAAACAATAAAGAACTTTGGTTTCATCAAAAACCCGGAGGAACCTTGCGTGTACAAGAAAGTAGTTAAGGATGCGGTGACGTTCTTAGTGCTTTATGTTGATGACATCCTACTCATTGAGAATGACGTAGGGATGTTGCAGTCAACAAAGATATGGTTATCAGGTAGATTC
Source organism: Henckelia pumila (assembly GCF_033568475.1). Taxonomy (NCBI): domain Eukaryota; kingdom Viridiplantae; phylum Streptophyta; class Magnoliopsida; order Lamiales; family Gesneriaceae; genus Henckelia; species Henckelia pumila. Next base: position 137,394,833 of record NC_133123.1, read on the forward strand.
TCGATGAAGGATTTGGGTGAGGCCTCCTATATTCTAGGGATACAGATCTATAGAGATAGATCTAAGAGAATGATAGGACTCACTCAAGCAACCTACATCGACACCATATTGAAAAGATTTTCTATGGATGAGTCCAAGAGAGGACATCTACCTATGTGTCATGGAGTTTCTCTATCCAAGTCTATGTGTCCCAAGACTTACGAAGAGATAGAGAAAATGACACACATACCATATGCGTCAGCCATAGGTAGTATTATGTATGGGATGATATCTACCAGACCGGATGTAGCCTTTGCTCTGAGTGTCACGAGAAGATATCAGGCCAACCCCGGTCAAATGCATTGGAAAGCCGTGAAGGATATTTTTAAGTACTTGAGAAGGACTAAGAATATATTCATGGTTTATGGAGGAAGAGAATTGAAATTGGAAGGCTATACCGACTCTAGCTTCCAAGACGACGTGGATGACTCAAAGTCAACCTCTGGATTTGTATTCATGCTCAATGGCGATGCTATCTCTTGGAAGAGTTCCAAGAAAGACACCACAGCGGATTCCACCACTGAGGCAGAATACATTGCAGCATCAGCTGCTGCTAAAGAGGCCGATTGGATGAGGAATTTCGTCCAAGAGTTGGGCGTAATTCCTGAAGCTGTTGGTCCAGTTCCGGTGTACTTCGACAACACTGGTGCCGTTGCTCAGGCAAAGGAACCAAGGTCTCATCAAAGATCCAAACACGTACTGAGGAAATACCACATCATCTGGGAGATTGTGGAAAGAGGAGACATCACTGTCGAGAGAGTGGTCTCTACAGACAATATCGCTGATCCACTTACTAAGCCCTTGCCAGGACCATTGTTTGACAAACATCGCGAGGCAATGGGATTGCGTAGTGTGACTAGTTGGCTTTAGGGCAAGTGGGAGATTGAAAGAGTGGGTGCCCGATTAGCCAACTTGTGGCTAAGGGCTTTTGTGACTCTATGTATAAACAATCTTTGTTTAATATAATTTACATTCATTAATGGCATTTTCTTTGTCTTTCTTCATATTGTTATATTATGATATACTATTGATGTTTTGATAAAGACCTTGAATATACTATAGTGTAAGTAAGATGAGATAGTGAATAAAGAGAGATCACTATTATGAAACACATCTTATAGTCACTGTATATTCTAAACAGTTCCTAGTCAATTGAGCCGTCCGCTAATAAGGATAAGGATCGCTCGAGATTGAGACTAGCATTTATGATGCCAAGTACCACGTTTCATTGGTAATGGACATGGAGATGTTCAAAGCATGAAAATGGATATTCATATGATGAATGATCGAACTACCCTATTCGGACTTTCCAAGTGGTTATCACTTATCGAATGGATAAAGTCTGCGGTTTTGGTTGTACACTATTAGTCCTTACTACTTGAAACATCATTGAGACTCTATATGCTAGTACTGTACTTTGACTCGTTTACCGACTCTATTGGGGTCAACAGGTGTCGGGATTGGGTACAGTTACGACACATATAGGAGTCGATGCTTTGTTGTCAAGGATTCACCACATACTTGCGAGTGTGGATATCCTATGCGATCTGAGGAGATATTAGTGTGACGAATCTCTGGCCAGAGTACATGATGTGTTTTAGGTTACTCGGTTTTCCTAGTAACACATGCGATGTCACTATTTGATCTCCAAGATGTAATGCATAGTTATCGAATCTCGAACGACTCTCGATGCACCAATGGTTGTTGATTCGATCGGGATATATGGATGAAGGGACCATACTGTACGCTAACCAAAATCTACTGGTTCTTGCAGGCACTATCAGTGATACCTAGGGAATCATGGGGAGACGCTTTTACCATGATTCGTTGGGCAAGTCGAAAATTGTTGTTCCGAGTCACAAGGAGTTGTGAGCCCACGGCTAGCTGTATCCCTGAACTATTGAGGGTCACACAAGTAATGAATTACTAAACCCCGTTGAGATAGTTAAATTTAAAGACTTAAATTTAATGAAATAGAAGTTGGACTTCTTAACTAAAAGGGAGTGGAATTTCCTAAAATGACATAGGGATGGGCATTTTTGGAAATCACTGAATTCGGATTCAGAAAAATTATCTTGACTTTAAAAGATGCAGAAATGGTTTCTGTGTACATTGGTAAAATCAGTTTATCAATAAGAGTCACGATGAATTTTATATTAATTTCTATAATAACAGGCTTGGCTTGTTGGGCTTAAGTTATGGATTATGGGCCCTAAGGAGTTAGAGTCCTAATATAATCATAACTTAATCTAGTCTAGAAATTATCTATAAATATATGAGTAATGTTCGAAAATCAGAGGCATTCCATCTTGCAATTTTCGAAAATCACTCATAATATTCAAGGGGAATTTTCGAATTCCTCTGTCCCTTTTGAAAAAATTCGGTCTGTGATTTTTGTGAAAAATTACATTCCGAATTAACAGATCAAATCTGTTTATTCTCATCGATAAACATCTGATTGATTTCTAGTGCAATCAATCAGAGGGTTTCTGTTTTCTGTTTGTGGACCTTATTTCGGAAATTGATCGTGACGCCATCGGTTCCCGGGATATACAAGAAGAGAAGATTAAATTCTGTTGGTGTCCATAATCAAGCCGTTGCTTGAAGAGGTAAAATATTATTAATTGTGATTATTATTATTTTACTTGCAGAATTTAATCGTAAAGTTTTGATACCCATGATATGGAATCGTTCCATATATAAAAATAAAATTTTTAAACTTTCGCTACACCGGGTATCAATTCTTAATTGATCTGAACACGTTTTCCAACAGTGCCATCAGCTGAGAGTTAGAGATTCTGATATTCCGAAAACTGCTTTTAGAACCAGGTATGGCCACTATGAGTTTATAGTTATGTCGTTTGGTCTGACAAATGCTCCAGCTTTGTTTATGGCTTTGATGAACCGTGTTTTTCAGAAATATCTTGATGACTTCGTTATAATTTATTCGAAGAATTTGATTGATCATTCAGAGCACTTGAGAACTGTGTTAAAACCTTGAGAGCCGCGAAACTATATGCTAAACTGTCGAAATGTGAGTTTTGGCTAAAACAGGTTGTTTTTCTTGGACATATCTGGAGATGGTATATCTGTTGATCCAAGTAAAGTCGAGGCTGTGATTAACTGGTCTAGACCAACATCTGTTCCTGAGATACGTAGTTTCATGGGTTTGGCTGGGTATTATCGCCGTTTTATTAAAGATTTTTCCAGTATTGCGAAACCGATTACTCAGTTGACTCAAAAGAATGCTTCATTTATCTGGTCTGATGCTTGTGAATCCAGTTTTCTTGAGTTGAAGAAACGACTGACCAGTGCACCAGTCTTGATGATTCCTTCAGGTACTGGTGGTTTCACTGTTTATTGTGATGCATCTCATCGAGGTTTGGGATATGTTTTGATGCAGCGAGGACATGTGATTGCTTATGCCTCGAGACAGTTGAAGCCTCACGAGATCAGATATCCGATTCATGATCTTGAATTGGCCGCCATTGTATTTGCTTTGAAGATTTGGCGACATTATCTGTACGGGGAACAGTTTGAGATTTATTCTGATCACAAGAGTCTGTAATATTTTTTTTCACAGTCAGAATTGAATATGAGGCAACGTAGATGGCTTGATTTGCTTAAAAATTTTGATTGTGAGATTAAATATTATCCGAAAAAATCGAATGCAGCTGCTGATGCACTGAGTCGAAAGGTATGTTCTCTATCTTTATCGACGATTGGTGTATCCCATTTGATTGAAGACTATTGTTTTTTTGGATTAGTATTTGACACGAATTGTCAACCTCTTTGACTTTATCAAATTCAAGTTGAACCAGCATTATTGTTGCGAATTAAAGATGCTCAGAAACTTGATCAGAATGTGCAGAATTCGATTAAGAAAGTCCGATCAGGGCATGTTTCTGAATACCAGGTTTGAGATGATCTCTTATATGTACACAATCGCCTTGTAGTGCCTGATATTTCTGATGTGCGACAACAACTACTGAAAGAGGCGCATTGTAGCCGTTATAACATTCATCCTGGTGGTAGGAAGATGTACAATGATCTGAAGATGCAATACTGGTGGAAACAAATGAAATCAGATATCACTGATTTTGTGTCTCGGTGTCTTAATTGCCAACAAGTGAAGGCTGAAAGGAAGAAACCGCCTAGTTTATTGCAGAGTTTATCAGTGCCTGAATGGAAATGGGATTATATTTCCATGGACTTCGTGACGAAGTTACCTCGATCTTCCAGAGGTTGCGATGCTATCTGGGTGATTATCGATAGATTGACGAAATCAGCGTGTTTTATTCCTTATCGCATGACATATAGACACGATCAGATGGCAGAGATTTATGTTCGAGAAGTTGTCAGATTACATGGAGTGCCGAAGTCTATTACATCAGATCGTGATCCTTGATTTACATCTCACTTCTGGCACAGTTTACAGAGTGCTTTAGGTACTCAGCTACACTTGAGCACAACCTATCATCCACAGACAGATGGACAGTCTGAGCGTACCATTCAGACCTTGGAGGACATGTTGAGAGCTGTAGTGCTTGATTTTGGCACTAGTTGGCAAGATTCACTACCACTTTGTGAATTCTCGTACAACAACAGATATCAATCGAGTATTGAAATGGCTCCATTTGAAGCTTTGTATAGAAGAAAGTGTCGATCACCTCTATATTGGGATGATATTTCAGAGGTACCTGATATTGGGCCTGACATGATTCGAGATATGACTGAACAGGTGAAGCTTATTCAGAAAAGAACGATAATGATACAATCAAAAAAATTTAATGAAAAAAGAGAATTTTCAGAGACAAATAACAAAAAGTTGAAATTTGGATTTCTCCTATTACTCTAAGAATATTTTTTTTTTCCAAATCTCTATCAACCAAAATACAAACTGATATTGAGGAAAGATCGGCAATATTGACACACTCAAGAAATTTCAATGAAACATAGAGATTTTCAGAGACAAATTAAAACAAGAACTTGAAATTTATATTTTATTGTTCGTCTTAGAATCTATACCTTTTTCCAGAGTCATATGTCACGTGACAATTCTTTTGATTTGAGCATCGTGCGTAATATTCTCCAAAAGATGTTTAAGTAAATTTACGTTTTAACCAAATTAATTAAACAAGAACAAAAGAGAAATCAAGAGGTTTGTTGGCTTCGGTAGGGTGTTTTTTGAACATATACGAAAGCACGTAAATGGCGTGGTAAAATGGGAGGTTCGGCAGAAACATTATCGGCCCGGCTGGATGGCCACGCAGGCCTTTGGCAGGTGAGAACAAGCTAGATCCAACACGTGTTGTAGTTCCGTGTCGGTCGAACCCAATTTCGGCACACACCACGCCGACGTGGTTGCCATTTGACTTTCGGCCGAGATTTTCGGAACCAAGAATAAAAAAATTGTTGCAATAATCATGTGCACGCGAAATGGGGCCATTAACCTTTTTTTAAATTTGCTTTTTAAATTTCAGTACTGCAGATTATGATTGACTTGGTTGTAATATATATATATATAGGACACACCTTACGGTCAAAACAAACAGTCAAGTGGGGACGATATCTTATTCTCGGGATCCCAACCGATGAAATAAGAGAGTTCTTGAGAAAAGCCTGTTTTAAAGCATGCATTGTCTTCTATTTTATATCTTGAGCTTGATTGATATAATTTGAAATGCATGTTAGTTGCTTTTACTGGGAAATATGTTTCTCACCGGAGTTATCCGGCTGTTGTCGTGTTTGTATGTGTGCATGGCAACAGGTGGTTCAGGAACAGGGCAAAGACGGGCTTGACGAGTCAAAACTTGAGAGATTAAAGTGATGATCCGGTGTAGTTGTTAGTTGCTGTCAAACTTTGTTGGTACAAGAACATTGATCTTGTAGTTGTTAGACTTGAACTTTTAGTCTAGAGATTCTACTACTTTGAGATGTATAACACATGATCTTGTTGGGTTTGAGTTTTTGATGTTATCACCTTTTCTTGTACATTTGGTTTTGTTGGAAGAGGTTATATAGTATAAATCTTCATTGTACAGCAGAAAATCAGAGTTTTTAGCAGCTTTACAGAGTGCAGCTCGCTCGAGCGAGCCAAGGGGGGGTCTTGGACCCGAGCAGCTCTCGCTCAAGCGAGGGGTGAGGCTCGCTCGAGCGAGCCACATTGATTAAAAAAAAAATTCTTTTGGTTTTGGCTTTGATGCTTGGCCTTAATTCATTATCCTTAGATTATTATTTGATTTGAGAGATTAAGAACCGGGTCATCACAACAGGTGGTATCAGAGAGATAAAATTCTGGACTGAGATAGATAGTGAGTGGGGTAGATCGAGTATTCTTCCTTGCTTACTTATTTTATCATGCTATGATTTATTACATGATTGAATTACATGTTGTAAATGCTAGCATGTTTTACTTTCACATATTTGATTACATGATTCTGTAATTTTATTTGAAAGTATGTTTTACGATTGTTTAAGACGCATGCTTTTTGGAATATCTGACCTGATTAAAGCACGTGATCTGTTGTTTATGACATGCTTACCCGAACATCTGAATTGATTGGAAGCATGTTTTGTATTTGTACCTTGATTAGTTGTTTAATATTGAATCAGAACCGAGTCTTGATCAGAGGTAAGATGATCAGAGGAGGACTGAGATAGATTTAATGATTATGGTATCCTAACCATTTTGATAATCAGATATGTCCCGACGTCCCGGATGACCACCTCTTAGACCACAAGTTCCTACTCCTCTGCCAAAACAGATAGTTGTAGCACCGACAGTGCCACCAACTACAGAAATTCCAAGCAATGAGCAAGGGAGTACCTCGAGAGACATGACAGATATGACTGCTAATCCGATGGAAACATTGCTGAAACGATTTCAATCCTACAAGCCGCCAACCCTAAAAGGTACGGAGAATGCAGTTGAATGTGAAGGATGGCTCGATGATATGGAGATGTTATTTGATTCACTTGATTATGGGGATGAGCAGAGAGTTCGATTGATAGGGCACCAATTGCATGAGGTTTCAAAGAGTTGGTGGTTCACAACCAAGAAGGCTTTGGAGCGTAGAGGAACTGTACTCACTTGGACAGTCTTCAAAACTGAGTTTTAACAACGCTTCTTTCCGGTGTCTTACCGCAAAGACAAGGGTGCTAAATTTGCTAATTTGAAGCAGGGAAATTTAAACATTGAAGAGTATGTTGCAAAATTTTCTACCTTGCTATGTTTTGCTCCACATGTTGCTGATAGTGACGAGGCAATGGCTGATCATTTCATTAATGGATTGAATCCAGACGTCTTTACTTTGGTGAACACAAAGAGACCGAATACTTTTGCTGAGGCTTTGAATAATGCTAAAGGAGCGGAAGCTGGATTGATACAGCAGCGAGAAGCTTCGTATACCGCTCAGCCTCTGAGACAGTCACAACCCCCAGCACCAACTTCACAACAACCTCCTCGATTTGATAGTGGTGGTAGCAGCAGTGGTAAGAAGAAATTTTGGCAAGCTCGAGGAAAACAGTTTAAGAGATCAGGGAGAAGTTCATCGAGTTCTAGTTGTTCAAAACCGAAGTCTGGAATGTTTTGTAACAGTTGTGGTGGAAGTCATCCAACCGATCAGTGCCGAGGTATATTTGGGAGTTGCCATATATGCCATCAGCCGGGCCATTTTCCGAGGGTGTGTCCTCAAAGAGGTTCTGGACAGTCACGAGGTACAGAGTCATCACGATCAGTGGCTCAACCTGCGAGACAAGCCTCCTCTATCCTTTCCTTCCAACCCTCACAACCACAACAACAGAAAAGGCCAGGAGGGAGTGAGACAGGTAGTCAGCCTTCGAGACAACAGGCTCATGTCTTTGCACTGACGGAGGAATAGGCACGGGGAGTACCAAATGATGTTATTGCAGGTAACTGTTCTCTTTGTGGTTATCCTGCCTATGTATTGATAGATACTGGTGCATTTCATACGTTTATCTCTGAACGATTTGCATTATTACATGCTTTGCCTGTTGAATCATTACCTGTTGTAGTATCTGTCTCTTCACCTTTGGGGAGAAGTCTTATATCCATGCAGATAGTTAAGAATTGTTCGCTACAGTTTGATGGTAATGGGATAGAGATAGATTGTATTGTGCTTGGTTTGTCTGATTTTAAATGCATTATCGGGATTGATATGCTAACCAAGTACAGAGCTACCCTAGACTGTTTTCAGAAAGTAGTGAGGTTCAGACCTGAGATGGCTGGAGAATGGAAATTCTATGGTAAGGGTTCTCGTGCTAAGATTCCTCTAATTTAAGTATTATCTATGACTCGACTTTTGCAGAAAAGAGCAGAGGGATTTATTGTTTATACAGTTGATGTTCTGAAGACTAGCCCGAACCTGGCTGACTTGCCAGTGGTTAGTGAATTTGCAGATGTTTTCCCTGATGAAATTCCGGGATTACCTCCGTATCGTGAGATTGATTTCAACATAACACTGATGTCAGGTACTGCACCGATTTCTAAAGCACCTTATCGAATTGCACCAGTGGAATTGAAAGAATTGAAAGAACAATTGGAAGATTTACTGGCCAAGGGATACATTCGACCCAGAGTTTCTCCTTGGGGTGCTCCAATATTATTTGTCAGAAATAAATACGGTTCCATGAGACTTTGTATCGACTACCGGCAACTGAACAAGGCAACGGTAAAGAACAAATACCCTTTGCCTCATATTGATGATTTATTTGATCAGTTGCAGGGTTCTTCTGTTTATTCCAAGATCGATCTGAGATCTGGGTACCATCAGCTGAGAGTTAGAGATTCTGATATTCCGAAATCTGCTTTCAGAACCAGGTATGGCCACTATGAGTTTATAGTTATGCCGTTTGGTCTGACGAATGCTCCAGCTGTGTTTATGGCTTTGATGAACCGTGTTTTTCAGAAATATCTTGATGACTTCGTGATAATATTTATTGATGATATTTTGATTTATTCGAAGAATTTGATTGATCATTCAGAGCACTTGAGAACTGTGTTAAAAACCTAGAGAGCCGAGAAACTATATGCTAAACTGTCGAAATGTGAGTTTTGGCTGAAACAGGTTGTTTTTCTTGGACATATCATATCTGGTGATGGTATATCTGTTGATCCAAGCAAATTCGAGGCAGTGATCAATTGGTTGAGACCAACATCTGTTCCTGAAATTCGTAGTTTCATGGGTTTGGCTGGGTATTATCGCCGTTTTATTAAAGATTTTTCTAGTATTGCAAAACCGATTACTCAGTTAACTCAGAAGAATGCTCCATTTATCTGGTCTGAAGCTTGTGAATCCAGTTTTCTTGAGTTGAAGAAACGACTGACCAGTGCACCAGTCTTGACAATTCCTTCAGGTACTGGTGGTTTCACTGTTTATTTTTATGCATCTCATCGAGGTTTGGGATGTGTTTTGATGCATCGAGGACATGTGATTTCTTATGCCTCGAGACAGTTGAAGCCTCACAAGACCAGATATCCGATTCATGATCTTGAATTGGCCGCCATTGTATTTGCTTTGAAGAGTTGGCGACATTATCTGTACGGGGAACAGTTTGAGATTTATTCTGACCACAAGAGTCTGAAATATTTGTTTTCACAGTCAGAATTGAATATGAGGCAACGTAGATGGCTTGATTTGCTTAAAGATTTTGATTGTGAGATTAAATATTATCCGGGAAAATTGAATGCAGCTGCTGATGCACTGAGTCGAAAGGTATGTTCTTTATCTCTATCGACGATTGGTGTATCCCATTTGATTGAAGACTGTTGTTTTTCTGGATTAGTATTTGAAACGAATTGTCAGCCTCTTCGACTTTATCACATTCAAGTTGAACCAGCGCTATTGTTGCGAATTAAAGATGCTCAGACACTTGATCAGAATGTGCAGAATTCGATTGAAAAAGTCTGGTCAGGGCATGTATCTGAATACCAGGTTTGAGATGATCTTTTATATGTAAACAATTGCCTTGTAGTGCCTGATATTTCTGATGTGAGACAACAACTACTGAAAGAGGCGCATTGTAGTCGTTATATCATTCATCCTGGTGGCAGGAAGATGTACAATGATCTAAAGACTCAATATTGGTGGAAACAAATGAAATCAGATATCACTGATTTTGTGTCTCGGTGTCTTAATTGCCAACAAGTGAAGGCTAAAAGGAAGAAACCGCCTAGTTTATTGCAGATTTTATCAGTGCCTGAATGGAAATGGGATCATATTTCCATGGACTTCGTGATGAAGTTACCTCGATCTTCCAGAGGTTGCGATGCTATCTGGGTGATTATCGATAGATTGACGAAATCAGCGTGTTTTATTCCTTATCGCATGACATATAGACACGATCAGATGGCAGAGATTTATGTCCGAGAAGTTGTCAAATTACATGGAGTGCCGAAGTTTATTGTATCAGATCGTGATCCTCGATTTACATCTCACTTCTGGCACAGTTTACAGAATGCTTTAGGTACTCAGCTACACCTGAGCACAGCGTATCATCCACAGACAGACGGACAGTCTGAGCGTACCATTCAGACCTTGGAGTACATGTTGAGAGCTGTAGAGCTTGATTTTGGCACTAGTTGGCAAGATTCACTACCACTTTGTGAATTCTCGTACAACAACAGCTATCAATAGAGTATTGAAATGGCTCCGTTTGAAGCTTTGTATGGAAGAAAGTGTCAATCACCTCTGTACTGGGATGATATTTTAGAGGTACCTGATATTGGGCCTGACATGATTCGAGATATGACTGAACAGGTGAAGCTTATTCAGAAAAGAATGAAGACAGCTCAGGACAGACAAGCTAAGTATGCCAATGTTCGACGTCAACCTTTGTCTTTTGAACAGGGGGATAGGGTGTTTCTGAAGATTTCTCCATTTAGAGGCATCGTACGATTTGGCAAGCGAGGAAAGTTGTCTCCACGTTATATTGGTCCGTACGAAGTTCTTGAGAAAATAGGCAATCTTGCCTACCGATTAGCTCTACCACCGTATTTATCTGGAATACATGATGTCTTTCATGTATCGATGCTTCGAAAATATCTTGTTGATGAATCTCATGTGCTTCAATCTGATGAGGCTGAACTCGACGAAACCTTGAGTTATTTTGAAATGCCAATTCAGATTCTTGATCGTAAGGAGAAGCAACTTCGAATGAAGACTATTCCGCTTGTGAAGGTTCAGTGGAGTCGTCATGGTATTGAAGAAGCAACCTGGGAGACGGAATCAGACATGCGACAACGATTTCCAGAAATGTTTCTTTGATGTGAGTATTTTCTTCAGTCTTTCTGTTATTCTTTTGATATTATGTGCTGATAGTACTTGAGAATTCGAGGACGAAATCGTGTCTTAGTGGGGGAGAATTGTAACGCCCGGAATTATGTAATTTTAATCCGAGAATATTTAATTTGAGAATATTTTGAGTTTTGATTTAAATTCTAATATTCTTAAATTATTTAGAATTGAAATTGAATTTAGTGATTGAGTGAAGACTGAATTGCAAAGAAGCAAGAATTGGAGGGCTAAAGTGCAATTTTCAGATTTTTGACTTGGACACATGTCGTGCACAGTGTTTGTACGTGTATGTATGCCTTTCTCTTCAGATTTTCAGAAGCAAACATAGCAAGAAACGAGAATCCCATCTCCAAGTTCATTTTCCATCTTTAAAGTTTGATATCTTTTGCGTCGTTTGTCCGAATTCAATTCCGAAAAACGTTTCGGAATCCTTGCGAGGAGGGCTATCTATTGATGTAAGTATTGATGAGATTTATTATGATTTTGAAATGCTGATATGGGGCAGAAATCATATTGATCATATATTGATGTTCTAAAGCTTCTATATCTTGATATATCGCAATTGAATCGACGAACGAATATTGTTTATGTTTCTTATGAATCCAGATTATTATTCGATAGTCATATCTGCTGATATTTTGAGGAATTCTTGCTGGTTTCCTATGATTATGGTTGATATGAAGTGGGTTGTGAATTTGTTATGGTTTCGGTTATCGAATATATACCGTTACTCCGCCGAACTTATGATTTGTAGCTGTTTTGCTATCTTGTATTGAGCTGTGATTTTTGATGAGTCCTAGATGATATTTGTGGAATTTCAACACTTCATTTCAGATTTGTTTGGTTGCCATCGAGCTCGATATCGTCAACTTTGAACCGATAGAGAATTGAAGCAAGGTTTGGAGTCTATTTTGCCAATAGAATTGGATTGAACTTGAGGGCAGATTTTTATATAGATTTAGTTATGTTGTTGTTCAAATTTGGATAGCTTTGAAGACACCTTGAAACCTCACAATCGAAAGGTAAAAGTGGACTACTTTTTGAATGGGATTAAAACTCGAGATGGTTTGTATCGAGTTCCCTAAATTACATACTTAATTGATTATTTGTTGTTATGTGAATTATTGAATGTGTCTATGATATTGTTGAATGAATATATGATGTTTTATATTACATTCATCTTGTGAGACCTATCCTTTGATTTTTGAAATGAACGGAGTCGTTCGATTAGACGATTTGAGGAACTATATATGTATGGCCTGGGTGGTTGTATTAGCCTAGCGTCTGAATTACATGTATGGTGGCTTCAAAGTCTAGGGAAGCAAGATAAGTAGCCCCACCTCGATCGAAAGTGTCGGTGGTTTAGTTACGATATCTTCTTCTCGGGATCCAAACCGATGAAATAAGAGAGTTCTTGAGAAAAGCCTATTTTAAAGCATGCATTGTCTTCTATTCTATATCTTGAGCTTGATTGATATAATTTGAAATGCATGTTAGTTGCTTTTACTGGGAAATATTCTTCTCACCGGAGTTATCCGGCTGTTGTCGTGTTTGTATGTGTGCATGGCAACAGGTGGTTCAGGAACAGGGCAAAGACGGGCTTGACGAGTCGAAACTTGAGAGATTAAAGTGATGATCCGGCGTAGTTGTTAGTTGATGTCAAACTTTGTTGGTACAAGAACATTGATCTTGTAGTTGTTAGACTTGAACTTTTAGTCTAGAGATTCTACTACTTTGAAATGTATAACACATGATCTTGTTGGGTTTGAGTTTTTGATATTATCACCTTTTCTTGTACATTTGGTTTTGTTGGAAGAGGTTATATAGTATAAATCTTCATTGTACAGCAGAAAATCAGAGTTTTTAGCAGCTGGACAGAGTGCAGCTCGCTCGATCGGAACCCGAGGCTCGCTCGAGCGGGCCAAGGGGGGGTCTTGGACCCGAGCAGCTCTCGCTCGAGCGAGGGGTGAGGCTCGCTCGAGCGAGCCACATTGATTTTAAAAAAAATTCTTTTGGTTTTGGCTTTGATGCTTGGCCTTAATTCATGAACCTTAGATTATTATTTGATTTGAGAGATTAAGAACCGGGTCGTCACAAATATTAATAGTTTATATGTCTACGTAACATGAATGAGATTCAAATAATAATTTTATATCATAACAAAAGTATGTTATCATAAATCATAAGAGTATAAATTATATATAATACATAAAAATATGTATAAATTAAAGAATAATAATACTCTTAATTATAATTTTTATAAAATTTTAGATTTAATAAAATTTGATAAATAAAATATTTATACACAACATCATCATCATCATTATCATCGGGGCGGATTCGAGGATGGGGATATCATCCCAATACCCACCCCAATAAATTGCGAGGATTTTTAAAAATCTGCGAATCCGAAACCTTACCGAATATTCACCCCCAAACCCGTCTCGTTTCGGGGTTGTCCCATGGGGAGCCGAACCCACGGACAAAATAGTATCATGAATTCATGCGGATTTTATACTACCTTAACTCATGTATTAAATAAAAATATCACGTAATCATATTAAATATGATATATGAACTAAGCTGTAGTTTCTCCACTTATTACAATTTAACAAACTATCAATGGCTATTTTATCCATTTATCTTGGGATATATTTCTAAAATTCAAATATTTCCATTATCTCCATCCTCAAACATAAGAGATGAAATTTTTTCCTACAGGTTCGGGGCCTCGCAAGAACCCGAAACAAGGTGGGTTCAGGGATAATTTTTGGGTATGAGTTCGGATTTGAGATTTGAAAATTTTTCGAATCAAATTGGAGATATTTAATGAGAATGTTATCTTCATCCTCGAACTTGCCCCGAACTTCCTAATAATATGATAATATTAATAATAATAACAACAACAATAATAATAGCGTTGATTACGTTTTTTCTAACAATTAACAAAAAGTAACTAAAATTCATATCCTGCAAATCTTGTTCTCGATTCAACCCATTGTCCTACTGATAATGATGTGATTTCATATTTTTGTTTATTAAACTACTAGTGTCCCTTGCACGCGATGCGTATATACTTTTCTAAAATAAAATGAATCACTTGATTTGAGATATATGTCCACAAGCATTTACCATTTTTGGTTAATGAACAGGAGATAAAAAATCTAGTTAAGAATCAAATTCTAAAACTTCGAAGTCCTCTTATTGTAGTTGTTGCATTATTGTATTACGTATAGCCTCATACCCAAATCACTATCAACCAAGATACAAACGGATATTAACAAAAGAACGATAATGATACACTCAAAAAAATTTAATGAAAAAAGAGAATTTTCAGAGACAAAGAACAAAAAATTGAAATTTGGATTTCTCTTATTACTCTAAGAATATTTTTTTTTTCAAATCTCTATCAACCAAAATACAAACTGATGTTGAGAAAAGATCGGCAATATTGACACACTCAAAAAATTTCAATGAAACATAGAGATTTTCAGAGACAAATTAAAACAAGAACTTGAAATTTATATTTTCTTGTTTGTCTTAGAATCTATACCTTTTTCCAGAGTCATATGTCACGTGACAATTCTTTAGATTCGAGCACCGTGCGTAATATTCTCCAAAAGATGTTTAAGTAAATTTAAGTTTTAACCAAATTAAATAAGAACAAATGAGAAATCAAGAGAGGTTTGTTGGCTTCGGTAGGGTGTTTTTTGAACATATAAGAAAGCACGTAAATGGCGTGGTAAAATGGGAGGTTCGGCAGACAACAATATCGGCCCGGCTGGATGGCCACGCAGGCCTCTGGCAGCTGAGAACAACCTAGATCCAACACGTGTTGTAGTTTCGTGTCGGTCGAACCCAATTTCGGCACACACCACGCCGACGTGTTTGCCATTTGACTTTCGGCCGATATTTTCGGAACCAAGAATAAAAAAATTGCTGCAATAATCATGTGCACGCAAAATGGTGCCATTAACCTTTTTTTAAATTTGCTTTTTAAATTTCAGTATATATATATATATATACATAGGACACACCTTACGGTCAAAACAAATAGTCAAGTGGGGACGGGACGGTCGCCCAGCAGGATACGAGATAGATATAGATCCTCTGTTGTGCTCCATCCACAGCACTGGGTGTTGTGGGAGTTACTTATGGACTTTTTTTTAATTATAGTCATTAGGAAATTAATTATGTTAACGTAAGTAATTTTAAATTCTTGTTTAATTCAAATTTTAAATAATAGTTAGATATATTCTTCTTCGAAACTTATGTTAAGTAACTAATGGGGTAAAATTTTTAAATAATATTATATATATCAAATTCTTTTTAAATTTTTGTAATATGAAAAATAATATATAAGAAATTATATTAACTTAAATTAATGATTTTACAATTAATATGATTATATTAAATTTTTGCCTATTAAAAAAATTACTTTGTACGTATCATTTTTTTCCGAATTTGATGAGTATTGTTATTTTTTTTTCACCAATGATCAATAAGTTTCTTAATAATAAAGTTTATTAATATGTTAACACTTACATTTAAATTTAGTACAATTCCATCATGCAATATCATAAATTAAATTCAGTATCATATTCCTTTCCTTTGACAGAATTTTTGGGCTTTTTGAATTCTTTCATCTCGACTAAATTTTTGGACTTTATGATTTTCTCTCTTCTTGATTAGATAATCATGATATTGGTTTTCCTTTATATTTTATCAGTTGTGTTTTGTTTCAAATTGTTGGTTGAGATTATTTTCTTGAATTTATCCTTGGTTCATTGCATTTTTTTCACAAAAAGTTTTAGAAAAATGGTAGTCTTATTTATTTCTCAATGGGGATTTAAAAAAAATTAAATTTTTGGTTTTACGTTAGGATTCGTGGTCATAACTTTCTTTTTTTTTCATGCACCGAAATTGGATTATTAATTATCAAGAATTGTTGTGTGATGCTAATCTTCTAAGACATTTTGTGTGTATATATTTGATTTTTAAAACAATTGTTGTCGATTGTTTAAAAAATACAAATAGTTGATGTAATTGAAGGAAACTACGAAGAAATTTGAAGTAAACATCTGAGAAATAACTTGAAATGTGGGTTTCTAATCGTTCCAGAGTTTCAAAAAAATTAAATGTAATCTCAATGCAACAGTAAAAATTCTAGCGATGGCAATGGGGCGGGGAGGGGACGGGGATGCCTTTCCCATCCCTACCCCCGAATTCAAACCCCGTCCTCATCCGCACCCCAATCTCCATAATTTCTTATCGGGAATTCCCCGTCCCTACCGCAGGGACCAAGTCCCCATCCACATACCCGAGAATATATATATTATTAATAAATTTTATTATAATATATATTATATTAGTAAATTTTATTATATAATAAAAAAAATATTATTCAATTTTATGATAAAATACATTAAATATTTTGGGTAAATATTTTGATTATAATATTAAATTTTAAAACTAACCAAAATATTTTAAATAACAAATATCGTTACTAATAAAAATTATTTTAAATAAAATAATATATTTAAAAAATTTATTAAAAATATTTTTTTTCTAAATTTATCAAAATAAATAAAAAAATATATACATAGATTAATATTAATAGTTTATATGTCTACGTAAATGAATGAGATTCAAATAATAATTTTATGTCATAACAAAATTATGATAACATAACTCATAAGAGTATAAATTATATATAATACATAAAAATATATATAAATTAAATAATAATAATACTCTTAATTATAATTTTTATAAAATTTTAGATTTAATAAAATTTGATAAATAAAATATTTATACACAACATCATCATCATCATTATCATCGGGGCGGATTCGAGGATGGGGATATCATCCAATACCCACCCCAATAAATTGCGAGGATTTTTAAAAATCTGCGAATCCGAAACCATACCGAATATTTACCCCCAAACCCGTCTCGTTTCGGGGTTGTCCCACGGGGAGCCGAACCCACGGGCAAAATAGTATCATGAATTCATGCGAATTTTATACTACCTTAACTCATGTATTAAATAAAAATATCACGTAATCATATCAAATAAGATATATGAACTAAGTTGTAGTTTCTCCACTTATTACAATTTAACAAACTATCAATGGCTATTTTATCCATTTATCTTGGGATATATTTCTAAAATTCAAATATTCCATTATCTCCATCCTCAAACCTAAGAGATGAAAATTTTTTCCTACAGGTTTGGGGCCTCGCAAGAACCCGAAACGAGGTGGGTTCAGGGATAATTTTTGGGTATGAGTTCGGATTTGAGATTTGAAAAATTCTCGAATCAAATTGGAGATATGTAATGAGAATGTTATCTTCATCCTCGAACTTGCCCCGAACTCCCTAATAATAATAATAATAATAATAATAATAATAATAATAATAATAATAATAGTGTTGATGACGTTTTTTTTAACAATTAACAAAAAGAAACTAAAATTCATATCCTGAAAATCTTGTTCTCGATTCAACCCATTGTACTAATGATAATGATGTGATTTCATATTTTTGTTTATTAAACTACTAGTGTCTCTTGCACGCGATGCGTATATACATAATTTTTTTATATTAATTAATTTCCTGTTATTTTTAAAACTCACATGATGGATTATATATTTAAAAATTTTCAGAGTGATAACTATCTAATCTAAAATTTTAAAATACAAAACAAATATAACGATTGTCATTTTGGTAAATAAGATAAAATCTATTGGGAAAAAAAAAATAGGTGACCATATAAAATGACTAATTTGTCTAATAATTTTGATTTTGTTGAAAATTAAGTTAGGATATAATTGTAATTTATCTCAAGCTTCATCAATTAATTGAAAGTTGGTTATACTAGATGTATTACCAATGTTTGTGTGTTTAAATAATATTAATATTTATTTATATAATTGGATTCTTATATCAATATTTTTTAAAGTAAATTTGATGAATTTTTTTATTAACTCAACCAATATTTGAAGCAATGATGCGGAAATGATTTAATCCTCACCAGTTCTGGAATTCGAGTATGATTATGATAAATCCGGTTTTCATCATTATCATTAACTATGATGGGTTTATTATTCACGGGTTCAAAAATGGGGTTTCCGAAACCCTTATGGGGCGCGAATGAGAATCTGGTTCATAAGGGGATGAGGACATGGAATTCCGATAAGAAAAAAACAAAGATTGGGGTGGGGATGAGGATGAGGATGATGATGTATTTTAGATTCGGAAACGGGGATAAGAAAGATATTCCCATCCTCGGTTCGCCTCATTGCATCCCTAAGTGGAAACAAGAGGAGTAGCAGGTTCATGAATCTTTTCTCAAATAAAATGAATCACTTGATTTGAGATATATGTCCACAAGCATTTACCATTTTTGGTTAATGGACAGGAGATAAAAAAAAATCTAGTTAAGAATCAAATTCTAAAACTTCGAAGTCCACTTATTGTAGTTGTTGCATTATTGTATTACGTATAGCCTCATACCCAAATCACTATCAACCAAGATACAAACGGATATTAACAAAAGAACGATAATGATACACTCAAAAAATTTTAATGAAAAAAGAGAATTTTCAGAGACAAAGAACAAAAAGTTGAAATTTGGATTTCTCTTATTACTCTAAGAATATTTTTTTTTTCCAAATCTCTATCAACCAAAATACAAACTGATGTTGAGAAAAATTGGCAATATTGACACACTCAAGAAATTTCAATGAAACATAGAGATTTTCAGAGACAAATTAAAACAAGAACTTGAAATTTATATTTTCTTGTTCGTCTTAGAATCTATACCTTTTTCCAGAGTCATATGTCACGTGACAATTCTTTAGATTCGAGCATCGTGCGTAATATTCTCCAAAAGATGTTTAAGTAAATTTAAGTTTTAACCAAATTAAACAAGACCAAAAGAGAAGTCAAGAGAGGTTTGTTGGCTTCGGTAGGGTGTTTTTTGAACATATACGAAAGCACGTAAATGGCATGGTAAAATGGGAGGTTCGGCAGAAAACATTCTCGGCCCGGCTGGATGGCCACGCAGGCCTCTGGCAGCTGAGCAGGTTATATCTCCGAAGAATTGACTCGACCCGAGCAAAACTGACATGAAATTTAGGCATTTCAAGCATGTGAAAAAATGGGGTTTGCTTCAAACCAGACATCTGCCTCAAACCAATTTTTGGTTTCAATTTTTGAATTGTGCTTCGAAAGAAGGAAGTAGAACAACGATTAATCAATTCATAGTGTCTATTAACCCCTTCAGTATTTGAACTATGCTTCATCGCTGCACCCAACACATTAAAAAATTGTTATAGTTTCATAATATAAACTAAAATATGTTGTCAATGGTTACATTGATTTACCAATTAACAAAATGAAAGAACAAAAATCACCAATATTTTAGCAAATGAAATTTCAATGACAATAACAAACACATCGACTAGACAAGATAAAACATGCAAAGCAAACACCAAGAACATAAAATCCTCGATTTATCCAATCACATAAATACTACAATTTATTGGTAACTCATAATTTTATGCCATGAAAAATTATAATTACTACACTACGAATGCAATAACACACAAGAATGCAAGATATACCCAAATTTAATAAATCAAAATCTTTATAAATTTATGACAATTGTAGAAATATAAACACAAGAATATATAATAATAACAAAATACCAAATGAAATATAAATTGAGACATTTAATAACATTTATAAATTAGGAACAATATATCCATTCAAATTTGTTGGATTTATTCTAATATATAAACAAAAATATATCTTCAAGGAGGGAAACAAAAAGCTATCATTTCTCACTATTTAATTATCTGCAATTGTATGCATCTCTGATTCCGACTGGGCATCGTGTCCTATGAGCCACAAGTCTGTTACTGGTTATGTTGTTAGTCTTGGATCTTCTTTGGTTTCACATTGTTTCTAGATTTTTCGTTGAAGTTGAGCATCGGTAGATGGCCTTTGTTGCTTGTGAAATATTTGGTTGCTGATAGAATGATAGAGATGAAGAAATTTTACTGTTGCATTGAGATTACATTGAATTTTCATGAAACTCTGGAACGATAAAGAACCCACATTTTCAAGTTATTTATCAGATGTTTACTTGAAATTTCTCCAACCGCTGTAGTTTCCTTCAATGTTTTTTCCTTCAGTTACATCAACTATTTGTATTTTTTAAAACATTATATGCAATTGTATGCATGCTCTGATTCTGAATGGGCATCGTGCCCTATGAGCCGCAAGTTTGTTACTGGTTATGTTGTTACTCTTTGCTCTTCTTTGGTTTCACACTGTTTCTAGATTTTTTGTTGAAGCTGAGCATGGGTAGATGTCTCTGTTGCTTGCGAAATATTTGGTTGCTGATAGAATGATAGACATGCAGAATATTTTAGGAATGTCAATTTCGCCCGTGGGTTCGGCTCCTTGTAGGAAAAACCCAAAACGGGACGGGTTCGGGGGTGAATCGAGAATGGTTTGGGTTCGGGGATTTTTAAAAATCCCTGCAACTTATTGGGTTGGGTATGGGGATGCTATTCTAAATAATAATAATATCGAGAATGGTTTGGGTTCGGGGATTTTTAAAAATCCCTGCAACTTATTGGGTTGGGTATGGGGATGTTATTCTAAATAATAATAATAATAATAATAATAATAATAATAATAATAATAATAATAATAATAATAATAATAATAATAATAATTGTAACGCCCGAAATTATTTAATTTTAATCCGAGAATATTTAATTTGGGAATATTTGGAGTTTTGATTTAAATTCTAATATTCTTAAATTATTTAGGATTAAAATTGAATGAAATGATAAGTTGAGGACCTAATTGCAATTATTGAAGACTTGAGGGGCCAAAGTGCAAATATTGGAAATTTTGTTGGACACTTGTTATTATTCTGGTTATTCACGTGTAGGACATGATTTTCATCAGAAAAGTTGGAGGAAGAACCGAGAGGGAGAATCAAGAACTCCAAGTTTCATTCTTCATCTTCAAAGTGCAATATCTTGAGTTCCGGTTATCCAAATTCGATTCCGAAAAGTGTTTTGGAATCCTTGCGATGAGGCCTTTGAATTAATGTAAGTTTTCTTTTGATTCTTCATGGTTTGAGAATTCGAAAATGGCAGAGATCAGATTTGTGTATGAATTGGTGTTCTTGAGATTACATGTTTTGTATGTTCAAAGGCGGATTGAAGATTGAATGCCGTTTGAAATTAATGTTACTTTTCAGCAAGTGTTCGAAAATTATGCCATCTGATTTGTTGGTTTATTGATGGTATTCTTGCTGGTATATATATTGTTATGAAGTTGTGTTGAATGATTGAATTGATAGGATTGATTTTCGGTTGCCGAATTTATACCGTTATGTCGCCGGATTGTGAATTGAGGATGTTTTGCTATCTTGTATTGAGCTGTGATTTTGGTGAGTCCTAGCTGATGTTTGTAAGCTTTCTAAACTTCATTTCAGATTGTGTTTGAATACCATCGAGCTCGAGAACTTCACCTTCGAACCGATAGAGATTGAAGCAAGGTTTGAAGTGATTCTACAATGGAGTTTGAATGGTTTTAAGTGCAGATTTTGAGACAAGGCTTGTGGTTGTTTATTGTACAGATTTGGACAGCTATAAGACACCATAAACCTCACAATCAATAGGTAAAAGTGGACTACTAATTGAATGGGATTATAACTCGAGATGGTTTGTATCGAATTCCCTAAATCACATACTTATTTGTTTATTTGCTTTTATATGCTCTTCTATGAAATTTTGAATGAGTCTTTGATGTTAATGGATGCTTTTATGATGATATATGTTGCATTCATCTTGCAAGACTTATTCTTTGATTTTGAAATGAACGGAAACGTTCGAATAGACGATTTGAGGGATTATATATGTACGGCCTGGGTGGTTGACTTAGCCTAGCATCTGATTTACATATATAATGGCTTCAAAGTCTAGAGAAGCAAGATAAGTAGCCCCACCTCGATCGGAAGAGTCGGTGGTTAGTTATGATATCTTCTTCTTGGGATCCCAAACGATGAACTAGAGAACCTTGTTTTAAAACATGCATTGTAGTTATTTTTATATCATGAATTTGATATATGTTTTGCTATGCATGTTTAGTTGCTTTTACTGGGAAATATATTTCTCACCGGAGTTATCCGGCTATTGTTGTGTTGTATGTGTCGTGTCAATAGGCGGGAGTGGAACCTGGCAAAAGCGAACTTGAAGAACAGAGAATGAGGGATTAGCGTGATGATCCGGTATAGATGTTGAGTTGCTGTCACTTGTTTGATAAGATCAAGAGTTATGTTGTATAGTTGTTAGATTTGAATCTTGTCTACTTTACAATATAAGTTGATCCTATGTTAGAGTTGGAGTTGTTTAGTTTTGAGACTTGAACCTGTATCTAGAAGGGATACTATCCTTGTTTGTATAACACTTGATCTTGATGTGTTTACTCTAGTAATGATATGTTGAAGTTCTTGATTTAGTCTTGCTAATGACTCCTCTACCTTGTTTGATGATAATTCTTGGTCTTAGAAAGGTTGGAACAAATCTAGATAGCTTGGACAGCAGCTGTGGGTGTGCAGCATTTTTTTTTCTGGCCGTTTGGCCTGCGCACGGGCGAGCCCTTGCTCGCGCGCGCGCAGGCCAAGCCCAAGGGGGCTCTGCCCCATTGAGCTGCACACGCGCGAGGGGCGAACCCCGCGCGAGCGCAGGTCATTTTTAAAAAAAAATTTAGCTTGATTTCTTTAGCTTTAATTCATGAGCATTAAGTTAATATTTTGATTGAGAAATTAAGAACCGGGTCGTCACAACAGGTGGTATCAGAGCAAGAAAAATTCTGGACTGAGTTAGATAACGAGTGGGGTAGATCGAGTCATCTTCCTTGCTTATTTATTTTATTATGCTATGATTTAATTACATGATTGAATTACATGTGGTAAATGCTAGCATGATTTACTTTCAAGTATTTTATTACATGATGTTGTATTTATTTTATTTGAAAGTGTGATTTATGATGGTTAAAGACGCATGCTTACTGGAATATCTGGAATGATTAGAGGCATGTGTTCTGATAAATTATGATATGCTACCTGATTATCTGAATGGATTGGAAGCATGTCTTGTTGAGTACTTCGATTATTTTTTTAAGATTGAATCGGAACCGAGTCTTGATCAGAGGTAAGATGATCAGAGGAGGACTGAGATAGATTGATGATTGTGGTATCCTAACCCTTTTGATAATCAGATATGTCTCGACGACCTGGACTACCACCTCTTAGACCGCAAGCTCCTACTCCTCTGCCAGAACAGACAGTGGTAGCACCGATAGTACCTCAAGCTGCAGTCCCGAGCAATGAACAGGGAAGTACTTCACGAGATATGACAGATATGACTGCCAATCCGATGGAAACATTATTGAAAAGATTTCAATAATACCATCCGCCTACTCTGAACGGTACTGAAAATGCAGTTGTATGTGAAGGATGGCTCGATGACATGGAGATGTTGTTTGATTCGCTTGATTATGGTGATGAGCGGAGAGTCAGATTAATTGGACATCAGTTGCATGAGGTTGCGAAGAGCTGGTGGTCCACGACCAAGAAAGCTTTGGAGCGTAGAGGAACTGTACTGACGTGGAATGTCTTCAAAACTGAGTTTTACCAACGCTTCTTTCCAGTGTCTTACCGCAAAGGTAAAGGTGCAGAATTTGCGAATCTGAAGCAGGGAAACTTAAATATTGAAGATTATGTTGCAAAATTCACTACATTGCTACGTTTTGCTCCACATGTTGCTGATAGTAATGAGGCAATGGTTGATCAGTTCATTAATGGACTGACTCAGGAGGTCTT
Organism: Henckelia pumila; assembly: GCF_033568475.1. Classification (NCBI taxonomy): domain Eukaryota; kingdom Viridiplantae; phylum Streptophyta; class Magnoliopsida; order Lamiales; family Gesneriaceae; genus Henckelia; species Henckelia pumila. Next base: position 137,419,106 of record NC_133123.1, read on the forward strand.
TACTTTGGTAAACACAAGGCGACCGAATAATTTTGCTGATGCTTTGAACAGTGCCAAAGGAGCATAAGCTGGTTTGATACAACAGCGAGGAGCTTCGTATATCGCTCAGCCTCCGAGACAGTCACAAACCTCAGCTCCAATCTCGCAACAACCTCCTCGATTTGAAAGTGGTGGTAGTAGCATTGGCAAGAAAGGATATTTGCAAGCTCGAGGAAAACAGTTTAAAAATTCAGGGAGCAGTTCTTCAAGTTCCAGTGGCACGAAACAGAATTCCGGAGTGTTTTGTAACAATTGCGGTGGAGGTCATCCAACCGATCAGTGCCGAGGTGTATCTGGGAGGTGCCATATATGCCATCAGACTGGCCATTTTGCGAGGGTGTGTCCTCATAGAGGTTTTGGATAGTCACGAGGTGCAGAGTCATCACGATCAGTGGCCCAACCTGTGAGGCAAGCCTCTTCTGTTCATTCCTTCCAGCCATCACATCCACAGCAATAGTCAAGGCCAGGAGGAAGTCAGACATGCAGTCAGCCACAGAGACAACAGGCTCATGTTTTTGCACTGACAGAGGAACAGGCACAGGGAGCACCAGATGATGTAATTGCAGGTAACTATTCTATTTGTGGTTATCCTGCATATGTATTGATAGATACAGGTGCATCCCATATGTTTATCTCTGCACGATTTGCTTCATTACATGCTTTGCCTGTTGAAACATTACCTGTTGTAGTATCTGTTTCTTCTCCTTTGGGGAGAGGTCTTATATCTATTCAGACAGTTAAGAATTGTTTGTTACAGTATGACGGTAATGAGATAGAGATAGATTTTTTTGTGCTTGGTTTGTCTGATTTTGACTACATTATTGGGATTGATATGCTAAACAAGTACAGAGCTACTGTAGATTGTTTTCTGAAGATAGTGAGGTTCAAACCTGAGATGGCTGGAGAATGGAAATTCTATGGTAAGGGTTCTCGTCTTAATTCCTCTGATTTCTGTATTATCAATGACCCGACTTTTGCAGAAAGGAGCGGAGGGATTTATTGTATATGCAGTTGATGTTTCGAAAACTAGCCCGAACCTGGCTGATTTGCCAGTGGTTAGTGAATTTGCGGATGTTTTTCCTGATGAAATTCCAGGACTACCTCCGTATCGTGAAATTGATTTCAACATAGAACTGATGTCAGGTACTGCACCAATTTCTAAAGCACCTTATCGAATAGCACCAGTGGAATTGAAAGAGTTGAAAGATCAGTTGGAAGATTTACTGGCCAAGGGATACATTCGACCCAGTGTTTCTCCTTGGGGTGCTCCAGTATTATTTGTACGCAAGAAAGACGGTTCAATGAGATTGTACATCGACTACCGGCAACTGAATAAGGCAACGGTAAAGAACAAATACCCTTTTCCTCGTATTGATGATTTATTTGACCAGTTGCAGGGTTCTTCTGTGTATTCCAAGATCGATCTGAGATCTGGATACCATCAGCTGAGAGTTAGAGATTCTGATATTCCAAAAACTGCTTTCAGAACCAGGTATGGCCACTATGAGTTTATAGTTATGTCGTTTGGTCTGACGAATGCTCCAGCAGTGTTTATGGCTTTGATGAACCGTGTGTTTCAGAAATATCTTGATGACTTCGTTATAATATTTATTGATGATATTCTGATATATTCGAAGAATCTGATTGATCATTCAGAGCATTTGAGAACTATTTTGAAGAATCTGAGATCTGAGAAACTGTATGCTAAACTGTCAAAATGTGAGTTTTGGCTGAAACAGGTTGTATTTCTTGGACATATCATATCTGGAGATGGTATAGCTGTTGATCCAAGTAAAGTCGAGGCAGTGATCAGTTGGTCGAGACCAACATCTGTTCCTGAGATACGTAGTTTCATGGGTTTGGCTGGGTATTATCGCCGGTTCATTAAAGATTTTTCTAGTATTGCGAAGCCGATTACTCAGTTAACTCAGAAGAATGCTTCATTTATCTGGTATGAAGCCTGTGAATCCAGTTTTATTGAGTTGAAGAAGCGATTGACCAGTGCAACAGTCTTGACGATTCCTTCAGGTACTGGTGGTTTCATTGTTTACTGTGATGCATCTCATCGAGGTTTGGGGTGTGTTTTGATGCAGCGAGGGCATGTGATTGCTTATGCCTCGAGACAATTGAAGTCTCACGAGACCAGATACCCGATTCATGATCTTGAGTTGGCCGCCATTGTATTTGCTTTGAAGATTTGGCGACATTATCTGTACGGGGAACAGTTTGAGATTTATTCTGATCACAAGAGTTTGAAATATTTGTTTTCACAGTCAGAACTGAATATGAGACAGCGGAGAAGGCTTGACTTGCTTAAAGATTTTGATTGTGAAATTAAATACTATCCGGGAAAATCGAATGCAGCAGCTGATGCATTGAGTCGAAAGGTATGTTCTTTATCTCTATCGACGATTGGTGTATCCCATTTGATTGAAGACTGTTGTCTTTCTGGTTTAGTATTTGATATGAATTATCAGCCTCTGCGACTTTATCAAATTCAAGTTGAACCAGAGTTACTTTTGAGAATTAAAGAAGCTCAGAAACTTGATCATAATGTGCAGAATTCGATTGAGAAAGTCCGATCAGGGCATGTGTCTGAATACCAGGTTCGAGATGATCTTTTGTATGTAAACAATTGCCTTGTAGTGCCTGATATTTCTGATGTGCGACAACAACTACTGAAAGAGGCGCATTGTAGTCTTTATAGTATTCATCCTGGAGGTAGGAAGATGTATAACGATTTGAAGACTCGATATTGGTGGAAACCAATGAAGTCCGATATCACTGATTTTGTGTCTCGATGTCTGAATTGCCAATAGGTGAAGGCTGAGAGGAAGAAACCGCCTGGTTTGTTACAGAGTTTATCAGTGCCAGAATGGAAATGGGATCATATTTCCATGGACTTCGTGACGAAGTTACCTCGATCTTCTAGAGGTTGCGATGCTATCTGGGTGATTATCGACAGATTGACGAATTCAGCGTGTTTTATTCCTTATCGTATGACATATAGACACGATCAGATGGTAGAGCTTTATGTCCGAGAAGTTGTCATATTGCATGGAGTGCCGAAGTCTATTGTATCAGATCGTGATCCTCGATTTACATCTCACTTCTGGCAAAGTTTACAGAGTGCTTTAGGTACTCAGCTTCATTTGAGCACAGCCTATCATCCACAGATGGACGGACAATCTGAGCGTACCATTCAGACATTGGAGGATATGTTGAGAGCTGTAGTGCTTGATTTTGGCACAAGTTGGCAAGATTCATTACCTCTTTGTGAATTCTCGTACAACAACAGCTATCAATCGAGTATTCAGATGGCTCCGTTTGAAGCTCTGTATGGTAGAAAGTGTCGATCACCTCTTTTCTGGGATGATATTTCTGAGGTACCTGATATTGGACCTGATATGATTCGAGATATGACTGAACAGGTGAAGCTTATTCAAAAAAGAATGAAAACAGCTCAGGACAGACAAGCAAAGTATGTCAATGTTCGACGTCGACCTTTGTCTTATGAAGAGGGGGATAAGGTATTTCTGAAGATTTCTCCGTTCAGAGGCACTGTACGATTTGGAAAGCGAGGGAAGTTGTCTCCACGTTATATCGGTCCGTATGAGATTCTGAAGAGAATAGGCAATCTTGCCTATCGATTAGCTTTACCTCCATCTTTATCTGGAATACATGATGTCTTTCATGTATCGATGCTTCGAAAATACCTTGCTGATGAATCTCATGTGCTTCAACCTGATGAGGCTGAACTCGACGAAACTTTGAGTTATTTTGAGAAGCCAATTCAGATTCTTGATCGTAAGGACAAGCAACTTCGAACGAAGACTATTCCGCTTGTGAAAGTCCAGTGGAGTCGTCATGGTATTGAAGAAGCTACTTGGGAGACAGAATCAGATATGAGGCAATGATTTCCAGAGATGTTTCAATGATGTGAGTTCTCCTTTAGTTTTCTGTTATTTGATATATCTTATGTGCTGATCGTACTTGCGATTTCGAGGACGAAATCGAGTCTTAGTGGGGGATAATTGTAATGCCCGAAATTATTTAATTTTAATTCGAGAATATTTAATTTAGGAATATTTGGAGTTTTGATTTAAATTCTAATATTCTTAAATTATTTAGGATTGAAAATGATAAGTTGAGGACCTAATTGCAATTATTGAAGACTTGAGGGGCCAAAGTGCAAATATTGGAAATTTTGTTGGACACTTGTTATTATTCTGGTTATTCACATGTAGGACATGATTTTCATCAGAAAAGTTGGAGGAAGAACCTAGAGGGAGAATCAAGAACTCCAAGTTTTATTCTTCATCTTCAAAGTGCAATATCTTGAGTTCCGGTTATCCAAATTCGATTTCGAAAAGTGTTTTGGAATCCTTGCGATGAGGCCTTTGAATTGATGTAATTTTATTTTGATTCTTCATGGTTTGAGAATTCTAAAATGGCAGAGATCATATTTGTGTATGAATTGGTGTTCTTGAGATTACATGTTTTGTATGTTCAAAGGCGGATTGAAGATTGAATGCCGTTTGAAATTAATGTTACTTTTCAGCAAGTGTTCGAAAATTATGCCATCTGATTTTTTGGTTTATTTATGGTATTCTTGATGGTATATATATTGTTATGAAGTTGTGTTGAATGATTGAGTTGATAGGATTGATTTTCGATTGCCGAATTTATACCATTATGCCGTCGGATTGTGAATTGAGGCTGTTTTGCTATCTTGTATTGAGCTGTGATTTTGGTGAGTCCTAGCTGATGTTTGTAAGCTTTCTAAACTTCATTTCAGATTGTGTTTGAATACCATCGAGCTCGAGAACTTCACCTTCGAACCGATAGAGATTGAAGAAAGGTTTGAAGTGATTCTACAATGGAGTTTGAATGGTTTTAAGTGCAGATTTTGAGGCAAGGCTTGTGGTTGTTTATTGTACAGATTTGGACAGCTAGAAGACACCATAAACCTCACAATCAAAAGGTAAAAGTGGACTACTAATTGAATGGTATTATAACTCGAGATGGTTTGTATCGAGTTCCCTAAATCACATATTTATTTGCTTATTTGCTTTTATATGCTCTTCTATGAATTGTTGAATGAGTCTTTGATGTTAATGGATGCTTTTATGATGATATATGTTGCATTCATCTTGCAAGACTTATTCTTTGATTTTGAAATGAACGGAAACGTTCGAATAGACGATTTGAGGGATTATATATGTACGGCCTGGGTGGTTGACTTAGCCTAGCGTCTGATTTACATATATAATGGCTTCAAAGTCTAGAGAAGCAAGATAAGTATCCCCACCTCGATCGGGAGAGTCGGTGGTTAGTTATGATATCTTCTTCTCGGGATCCCAAACGATGAACTAGAGAACCTTGTTTTAAAACATGCATTGTAGTTATTTTTATATCATGAATTTGATATATGTTTTGCTATGCATGTTTAGTTTCTTTTACTGGGAAATATATTTCTCACCGGAGTTATCCGGCTATTGTTGTGTTGTATGTGTCATGGCAATAGGCGGAAGTGGAACCGAGCAAAAGCGAACTTGAAGAACAGAGAATGAGGGATTAGCGTGATGATCCGATATAAATGTTGAGTTGCTGTCACTTGTTTGATAAGATCAAGAACTATGTTGTATAGTTGTTAGATTTGAATCTTGTCTACTTCACAATATAAGTTGATCCTATGTTAGAGTTGGAGTTGTTTAGTTTTGAGACTTGAACCTGTATCTAGAAGGGATACTATCCTTGTTTGTATAACACTTGATCTTGATGTGTTTACTCTAGTAATGATATGTTGAAGTTCTTGATTTAGTCTTGCTAATGACTCCTCTACCTTGTTTGATGATAATTCTTGGTCTTAAAAAGGTTGGAACAAATCTAGATAGCTTGGACAGCAGCTGTGGGTGTGCAGCATTTTTTTTCTGGCCGTTTGGCCTGCGCACGGGCGAGCCCTTGCTCGCGCGCGCGCAGGCCAAGCCCAAGGGGGCTCTGCCCCATTGAGCTGCGCACGCGCGAGGGGCGAACCCCGCGCGCGCGCAGGTCATTTTAAAAAAAAAAAAAAATTTAGCTTGATTTCTTTAGCTTTAATTCATGAGCATTGAGTTAATATTTTGATTGAGAGATTAAGAACCGGGTCGTCACAATAATAATAATAAAGTGTATAAATTTATAAAATCTAAAATTTTATGAAAATTATAGTTAAGAGTATTACTATTCTTTAATTTATATATTTTTTATGTATTATATATAATATATACGCTTATGATAACATATTTTTGTTATGACGTAAAATTATTATTTGAATCTCATTCATATTACGTAGACATATAAACTATTAATATTAATCTATGTACATATTTTTTTATTTATTTTGATAAATTTAGAAAAAAAAATGCATTCTTAATAATTTTTATATATATAGTATTATATTTAAAATAACTTTTATTAATAACGATATTTGTTATTTAAAATATTTTGATTAACTTTAAAAGTTAATATTATAATCAAAATTTTTACCCAAAATATTTAATGTATTTTTTCATAAAATTTAATAAGGATCGTTTATTCTTATAAAATAAAATTTACTAATATCATATATATTATAATAAAATTTATTAATAATATATATTCTCGGGTATGTGGATGGTGATGTAAGGCCCGAAAATATTAAATTATTAATTATGAGATTTGAGAATTAAATTCCATATTATGGGCTAATATTGATTTGAGAAGTTATGGACATGATAGATTTAATTTCCGAGCCGAAAATATTTAATTTGAGAATTTACGGATTTTGAGAATTAAATTCCGAGAATTCTTAAATTAAAAGAATAAATATTCGATTTGATTATATATGGAATTCAAGATTAAATTCCATGTTTCGGGAATTAAAGAAGATTAATTTTGAAGATACAACTCGATAAGGGACTGATTTGCAAATATCGAAGTTGAAGGGCTAAAATGCAAAAGGCCGGGATTATTTGATTAATCCGAATATATTTAATTTGGGAATATTTAGAGTTTCGATTTAAATTCTAATATTCTTAAATTATTTTGGATTGAAATTGAATTAAAACGAAGGCCGAGGACTGAATTGCAATTAAGAAAGATTTGAGGGACTAAATTGCAATTAAGCAATACATATCCGATTTTAATTATAATTATCAGCATGAATACGTGTATCACTCATATTTCATTCGGAAAAGTTTGAGAATTCTGAACAGAGAGCCGCGATATTTTTCTTTGATTTGATTTTTGATTTTCAAATTGTCGTAACTTTTGATCCGATCATCCGATTTCGATTCCGAAAGATGTTCTGGAATCCTTGCGACGAGGACTTCGACTTGATGTAAGTATTTAATCATCTTGGCATGTTTTGAAGAACGAAATTTGGTAGAGATCAGTACTTTGGTACATGATCATGTTCTTGATATGTTGTATCGTTTATTTTCGAAACCGGATCGAATATGAATTAAGGAATGAACTTGTTATGATGTCCAGCTTGTATTTGATATACTTAGCTGCTGTTATGAGGATTAGAATGATGTATTAATGATTTAGATGCACGTATGATTTTCTTATGAAGTTAAAGAAGTTAGCTTCGAAGTCGATATTAAGTCGGTTATCGATTTTGAATCGCTACGCCGTCGATTCATGTTTTGAGACTAGTTTGATAGCTGATTATCAAGATGAGATGTTCTTTGAAATGTTATCGATGATATAGCATTTTTATTCCTCGATTTCAGACTAGTTTTGAAGGCTAACGACTAAAGACTCCGAATTCGAATTGAAGAAGAAGAAGAGAGGTTTGAAATGCATTTGATCGAATATGTGTTGATGATTTTGACTCGATTCTGAAATGAATGTATTGAACAAAGCTTGATGTGAAGGTTTTGAGATTGCAGTTCAGATTTGAAGAATTCAGAACAGAAGAAATACGAAGGTAAAAGTGGACTACTACTTGAATGGGATTATAACTCGAGATGGTTTGTATCGAGTTCCATAAATCACATACTTATTTGATTACTTGCTTTTATATGCTCTTCTATGAATTATGGAATGAGTCTTTGATGTTAATGAATGCTATTATGATGATATATGTTGCATTCATCTTGCAAGACTTATTCTTTGATTTTGAAATGAACGAAAACGTTCGATTAAACGATTTGAGGGATTATATATGTATGGCCTGGGTGGTTGAGTTAGCCTAGTGTATGATTTACATATATAGTGGCTTCAAAGTCTAGAGAAGTAAGATAAGTAACCCCACCTCGATCGGGAGAGTCGGTGGTTAGTTATGATATCTTCTTCTCGGGATCCCAACCGATGAAACGAGAGATTTCTTGAGAGAAGCCTATTTTTAATCATGCATTGTCTTTTATTTATATCATGAGTTTGATATATATAACTTGATTTGCATGTTAGTTTCTTTTACTGGGAAATATGTTTCTCACCAGAGTTTATCCGGCTGTTGCTTTGTTTTGTATGTGTGCATTGCAACAGATGGGGCAGGAGCTAGTCTGAGATGACATGGACAGCTCGGGAGCGAGATTTAGCAAGTGTGGACTCGAGTTTAAGCGGAAGAATGATAGTGAGAATTACAGCAAACTTAGCAAGAACATTAGAAACTTGTAAATGAGATTTTGACGTCTTGAATAGTTTGTAGTTTCTTGATATTTATGGCATTCATTTGATGTATTGAATTGCATGATTAGATGCTTGAAATCTTGTTCATGTAATTATACCAGTTCTAGATTTTATGGAACATGTTTGAGGTTGATTTGTGATGATTTAGATCACTTGTTCCAAGTTTGACAGCAAGAGGAGTGTTCTGCCGAATTGCTGTACATGGTGCCGCTCGATCGGGTGAGATGCACCGATCGAGCGCAGAATGGAAATCTTGGAACCCGAGAGCTCTGGAGTGTGGCTCGCTCGATCGGACGAATTCATCCGATCGAGCGAGGCCATTTGTGCTACAGTCCGGGAGCAATGATTTCTTGCTCGCTCGATCGAGGGATTTTATCCGATCGAGCGAGGCTCCGGATTTTTTAAAAAAAAAAAAAATTAGCTCTTGGTTTTAATATTCTAATTTATTTGTTTCATGAATTATTAGTTGCCTTAATACGAGATTACCAACCCGAGTTCCTCACAACAGGTGGTATCAGAGCGTAAGTTCTTGGACTGAGATAGAAGCTGAGCGGGTTAGATTGAGTCACATGCATTTTTAGTGTTGCATGATTATGCATTACTCGATTTGATGATTCAATGATTTGATAAATTGCATGTGAGCATGATCTATCTTTAAAATTAAACTGTCTGATTTACTGATTTGTAAATTTTTGAATTTCATACTGTTTTGTTATAAGATTTCCCCCGGGTGATGTAAGCACCCAGAATCGAAGATAATAGTGTTCTTTGGGTGATGTAAGCACCCCAGATTGACAGAATGGTATGGTCAGACTGAACGGAACAGAACGGTATTGCTCAGCTGAATGAAGTATCTCTGATTGAATAGAACAGAATATCAGCAAATGAATAGATGATGTTGTAGGTAACAGTTTGTGACGCCCGGGGCTGAAGAGGCAGGGAGTGATCGCCGGTGCCAAGAGGTTGCACGGACAATGAGAGGCTCCTGGTAGGCTTCTAGGCGGAGGGAGACATGAATGAACCGATCCCGTGCCGGAATGAGAGGGGATTCTGAGACTGTGTAGGTATGGGACTACATAGTTGAGGAGGGCTTAAAAAGATTTCATATGTACTGCTCATATCAAGAAGGTGCATCTTCTTTTCGGAAGCTCATCACATAAGAACTCCAAAGTTAAGCATGCTTGACTTGGGGCAATTATAAGATGGGTGACCCCCTGAAAAGTTTTCCAGGGAGCGTGTGAGTGAGGACATAAGCACGCTGAAAAGACCCGTCTTGATACAGTGGATCGTTACAAATGGTATCAGAGCCGACCTCTCTGAAGAGGCAGGGAGTGATCGCCGGTGCCAAGAGGTTGCACGGACAATGAGCGGCTCCTGGTAGGCTTCTAGGCGGAGGGAGACATGAATAAACCGATCCCGTGCCGAAATGAGAGGGAATTCTGAGACTGTGTAGGTATAAAACTACATAGTTGAGGAGGGCTTAAAAAGATTTCATATGTACTGCTCATATCAAGAAGGTGCATCTTCTTTTCGGAAGCTCATCACATAAGAACTCCAAAGTTAAGCGTGCTTGACTTGGGGCAATTATAGGATGGGTGACCCTCTGAAAAGTTTTCCAGGGTGCGTGTGAGTGAGGACATAAGCACGCTGAAAAGACTCGTCTTGATACAGTGGGTCGTTACACAGTTGGCTCGAAGAACTTGACCAGTTGTTCAAATATCGGAAAGATTCAGATTGATTGAGTACCAACTTCGAAACCTAGCAACCAGCTGATAGATTTTGTTGAGGAAATTCCGACAGAACATAGGTATATTGATTGTTGGTAAGTACTTAGAACATACTTTTGTTTATTATTTTTTGTCACAACAGATAGAAATGATGAGAAAGAAAAATATACCCTGTAAAAGCTGAATATTTTGAATTTGAGGAATGCTTTATTAGAATTTTCAAGCCTACTATGATTCTCTGAATTGTAGATGATAATAAGAAAACTCAAGATTGAGTGAATTATATAATGGCTTGAATTCTAAGAATATGTCTGAATAAATGTTGATGATTGAAACATGTTCTGAAAGACATAGCCCTGTCTAAGAGAATTGAAACTGAATAATGATTTAAGAGAATGAAATTGTAGACATGCAAGAGTATGTGAGATACTCACAATTTTATCTACAATTTTATTTCCAGAACAGATATGAAGTGCATGATATGAAAATAAATCTTTAACTCTAGCGAATCGAGATGGATTAGTCTGATTCTGAATGCAGAGTATATTAGAAATTATTACACTAATTGTGGAGGAAGATATACGACCAAGCAGTGTAAAGAAAATTTAGGTAGATGTGCTAGAATCTGTTCGAAGAAACATAGATTCTAAGAAGATTCAAAAGAAGAATAAATAGCATAAGTATACAGAGGATCAGAATAACATTGCACCTGAGAATGAGACTTACAAGTAACATATTTATGTTGTTTTCACCTGTTGATGTTGTAGGTGCAAGAGATATATGATAGCTGAAAGCTGTGTTATATTTTAACCTCTGTGTCAGAAAAGAGAATTTGTGAATTGAGTTGAAGAATGAAACTATTGCTTCAATGAAATGAAATTGAACATGATGTTGTTCATATGGGAAATATTTGGTTACGATGCATGATAGATTATGAGATTATAACCAAGTACTGATTAGTGATAGTTTCAGATTATTGAATCACTTGATTTTGTGATTTAACCAATCGGTATGTTTTATGTTTTACGAAGTACATGTGTACCTGAATATCTGAGTTGATTGGAAGCATGTATTCCGTGAAAATGAAGTAGAATTGGTTCTTTATCAGAACTCGAGTATTGAGGAGAAGTATGAATAGTCTGATCAAAGGAGAACTGAAATAGAATTGATGAATAGAAGAAACGATTGAATTAGATCAACAATAACATGATGAGCATATGAATATGATGATATGATATGGAATCTCGAATTAAGATTCTGTGATTTCGGATTGATGTATGATGTTTGATTACAGAAATATTCCGAAATCAGTATATTCAATGCACTAAATATGTTTAAGATCTAAATCAACATTGATAGGTATGCCAATGCATAGAGATTACAGATATATTCTAGTAAGATTTTTGACTTTAGTTTAAGTTGTGAACTGGAATTCAATAGTGAATTGATGAATTGATGAATTTATGAATTACCGACTTGATGAGATTATGAACTGAATATTAATTTTGAGGTTTGGAAGATATATGATGATATGAAAATCAGTTACAGATGAGTCTTTTCTTTGATTATGCTGAATCGACTACATCAATTGGACATATAATTCTTGAAATGTTTGATTTCGAGTGGCTCTCCTTGTTTTGTTCATAGAGCCTGAGTGATTTACTCATTCTGAGTTATGTGATGCAAGTGAGTTGTTTTCACTTTGCAGAGTTTGTTATCCAGAAGATTTGATTTTGGATGACCTTGATTAAGGGATTTTCTCAATCTTGATTTATTTCTTTTGATTTTGAGAATTATTGATCCTTTGATGACATTTCAGCGTATTTTAAGATTTTTAGCTCGTAACTGATAGAATAATTTGAATATGATCCATGATTTTTTGGTTAGATTATATGAATTTTCGGTATTTGGAAAAGAAGTGAGAAATGAAATAGGCATTGATCGATTGATTTTAGATTTCTGTGTATTTTGGTTTGAGTATATTCAGACGAATATATCACCAATCAGAATGATTTTGATTAGAAGTAAGCCAAAACTGTTCAGAAGATGAAAGAAACACAGAAAGTAAACTGAAGTGATGAGAATTCAGTAAAGAATGTCAGATTGAGATATGAATTGAAGCCTCAGATCCGAATGAATGAATTCTATTATGATTGATTATTTGATTGTGCCTGATATTTTCAAAAAGAAATATCAGAATTTAAAGAATTGCACAACAATGAATTCAATATTCATTCGATAATTGTTTTATCAGAAGATAAAGCAAATAGAAGTAATAGAATTAGTACATTTTTGAAGTTAAATGTACCGAGAGTTTCCGATGAATTTGAAGATCGTTCACCAGATGAGTTCAGTGATAGTTTGGAAACTCCAAAAATTGAAACGAGATTATAATTTGAAAGAATATTTTGTGAAACTACCATGATGAAACAGTATAGATGAGGTAAACAGGTGGTAGTTATGAACAAATTGATTGACATTACTGTATACGATGATCTGTCTGTATGATCAAATCACTGAATTGTGATTAGATTTGTTATAAGATGAACAGTAAGCCAAGAAATATTGTTTCAGATTGAAACATTGGGTTTACTATTAAATTGTAATACAGATGATCCGAAGACTTTGAGTACTTTTTGAGGTAAAGGTACAATATATTATCCTTGAATTGGAAGAATAGTCAGAAAAGATGAATCGAATGTCGAGAATGAACTTTACTTGATGTGATACCAATTATCAACAGCTCTGAATACTTTGAAATCTGTGACTACAGCATATTATACTCTGATTAATAGATAGTTCGAATAGACTAATCAGAATTTTAGAATACACTGTATGAGATGTGAATAACAGTTATTTATTCAGATCTGTGAAGAAGATAGAGATATGATGAAATTACAGGAATGATGAAAATTTATTGTCAGGATTAAGACTTTAGATTTATTCGACAGAATGTGGCATCGATGGATTGACTGATGTTCTGAGAGTTGGTTATATGTGATTGCATTATACCATTCGTCGATTGATGGATTATCTGAGTTGATTTTTCAGGTATTGAGACTATTCTCAGAACTTTAATACTTGATTCGGTATTACTTGACTTGATATGTTGCCACTTGATGATTATAATTCCTATAACAGCTATTGAGCCGAGTTTGAGATAATGCTATGAGGATATGATGAAAGAAAATCCGATTTCTTTGTGTTGAAATGTTACTATTGAAGTATATAATATCATATCAGACATGAATTGTTGATATTAGATCAGATTTGATTTGAGACACACAAAAATTTTGAAGATGAATCTGTACAAAATGAAAACATAGAAGAAAAACCAGAATTCGTAATTGAATGATAGATAAAACTTTTGAAGCTGAAACTGATTCGTTAAGCGGAAAAGTTATTATTGAAACATCATTCAATTCAGAATAGAGAAAAAGAAGAGTTTAATTTGCAGATTCAGAATATGAAGTTGACTATTGATCTTGAAGCACTGAATTGAATGACAGCTTAGACTTGATATATGTTCTATCTAGAACATCGAATGATATTCAGAAAGAAACAAGTCGACACAAATACTGAACTTCATTGAATGAGATGTCAGATGGAATTGACGATGGGAAAGATTTATTCTTTTCAGCTTGATACAATGAATCCGAATTGTTCAATGAATTTGAATTGTTCCATGTATATAAGTGAAGGAAGTATCAGTAGATTCTTCCTATGTACTTTAATTAGATGAAATAGATATCGAAAAGATTCTCTGAGTTAAGTCGATTAGTCGACAAATCTTTAATTGAAGAAAGAAGCAGCTCAGAACGAATTCTTTTCAATGACTGAAAGTACAACTGGATAGATACCAAAGAGAATAGAAGCATATTCAAAGAAAGGATCTAATAAGAAATGAAGTGATGAGATACGAAGTTTAGAGTTATATGATTGAGGTGAGAATAACTTCAGATAATCATTCAGTCTATCAGACTTGATATTTGATTTGGCTACGATTTCGAGGACGAAATCATTTCTTAGAGGGGAGGAATTGTAAGGCCCGAAAATATTAAATTATTAATTATGGGATTTGAGAATTAAATTCCATATTATGGGCTAATATTGATTTGAGAAGTTATGGACATGATAGATTTAATTTCCGAGCCGAAAATATTTAATTTGAGAATTTACGGATTTTGAGAATTAAATTCCGAGAATTCTTAAATTAAAAGAATAAATATTCGATTTTAATATTTATGGAATTCAAGATTAAATTCCATTTTTCGGAAATTAAAGAAGATTAATTTTGAAGATACAACTCGATAAGGGACTTATTTGCAAATATCGAAGTTGAAGGGCTAAAATGCAAAAGGCCGGGATTATTTGATTAATCAGAATATATTTAATTTAGGAATATTTAGAGTTTTGATTTAAATTCTAATATTCTTAAATTATTTTGGATTGAAATTGAATTAAAACGAAGGCCGATGACTGAATTGCAATTAAGGAAGATTTGAGGGACTAAATTGCAATTAAGCAATACATATCCGATTTTAATTATAATTATCAGCATGAATACGTGTATCACTCATATTTCATTCAGAAAAGTTTGAGAATTCTGAACAGAGAGCCGCGATATTTTTCTTTGATTTGATTTCCGATTTTCAAATTGCCGTAACTTTTGATCCGATCGTCCGATTTTGATTCCGAAAGATGTTCTGGAACCTTGCAACGAGGACTTCGACTTGATGTCAGTATTTAATCATCTCGGCATGTTTTGAAGAACGAAATTTGGTAGAGATCAGTACTTTGGTACATGATCATGTTCTTGATATGTTGTATTGTTTATTTTCGAAACCGGATCGAATATGGATTAAGGAATGAACTTGTTATGATGTCCAGCTTGTATTTGATATACTTAGCTGCTGTTATGAGGTTTAGAATGATGTATTAATGATTTAGATGCATGTATGATTTTCTTATGAAGTTAAAGAAGTTAGCTTCGAATTCGATATTAAGTCGGTTACCGATTTTGAATCGCTACGCCGTCGATTCATGTTTTGAGACTAGTTTGATAGCTGATTATCAAGATGAGATGTTCTTTGAAATTTTATCGATGATATAGCATTTTTATTCCTCGATTTCAGACTAGTTTTGAAGGCTAACGACTCAAGACCGAATTTGAATTGAAGAAGAAGAAGGGAGGTTTGAAATGCATTTGATTGAATATGTGTTGATGATTTTGACTCGATTCTAAAATGAATGTATTGAACAAAGCTTGATGTGAAGGTTTTGAGATTGCAGTTCAGATTTGAAGAATTCAGAACAGAAGAAATACGAAGGTAAAAGTGGACTACTACTTGAATGGAATTATAACTCGAGATGGTTTGTATCGAGTTCCCTAAATCACATACTTATTTGATTACTTGCTTTTTTATGCTCTTCTATGAATTATGGAATGAGTCTTTGATGTTAATGAATGTTATTATGATGATATATGTTGCATTCATCTTGCAAGACTTATTCTTTGATTTTGAAATGAACGGAAACGTTCGATTAGACGATTTGAGGGATTATATATGTATGGCCTGGGTGGTTGAGTTAGCCTAGTGTCTGATTTACATATATAGTGGCTTCAAAGTCTAGAAAAGTAATATAAGTAACCCCACCTCGATCGGGAGAGTCGGTGGTTAGTTATGATATCTTCTTCTCGGGATCCCAACCGATGAAACGAGAGATTTCTTGAGAGAAGCCTATTTTTAATCATGCATTGTCTTTTATTTATATCATGAGTTTGATATATATAACTTGATTTGCATGTTAGTTTCTTTTACTGGGAAATATGTTTCTCACCGGAGTTTATCCGGCTGTTGCTTTGTTTTATATGTGTGCATTGCAACAGGTGGGGCAGGAGCTAGTCTGAGATGACATGGACAGCTCGGGAGCGAGATTTAGCAAGTGTGGACTCGGGTTTAAGCGGAAGAATGATAGTGAGAATTACAGCAAACTTAGCAAGAACATTAGAAACTTGTAAATGAGATTTTGACGTCTTGAATAGTTTGTAGTTTCTTGATATTTATGGGATTCATTTGATGTATTGAATTGCATGATTAGATGCTTGAAATCTTGTTCATGTAATTATACCAGTTCTAGATTTTATGGAACATGTTTGAGGTTGATTTGTGATGATTTAGATCACTTGTTCCAAGTTTGACAGCAAGAGGAGTGTTCTGCCGAATTGCTGTACATGGTGCCGCTCGATCGGGTGAGATGCACTGATCGAGCGCAGCATGGAAATCTTGGAACTCGAGAGCTTTGGAGTGTGGCTCGCTCGATCGGACGAATTCATCCGATCGAGCGAGGCCATTTGTGCTACAGACCGGGAGCAATGATTTCTTGCTCGCTCGATCGGGGGATTTTATCCGATCGAGCGAGGCTCCGGATTTTTTTAAAAAAAAAAAATTAGCTCTTGGTTTTAATATTCTAATTGATTTGTTTCATGAATCATTAGTTGCCTTAATACGAGATTAGCAACCCGAGGTCCTCACAGGTGATGGGGACGGGGAATCCTCGATAAGAAATTATGGGGGTTGGGGCGATGATGGACACGTGGTTTCACTTCGAAGACGGGGATGAGGAAAGCATCCTCGTCCCATTGTCATCCCTAATGACTCGTCGCCTCATTCTTTTAAATCAAAGTGCGATTTTGAGTAATTTTTGGGTACGTTTGATTAAATGATTCTGGATATATATTCTCAGCTCCATTGTTTTTAGGTGTTTGAATTATTAAATTACATCTCTCCTTATATATCAAATCACTTGGTCTGAAATAGGAGTGTAAACAAATTGATTCGAGTATATATACTTGAAAAATATTTGATTTGTAAACAAAAATTGAATTCGAATATGCTCAAAATTTTTTTGGGCCCAAATTATTTTGTTCGATTACAGTTCGATCGGGAGCTTTAATATTTTATTAAAATAATATTATTATATATTAAATAAATATATTTCAATTTTCGAGAGGCTTGCACGACTTGTTTGAATATTTCATGAAGCCACGGGTCTAACCAATTTATATATACAATAAAAATTAATATTTTTGGTATAAAAAATAATATTTTTTTCATTCGTTTGGTTGAAAATGAAATTTATATTATGAAATTAACTTGTGAGATTGTCTCATATAATTTTTGTGTAATTTATTTTTTCTTAAATTTCAAAACCTTCAACATACATCTATATCTATATATCTATATACCTATAAAAGTGTAGATAAAGTTGATTGTTTTTCAATTGTGTATTGACAAAATTAGCCCTCCTCTTTATCCACACTTCTATGTTATTAATTATTATTACTTTGACCCACTAACTACTTACCCACATTTTCCTCAACTTAACATTCTACTAATTAATTATTATTATAACTAATTAAATTTTAATAAATAAAATTAAAAGATTATTTAAAAATCAAACTTCAAAATTAATTGTCACTAGAGCATTACAAATCAATAGAGGTTAAAAATTTTGTTACCTAATGGATAATTAATTATTAATCAACTAAATTATTCACATTTTCCTCAAATTAATTTAATTAATTATTTAAATTGGAGTCCAAGAAAATTGTTGAAGATAGAAAATTAAAGTTGAGTTAGATTTATATTTTAGTTTGTAGTCATGTATACTTTTAATTTGAAATTATATAAACTGCTTAATGATATATAATTAACTATTGAGACAAAATTAATAATTGATAAACAATTAAAAGTAAAACTAATGCGATATTTTAAATTATTTATTATATTTTCATATTTTATAATCCACAAGAGATTGTTTACCAATTGTGTATTGACAAAATTAACCCTCCTCTTTATCCACACTTCTATGTTATTAAGTATTATTACTTTGACCCACTAACTACTTACCCACATTTTCCTCAACTTAACATTCTACTAATTAATTATTATTATAACTAATTAACTCTTAATAAATAAAATGAAAAGATTATTTAAAAATCAAACTTCAAAATTAATTTTCACTAGAGCATTAATATAAATCAATAGAGGTTAAAAATTTTGTTACCTATGGATAATTAATTATTAACCAACTAAATTATTCACATTTTCCTCAAATTAATTTAATTCATTATTTAAATTGGATTCCAAGAAAATTGTTAAAGATAGAAAATTAAAGTTGAGTTAGATTTATATTTTAGTTTGTAGTCATGTATACTTTTAATTTGAAATTATATAAACTGCTTAATGATATATAATTAACTACTGAGACAAAATTGATAATTTATAAACAATTAAAAGTAAAACTAATGCGATATTTTCAATGATTTATTCTATTTTAATATTTTTATAATTTATTATACCATATTAATCTAAGTGATATAATTGTCCTACCTTAATTATACTCAATAGAATATATAGTTAACTTAATTTAATTTAGAATTTATTAAATGGGGTCCATAAAATAGCATCATAATTATAGTTAGATTATATTCTATAATCATAATTGACCCACTAACTACTTATCCATATTTTCCTCAACTTACCACTCCACTAATTAGTTATTATTATAACGGTAAATTGGGGAAAAATCCCCATTTCAAACTTAAAGTCGTGATTCAGTACCTAGGGCAGAAAAATTTGTTCTGCACTCCCTCCTTCATCTAAATTCTTTTTTATAACTCCCTATTCATGTTTTGACTCAATTTTTCTTCTTTTTATTTTATTTTTTCACCAATAATTCCCTTGTTTATTTTTATTTTTATTTATATTTCTGGTCTCTCTCTTTCCTCCCTATCTCTCTTCATGTTTCTACCCTTTTCTTTCATTATCACGACAGAAAGCTCTACCCATAATCCATCGGCCGACTTTGTCCATTACCAACCGAATTGGCCAACGACCGGTGAACTTAAGTCTACTTGATTGTCGTTCGCCGGTTCAAACTTGGGATCGCTTCGCCCTGTTTATCTGCCCTCCGCTTCTCTTCGACCCTTGATACCACCGTAGTTCGCCGCCGCCGTAGTACTCATCATTAATACAAGCATACGCACCCTTCTTCACGTTTTAGTATCTGTTCCCATTCAATTTTTTTCAAAATTTTATTCTCTTCGAAATTATTGTTCTCGCAGGGGCCTTCCGCGAGCTATTTTTCTTCTACCCGATTTGTGCTCTTTATTCATTCTTACGATGTTATGTGCTTGTGTGATCATTAATCTGTGAAGTAGTATTTTGGATTGAAATATGATCTAGAAAATGGTATTTAGGCTTACGATATTGCTATTTAAGGTATCTAGTGGTTTGTTCGGTTTTGATTAAATTTTTTGGATGCAAGTTTTTGTTCCATTTGCCGCTGCATTGTAATTGATTTTTGCATGTATTTTTTTTTTCAATTTTCTGCTGCTATTTTGCTACTGGTTTTTCCCATTTGTCGTTGGTTAAGTGTGTCATAGTTGATTTCATATTGTTTTGTGTCTCTCTGTTTTGTTGATCTTAATTTTTTCTTGGTTTTATTGTCGAACGAACTCTCTCGATGATTGCGGTTTGCTTTGTTTCTTAATTGGTATTGATTTTTCTATTGTTGTTCAATTTTTGCTCAATTTCTTGTAGAAATGAAATCTGGATCTGGATCATCAAATTTTTCATTTGTGGGTAGCTGCGATCATAAAGATGGCCTTTATATGATTTCAATTTATAATGGATTCAGTCTAATGGAGTTGTTTCTGAATTTTGGGAGAAAATGTAAAGAGATTACTCCATAGACTGTGACATTGAAATATCTAGCTCCTCATCAGAAGAAGTACATTACATTGAATGAAGATGAGGACGTCCGTATTATGACATATCTTCACACATCTATGAGACTTACAGTAATTAACATGAGGGGCATTGGAAAAAAACGAAATGAGATCTCACAATTCTGCTAGGTAAAAACTCCTGCCTTGATTTTTGGTTTCCACATAAATTTGGTTGATGTTGATGAATATTTATTTAATTTTTGGTTTTCTTGGTATAATCTATTTCCCTCTTTAACACAAATTTTATTGTGAAAATGACGTTGAAGAAAGACATATATCACATGTCATTAGTCTGTCCTATGAAAGGGCAGTTTTCTTGACTTGAGAAAGTTTTTTTTATTTAATTCTCCAACTCTGGATGAGTTTGTGGCCTCCAGCGCCTTTTTTGAATACTTTTTTTTTGTTGCGCCCCTATCTCTAAAGGGCAAGGGTGTCGACTTTATTGTGGTAGTAATTGCAAACTCATTCCTTTTTTTTTTGAAGATTTGTTCCCTTTTTCTGAGGCTGAAATCTTATGTAAGTTATATTTTTCAAATCATTAGAGTTTTTAAAATATTACTCAAATAAGATTTTATTTCATGTGTGTTTTCTTAATAATTTACTTCAATTTAAAAAATGTGAGGTTAATAAAATTTTGCATTACTTAAAATAGGTTTGAATCTGAAGATGGCAAGTTCAGTAGTAAAGATGGTTATCTTGAAGTGGGTTTGTTAAGAAATTCCGTAGACGCTTGGAGTAATTGTATTCGAGGAATGGGTCAGATATTCAAGGATGCTGCAGAATTTCGAGTATATGCCAAGAAATATTCAATTGCTACTAGACGATCTTTTTTGTATAAAAAAAAATGACAAAGAAAAGATTATTCTTGAATGTAGTGCAAATGACTGCTCTTGGATGTAGTGCAAAAGGATGGTGGAATGGAGAATTTGTGACAATACGCCTGAAAAGTGTACTCGATCCTGCGAAAATATTAGTGGCTCCTCGTTGCCTTGACACTCGCGTTATTTTATTATATTTTGTTCAACTTGTGAGTCATATGTTCTTTTATTGGATCGATGAATTTGGACTTGATTTTTGCGATGAAAACTCTGTGGTGTAGATCTAATTTCTGGTTAGGCATGAATTTTCATGTTTTGGACAAATGATATACAGGAGATGATATTACCGAAATATATGTCAAAATGTACCGCATCTTCTTTTTTATTGTACCACAAATTTGTTTATGTTGTACCGTATCTTATGTCAAAGTGTACCACATAATTTATGATATATTACCACTAAAATAAGTTATTGTGACGACCCGGTTCTTAATCTCTCAAATCATAATAAATAATAATCCAAGGTTCATTGATTAAGGCTAAGCATCAAAGACACAAAGAAAACAATTTTTTTTTAGAGGGGGGGTGCGCTCGGGCAGCACTTTTCAGCCGCTCGAGCGCCCACCCTCGGGTGTGAGCACCAAAGGGTGCGCTCGAGCTGCAGTTTTCTACAGCTCGGGCTCATCCTGGACAGTCCCGAGCTCTATTATTCAGCAGCCAAAGATGTGATCTTGCTAAGTCCATATCTCAACATCTCAACAAAAGAGTTAATAACATTAACAACAAGAACTTCGAATATGATTACAAGATCACGAAGCAACATTTTAGACTAAAGTTCAAGTCTAAGATCTATACAAGCATAATATGACAGCAGCTCATCATCTAAACCGGATCATCACTCTAATCTCTCAAGTCTCAATTCCTCAAGCCCGTCTTTGCCCTGATCCTGAACCACCTATTGCCATGCACACATACAAACACGACAACAGCCGGATAACTCCGGTAAGAAACATATTTCCCAGTAAAAGCAACTAACATGCAAATCAAGTTATATATCAAATTCATGATATAAATAAAAGACAATGCATGATTAAAAATAGGCTTCTCTCAAGAAATCTCTCATTTCATCGGTTGGGATCCCGAGAAGAAGATATCGTAACTAAACCACCGACTCTCCCGATCGAGGTGGGGCTACATATCTTGCTTCTCTAGACTTTGAAGCCACTATATATGCAAATCAGACGCTAGGCTAAGTCAACCACCCAGGCCATATGTAACGCCCCGTTTTTATCTTAATTGAATTTATTTGAGTTAATCAGAGATTACAGAGTTCTCGAGCCGGTTTGATTTTGATCAGGGTACTTTTTGCAAAAATTGGATTTTTCAGGGACTAAAACGCAATTATCGGTTTTTATAGATATTTATAAGGCTTTTGGACCCATTCTCTTCTCCATCACCTTCCTCTTCACGCCTCCCTCCTCCATTGTTGAAGAAATCGATTCTTCAAGCTTCCAGATTTCATCCCGAGCTCGATCCGGCCGTTGGAATTTATTTCTGAAGGCAGATTATCGATCACTGCAGTGAGAGCTCTGTTATATTGTAAGTTCTTCTACGATCGGATACATTCTAGTTTTTGGATGTTGTTAGAATCGTTCGAGATTCGAGTATGTTGTTCTAGACAGAGTTCTGATCGTTTATTATCTGTCGGTTTTGAATTAGAGCGACGTTCGGATTTGTTATGATTTTTGGAAGCCATTTTCGAAAATGTGGATTTTTAGATTGGTGGGTTTGCTTTGTTATTGTTGTTTTGGGCATTGATATGAGTTGATATCGGTATTGAACTGTTGTCTGCATTTCCGGTTTGTTCAGTTTATAGCCGTTATGCCGTCGGTTTGAGTTTTGGGTTTTCGAATCGATTTTGTATTGATTGAAGTCTTGGTGTGTGAGTGATCGTGGTTGTTGATCAACTCTTGAATTCTTACAGATTCGTTGGAGTTTGTCGAGCCCTGTGTTAGCAGCATTGTTCGTCGAGAGTTGGACGAAGAACGGGATAAAGAGTTTTCCTTGAACCGTTGCCTTATTGTTGTTAGATTGTGTAGTTGTTTATACAATCTCTTTTGTAGCTTATCCAGAGTTGGAGCTACTGCATTGAAAGGTAAAAGCAGTCATCGCAGCGGGATAGCATACTCGGGACTGTGGTTCTCGAGTTTTCCCTTTTGAAATCACGTACTTGCATCTACACTTGTTCTAGCATGAGGAACTTGTGTTTTGTTTGATTGTTTTGGCTTATGTTTTATGTTTCTGTTATGTATTCATCTTGAGCCAATCTTGTTTTCAGCGGGCAGAACCGCCCTTTTTGTTTAGACGTTTGGGAACTATGATTGAGTGGCCCAGGTCGTAGTCGTTTCGTCTGGTGCTAGCATACTCATTATAGTTGCTCAAAGTCTAGAGGAGTGAGATACGTGGCACCACCTCGATTGGGAGAGTCGGTGAGTTGTTACGTGATCTTACCCTTGGGATCCCAAAGGCACAGCTGCAATCCCTCGTTATCAGATTTAATATCCCTGTTTAAAGACATGCATTCATTACGATGTTACTGATTTCGTTATTGTATTGAAAGCAAGTTTGTTACTTGTATTACTTGTTATGTTGCTTTTACTGGGAATGTCGTTCTCACCGGTTATCCGGCTGTTGCTTTGTTTTGTATGTGTACTTGGCAACAGGTGGGGCAGGAACAAGTCAGAAGAGGCATGGTTAGCTTCGAGGGCAAGTAGTAGAAGTGAGACTCGGTTTAGAAGTCGAATTAGCATGTTTATCTAGTTTAAGATTGGAGCATGTTAGAACTCGAACTTGATATGTTTTGTATTCGAACTCTTTCTTGTAATTGAATACTTCGTTGTTGAAAAGTGTTAGTTGGATCATGTCGGAGCCTTTCCGGGTGTTGGATTGCACTTTTGGAGCCTTATTTTGAGCTAAAACAGCAGGCCATGCGCGCCCGCGCCTGGTGAGGAGCGCCCGCGCGTTCTGCTCCCTTTCTCGGAGGCCCGGGCAGGTCTGTATGCGCGCCCGCGCCTCGGGTGGCGCGCCCGCGCGTCACCCTGTGTAAAAAAAAAAAAAAAAAACTTTTATTTTAATCTTAGATCTTGTATGCGTAATTATTGTTTATTCTGAGATTAGATGATTAGAATCGAGGTCTCACATTAAGTGGTATCAGAGAGTTAAGATTCTTGGTCGAACTAGAGTGAGCGGGGTAGATTGAGTCTGTGTGCAATGACTCCTCGCATGTGTTTGAATTATTTAATTGTGTACTTAATTCCATGCGAGCATGCTTTATTGTTTGAGCATTATTTGAATTACATGGTTGTGTGATTTAAATTAATAAAGCATGATCTACTTGAGATATAACTGTTTCTGTTCTCAACTGGTATTCGGTATTCCAAGCGGTTGTAAGGGCACTGACGGTAGCAATTGAGATATCTCGTGTGCTAACCTTTGATTATCAGATGGGTCCTCGTCGAGTGATAAACAGAAACACACCACCAGTTATCCCTGCGACCGAGCAAGCTAGCACTGAGGTTGATCAGTTGGATGCTTCAGCGACTCCTATGGAAACCTTGCTGAAGAGGTTTCAGTCGTTCAATCCGCCATTGTTGATGGGTTCAGAAAATCCAGTTGACTGTGAGAGTTGGTTGGATGATATGGATCAGTTGTTTGATTCCATTGACTACACAGATGACCGCCGAATCAGGTTAGTAATTCATCAGCTGCGTGGTGGTGCTAAGAGCTGGTGGATCATGACAAAGAAAGCAATTGAGAATAGAGGTACAGAGGTTACTTGGACTCTTTTTAAATCTGAGTTTTATAAGCGGTTTTTCCCTATCTTGTATCGTAAGGATAAGGGAGCAGAGTTTGCAAATCTGAGGCAAGGGAATCTGAACATTGAAGAGTACGTGGCTAAGTTCGATAGTCTGTTTCGTTTTGCACCGCTAATTGCCGGAGATGAAGAAGCTAAGGCAGATCAGTTCATCAACGGGTTGAACCCCGATGTCTTCACGTTGGTTAACACCAACAGGCCTAGCAACTTTGCGGATGCCATGAATTACGCAAAGGGAGCAGAAGCAGGCTTGTGGAGGCAAAGAGGTAATCAGGGGGCACCTCAGCAGCAGAGGCAGTATCAAAACCAACCATCTCAGTACCAGAATCAGCCACCTCAACATCAGAACCAGCAGCAGAGGTATGAATGTGGAAACAGTGGGGGAAACAGAAAGGATCAGTACAAGGCAAGAGGTAAACAGTTCAAGAGACAGGGGAACAGTTCGTCCAGTTCCAGTGGTTCGAAGCAATTCGGTTCAGGATCGAGTTCTGGGTCATCATACTTGTACTGCAGCAAGTGTGGAGGAAGACACTCACCGGATCAGTGTGTGGGAGTCTTCGGCAATTGTAACACATGTCAGCAACCGGGATACTTCTCTAAAGTGTGCCCTCAACGTAATAGAGATAGAGCTCAGAGTGGGAGTTCGTCTAGACCTGCAGCTCAGCCGGAGAGGCAGTCGTCTGCAGTACACTCTTTCCAACCCCAGCAACAGCAGAACAGACAAGGAGGTAGCTCTAGTGCAAATCAGCCTCCGAGACAGCAAGCACGAGTCTTTGCATTGACAGAGGATCAGGCTCAGGCAGCACCTGACGATGTCATAGCAGGTAAATGTTCGATTTTCGGTCATTCTGCTCATGTCTTGATAGATACAGGTGCTTCCCATTCCTTTATCTCTGAGAAATATGTGTTATTGCATGCTTTGCCAACTGAATTGTTGCCTACTGTAGTAGCTGTTACTTCACCTTTGGGTGGAGAAATTGTTTCTGTCCGACTAGTCAGGAACTGTGAACTTTGTTTTGAGGGAAATTTGTTAGAATTCGACTGTATTGTACTTGGACTGTCAGATTTTGATTGTATTGTTGGGATAGATGCTTTAACCAAGTACAGGGCGACAGTTGATTGTTTTCTGAAGGTTGTCAGGTTCAGACCTGAAATGGCAGACGAGTGGAAATTCTTTGGTAAGGGTTCTCGATCTAGAATTCCTTTGATTTCAGTGTTATCTATGACTCGTTTGTTACAGAGAGGTGCAGAAGGATTTTTGGTTTATGTGGTTGATGTACTGAAATCTAGCCCAGCTTTGGTTGACTTACCAGTGGTTAGAGATTTTGCTGATGTGTTTCCGGAAGATGTTCCTGGATTGCCACCCATTCGAGAAGTCGAATTCAGCATTGACTTAGTGACAGTTACTCAACCTATTTCAAAAGCTCCTTATCTTATGGCACTTGTTGAATTGAGAGAGTTGAAGGAGCAGCTTGAGGATTTGATTGCCAAGGGATACATCAGACCTAGTGTATCGCCTTGGGGTGCTCCTGTTCTATTCGTTCGGAAGAAGGATGGTTCTATGCGGCTCTGTATCGACTACCGCCAATTGAATCAGGCTACAGTTAAGAACAGATATCCTTTACCCCGAATAGATGACTTGTTTGATCAACTGCAGGGTTCTTCTGTCTACTCTAAGATTGATCTGAGGTCAGGCTACCATCAGCTGAGAGTGCGAGAGGAAGATGTTCCTAAGACCGCATTCAGAACGAGGTATGGTCACTTTGAGTTTATAGTCATGCCGTTCGGTTTGACTAACGCTCCAGCTGTTTTTATGGGTTTGATGAACCGTATCTTTCAGCGTTATTTAGATGAGTTCGTCATTATTTTTATCGATGATATTCTTATCTACTCGAAGAACCGTACTGACCATGCAGAGCACTTGAGAATCGTCTTGCAGATTTTGCGAGTTGAGCAGTTGTTTGCCAAGCTATCGAAATGCGAATTCTAGTTAGATCGAGTTGTCTTTCTCGGTCATATTATTTCTAAAGATGGGATTTCTGTCGATCCCAGCAAAATTGAAGCGGTTATGAATTGGCCTAGACCGACATCAGTACCTGAGATCCGAAGCTTCATGGGTTTAGCTGGTTATTACCGTCGTTTCATCGAGGGTTTCTCGTCTATTGCCAAGCCTATTACCCAGCTGACTCAGAAGAATGCGCCTTTTGTCTGGACTCCAGATTGTGAGGCTAGCTTTGTTGATCTAAAGAGGAGACTGACCAGTGCTCCAATTCTTTCTATTCCGAAGGGTACTGGAGGGTTCACAGTCTATTGTGATGCTTCTAACCGAGGCTTGGGTTGTGTTCTTATGCAGCATAATCATGTGGTGGCGTATGCATCAAGGCAGCTGAAACCGCATGAGACTCGTTATCCGGTCCATGATCTTGAACTAGCTACGATCGTCTTTGCTCTGAAGATCTGGCGTCACTATCTTTATGGTGAGTCTTTCAAAATCTTTTCTGACCATAAGAGTCTTAAGTACTTGTTTTCTCAAGCAGAGCTGAATATGAGACAGAGGAGATGGTTAGATCTGTTGAAGGATTTCGACTGTGAAATCAAGTACTATCCGGGGAAGTCTAATGCAGTTGCAGATGCCTTGAGCCGAAAGCTTTGTTCTTTATCTCTTTCCACTATGGGTGTTTCCCAGTTGATCGATGATTGTTGCACTTCTGGTTTAGTGTTTGAAACAGATAGGGAGACTATCAGAGTGTTTGCTATTCAAGCCGAGCCAGAGTTGTTTGTTGCAATCAGAGAAGCACAGAAGTCTGAGCCGAGCATCCAGATTTCAGTAGAGAAAGTCAGATCGGGCCATCAGTCTGAATTCCAGGTTAGAGATGATGTTTTGTTCGTGAATAATCATATTGTTGTGCCTGATATTTCGGAGTTGAGACAGTGTATTCTCCGAGAGGCTCATTGCAGTCGGTTTAGCGTTCATCCTGGAGGTCGTAAGATGTACAACGATCTGAAGAGTCAGTTCTGGTGGAAGAGAATGAAGGACGATGTTGCGAGATTTGTATCTCGGTGTTTGAATTGTCAGCAAGTGAAAGCAGAGCGGAAGCGACCAGGTGGTCTTTTGCACAGCCTATCTGTTCCTGAATGGAAATGGGATCACATTTCTATGGATTTTGTCACGAAGCTACCACGATCCGTTCGAGGATACGATGCTATTTGGGTAGTGATCGACCGATTGACGAAGTCTGCGTGTTTTATTCCGTACAGGATGACGTATCGTCATGATCAGATGGCTGAGTTGTATGTTAGCAATGTTGTGAGATTGCATGGTGTGCCGAAGTCGATCGTTTCAGACAGAGATCCTAGATTCACTTCTCACTTCTGGCACAGTCTTCAGGGGGCACTTGGTACTCGATTGCATCTGAGTACAGCTTATCATCCTCAGATAGATGGACAGTCAGAGCGGACTATCCAGACGTTGGAGGATATGCTGCGAGCGGTAGTGCTAGACTTTGGCACTAGTTGGCAGGATTCTTTGCCTCTTGTCGAGTTTTCTTACAACAACAGCTTCCAAGAGAGTATCGGTATGGCGCCTTTTGAGGCTTTGTATGGTAGAAAGTTCCGATCTCCGTTGTTTTGGGATGAATTGTCCAAGTCACCAGATTTGGGACCGGAGATGCTTAGAGATATGGCAGAGCAGGTTAAGATCATTCAGACCAGAATGAAGTCAGCTCAAGATAGACAGGCGAAGTATGCGAATGTCAGACGTCGACCTCTGAGTTTTGAGCAGGGAGACCGTGTATTCCTTAAGATTTCTCCGTTCAGAGGCACCGTCAGATTCGGTAAGAGAGGAAAGTTATCTCCGAGATTCATCGGTCCGTACGAAATTCTCGAGAAAATAGGCGATCTTGCCTACAGACTTGCACTTCCTCCGTCTTTATCTGGTATTCACGACGTTTTTCACGTCTCTATGCTGCAAAAATATCAACCAGATATTTCTCATATCCTTCAGCCTGACGAAGCCGAGTTAGACGAGACCCTGAGCTATTTTGAACGACCGATTCAGATCCTTGATCGGAAAGAAAAGCAACTCAGAACCAAGTTGATTCCATTGGTCAAAGTGCAGTGGAGCCGTCACGGCGTTGAGGAAGCGACTTGGGAGACAGAATCTGACATGAGACAGCGATTTCCGGAGTTATTCGGATGACGTGAGTTCTTCTTACTGTCTTTAGTTCTTTATTCTATCTTATGAGTTATGGTTCTTGTGGATTCGAGGACGAAATCTCTTCTTAGTGGGGGAGAATTGTAACGCCCCATTTTTATCTTAATTGAATTTATTTGAGTTAATCAGAGATTACAGAGTTCTCGAGCCGGTTTGATTTTGATCAGGGTCCTTTTTGCAAAAATTGGATTTTTCAGGGACTAAAACGCAATTATCGGTTTTTATAGATATTTATAAGGCTTTTGGACCCATTCTCTTCTCCATCACCTTCCTCTTCACGCCTCCCTCCTCCATTGTTGAAGAAATCGATTCTTCAAGCTTCCAGATTTCATCCCGAGCTCGATCCGGCCGTTGGAATTTATTTCTGAAGGCAAATTATCGATCACTGCAGTGAGAGCTCTGTTATATTGTAAGTTCTTCTACGATCGGATACATTATAGTTTTTGGATGTTGTTAGAATCGTTCGAGATTCGAGTATGTTGTTCTAGACAGAGTTCTGATCGTTTATTATCTGTCGGTTTTGAATTAGAGCGACGTTCGGATTTGTTATGATTTTTGAAAGCCATTTTCGAAAATGTGGATTTTTAGATTGGTGGGTTTGTTTTGTTATTGTTGTTTTGGGCATTGATATGAGTTGATATCGGTATTGAACTGCTGTCTGCATTTTCGGTTTGTTCAGTTTATAGCCGTTATGCCGTTGGTTTGAGTTTTGGGTTTTCGAATCGTTTTTGTATTGATTGAAGTCTTGGTGTGTGAGTGATCGTGGTTGTTGATCAACTCTTGAATTCTTACAGATTCGTTGGAGTTTGTCGAGCCCTGTGTTAGCAGCATTGTTCGTCGAGAGTTGGACGAAGAACGGTATAAAGAGTTTTCCTTGAACCGTTGCCTTGTTGTTGTTAGATTGTGTAGTTGTTTATACAATCTCTTTTGTAGCTTATCCAGAGTTGGAGCTACTGCATTGAAAGGTAAAAGCAGTCATCGCAGCGGGATAGCATACTCGGGACTGTGGTTCTCGAGTTTTCCCTTTTGAAATCACGTACTTGCATCTACACTTGTTCTAGCATGAGGAACTTGTGTTTTGTTTGATTGTTTTGGCTTATGTTTTATGTTTCTGTTATGCATTCATCTTGAGCCAATCTTGTTTTCAGCGGGCAGAACCGCACTTTTTGTTTAGACGTTTGGGAACTATGATTGAGTGGCCCAGGTCGTAGTCGTTTCGTCTGGTGCTAGCATACTCATTATAGTTGCTCAAAGTCTAGAGGAGTGAGATACGTGGCACCACCTCGATTGGGAGAGTCGGTGAGTTGTTACGTGATCTTACCCTCGGGATCCCAAAGGCACAGCTGCAATCCCTCGTTATCAGATTTAATATCCCTGTTTAAAGACATGCATTCATTACGATGTTACTGATTTCGTTATTGTATTGAAAGCATGTTTGTTACTTGTATTACTTGTTATGTTGCTTTTACTGGGAATGTCGTTCTCACCAGTTATCCGGCTGTTGCTTTGTTTTGTATGTGTACTTGGCAACAGGTGGGGCAGGAACAAGTCAGAAGAGGCATGGTTAGCTTCGAGGGCAAGTAGTAGAAGTGAGACTCGGTTTAGAAGTCGAATTAGCATGTTTATCTAGTTTAAGATTGGAGCATGTTAGAACTCGAACTTGATATGTTTTGTATTCGAACTCTTTCTTGTAATTGAATACTTCGTTGTTGAAAAGTGTTAGTTGGATCATGTCGGAGCCTTTCCGGGTGTTGGATTGCACTTTTGGAGCCTTATTTTGAGCTAAAACAGCAGGCCATGCGCCCGCGCCTGGTGAGGAGCGTCCGCGCGTTCTGCTCCCTTTCTCGGAGGCCCGGGCAGGTCTGTATGCGCGCCCGCACCTCGGGTGGCGCGCCCGCGCGTCACCCTGTGTAAAAAAAAAAAAAAAAAAACTTTTCTTTTAATCTTAGATCTTGTATGCGTAATTATTGTTTATTCTGAGATTAGATGATTAGAATCGAGGTCTCACACCATACATATACAATCCCTCAAATCGTCTAATCGAACGCTTCCGTTCATTTCAAAATCAAGGAATCAGTTTCAAGATGAATGCAACTTATAAAATCAATATAGCATTCATTCACATCATAGTCTCATTCAAGAATTAATATAAGAGCAAGTAATCAAATAAGTATGTGATTTAGGGAACTCGATACAAACCATCTCGAGTTTTAATCCCATTCAAGTAATAGTCCACTTTTACCTTCATATTTCTTCTGTTCTGAATTCTTAAAATCTGAAATACAACCTCAAAACATTCACATCAAGCTTCGTTCAATTCATTCATTTCAGAATCGAATCAAAATCATCAACACATCATCAATCAAATTCATTTCAAACCTCAAACGAACTTCCTCGGTTCACAATCCGACCTCTTGAGTTGATTGAGCTCGTAGCACGTCTGAAATTTAAAGATTACCATCTAACAAAATCAGTATACAATCCCAAGATCATTGACTCAATCTTAGACTATCAATATGGTTTCAAAACATAACCGAGCATCATAGCGATTGACAATCGGGAATCGTTACGATATCGAATTCATTTCTAATTTCAACTTCATTCATGCGACTCTTCATATCCGTTCATTATCATTCAACTCTTCATACCAACAGCTATAATCATCAACATATATTCTGGAAATTGTAACGAGTTCATTTCATAATCAATCTTCGATTCGGTTTTGATACCGGGATGCATACAAGATCAAGAATACATTCATAACTTCAACAGCAATCTCTACCATATTTCGTTTTTAAAACCATGTTAAGATAACAAAATACTTACGTCAAATCGAAGGTCTCATTGCAAGAATTCCAGAACACTTTTCGGAATCAAAATCGAACGACCGACGCAAAAGTTACGGCATTTTGAAAATCGTCGAAGCAACAAAGATGGAGGGATCGGCTCCCCTGTTCTTGGCTCTCATTTCTGAATTATGAATTGGTTATATCCTTACACGTATCCCATCTAATATATATATATATATATATAAAGTTGGATATGCATGCATAAATTGCACTATGGCCCCTGGCCTCTTCCAAAAGTTGCAATTCAGTCATCGGCCTTCTATTTAATTCAATTTCGATCCAAATAATTTAAGAATAATAGAATTTAACTCAAAACTATAAATATTCTCAAATTAAATAATCTCGAATCAAAATTAAATAAATTCGGATTAAATTCAATAATCCCGGCCTTTTTGCACTTTAGCCCTCGAATTCTCGATATTTTCAAATTATTCCCCGCTCGGGTTTCAACTTCGAATAACGTCCTATTCATTTTCAAAACTCAGAATTCAATCTCAAATTCCATAAATATTCAATTCGAATATTAAATCTTTTAATTTAAGAATTCCCGGAATTTAATTCTCAAAACCCGTAAATTCTCAAATTAAATATTTTCGGCTCGTACATTAAATATATAATTTCCTTCGATCATCAAATCAATATTTTCTCAAATTACAGAATTTCAATCTTAAATTTCATAATTAATCACTTAATATTTTCGGGCCTTACAGTTGTAGTTTTCACCAGTTATTATTATTATTATTATTTAACAAACTATGATGATGTTGCACATGCCGGTGTAAGTGTTACAGTATCATATTTGGAACAAATGATATATATGAGATGTAGCACATGCTGGTGTTTATTGTACCACGAAGCAGATTTTATTATACCAAATCTTTGGTTACATTACACCACATATTGTATGAAATAGTACCATATATTCATGCGGATTTTATATCAATGGTGATTAACACATGTTTACACATCTAATTGTGGTATGAGAATGTGTTAAATTTGTTACATCTTTCCTACATGTTTTACATTGGTTTTGGTGCGTGGTTTAGAAATTCAGTACCATTTGTATTGATACTTAGTATGTTTACTTGAAAATAAAGTATAATATTCTCTAATTGTGGTATGAGAATGTGTTAAATTTGGTAGCATATATGGTGATTAACAAACACATGTATATGTATACATCGTTTATGTTTGTAACATCTATGTTTAAAACAACTTTACATATGCATCCAATGTCCTAATTTTGTAACATCAATGGTGATGAAAACATTTTCACTCATAAAATTCTAAAATTTTAGTATCAATCATGATTATACATGTTTATGCATTCTAATGTGTAATTTAGTAGCAAATATAATGATTAACAAACACATGTATATGTTTGTAACATCTATGGTTAAAACAACTTTATCTATGCATCCAATGTCTTAATTTTGTATAATAAATGGTGATTAACACATATTTACACATCAAATGTCTAATTTTGCAGTATAAATCAAAATACTTTAGCATGAAAATGAAGTGGTCAACAATGCAGTACCATTTACATCTATACATAGTACATTAGCTAGAAAATAAAGTATAACAACCTCTAATTGTGGTATGAGAATTTGTTAAATTTGGTATATCTTTCATACATGTTTTATATTGTGATTTTGGTGCGTGGTTTAGAAATGCAGTACCATTTTTATTGATACGTAGTATCTTTACTTGAAAATGAAGTATAATATTCTCTAATTGTGGTATGAGAATGTGTTAAATTTGGTACATCTTCCATACATGTTTTACATTGTGTTGGTGTGATAAAAAAACGTAGTACCATTTGTATTGATACGTACTACGTTTTCTTAAAAATAAAGTATAATAACATCTGATTGTGGTATGAGAATTTGTTAAAATTGGTACATCTTTCATACATGTTTTACATTGTGGTGTTGGTGCATGATTCACAAATGCAGTACCATTTGTATTGATAAGTAGTATGTTTACTTAAAAATGAAGTATAATATTCTCTAATTGTGGCATGAGAATGTGTTAAATTTGGTACATTTTCCAATTTTCATACATGTTTTACATTGTGTTGGTGTGTGATAAAAAAACGTAATATCATTTGTATTGATACGTAGTACGTTTTCTTAAAAATGAAGTATAATAACGTCTGATTTTGATATGAGAATTTGTTAAATTTGGTACATCTTCCATAAATGTTATACATTAGTGTTGGTGCGTGGTCAGAAATGCAGTACTATGTATTTAAAAATGAAGTATAATAACGTCTAATTGTGGTATGAGAATTTGTTAAATTTGGCACATATTTGATTGTACTACGTATATACGTACATTACAAGAAAAGAGATCAATGACTAGTAATTAACACATGTTTATGCATCAAGTGCATGATTACATGAAATTGAAGATGATTCGCACATGTTTATGAATATAACTTCTAATTTTGGTAGCATATATGGTGATTAACAAACACATGTATATGTATACATCGTTTAGGTTTGTAACATCTATGGTTAAAACAATTTTATATATGCATCAAATGTCCTAATTTTGTAACATCAATGGTGATGAAAACATTTTCACTCATAAAATTCTAAAATTTTAGTATCAATCATGATTATACATGTTTATGCATTCTAATGTGTAATATAGTAGCAAATATGATGATTAACTAACAAATGTATATGTTTGTAACATCTATGGTTAAAACAACTTTATTTATGCATCCAATGTCCTAATTTTGTATCATCAATGGTGATTAACACATGTTTACACATCAAATGTCTAATTTTGCAGTATGAATCAAAATAATTTAGCTTGAAAATTAAGTGGTCAGCAATGCAGTACCATTTACATCTATACGTAGTACTTTAGCAAGAAAATAAAGTATAATAACGTCTGATTGTGATATGGAAATTTTTTAAAATTGGTACATCTTCCATACATGTTTTACATTGTGGTGTTGGTGCGTGGTTCAGAAATGCAATACCATTTGTATTTATACGTAGTATTTTTACTTGAAAATAAAGTATAATATTCTCTAATTGTGTTATGAGAATGTGTTAAATTTGGTACATCTTCCATACATGTTTTACATTGTGTTGGTGTGTGATAAAAAAAACGTAGTACCATTTGTATTGATACATAGTACGTTTTCTTAAAAATGAAGTATAATAATGTCTGATTGTAGTATGAGAATTTATTAAATTTGGTACATCTTTCATACATGTTTTATATCGTGGTGTTGGTGCTTGGTCAAAAATGCAGTATCATTTATAACAATACTTAGTACATTTTCTTGAAAATGAAGTATAATACGTCTAATTGTGATATGAGAATTAAACATCCATTCTACCAGAATTAAACACCAACTTCATCGACATAGTTATAAATGGAAATTAAACATCCATTTCACCAAAATAAAGTACCACCTTCAGCAACATAGTTATAAATAGAAATTAAACATCAATTATACCAAAATATAGTATCAACGTAATCAACATAGTTATCTATCCGATCAAAGTATAGTACAGAATATACCAACAAAATTGTTCATTCCATTCTCATTTTCCTTAGTCCTTCCCCATCAAACCATATTCGTCGTTTAGGATGGCTGCAGCAACGTGTGCCATTGTACCGCCTATGTTGCAATCAGTCTAAGTAGTCCATGTAAAAGGGTCATCACGAGCATATCACTCCTCCCATAGGCAAGTAAACACACCACAATCTGGATTAGGCCCTTGGACTCTACATTTTGGGAATCCCACGTTGCAATTGGCAAGCTCAAAATCCTTGAAAATCCTCAAGTATCCTAATAGAAATTCAACCTGGACACAAATCGAATTATTGTAATAGTAAACTAATTGCATCACATAATGAGGAAGCTGGTAAAATAATGCATTACTTACAAACTGCCTCACACTTGTCCTGTCATATGGGCTGTTTATTGAGTTTCTCATAACAAATTCCCTTTTTTCATTATTCCACACAAGAAAAAATCAGTGATAATTGGGGATTTATTTCCAATTTGACATATTCTTAATTTAAATTGTATGTGTTGCGCACAACAAAATCATAATCTGGGATTTTATTTTGCGTTGTTTGTAAACAAATTTTCTCAATGATTCTTCAATGGAGAAATTGAAGTTCATGAATTAGATATATACTTGGTTGTTTTTTAAAAACTTGATTGTTATAAACATTCATGAATTTGGAAATTCACTCACATCTTAAACAGAATAAGAATAATTTCATAAAACTAAGTAAACAAACTAAAATTTGTTTTCAAATGAAATTTTAAATAAAAGGAGATAAATGTTATGAACAAATAATTTAGGTAAAAGAAAAAACTAAACTAAAATCAAAAAGTGAAAACTACATGCATGAACATTAATAAATTTTACTATAACGAAAATGGTAAACGATGAATTTCTGGAAAGGTAAACATTTCATATAGTTATAAGCATTGTCAGATACAAAATGAGCATATCCGGTGGTGATAAATTCATAAAGGTAGGTAATTATCAAAGGAATTAACTGTTTTTAATAACCCACTTGGATCTTCGAGTCATTTTGAACGTGTACATCATAACAGAAATTATATCGATAACAAAATCTGAATAAGCATCGTTTTAATATCAAATGCACTGTTTTGAAACTTATTAGAAATCCATGCCACAACCTGAAAAACACACATTTCTCATTCTAAAACATGCGCATCATACAACCATAATATCTATGATATTTTAGCGATTTGAAGGTCACCAAATCTCCTTATCTTTCTACGAACTAAAACCAAGGTTAACTTGACACTATGCTTAAAAATAAAATCATTTACCTTGCAAATGTAAACATTTTTTTAAAAAATAGTTTCATACACAAATATCATAGAAGTTCAGGCTTACGAAAAAAATTCAAGAGAATCAAGCAAACAATTTTAATGCAGATAAAAAGTATTAATCTTGCAAACCACAGTACTTTCAATTTCATTCATCCCCATTTAGACACTACTTTTTATTATTTTTTTCCTCAAATGAGATTTGACAAACTAAAAAAATAGCGAACAAATAATAGAAATTCAAGAAATTTAATCCGAACAAACAATTGAACAATCAATACCAATTAAGAAACAAAGCAAACCCCAATCATCGAGAGAGTTTGTTCGACAATGAAATCAAGAAGAAATTAAGATCAACAAAAACAAAGAGACACAAAACAATATTAAATCAACTATTGCACACTTAACAAAGTGCAAAGGGGAAAAAAGTAGCAAAATAAAAACGAAAAATTGAAAAAAAAAAAAACATGCAAAAATCAATTACAATACAGCGGCAATTGGAACAAAAAATTGCATCCAAATAATTTAATCAAAACCAAACAAGCCACTAGATACCTCAAATACCAATATCGTAACCCTAGATACCATTTTCTAGAACAAATTTCAATCCAAAATTCTACTTCACAGATTAATAAGCGCACAAGCACATAAAAACGTAAGATTTAATAAAGAGCACAAATCGGGTAGAAGAAAAATAGCTCGCGGAAGGCCCCTGTGGGAACAATAATTTCGAACATAAGAAAAATTTGAAAAAATTGAATGGGAACAGATAATAATACATGAAGAAGGTTGCGTATTCCTGTATTAATGGCGAGTAATATGGCGGCGACGACCTACGGTGGCATCAGGGGTCGAAGAGAAGCAGAGAACGGAGGAGAGACAGGGCGACGCGATCCCGAGTTTGAACCGGAAAAAGGCAATCAAGTAGACTCAAGTTCTCCGGTCGTTGGCCAATTCGGTCGGTTGTGGGCAAAGTCGGCCGATGGATTAGGGGTAGAGATTTTTTTCGTGATAATCAAAGGGGAGAAGAGTTAAGAGGGAGGTAAGAGGGAGGAAAGAGAGATGAGAAATATAAATAAAATAATAATTAATAAATAAAATAAAAATGAGATTATTGGTGAAAAAATAAAATAAAAAGGAAAATTGAGTCAAAACATGAAAACAGGGAGTTATAAAAAAGAAATTGGATGTAGTAGTGAGTGCAGAACAAATTTTTCTGCCTTAGGTACTGAATCACAACTTTATTTTTGAAAAGGGGATTTTTCTCCAAAATCCCCTTATTATAACTAATTAACTCTTAATACATAAAGAATATTTCCGATGCCGAATTCCATCGTCATAGGTGAGATGATGGCAATCAGAGAAGGCCTTAGAGTAGCTCTTGATAGAGGTTTTTGTCGGGTTTTTGTTTTTACTGACTCATTGTTGGCCGTGCAAGCAGTCACGGATCCTAGTAGTGATTTGGCTTATGTTGGACTTCTTGCCCTGGAAATTTTATCGTTGTGTCCAGTATTTGATAGTGTTTCTTTTTTCCATGCTAGGAGATCGGCAAATGTTGTGGCCCATTCCTTAGCTAATTTTGTTGTTTCTTCCCCCGCATCTTTCTCTTTGGTGCCTGGGAATTTTCCTTTTTGGCTGCAAAGTTTTGTAACGAATGATATTACTTCTCATCAATAAAGTTACAAGTTTTCCCGTCAAAAACAAATATTCATTATTATACACAGTATGGATATTTAATTGTCATTAGAGAGCTAAAAATAAGAGAGGTTAAAAATTTCGGTTACGTAATGGATAATTAATTATTTACCAACTAAATTACCCACATTTTCCTCAAATTAATTTAATTATTTATTTACATTAGACTTCAAGAAAATTATTAAATATAAAAAAATTAAAGTTGAGTTATATTTATATTTTAGTTTGTAGTCATGTATAATTTTAATGTGAAATTATATACACAGCTCTAATGATAAATAATTAACTATTAAAATTGATAAACAATTAAAAGTAACACTA
The DNA here is from genome assembly GCF_033568475.1 of Henckelia pumila. NCBI lineage: Eukaryota > Viridiplantae > Streptophyta > Magnoliopsida > Lamiales > Gesneriaceae > Henckelia > Henckelia pumila. The sequence goes on from NC_133123.1 coordinate 137,457,942, forward strand.
ATGCGATATTTTCAATGGTTTATTCTATTTTCGCATTTTATAATTTATTATATCATATTAATCTAAGTGATCATATAAGTGTCATAACTTAATTGTATCAATAGAATATATAATTAACTTAATTTAATTTAGAATTTATTAATTGGACTCCGTAAAATAGCACCATGATTGTAGTTAGAAGAATATCACCTAATTATATTCTATGATCATTATCTAAAATGATACAATTTGGAAATCATGAAAAAATATGAATACTTATTTTGATCAAATTTTTTAATTAATATTCGAATTTATTGGTAATAAACCAAGTATCATGGTATATTAAAAATTATATTAAATTAAATCGATAAAAGAGTTAGTCTAATATCCAATAGTTTCTACTTGAATAACATTAAGAACCAATCATTATGAACAAATAAAAAAAATTTATTTATCTCACCGTATAAATGTACAAAATAAATTAACAAGATCCTAGATAATTTAACTTATTGTTATATGTCCAAATTTTTTAATAGACGTTATTTATTATATTAATTGGTTATACTTTGATACATATTAATCTCATCATTAGTTGTCATTATATCTCTATCTAAATTATTGATTGATTATGTTTTGTTACTTTTTTTTTCTTTATTGTATATTTGTATGGTGTGTGGATGAATAAACATTTTTCAAAAATTTGTTTCAATCCATATTGTTCTATTTGTGTTATGCTTATTATATTATTATTTGCTAATAACACAAGGTTTAGAAATTGAATTTTTAACAATATATATGTTTTTAATTCATAATATTTTTAAGGGAAAATTGCAAATTTAGTCCTGTATGTTTGTCACTTTGCGATTTTGGTCCTTTATGTTTTTACATTTCAGTTTTAGTCCTGTATGTTTCGATTTTTGGCAATTTCGGTCCTTTTTCTTCGAAAATGCTGACGTGGCACTGTACACGTCAGCTCCACATCAGCATTGAATTGGTGCCACGTCAGCGCCACATCGGAAAAAAGGACTAAAATTGCCAAAAAAATAAAGATAGCGGACTAAAACTGCAATCTGAAAATATAAAGGACCAAAATCGCAAAGTGACAAACATACAGGACCAAAAAAGCAATTTTCCCTATTTTTAATTTATATCAACGTGCACACATTCGTTTTACTAGTATATATAAATAGCTGCAAAATTTGCAGCATCCTCTCTAAGCGGATGCAGCGGATGCTGCAATCTAATGCAGCGCAAGCATTAGGGGTGCCGTTTTATCATTTATGGAAGTTTTGCCACCTATATATTACGTTGCCTTATTTTTGTCATTTATTTCATTTTTAAAATTATTTATAGAATTTTCACTTATCAAGCTGATTCCGAAAGGTGTAAAAGGAAAAGATTCTCAAAATCCAATATTTCCTGAACGACAACTTCTACTACGTACATACAGGAAATGTAACTCCAGTTCAGCAACTCTCGCAAGAAAATAAATATCCAATCTTCACAAGTTCAGATCACAAAACCCATATCAGACATGAAGCATCATGCAAAGGGAACAAAAAAAAAGCAAGAAAAATTCGATCTTGATGGGTTCAGTTGCCTACCCGACTGCATTCTGAGTCATATACTCTCTTTTCTTGACACAAAGTCCGCCATTAGAACATCAATTCTGTCCAAACGCTTTAAACTAGCTTGGACCCTTATACCATGTCTCCATTTTGAGTTTTCCCACGTTATAATGACAGAATTGGAGCAAGCCATGAGTACTGCTGAATCTTTCAAGTCATGTGTTTATAATGTGTTGCAACAAAGGGAACACACAACCCTCACAAAGTTTCAACTTTCTTTACCTGATCAGGATGCGGGATCCAAGCTCATCGAGGACTGTGCTTTTTACGCGGCGCAACACAACGTGCAGGACCTAAAAATCCATGGATTCACAGAACTCGAGCCAGCCAAGTTGCCAAGATCGTTGCTTACCTCCACTTCATTGATAAGTTTACACCTGCACAATGCCTACGGACGTGGTATGGAGCTGCCTAAATCTGTTATTTTGCCCAACCTGAAGGTCCTGCGCCTCGAAAAATTCGAGTTCTCCGATAAGAAATACGACGGGTGGTTATCGACTGGGTGCCCAAATCTTGAAACTTTGGTTCTGAGCAAGTGTTGGATCAACCCCGGGGATAAGTTGGCGGATTTAGATTTGAATTCGCCGAATCTCAAGAATCTGGAGATCGAGTATTGGAGTTGTGTTTGGGATTGTTTGGATGGTTGTATGATCGATGTGATGGCTCCTAGGCTTAGTTTTTTCAAGTTTGTGGGTCATCTTGTGAGAGTGAATTTTAAGGGGGGTTTGGCTTGTTTGGATGAATTGTGCATCGACTTGTTCTGCCCTTCTTTGCACCTTTGTACGGTGGTACATGAATGCCGAGAGCTAAACGGGGAATTTTTAGATCATCTTTTCCAACAAATATGTGTAGTTAAATGCCTCTTTCTCTCGCCTAACACAATTGAGGTATGTTCATTGACGAATTCGGGATTGAATATGCCATTTGATACGATTAATGTTTGATATATTATCCTTTTTAAACCTTTCTTTGCTATTTTAATTAGATTATATCGAGAATGCCTGAGTTCGGACAAGTCTTGTCGGATGCTATGTCAATGAACACAATCACTTATGTAAGACGATGTGACTCGATTTTTTTTTTTATCGAAGGTATTAATTTTCATTGTAGACGTGTATGTCCAAAATTATTCACAATACTAGTGGAAGTTTCATATTAACTTCTCATAATATATATAATCAATATAAAAAAGTGAGTGGAGCTAAAACAAAATAAATCTACATCTGAATCTCAAATTATATACATGCTATTAATAACTTATAATTATAAAAGTAATATATATATATATATATATATATATATATATATATATATATGAGAATTAACTAATTAATAACAAATACTTACCTCATATTTATTTGTCAATCTATTAAAGTACAAAATTAAAATTGAATATATATATATATATATATGAGAATTAACTAATTAATAACAAATACTTACCTCATATTTATTTGTCAATCTATTAAAGTACAAAATTAAAATTGAAAATTCAACACTAACGTAGATAATTTATAAAACAAATATATATATTACTAAATTGATCTTCAGCTAGCTTTTGATTTCTTGGGCCTTCCATCATGTTATAGTCTAACATTAAGAAAGGAAATCCACAAGTTCCGGAACATTAAACGATTTGGTAGAAGCGAGTGGAATAGGTTGTTCGTGAAAGATCTTTAACATCTTTGAATCTTGTTCAAAGAGGTCTCGGAATATTAAAGACATGATCACTAGCTAGTGTTTAGATAAATATCTAAAATGACTAGAAACTTGACTAGAATCATGTATATGTAAAACAATAGAGTAGAACACTCTATAATATTTCTTACTAGTACATAAATATAGAATACTCGAGAAACTTAGCTGAGTAACATAAATAGGTTTAGATACTTCATTTGTAAATAGTCACCCAAGTTTCTCATGTTACAGTAACAACACATTTGTTCTCCAAACCTCTCTTGATTTCTCTTTTGTTCTTGTTTAATTTGGTTAAAACTTAAATTTACTTAAACATCTTTTGGAGAATATTACGCACGGTGCTCGAATCTAAAGAATTGTCACGTGACAAATGACTCTGGAAAAAGGTATAGATTCTAAGACAAACAAGAAAATATAAATTTCAAGTTCTTGTTTTAATTTGTCTCTGAAAATCTCTATGTTTCATTGAAATTTCTTGAGTGTGTCAATATTGCCGATCTTTTGTCAACATCAGTTTGTATTTTGGTTGATAGCGATTTGGAAAAAAAATAGATTCTTAGAGTAATAAGAGAAATCCAAATTTCAATTTTTTGTTCTTTGTCTTTGAAAATTCTCTTTTTTCATTGAAATTTTTTGAGCGTATCATTATTGTTCTTTTGTTAATATCTATTTGTATCTTGATTGATAGTGATTTGGGTATGAGGCTATACGTAATACAATAATGCAACAACTACAATAAGAGGACTTTGAAGTTTTAGAATTTGATTCTTAACTAGATTTTTATCTCATGTCCATTAACCAAAAATGGTAAATTCTTGTGGACAAATATCTCAAATCAAGTGATTCATTTTATTTGAGAAAAGATTCATGAACGTGCTACTCCTCATGTTTCCACTTAGGGATGCAATGAGGCGAACCGAGGATTGGGATATCTTTCTTATCCCCGTCTTCGAATCTAAAATACATCATCATCCTCATCCTCATCCCCTCCCCATTCTCCATTTTTCTTATATATCGGAATTCCATGTCCTCATCCCCTTGTGGATCAAATTCTCATTCGCGCCAAATAAAGGTTTCGAAAACCCCATTTTTGAACCCGTGAATAATAAACCCATCATAGTTAATGATAATGATGAAGACCAGATTTATCATCCTCATACTCGCATTCCTGATCAGGCGAGGATTAAATCATTTTCGCATCATTGCTTCAAATATTGGTTGAGTTAATAAAAAAAATTCTTCAAATTTACTTTAAAAAATATTGATATAAGAATCCAATTATATAAATAAATATTAATATTATTTAAACACATAAACATTGGTAATACATCTATTATAACCAACTTTCAATTAATTGATGAAGTTTGAGATAAAATTACAATTATATCCTAACTTAATTTCCAAAAAAATCAAAATTATTAGACAAATTAGTCATTTTATATGGTCACCTCTTTTTTTTGCCAGTAGATTTTATCTTATTTACCAAAATGACAATCGTTATCTTTGTTTTGTATTTTAAAATTTTCAGGTTAGATAGTTATCACTCTGAAAACTTTTGAATATATAATCCATCATGTGAGTTCTAAAAATAACATGAAATTAATTAATATAAAAAAAATTATGTATATACGCATCGCGTGCAAGAGACACTAGTAGTTTAATAAACAAAAATATGAAATCACATCATTATAATTAGGACAATGGGTTGAATCGAGAACACGATTTTCAGTTATGAATTTTAGTTTCTTTTTGTTAATTGTTAGAAAAGGCGTCATCAACACTATTATTATTGTTGTTGTTATTATTATGATGATGATTATTATTAATAATAATATCATATTATTAGGGAGTTCGGGGTAAATTCGAGGATGGGGATAACATTCCCATTACATATCTCCAATTTGATTCGAGAATTTTTCAAATCTCAAATCCGAACTCATACCCAAAAATTATCCCTGAACCCACCTCGTTTTGGGTTCTTGCGAGGCCCCGAACCTGTAGAAAAAATTGTCATCTCTTAGGTTCGAGGATGGAGATAAAATATCCATTATGATCTTCAATTTGATTCGGAGATTTTTCAAATCTCCAAACCCGAAACCTTATCCCCGAACCCGCCCTGTTTAGGGTTTTTCTCATAGGGCCCCTACCCGTGGGGAAAATTATCATATCTATTTCCACTCATTGTAAGTTAGGGGTTTTCACGGATCGATTAACCGTCAAAAATCGAACCGTAATTCGTTTCTGTTTTTGGTTTTTTGGATTTTAGGTTTTTCGGTTCGGTTCGGGTTTTTTTCCTGGTTAACCAAACCCAACGAAAAACCATTTTTTTCCTTTTTATTTTTTTTATCATTTTTCATTTAAATCGTTTTTTATTTTTTATTAATAAAATAAATAATAATAAATATAAAAAATAATTAAAAAATAGAATTTTGGGTAAAACCAAAAATTGAACCGTTAAATTTGGTTCGGATTTCGGACGAACCGACCAAATTTTAGGTTCGGTCAAAATGGACAGCCCTATAATGTAAGTCCACAAATATCTTAACCAAGGCTTTGAGTTTGAATCAGCATCACTTTCTTATGTCCAAGCTTGGTATGATCAATATACTTGCAGCTTGAGGGGTATGTTGTTTTATCTATGAAAATTTGGTCAATTAATGAAATTTCGTGAGTGTTTTATTGAAATTTCTTGAGTGTGGTTTGTTTTTTGGTCCCTTATAAATTAAGTTTATGTTTTGGTTGATAGTTATTTGGGATCGAGACTACGGTTGAAACTAGAGAAAGATGACTTTGAAGTTTTAGAATTCGATTTCTCATTGGAAGAATTTGATTTATACAACGCTTTGTACAAATCCATTCCAATCAACCCTTGAAAGGAACTCCAAATCAAACTCTGTTCGAGTTACAGAAGGAATTCACAAGAATGTGCTTCGAAAACTTGATCTGGGAAGCTAAAAATAGCTTTGATCTGGATCATCTGATGTGATATGTATTGCTTTGAACTCAATCGATCTTAATATGCTATCTAACTCAGAGCTTCGAAACTTTTGATCTTGTAATCTGAGTTTCTGAGTTAGAGTATAGAGTGAAGACTTTTTGACTTTTCGGATGAGTCGATATGAAATCTTGAATTCGTGGTTTTGTATGTTGTTCACTCTTGCTTCACCTTTTGAATCTTCATCATCATCGCATATTTATATCTTTCAAAACTAGCCAGTGAGCCGCCAACATTTTTTGAGAATAAGCCGCCAACATATCTCATAAATTGGCTCACAAATCTTGAATTTAAGAAAACCTTGCCAACGTTCAAATTTTCAATAAATGACTGTCTTTTAGCTCAACAACCTTTTGAAAAATAGCGGCAACTGATGCTTTCATCCGATTGTTTGATCTGATCTGGCTGAAGACGTTCGAGCTTGATATGGGTGATGAGTAAATTTTTGATCTTGGCCGAATATATTTTAGCCAAGTAAGATTTGAACTCGATCTGGCAGAAGGCATGAGAATTTGATCGATCTGGGTTGTTCTTCTAGAGGATGACCATTTGATCTGTTAAAATAAAGATTGCGAGTTTACGTAGATCAAATGCTTGTTTTATCCGGACTGGTCCAATTTTACCGAAAACTTGATCTGGAGATTAGTGAAGATCAATTTTGTTACATTCGATCTGTATAAGTTCATTGATTTGTTTGATCTGAAATCCAAATTCCGTTTGTCATTAATGATCTTATTAATTTAGTACTTGATTTTGTTTGATTTGTTTTTATTCACCAAAACTTTTGATTTAATCACCAACACAGTTTTCTATCCCAAGTTCGCGAGCAAAAAACTATGTATGTTTTGCGGACATATCTCAGTGCTTGCATCGGATAGATGATGTTTCGACAATACGGGGTTACTATTGACAGCTCTGATCATTTCATGAGAACATTTTCCACTAAATCTTGCGCGTCAAAGTAGCATGATTCCGAATCAGATCTCCTCCGTTCAAAATGTACCCCATGATATTTTGAATATGCTGTTCAAATTTCAGTTCGATCCAACTTTTAGTTTCTTGTAAATACATTTTCAAGCGAGCTGTGCAGATTTTATTCGAGAAAACATCTTCTGTTAGTTGTCATGATATGGCTTCAATGATCTCGAAACTCGATCCCCCACCGTCAAAAATTTATATTACTTTGTTATGAATGTGATGACCAAATTTTATCTCGATCCGATAGTTCAATATGTCGCAAAAGCTTCTTCAAGTTGATTGATTTGCAGGCATATGCAAATCCGAGAAATTTATTTAACTATCCTTTCTTTTGTGTATTCCTTTGGCGGCTTGTTACGGATCAAACTAGGGTAAGATATATTGTTTTTATTCTCCATATGGTCTCATCCTATATGGGTGTCATATTCATTGGGTTTTGGCTATCTCAACATGAGAAAACCCAACCAATGGATAGAACGATTTTAACCTCTTGAGAATTCGATGTTACGAGCAAGTTTTGATGAAATGTATTCGGGAGTATTGTAAAGTGGGTTTATGTTTTAAAATATATATTTGAATATGAGATGCTTTTGTTTTTAAAATTTCATCCGCATGTTTTCTTTGATTTGAGTTATGTAATGTTCGGTTATGTCTTATCATGTATCAAGCACTGTTATATATGATTCGAATTGATATGAGAATGATATCCTTACATGGTGGGATTGTAACAGTTGTACGGCCTCACTCCTTGTAGGATTAACATATAAGACATGATCTTACTCTTTTGAGAATTAACATATAAGAGACAGTAAATCATGGAAAATAGATGAATTTCAGTTCTTATGTTCTTGGGTCGAAAGTTTATGTTTCATGATTATGTTTCGGCTTGATGGCTCATGTATCGAGTTATTAAATGTTTCAAACTGTTGCTCATGTCTCACGTTTATGGTCATGTGTTCACGATATGTTACCTATGATTAAGTATATATTTGTTATAATGTTTTTAAACGGTCTCCATTTGATGAATGTTTCCCCGAGACACTAACCCCCTTACTTTCCCCAGATAAGAACGAAGAACAAGTCGAGGAGGATGAGCAAATTTTGGGGTCAGTGATCAAGAGTAATTCAAGATCCAAGTTTTGAGGCTACTCAGCAAGAGAAACTTAGAATAGTCGTTTACGTTTCACTCTCATACTGTTATGAATTTTTAGCTTATGCTAATATATTTAGCTTATATTTTGAAATTTGGGATACAAGAATAGATTTTTGCATGAATTAATATATTGATTTCTAGATAAATTATGTACTACGAATTTTGTTTTTTTCGAATTTTATTTGAAAGTCACGCCGATGTCACAAGCTCTGGAAGTGGGGCGTGACAGAATTTATCAGCATTCATTAGACACTCGATCGAGTGCCTAATGAAATCAGGAAAGAAAGAAAATAGGAATATGAATATACATTTGTAATATATTACTAATAATATAATTTGTATGCGTCAATATATAGCTGCATAGTTCTTCTCCAATCGCTTGAAGAGATTCCAGATGATCACTGCATAACTTCTTCTCATAGTAGCCCTGTATGATTCGACCATAAACATCAGAAATTAATACTATCTGCAAAACCAAATCGAAACCAGGAAAAATAATCACAAAACACACTTAAAAAAGTAATTAATAAATCAACTAATGTTGTTTCTTCGAGAATCTAGAAATGGGAAGCCATCAAAATGATTATATGTAGAAAATGTGCATGCTGATTAAACTCAGAATAACCAAGACATGTACTTTCGCTTCCCATCTCGGAAATTTACCCAACGACTTTCACAAACATCAAATGCATTCTTGTTAGAATCCAAATTAAGATATATCCTTTTCCAAAAAAAATAAAATAAAATTATGAGATATCAACAATGTTTTGACCCCCTTGACATTTTGTCGTGGATAGGCTAAATTTTGTGGTGACTTGTATTCTCCTTTTCAAGATTCAATAACTCAAGTTCAAGTTATCTTTTTATTTCAAGAGTGTTATATAAAGAGAAGTTGAGTTTCACAAAATCCACATGTTGGGAAAGAGTGTTATAATTGTGGAGCTTGGTAGCATGGATACGATTGGGATATATATGTGGACTGTGGAGAGAGAGAGGAAAATGTGTTGTGAAAAAGAAAATAAAATATATATATAGAGAAAATTTTTAAAAATTTTGAAGTGAATGTAAGATTTTTTAAACAATAAAATAACTTGAAAATTTTTCCAGTTCATATATTTTGATATTTTTTGGCTTAACGTAATCAAAGTGATCATATTAAGTCGAAATGACAGCTCATACAATATCAACGGTTTAGTTCAACCTATCTTAAGGGTATTACTCTAATATTGAGATCTAACAATCCATGATTGTCGTGTCAATCCTATAATATTAATTATGCATATGTGTTGAGATGTGGACCCATGGATGCATGATTTGGATATTACCCCATATGTTAGGATCTCATTAACCCATATCAAATATGTATATATAGCAAGAGTTTTGATCCCACACACACTAGGGTGCATGGGTTCCACGTGCACCCGTGCCCAAAACAACTCCGATTGTCTTGAAATTTTACGGTAGGATCGTCTCGAAAATGCAAATTCAACGATATATCATATAATACAAATTTCAATCTTGATAGTCGGAAATGGGAAGATGACCGAAAATTAGGTGAAATATGCAATTTCCGGTCATCTTCCTATTTCCGAACACTGAGGATGAACTTTTTATTATATGATATATCGATGTATTCGCATTTTCGAGACGATCCTACTGTGAAAATTTCAAGACAATCAGAGTTGTTTTGGGCACGGGTGCACGTGAAACCCCGCGCACCCTAAGGTACGTGGGATCAAAACTCTGTTGTATAGCAAAACTTAAAATAAATAAAACGTCACTCATTTATTGAGATTACATATATATAAGGCCACATGATCTAATTGGATGTTCTTAAAACTTTGTCATCATACTGCAACCTCAACAATCTGGTGACCTCTGTCAATGGAAACCTTAACTGCATCCAGAACAAGCTGCGTCTTCCTACTGAGGATCGGCCACATCTTCTCCGGTTTGGCGCCTTCAAATTTTAAACATCCCACCAACCTAGAGAACTCACTCACCATTAGAGTTTCCTGAGGAAGCTCTGTCGTGACTATATGCTCATTCGGTTTTGGACCCATTCCTCTCTGGAGCTCACAGGATCCAGATTTCTCAGTGGTGTAAAAACAAGCCTTGTTCTCCTCCAACGGGACGACAAAGTCCTTTAAATGCACAGTCCCCTTTGTGCCGATGGCAGTTAGATCCATTTTGATGTCCTCTAAGAAAGAGCAATAAAAGGTGGCTGATTTCCCATCTTGCCATTGCAGCGAGGCGGTGCACGCTAGAATGACGCCTGCGCTGTTGAAAATGGTGGTGGTGGGCGACGCAAGGACGGTCTTTGGGAGCTCATAATCAGCTGCCCACAAGATCGACCTGATGCAGTACCACCCTGTATCACCTAGAGCACCAAGAGCATCTAGTTCGGGCTTCACACGAATGTCGTTTGCAAGAAAATCGTCACTAACTCCAAAGGTAAAGCAGCTATGCACCTGCACAATAACAATACAAGATTCAACTGATCAATCTCGTTGAGGCCAAAACCCAAAAGACGAAATTTTGAATTTGAAATGAACATCAACATACGGATTTGAGTTCACCAAACAAGGACGGATCGGACAAAAACTCCTTGGTCTCAGCTGTTCTGGGATGATGCATCCACATGGTGCCATCCATGATCTGCACCCCGTTGGATTCGCACTCGTCGAGTATCAAGTCGAACTCTTGGACATTAAGCGCGACAGGCTTCTCCAACAGCAAGTGCTTCTTGGCGCGGGCAGCTCGGACTGCCCACTCGGCGTGCATGCTGGTGGGCAGCGGAAGGTACACCGCGTCCACTTCCGGTCATAGGAGCCGTACACCTTGGCTGATTCTGGAAATCCGTTTTGTTTGGCGAAGTTGGCGGCTTTTTCGATGGATCGGCTGCCAACGGATTGCAGGGTGGAATTCGGGGAGAGGATAATTGCACGGGAAACTTTCCGGGCTATCCCGGCGCAGCCCAGGATTCCGAATTTGATCGGAGGTGGAGCCATTTTGGATCCTGGAGGAAGCTAGCGCATGCATGATGTAAAATTTATATAGACAGAGCTTTTTAATTGCTCATGGCCAAAAGTTGGCATTTGCCGACAGGTTTCTTGTCCAAAGAGCCCAGCCAATTTCTTGTATTAATGTCCACACCTCAATAACACATATAATTTTAGGAAAAAAATATATACAAATGAAAGTTCATGATTAATATTCATTTTTTAAAACTTCATACAATTTATTATTAATATTTTAGTTATTTTTGTTTCGTATGGGTCGATGGCGTATGCCCAAACTTCCAGTGTATCATGATCATATTTCCTTGTTGGTTTCTTTAGATCGTTCTGATTACACCATCTTCTGCTTGTGTTGATGTTCTCGTCAAATCTTTTTTTAAAAAAATAATAATAATAACTCCTTTTTTACATTCATGATTCTAATATATTTTAGTTATTTTATTTCCTAATCTAATGTACCATATATTTGTTTTTCTTTTATGTTTATATACTTGTATAATAATATTGAAATGCATTAATTTTGCCCACTAGTCCGCCCCTGGTCGTTATCATTATTGCAAGCAAATGCAAAATGGTATTTTTCTTTTCCATTTTTCATGTGCGTGTGCGCATTTGCACACGATTTCCTTCGCCATTTTATCATCTAGAATTCTAGTTATTTCAGTTAAGGCATAGGAGTAGGAAAAAAATATCGAGTTTGGGTGTATCGAAGTTATCGTATCAAAAAAATTTCAAATTTACCAAATATTTCGGTACCGTACGATAACTATGCCGAGTTTTTCGGTACAATAATGGTATAAATTTTGAAAATTTCGATATATACCTAAATATCTAAACAATAAATAAAATTTTAAAATATATAATGTTTTTAAACAATAAATTTTAAAATTTTAAAAAATATAAGTTTTTTTGAATATAAAATGGTATATACCAATATCGTATCCGTACTTGGTATATCATAAAATTTTGGTATATTCGGGATGCTGATTATTTGTGCCGAAAATTTCGGAACAGTATCGATACAAAATTTTTTTATATACGGTATATAATATATAATTTTCGGTATGATGCGATATTTCAGTAGGACTAATATCAATCATCCACATATTAAGCATTTAATTTTTATGGGTCGAAGTATGCAAATTGAAAGAAATTTTAGGCGACATGAACTGTTTATGGATTCAATGCATTGTAAATTCGTCATATGTAATTGAAAAACAGCCTATAATGAGAATTTGAAAGATTTTTATAAACTCAATTTTGTCAAGTGTTTTTTTTATTAAAAAAAAAATGGATTTTGATTGTAACCGTCATCATGAATGGTGGGCTCTAGCTTATACATTGTTGCAAGTTCATGGTATAAAATCAAGTGGACTAAACCAAAAGAAGAACAAGCGACCACTAGGCCATCTGCTTGTTCAGATGAGTTTTTTTGCTGTTTTTGACTGGCGTAGACTCTCAACAAGGAACGTATTAGCTCGAGTCGAGCGAGTAGCTATTCGAATCCAGCTTAAATCAGTCAATTAACTAAATGATATCTAAGTGGTTGACATTTCAATGTTGGCTTAATAATGACAAAAGGCGTACCATTTCATGGAGTATAACTAATTTGTACGCAAATATGCCTCTAAACCGGGAGCAGGGATCTTTCTCCCCTACCTCTGCAAGCTAGAGAAATAGAGAATAATAGCTGTTATTTGAGTAAATTATGGGTTTTCGAGACCGACAACTGAGGGCGGCTGTGCAGATAATCTCTCTTGCATTGCAGGGAGTTTCCTTTTACCAGGTCCGGATGAAACCTTAACCATGGCAGGTCTTAATAGCCGGTCTCCAAGAAGGAACCCGCGACGGAATTCTTGGGTCACAATTCCTTCCTTGAATTCGTGTGACTCCTCGCGGGCAATAGCCTCGTGCATCTGTGCACAGTTGAAATCTTGATTCAGATAAAAGAAATCAAATGCGAGATGCTTCTACACATCAATCTAACAATAAATTGAATCAAGAGATATCCAGCGTGCTCATAAAACGGAGTGAAGAAGCCTAAGATTGACCTCGGGATGTATTGTCACTAATATGTGGCAAAAATATAACGATTTCTGATGTCTCGTGAACTAAATTAACAGGTGTCAGGTATAGAAGGGCAGGCACAATGGTACCTGCCACTTGGTAAAAATAGCAGTTTCGGCAACCAATATTATTATCTAACTTTATTAGAACCCTCGAATGGTTTTTTGGCTAATTCAAGGCAACCAGTAGTTCTAAAGTGGTCAAATGATCTTTAAGCAACTTCATATATGTCCCTCTTTCTCAATATTTATTGAAATCTACAAAAAGAAGGTACGAGCCTTTAGTTTTGTTTTTCTAAAACCAAAAGACAAAGAAATCCTTTTTCATTTGGGAAAATCAACTGATGTTTTAAGAATGGTAGTCAGTTTGAAGTGTCAATATAGAGAGATGAACTTGTCTGGGACAATAACATTAAGTAACATCTTAAACCAATGAAGAAATGAGTAGACAATGCTTCCAGCAGCAAAATTGTGCCAAACTAGCAAACAAGAAACATACAAAAGCTTTAAGCGGCAAATCGGATATTATTAATTTTATGTTCCACCATGAAGAAGACCAAGTAATCTAACAAACTTCAAATAAGTCTTGACCACACTGATTGGCATACACGTAATGCAGAAATTTAACCCCACCCCCGATGTACAATTTATTTAAAATATATTCGTATTTTTTCAGTTTACTTTTATTAAGAGGTAATTTATATAGGATTTGCAGATAAGTCCAGAAGAAATTCAATGTTTTTCAAAAAGCACGAAACTTATGCAAAAATATGCTTTCCAGTTTTTTTGCAGTCCATAGACAATCCAACTCATGAATAGCATAAAATTAAGTAAACACGTCTTCAACAAGGGAAAAAAAGAGGGATGCTTTAGTTTTACCAAGGGATCAAATGGTTTCCCCACAGTTGGAACAGCAGTCACGCGCAAGCTCCTCATAATTTCCACAAACTGCTTGTATATGCCCTGGTAACTTGTATCAATCTTCTTTTCTGATCGTTTATTATCTGTCGGTTTTGAATTAGAGCGACGTTCGGATTTGTTATGATTTTTGGAAGCCATTTTCGAAAATGTGGATTTTTAGATTGGTGGGTTTGCTTTGTTATTGTTGTTTTGGGCATTGATATGAGTTGATATCGGTATTGAACTGCTGTCTGCATTTTCGGTTTGTTCAGTTTATAGCCGTTATGCCGTTGGTTTGAGTTTTGGGTTTTCGAATCGTTTTTGTATTGATTGAAGTCTTGGTGTGTGAGTGATCGTGGTTGTTGATCAACTCTTGAATTCTTACAGATTCGTTGGAGTTTGTCGAGCCCTGTGTTAGCAGCATTGTTCGTCGAGAGTTGGACGAAGAACGGTATAAAGAGTTTTCCTTGAACCGTTGCCTTGTTGTTGTTAGATTGTGTAGTTGTTTATACAATCTCTTTTGTAGCTTATCCAGAGTTGGAGCTACTGCATTGAAAGGTAAAAGCAGTCATCGCAGCGGGATAGCATACTCGGGACTGTGGTTCTCGAGTTTTCCCTTTTGAAATCACGTACTTGCATCTACACTTGTTCTAGCATGAGGAACTTGTGTTTTGTTTGATTGTTTTGGCTTATGTTTTATGTTTCTGTTATGCATTCATCTTGAGCCAATCTTGTTTTCAGCGGGCAGAACCGCCCTTTTTGTTTAGACGTTTGGAAACTATGATTGAGTGGCCCAGGTCGTAGTCGTTTCGTCTGGTGCTAGCATACTCATTATAGTTGCTCAAAGTCTAGAGGAGTGAGATACGTGGCACCACCTCGATTGGGAGAGTCGGTGAGTTGTTACGTGATCTTACCCTCGGGATCCCAAAGGCACAGCTGCAATCCCTCGTTATCAGATTTAATATCCCTGTTTAAAGACATGCATTCATTACGATGTTACTGATTTCGTTATTGTATTGAAAGCATGTTTGTTACTTGTATTACTTGTTATGTTGCTTTTACTGGGAATGTCGTTCTCACCAGTTATCCGGCTGTTGCTTTGTTTTGTATGTGTACTTGGCAACAGGTGGGGCAGGAACAAGTCAGAAGAGGCATGGTTAGCTTCGAGGGCAAGTAGTAGAAGTGAGACTCGGTTTAGAAGTCGAATTAGCATGTTTATCTAGTTTAAGATTGGAGCATGTTAGAACTCGAACTTGATATGTTTTGTATTCGAACTCTTTCTTGTAATTGAATACTTCGTTGTTGAAAAGTGTTAGTTGGATCATGTCGGAGCCTTTCCGGGTGTTGGATTGCACTTTTGGAGCCTTATTTTGAGCTAAAACAGCAGGCCATGCGCGCCCGCGCCTGGTGAGGAGCGTCCGCGCGTTCTGCTCCCTTTCTCGGAGGCCCGGGCAGGTCTGTATGCGCGCCCGCACCTCGGGTGGCGCGCCCGCGCGTCACCCTGTGTAAAAAAAAAAAAAAAAAAACTTTTCTTTTAATCTTAGATCTTGTATGCGTAATTATTGTTTATTCTGAGATTAGATGATTAGAATCGAGGTCTCACACCATACATATACAATCCCTCAAATCGTCTAATCGAACGCTTCCGTTCATTTCAAAATCAAGGAATCAGTTTCAAGATGAATGCAACTTATAAAATCAATATAGCATTCATTCACATCATAGTCTCATTCAAGAATTAATATAAGAGCAAGTAATCAAATAAGTATGTGATTTAGGGAACTCGATACAAACCATCTCGAGTTTTAATCCCATTCAAGTAATAGTCCACTTTTACCTTCATATTTCTTCTGTTCTGAATTCTTAAAATCTGAAATACAACCTCAAAACATTCACATCAAGCTTCGTTCAATTCATTCATTTCAGAATCGAATCAAAATCATCAACACATCATCAATCAAATTCATTTCAAACCTCAAACGAACTTCCTCGGTTCACAATCCGACCTCTTGAGTTGATTGAGCTCGTAGCACGTCTGAAATTTAAAGATTACCATCTAACAAAATCAGTATACAATCCCAAGATCATTGACTCAATCTTAGACTATCAATATGGTTTCAAAACATAACCGAGCATCATAGCGATTGACAATCGGGAATCGTTACGATATCAAATTCATTTCTAATTTCAACTTCATTCATGCGACTCTTCATATCCGTTCATTATCATTCAACTCTTCATACCAACAGCTATAATCATCAACATATATTCTGGAAATTGTAACGAGTTCATTTCATAATCAATCTTCGATTCGGTTTTGATACCGGGATGCATACAAGATCAAGAATACATTCATAACTTCAACAGCAATCTCTACCATATTTCGTTTTTAAAACCATGTTAAGATAAAAAAATACTTACGTCAAATCGAAGGTCTCATTGCAAGAATTCCAGAACACTTTTCGGAATCAAAATCGAACGACCGACGCAAAAGTTACGGCATTTTGAAAATCGTCGAAGCAACAAAGATGGAGGGATCGGCTCCCCTGTTCTTGGCTCTCATTTCTGAATTATGAATTGGTTATATCCTTACACGTATCCCATCTAATATATATATATAAAGTTGGATATGCATGCATAAATTGCACTATGGCCCCTGGCCTCTTCCAAAAGTTGCAATTCAGTCATCGGCCTTCTATTTAATTCAATTTCGATCCAAATAATTTAAGAATAATAGAATTTAACTCAAAACTATAAATATTCTCAAATTAAATAATCTCGAATCAAAATTAAATAAATTCGAATTAAATTCAATAATCCCGGCCTTTTTGCACTTTAGCCCTCGAATTCTCGATATTTTCAAATTAGTCCCCGCTCGGGTTTCAACTTCGAATAACGTCCTATTCATTTTCAAAACTCAGAATTCAATCTCAAATTCCATAAATATTCAATTCGAATATTAAATCTTTTAATTTAAGAATTCCCGGAATTTAATTCTCAAAACCCGTAAATTCTCAAATTAAATATTTTCGGCTCGTACATTAAATATATAATTTCCTTCGATCCTCAAATCAATATTTTCTCAAATTACAGAATTTCAATCTTAAATTTCATAATTAATCACTTAATATTTTCGGGCCTTACAGTTGTAGTTTTCACCAGTTATTATTATTATTATTTAACAAACTATGATGATGTTGCACATGCCGGTGTAAGTGTTACAGTATCATATTTGGAACAAATGATATATATGAGATGTAGCACATGCTGGTGTTTATTGTACCACGAAGCAGATTTTATTATACCAAATCTTTGGTTACATTACACCACATATTGTATGAAATAGTACCATATATTCATGCGGATTTTATATCAATGGTGATTAACACATGTTTACACATCTAATTGTGGTATGAGAATGTGTTAAATTTGTTACATCTTTCCTACATGTTTTACATTGGTTTTGGTGCGTGGTTTAGAAATTCAGTACCATTTGTATTGATACTTAGTATGTTTACTTGAAAATAAAGTATAATATTCTCTAATTGTGGTATGAGAATGTGTTAAATTTGGTAGCATATATGGTGATTAACAAACACATGTATATGTATACATCGTTTATGTTTGTAACATCTATGTTTAAAACAACTTTACATATGCATCCAATGTCCTAATTTTGTAACATCAATGGTGATGAAAACATTTTCACTCATAAAATTCTAAAATTTTAGTATCAATCATGATTATACATGTTTATGCATTCTAATGTGTAATTTAGTAGCA
Organism: Henckelia pumila; assembly: GCF_033568475.1. Taxonomy (NCBI): domain Eukaryota; kingdom Viridiplantae; phylum Streptophyta; class Magnoliopsida; order Lamiales; family Gesneriaceae; genus Henckelia; species Henckelia pumila. Next base: position 137,476,142 of record NC_133123.1, read on the forward strand.
AATATAATGATTAACAAACACATGTATATGTTTGTAACATCTATGGTTAAAAACAACTTTATCTATGCATCCAATGTCTTAATTTTGTATAATAAATGGTGATTAACACATATTTACACATCAAATGTCTAATTTTGCAGTATAAATCAAAATACTTTAGCATGAAAATGAAGTGGTCAACAATGCAGTACCATTTACATCTATACATAGTACATTAGCTAGAAAATAAAGTATAACAACCTCTAATTGTGGTATGAGAATTTGTTAAATTTGGTATATCTTTCATACATGTTTTATATTGTGATTTTGGTGCGTGGTTTAGAAATGCAGTACCATTTTTATTGATACGTAGTATCTTTACTTGAAAATGAAGTATAATATTCTCTAATTGTGGTATGAGAATGTGTTAAATTTGGTACATCTTCCATACATGTTTTACATTGTGTTGGTGTGATAAAAAACGTAGTACCATTTGTATTGATACGTACTACGTTTTCTTAAAAATAAAGTATAATAACATCTGATTGTGGTATGAGAATTTGTTAAAATTGGTACATCTTTCATACATGTTTTACATTGTGGTGTTGGTGCATGATTCACAAATGCAGTACCATTTGTATTGATAAGTAGTATGTTTACTTAAAAATGAAGTATAATATTCTCTAATTGTGGTATGAGAATGTGTTAAATTTGGTACATTTTCCAATTTTCATACATGTTTTACATTGTGTTGGTGTGTGATAAAAAAACGTAATATCATTTGTATTGATACGTAGTACGTTTTCTTAAAAATGAAGTATAATAACGTCTGATTTTGATATGAGAATTTGTTAAATTTGGTACATCTTCCATAAATGTTATACATTAGTGTTGGTGCGTGGTCAGAAATGCAGTACTATGTATTTAAAAATGAAGTATAATAACGTCTAATTGTGGTATGAGAATTTGTTAAATTTGGCACATATTTGATTGTACTACGTATATACGTACATTACAAGAAAAGAGATCAATGACTAGTAATTAACACATGTTTATGCATCAAGTGCATGATTACATGAAATTGAAGATGATTCGCACATGTTTATGAATATAACTTCTAATTTTGGTAGCATATATGGTGATTAACAAACACATGTATATGTATACATCGTTTAGGTTTGTAACATCTATGGTTAAAACAATTTTATATATGCATCAAATGTCCTAATTTTGTAACATCAATGGTGATGAAAACATTTTCACTCATAAAATTCTAAAATTTTAGTATCAATCATGATTATACATGTTTATGCATTCTAATGTGTAATATAGTAGCAAATATGATGATTAACTAACAAATGTATATGTTTGTAACATCTATGGTTAAAACAACTTTATTTATGCATCCAATGTCCTAATTTTGTATCATCAATGGTGATTAACACATGTTTACACATCAAATGTCTAATTTTGCAGTATGAATCAAAATAATTTAGCTTGAAAATTAAGTGGTCAGCAATGCAGTACCATTTACATCTATACGTAGTACTTTAGCAAGAAAATAAAGTATAATAACGTCTGATTGTGATATGGAAATTTTTTAAAATTGGTACATCTTCCATACATGTTTTACATTGTGGTGTTGGTGCGTGGTTCAGAAATGCAATACCATTTGTATTTATACGTAGTATTTTTACTTGAAAATAAAGTATAATATTCTCTAATTGTGTTATGAGAATGTGTTAAATTTGGTACATCTTCCATACATGTTTTACATTGTGTTGGTGTGTGATAAAAAAAACGTAGTACCATTTGTATTGATACATAGTACGTTTTCTTAAAAATGAAGTATAATAATGTCTAATTGTAGTATGAGAATTTATTAAATTTGGTACATCTTTCATACATGTTTTATATCGTGGTGTTGGTGCTTAGTCAAAAATGCAGTATCATTTATAACAATACTTAGTACATTTTCTTGAAAATGAAGTATAATACGTCTAATTGTGATATGAGAATTAAACATCCATTCTACCAGAATTAAACACCAACTTCATCGACATAGTTATAAATGGAAATTAAACATCCATTTCACCAAAATAAAGTACCACCTTCAGCAACATAGTTATAAATAGAAATTAAACATCAATTATACCAAAATATAGTATCAACGTAATCAACATAGTTATCTATCCGATCAAAGTATAGTACAGAATATACCAACAAAATTGTTCATTCCATTCTCATTTTCCTTAGTCCTTCCCCATCAAACCATATTCGTCGTTTAGGATGGCTGCAGCAACGTGTGCCATTGTACCGCCTATGTTGCAATCAGTCTAAGTAGTCCATGTAAAAGGGTCATCACGAGCATATCACTCCTCCCATAGGCAAGTAAACACACCACAATCTGGATTAGGCCCTTGGACTCTACATTTTGGGAATCCCACGTTGCAATTGGCAAGCTCAAAATCCTTGAAAATCCTCAAGTATCCTAATAGAAATTCAACCTGGACACAAATCGAATTATTGTAATAGTAAACTAATTGCATCACATAATGAGGAAGCTGGTAAAATAATGCATTACTTACAAACTGCCTCACACTTGTCCTGTCATATGGGCTGTTTATTGAGTTTCTCATAACAAATTCCCTTTTTTCATTATTCCACACAAGAAAAAATCAGTGATAATTGGGGATTTATTTCCAATTTGACATATTCTTAATTTAAATTGTATGTGTTGCGCACAACAAAATCATAATCTGGGATTTTATTTTGCGTTGTTTGTAAACAAATTTTCTCAATGATTCTTCAATGGAGAAATTGAAGTTCATGAATTAGATATATACTTGGTTGTTTTTTAAAAACTTGATTGTTATAAACATTCATGAATTTGGAAATTCACTCACATCTTAAACAGAATAAGAATAATTTCATAAAACTAAGTAAACAAACTAAAATTTGTTTTCAAATGAAATTTTAAATAAAAGGAGATAAATGTTATGAACAAATAATTTAGGTAAAAGAAAAAACTAAACTAAAATCAAAAAGTGAAAACTACATGCATGAACATTAATAAATTTTACTATAACGAAAATGGTAAACGATGAATTTCTGGAAAGGTAAACATTTCATATAGTTATAAGCATTGTCAGATACAAAATGAGCATATCCGGTGGTGATAAATTCATAAAGGTAGGTAATTATCAAAGGAATTAACTGTTTTTAATAACCCACTTGGATCTTCGAGTCATTTTGAACGTGTACATCATAACAGAAATTATATCGATAACAAAATCTGAATAAGCATCGTTTTAATATCAAATGCACTGTTTTGAAACTTATTAGAAATCCATGCCACAACCTGAAAAACACACATTTCTCATTCTAAAACATGCGCATCATACAACCATAATATCTATGATATTTTAGCGATTTGAAGGTCACCAAATCTCCTTATCTTTCTACGAACTAAAACCAAGGTTAACTTGACACTATGCTTAAAAATAAAATCATTTACCTTGCAAATGTAAACATTTTTTAAAAAAATAGTTTCATACACAAATATCATAGAAGTTCAGGCTTACGAAAAAAATTCAAGAGAATCAAGCAAACAATTTTAATGCAGATAAAAAGTATTAATCTTGCAAACCACAGTACTTTCAATTTCATTCATCCCCATTTAGACACTACTTTTTATTATTTTTTTCCTCAAATGAGATTTGACAAACTAAAAAAATAGCGAACAAATAATAGAAATTCAAGAAATTTAATCCGAACAAACAATTGAACAATCAATACCAATTAAGAAACAAAGCAAACCCCAATCATCGAGAGAGTTTGTTCGACAATGAAATCAAGAAGAAATTAAGATCAACAAAAACAAAGAGACACAAAACAATATTAAATCAACTATTGCACACTTAACAAAGTGCAAAGGGGAAAAAAGTAGCAAAATAAAAACGAAAAATTGAAAAAAAAAAACATGCAAAAATCAATTACAATACAGCGGCAATTGGAACAAAAAATTGCATCCAAATAATTTAATCAAAACCAAACAAGCCACTAGATACCTCAAATACCAATATCGTAACCCTAGATACCATTTTCTAGAACAAATTTCAATCCAAAATTCTACTTCACAGATTAATAAGCGCACAAGCACATAAAAACGTAAGATTTAATAAAGAGCACAAATCGGGTAGAAGAAAAATAGCTCGCGGAAGGCCCCTGTGGGAACAATAATTTCGAACATAAGAAAAATTTGAAAAAATTGAATGGGAACAGATAATAATACATGAAGAAGGTTGCGTATTCCTGTATTAATGGCGAGTAATATGGCGGCGACGACCTACGGTGGCATCAGGGGTCGAAGAGAAGCAGAGAACGGAGGAGAGACAGGGCGACGCGATCCCGAGTTTGAACCGGAAAAAGGCAATCAAGTAGACTCAAGTTCTCCGGTCGTTGGCCAATTCGGTCGGTTGTGGGCAAAGTCGGCCGATGGATTAGGGGTAGAGATTTTTTTCGTGATAATCAAAGGGGAGAAGAGTTAAGAGGGAGGTAAGAGGGAGGAAAGAGAGATGAGAAATATAAATAAAATAATAATTAATAAATAAAATAAAAATGAGATTATTGGTGAAAAAATAAAATAAAAAGGAAAATTGAGTCAAAACATGAAAACAGGGAGTTATAAAAAAGAAATTGGATGTAGTAGTGAGTGCAGAACAAATTTTTCTGCCTTAGGTACTGAATCACAACTTTATTTTTGAAAAGGGGATTTTTCTCCAAAATCCCCTTATTATAACTAATTAACTCTTAATACATAAAGAATATTTCCGATGCCGAATTCCATCGTCATAGGTGAGATGATGGCAATCAGAGAAGGCCTTAGAGTAGCTCTTGATAGAGGTTTTTGTCGGGTTTTTGTTTTTACTGACTCATTGTTGGCCGTGCAAGCAGTCACGGATCCTAGTAGTGATTTGGCTTATGTTGGACTTCTTGCCCTGGAAATTTTATCGTTGTGTCCAGTATTTGATAGTGTTTCTTTTTTCCATGCTAGGAGATCGGCAAATGTTGTGGCCCATTCCTTAGCTAATTTTGTTGTTTCTTCCCCCGCATCTTTCTCTTTGGTGCCTGGGAATTTTCCTTTTTGGCTGCAAAGTTTTGTAACGAATGATATTACTTCTCATCAATAAAGTTACAAGTTTTTCCGTCAAAAACAAATATTCATTATTATACACAGTATGGATATTTAATTGTCATTAGAGAGCTAAAAATAAGAGAGGTTAAAAATTTCGGTTACGTAATGGATAATTAATTATTTACCAACTAAATTACCCACATTTTCCTCAAATTAATTTAATTATTTATTTACATTAGACTTCAAGAAAATTATTAAATATAAAAAAATTAAAGTTGAGTTATATTTATATTTTAGTTTGTAGTCATGTATAATTTTAATGTGAAATTATATACACAGCTCTAATGATAAATAATTAACTATTAAAATTGATAAACAATTAAAAGTAACACTAATGCGATATTTTCAATGGTTTATTCTATTTTCGCATTTTATAATTTATTATATCATATTAATCTAAGTGATCATATAAGTGTCATAACTTAATTGTATCAATAGAATATATAATTAACTTAATTTAATTTAGAATTTATTAATTGGACTCCGTAAAATAGCACCATGATTGTAGTTAGAAGAATATCACCTAATTATATTCTATGATCATTATCTAAAATGATACAATTTGGAAATCATGAAAAAATATGAATACTTATTTTGATCAAATTTTTTAATTAATATTCGAATTTATTGGTAATAAACCAAGTATCATGGTATATTAAAAATTATATTAAATTAAATCGATAAAAGAGTTAGTCTAATATCCAATAGTTTCTACTTGAATAACATTAAGAACCAATCATTATGAACAAATAAAAAAAATTTATTTATCTCACCGTATAAATGTACAAAATAAATTAACAAGATCCTAGATAATTTAACTTATTGTTATATGTCCAAATTTTTTAATAGACGTTATTTATTATATTAATTGGTTATACTTTGATACATATTAATCTCATCATTAGTTGTCATTATATCTCTATCTAAATTATTGATTGATTATGTTTTGTTACTTTTTTTTTCTTTATTGTATATTTGTATGGTGTGTGGATGAATAAACATTTTTCAAAAATTTGTTTCAATCCATATTGTTCTATTTGTGTTATGCTTATTATATTATTATTTGCTAATAACACAAGGTTTAGAAATTGAATTTTTAACAATATATATGTTTTTAATTCATAATATTTTTAAGGGAAAATTGCAAATTTAGTCCTGTATGTTTGTCACTTTGCGATTTTGGTCCTTTATGTTTTTACATTTCAGTTTTAGTCCTGTATGTTTCGATTTTTGGCAATTTCGGTCCTTTTTCTTCGAAAATGCTGACGTGGCACTGTACACGTCAGCTCCACATCAGCATTGAATTGGTGCCACGTCAGCGCCACATCGGAAAAAGGACTAAAATTGCCAAAAAAATAAAGATAGCGGACTAAAACTGCAATCTGAAAATATAAAGGACCAAAATCGCAAAGTGACAAACATACAGGACCAAAAAAGCAATTTTCCCTATTTTTAATTTATATCAACGTGCACACATTCGTTTTACTAGTATATATAAATAGCTGCAAAATTTGCAGCATCCTCTCTAAGCGGATGCAGCGGATGCTGCAATCTAATGCAGCGCAAGCATTAGGGGTGCCGTTTTATCATTTATGGAAGTTTTGCCACCTATATATTACGTTGCCTTATTTTTGTCATTTATTTCATTTTTAAAATTATTTATAGAATTTTCACTTATCAAGCTGATTCCGAAAGGTGTAAAAGGAAAAGATTCTCAAAATCCAATATTTCCTGAACGACAACTTCTACTACGTACATACAGGAAATGTAACTCCAGTTCAGCAACTCTCGCAAGAAAATAAATATCCAATCTTCACAAGTTCAGATCACAAAACCCATATCAGACATGAAGCATCATGCAAAGGGAACAAAAAAAAAGCAAGAAAAATTCGATCTTGATGGGTTCAGTTGCCTACCCGACTGCATTCTGAGTCATATACTCTCTTTTCTTGACACAAAGTCCGCCATTAGAACATCAATTCTGTCCAAACGCTTTAAACTAGCTTGGACCCTTATACCATGTCTCCATTTTGAGTTTTCCCACGTTATAATGACAGAATTGGAGCAAGCCATGAGTACTGCTGAATCTTTCAAGTCATGTGTTTATAATGTGTTGCAACAAAGGGAACACACAACCCTCACAAAGTTTCAACTTTCTTTACCTGATCAGGATGCGGGATCCAAGCTCATCGAGGACTGTGCTTTTTACGCGGCGCAACACAACGTGCAGGACCTAAAAATCCATGGATTCACAGAACTCGAGCCAGCCAAGTTGCCAAGATCGTTGCTTACCTCCACTTCATTGATAAGTTTACACCTGCACAATGCCTACGGACGTGGTATGGAGCTGCCTAAATCTGTTATTTTGCCCAACCTGAAGGTCCTGCGCCTCGAAAAATTCGAGTTCTCCGATAAGAAATACGACGGGTGGTTATCGACTGGGTGCCCAAATCTTGAAACTTTGGTTCTGAGCAAGTGTTGGATCAACCCCGGGGATAAGTTGGCGGATTTAGATTTGAATTCGCCGAATCTCAAGAATCTGGAGATCGAGTATTGGAGTTGTGTTTGGGATTGTTTGGATGGTTGTATGATCGATGTGATGGCTCCTAGGCTTAGTTTTTTCAAGTTTGTGGGTCATCTTGTGAGAGTGAATTTTAAGGGGGGTTTGGCTTGTTTGGATGAATTGTGCATCGACTTGTTCTGCCCTTCTTTGCACCTTTGTACGGTGGTACATGAATGCCGAGAGCTAAACGGGGAATTTTTAGATCATCTTTTCCAACAAATATGTGTAGTTAAATGCCTCTTTCTCTCGCCTAACACAATTGAGGTATGTTCATTGACGAATTCGGGATTGAATATGCCATTTGATACGATTAATGTTTGATATATTATCCTTTTTAAACCTTTCTTTGCTATTTTAATTAGATTATATCGAGAATGCCTGAGTTCGGACAAGTCTTGTCGGATGCTATGTCAATGAACACAATCACTTATGTAAGACGATGTGACTCGATTTTTTTTTTTATCGAAGGTATTAATTTTCATTGTAGACGTGTATGTCCAAAATTATTCACAATACTAGTGGAAGTTTCATATTAACTTCTCATAATATATATAATCAATATAAAAAAGTGAGTGGAGCTAAAACAAAATAAATCTACATCTGAATCTCAAATTATATACATGCTATTAATAACTTATAATTATAAAAGTAATATATATATATATATATATATATATATATATATGAGAATTAACTAATTAATAACAAATACTTACCTCATATTTATTTGTCAATCTATTAAAGTACAAAATTAAAATTGAATATATATATATATATATATGAGAATTAACTAATTAATAACAAATACTTACCTCATATTTATTTGTCAATCTATTAAAGTACAAAATTAAAATTGAAAATTCAACACTAACGTAGATAATTTATAAAACAAATATATATATTACTAAATTGATCTTCAGCTAGCTTTTGATTTCTTGGGCCTTCCATCATGTTATAGTCTAACATTAAGAAAGGAAATCCACAAGTTCCGGAACATTAAACGATTTGGTAGAAGCGAGTGGAATAGGTTGTTCGTGAAAGATCTTTAACATCTTTGAATCTTGTTCAAAGAGGTCTCGGAATATTAAAGACATGATCACTAGCTAGTGTTTAGATAAATATCTAAAATGACTAGAAACTTGACTAGAATCATGTATATGTAAAACAATAGAGTAGAACACTCTATAATATTTCTTACTAGTACATAAATATAGAATACTCGAGAAACTTAGCTGAGTAACATAAATAGGTTTAGATACTTCATTTGTAAATAGTCACCCAAGTTTCTCATGTTACAGTAACAACACATTTGTTCTCCAAACCTCTCTTGATTTCTCTTTTGTTCTTGTTTAATTTGGTTAAAACTTAAATTTACTTAAACATCTTTTGGAGAATATTATGCACGGTGCTCGAATCTAAAGAATTGTCACGTGACAAATGACTCTGGAAAAAGGTATAGATTCTAAGACAAACAAGAAAATATAAATTTCAAGTTTTTGTTTTAATTTGTCTCTGAAAATCTCTATGTTTCATTGAAATTTCTTGAGTGTGTCAATATTGCCGATCTTTTGTCAACATCAGTTTGTATTTTGGTTGATAGCGATTTGGAAAAAAAATAGATTCTTAGAGTAATAAGAGAAATCCAAATTTCAATTTTTTGTTCTTTGTCTCTGAAAATTCTCTTTTTTCATTGAAATTTTTTGAGCGTATCATTATTGTTCTTTTGTTAATATCTATTTGTATCTTGATTGATAGTGATTTGGGTATGAGGCTATACGTAATACAATAATGCAACAACTACAATAAGAGGACTTTGAAGTTTTAGAATTTGATTCTTAACTAGATTTTTATCTCATGTCCATTAACCAAAAATGGTAAATTCTTGTGGACAAATATCTCAAATCAAGTGATTCATTTTATTTGAGAAAAGATTCATGAACGTGCTACTCCTCATGTTTCCACTTAGGGATGCAATGAGGCGAACCGAGGATTGGGATATCTTTCTTATCCCCGTCTTCGAATCTAAAATACATCATCATCCTCATCCTCATCCCCTCCCCATTCTCCATTTTTCTTATATATCGGAATTCCATGTCCTCATCCCCTTGTGGATCAAATTCTCATTCGCGCCAAATAAAGGTTTCGAAAACCCCATTTTTGAACCCGTGAATAATAAACCCATCATAGTTAATGATAATGATGAAGACCAGATTTATCATCCTCATACTCGCATTCCTGATCAGGCGAGGATTAAATCATTTTCGCATCATTGCTTCAAATATTGGTTGAGTTAATAAAAAAAATTCTTCAAATTTACTTTAAAAAATATTGATATAAGAATCCAATTATATAAATAAATATTAATATTATTTAAACACATAAACATTGGTAATACATCTATTATAACCAACTTTCAATTAATTGATGAAGTTTGAGATAAAATTACAATTATATCCTAACTTAATTTCCAAAAAAATCAAAATTATTAGACAAATTAGTCATTTTATATGGTCACCTCTTTTTTTTGCCAGTAGATTTTATCTTATTTACCAAAATGACAATCGTTATCTTTGTTTTGTATTTTAAAATTTTCAGGTTAGATAGTTATCACTCTGAAAACTTTTGAATATATAATCCATCATGTGAGTTCTAAAAATAACATGAAATTAATTAATATAAAAAAAATTATGTATATACGCATCGCGTGCAAGAGACACTAGTAGTTTAATAAACAAAAATATGAAATCACATCATTATAATTAGGACAATGGGTTGAATCGAGAACACGATTTTCAGTTATGAATTTTAGTTTCTTTTTGTTAATTGTTAGAAAAGGCGTCATCAACACTATTATTATTGTTGTTGTTATTATTATGATGATTATTATTAATAATAATATCATATTATTAGGGAGTTCGGGGTAAATTCGAGGATGGGGATAACATTCCCATTACATATCTCCAATTTGATTCGAGAATTTTTCAAATCTCAAATCCGAACTCATACCCAAAAATTATCCCTGAACCCACCTCGTTTTGGGTTCTTGCGAGGCCCCGAACCTGTAGAAAAAATTGTCATCTCTTAGGTTCGAGGATGGAGATAAAATATCCATTATGATCTTCAATTTGATTCGGAGATTTTTCAAATCTCCAAACCCGAAACCTTATCCCCGAACCCGCCCTGTTTAGGGTTTTTCTCATAGGGCCCCTACCCGTGGGGAAAATTATCATATCTATTTCCACTCATTGTAAGTTAGGGGTTTTCACGGATCGATTAACCGTCAAAAATCGAACCGTAATTCGTTTCTGTTTTTGGTTTTTTGGATTTTAGGTTTTTCGGTTCGGTTCGGGTTTTTTTCCTGGTTAACCAAACCCAACGAAAAACCATTTTTTTCCTTTTTATTTTTTTTATCATTTTTCATTTAAATCGTTTTTTATTTTTTATTAATAAAATAAATAATAATAAATATAAAAAATAATTAAAAAATAGAATTTTGGGTAAAACCAAAAATTGAACCGTTAAATTTGGTTCGGATTTCGGACGAACCGACCAAATTTTAGGTTCGGTCAAAATGGACAGCCCTATAATGTAAGTCCACAAATATCTTAACCAAGGCTTTGAGTTTGAATCAGCATCACTTTCTTATGTCCAAGCTTGGTATGATCAATATACTTGCAGCTTGAGGGGTATGTTGTTTTATCTATGAAAATTTGGTCAATTAATGAAATTTCGTGAGTGTTTTATTGAAATTTCTTGAGTGTGGTTTGTTTTTTGGTCCCTTATAAATTAAGTTTATGTTTTGGTTGATAGTTATTTGGGATCGAGACTACGGTTGAAACTAGAGAAAGATGACTTTGAAGTTTTAGAATTCGATTTCTCATTGGAAGAATTTGATTTATACAACGCTTTGTACAAATCCATTCCAATCAACCCTTGAAAGGAACTCCAAATCAAACTCTGTTCGAGTTACAGAAGGAATTCACAAGAATGTGCTTCGAAAACTTGATCTGGGAAGCTAAAAATAGCTTTGATCTGGATCATCTGATGTGATATGTATTGCTTTGAACTCAATCGATCTTAATATGCTATCTAACTCAGAGCTTCGAAACTTTTGATCTTGTAATCTGAGTTTCTGAGTTAGAGTATAGAGTGAAGACTTTTTGACTTTTCGGATGAGTCGATATGAAATCTTGAATTCGTGGTTTTGTATGTTGTTCACTCTTGCTTCACCTTTTGAATCTTCATCATCATCGCATATTTATATCTTTCAAAACTAGCCAGTGAGCCGCCAACATTTTTTGAGAATAAGCCGCCAACATATCTCATAAATTGGCTCACAAATCTTGAATTTAAGAAAACCTTGCCAACGTTCAAATTTTCAATAAATGACTGTCTTTTAACTCAACAACCTTTTGAAAAATAGCGGCAACTGATGCTTTCATCCGATTGTTTGATCTGATCTGGCTGAAGACGTTCGAGCTTGATATGGGTGATGAGTAAATTTTTGATCTTGGCCGAATATATTTTAGCCAAGTAAGATTTGAACTCGATCTGGCAGAAGGCATGAGAATTTGATCGATCTGGGTTGTTCTTCTAGAGGATGACCATTTGATCTGTTAAAATAAAGATTGCGAGTTTACGTAGATCAAATGCTTGTTTTATCCGGACTGGTCCAATTTTACCGAAAACTTGATCTGGAGATTAGTGAAGATCAATTTTGTTACATTCGATCTGTATAAGTTCATTGATTTGTTTGATCTGAAATCCAAATTCCGTTTGTCATTAATGATCTTATTAATTTAGTACTTGATTTTGTTTGATTTGTTTTTATTCACCAAAACTTTTGATTTAATCACCAACACAGTTTTCTATCCCAAGTTCGCGAGCAAAAAACTATGTATGTTTTGCGGACATATCTCAGTGCTTGCATCGGATAGATGATGTTTCGACAATACGGGGTTACTATTGACAGCTCTGATCATTTCATGAGAACATTTTCCACTAAATCTTGCGCGTCAAAGTAGCATGATTCCGAATCAGATCTCCTCCGTTCAAAATGTACCCCATGATATTTTGAATATGCTGTTCAAATTTCAGTTCGATCCAACTTTTAGTTTCTTGTAAATACATTTTCAAGCGAGCTGTGCAGATTTTATTCGAGAAAACATCTTCTGTTAGTTGTCATGATATGGCTTCAATGATCTCGAAACTCGATCCCCCACCGTCAAAAATTTATATTACTTTGTTATGAATGTGATGACCAAATTTTATCTCGATCCGATAGTTCAATATGTCGCAAAAGCTTCTTCAAGTTGACTGATTTGCAGGCATATGCAAATCCGAGAAATTTATTTAACTATCCTTTCTTTTGTGTATTCCTTTGGCGGCTTGTTACGGATCAAACTAGGGTAAGATATATTGTTTTTATTCTCCATATGGTCTCATCCTATATGGGTGTCATATTGGGTTTTGGCTATCTCAACATGAGAAAACCCAACCAATGGATAGAACGATTTTAACCTCTTGAGAATTCGATGTTACGAGCAAGTTTTGATGAAATGTATTCGGGAGTATTGTAAAGTGGGTTTATGTTTTAAAATATATATTTGAATATGAGATGCTTTTGTTTTTAAAATTTCATCCGCATGTTTTCTTTGATTTGAGTTATGTAATGTTCGGTTATGTCTTATCATGTATCAAGCACTGTTATATATGATTCGAATTGATATGAGAATGATACCCTTACATGGTGGGATTGTAACAGTTGTACGGCCTCACTCCTTGTAGGATTAACATATAAGACATGATCTTACTCTTTTGAGAATTAACATATAAGAGACAGTAAATCATGGAAAATAGATGAATTTCAGTTCTTATGTTCTTGGGTCGAAAGTTTATGTTTCATGATTATGTTTCGGCTTGATGGCTCATGTATCGAGTTATTAAATGTTTCAAACTGTTGCTCATGTCTCACGTTTATGGTCATGTGTTCACGATATGTTACCTATGATTAAGTATATATTTGTTATAATGTTTTAAACGGTCTCCATTTGATGAATGTTTCCCCGAGACACTAACCCCCTTACTTTCCCCAGATAAGAACGAAGAACAAGTCGAGGAGGATGAGCAAATTTTGGGGTCAGTGATCAAGAGTAATTCAAGATCCAAGTTTTGAGGCTACTCAGCAAGAGAAACTTAGAATAGTCGTTTACGTTTCACTCTCATACTGTTATGAATTTTTAGCTTATGCTAATATATTTAGCTTATATTTTGAAATTTGGGATACAAGAATAGATTTTTGCATGAATTAATATATTGATTTCTAGATAAATTATGTACTACGAATTTTGTTTTTTTCGAATTTTATTTGAAAGTCACGCCGATGTCACAAGCTCTGGAAGTGGGGCGTGACAGAATTTATCAGCATTCATTAGACACTCGATCGAGTGCCTAATGAAATCAGGAAAGAAAGAAAATAGGAATATGAATATACATTTGTAATATATTACTAATAATATAATTTGTATGCGTCAATATATAGCTGCATAGTTCTTCTCCAATCGCTTGAAGAGATTCCAGATGATCACTGCATAACTTCTTCTCATAGTAGCCCTGTATGATTCGACCATAAACATCAGAAATTAATACTATCTGCAAAACCAAATCGAAACCAGGAAAAATAATCACAAAACACACTTAAAAAAGTAATTAATAAATCAACTAATGTTGTTTCTTCGAGAATCTAGAAATGGGAAGCCATCAAAATGATTATATGTAGAAAATGTGCATGCTGATTAAACTCAGAATAACCAAGACATGTACTTTCGCTTCCCATCTCGGAAATTTACCCAACGACTTTCACAAACATCAAATGCATTCTTGTTAGAATCCAAATTAAGATATATCCTTTTCCAAAAAAAATAAAATAAAATTATGAGATATCAACAATGTTTTGACCCCCTTGACATTTTGTCGTGGATAGGCTAAATTTTGTGGTGACTTGTATTCTCCTTTTCAAGATTCAATAACTCAAGTTCAAGTTATCTTTTTATTTCAAGAGTGTTATATAAAGAGAAGTTGAGTTTCACAAAATCCACATGTTGGGAAAGAGTGTTATAATTGTGGAGCTTGGTAGCATGGATACGATTGGGATATATATGTGGACTGTGGAGAGAGAGAGGAAAATGTGTTGTGAAAAAGAAAATAAAATATATATATAGAGAAAATTTTTAAAAATTTTGAAGTGAATGTAAGATTTTTTAAACAATAAAATAACTTGAAAATTTTTCCAGTTCATATATTTTGATATTTTTTGGCTTAACGTAATCAAAGTGATCATATTAAGTCGAAATGACAGCTCATACAATATCAACGGTTTAGTTCAACCTATCTTAAGGGTATTACTCTAATATTGAGATCTAACAATCCATGATTGTCGTGTCAATCCTATAATATTAATTATGCATATGTGTTGAGATGTGGACCCATGGATGCATGATTTGGATATTACCCCATATGTTAGGATCTCATTAACTCATATCAAATATGTATATATAGCAAGAGTTTTGATCCCACACACACTAGGGTGCATGGGTTCCACGTGCACCCGTGCCCAAAACAACTCCGATTGTCTTGAAATTTTACGGTAGGATCGTCTCGAAAATGCAAATTCAACGATATATCATATAATACAAATTTCAATCTTGATAGTCGGAAATGGGAAGATGACCGAAAATTAGGTGAAATATGCAATTTCCGGTCATCTTCCTATTTCCGAACACTGAGGATGAACTTTTTATTATATGATATATCGATGTATTCGCATTTTCGAGACGATCCTACTGTGAAAATTTCAAGACAATCAGAGTTGTTTTGGGCACGGGTGCACGTGAAACCCCGCGCACCCTAAGGTACGTGGGATCAAAACTCTGTTGTATAGCAAAACTTAAAATAAATAAAACGTCACTCATTTATTGAGATTACATATATATAAGGCCACATGATCTAATTGGATGTTCTTAAAACTTTGTCATCATACTGCAACCTCAACAATCTGGTGACCTCTGTCAATGGAAACCTTAACTGCATCCAGAACAAGCTGCGTCTTCCTACTGAGGATCGGCCACATCTTCTCCGGTTTGGCGCCTTCAAATTTTAAACATCCCACCAACCTAGAGAACTCACTCACCATTAGAGTTTCCTGAGGAAGCTCTGTCGTGACTATATGCTCATTCGGTTTTGGACCCATTCCTCTCTGGAGCTCACAGGATCCAGATTTCTCAGTGGTGTAAAAACAAGCCTTGTTCTCCTCCAACGGGACGACAAAGTCCTTTAAATGCACAGTCCCCTTTGTGCCGATGGCAGTTAGATCCATTTTGATGTCCTCTAAGAAAGAGCAATAAAAGGTGGCTGATTTCCCATCTTGCCATTGCAGCGAGGCGGTGCACGCTAGAATGACGCCTGCGCTGTTGAAAATGGTGGTGGTGGGCGACGCAAGGACGGTCTTTGGGAGCTCATAATCAGCTGCCCACAAGATCGACCTGATGCAGTACCACCCTGTATCACCTAGAGCACCAAGAGCATCTAGTTCGGGCTTCACACGAATGTCGTTTGCAAGAAAATCGTCACTAACTCCAAAGGTAAAGCAGCTATGCACCTGCACAATAACAATACAAGATTCAACTGATCAATCTCGTTGAGGCCAAAACCCAAAAGACGAAATTTTGAATTTGAAATGAACATCAACATACGGATTTGAGTTCACCAAACAAGGACGGATCGGACAAAAACTCCTTGGTCTCAGCTGTTCTGGGATGATGCATCCACATGGTGCCATCCATGATCTGCACCCCGTTGGATTCGCACTCGTCGAGTATCAAGTCGAACTCTTGGACATTAAGCGCGACAGGCTTCTCCAACAGCAAGTGCTTCTTGGCGCGGGCAGCTCGGACTGCCCACTCGGCGTGCATGCTGGTGGGCAGCGGAAGGTACACCGCGTCCACTTCCGGGTCATAGGAGCCGTACACCTTGGCTGATTCTGGAAATCCGTTTTGTTTGGCGAAGTTGGCGGCTTTTTCGATGGATCGGCTGCCAACGGATTGCAGGGTGGAATTCGGGGAGAGGATAATTGCACGGGAAACTTTCCGGGCTATCCCGGCGCAGCCCAGGATTCCGAATTTGATCGGAGGTGGAGCCATTTTGGATCCTGGAGGAAGCTAGCGCATGCATGATGTAAAATTTATATAGACAGAGCTTTTTAATTGCTCATGGCCAAAAGTTGGCATTTGCCGACAGGTTTCTTGTCCAAAGAGCCCAGCCAATTTCTTGTATTAATGTCCACACCTCAATAACACATATAATTTTAGGAAAAAAATATATACAAATGAAAGTTCATGATTAATATTCATTTTTTAAAACTTCATACAATTTATTATTAATATTTTAGTTATTTTTGTTTCGTATGGGTCGATGGCGTATGCCCAAACTTCCAGTGCATCATGATCATATTTCCTTGTTGGTTTCTTTAGATCGTTCTGATTACACCATCTTCTGCTTGTGTTGATGTTCTCGTCAAATCTTTTTTTAAAAAAATAATAATAATAACTCCTTTTTTACATTCATGATTCTAATATATTTTAGTTATTTTATTTCCTAATCTAATGTACCATATATTTGTTTTTCTTTTATGTTTATATACTTGTATAATAATATTGAAATGCATTAATTTTGCCCACTAGTCCGCCCCTGGTCGTTATCATTATTGCAAGCAAATGCAAAATGGTATTTTTCTTTTCCATTTTTCATGTGCGTGTGCGCATTTGCACACGATTTCCTTCGCCATTTTATCATCTAGAATTCTAGTTATTTCAGTTAAGGCATAGGAGTAGGAAAAAAATATCGAGTTTGGGTGTATCGAAGTTATCGTATCAAAAAAATTTTAAATTTACCAAATATTTCGGTACCGTACGATAACTATGCCGAGTTTTTCGGTACAATAATGGTATAAATTTTGAAAATTTCGATATATACCTAAATATCTAAACAATAAATAAAATTTTAAAATATATAATGTTTTTAAACAATAAATTTTAAAATTTTAAAAAATATAAGTTTTTTTGAATATAAAATGGTATATACCAATATCGTATCCGTACTTGGTATATCATAAAATTTTGGTATATTCGGGATGCTGATTATTTGTGCCGAAAATTTCGGAACAGTATCGATACAAAATTTTTTTATATACGGTATATAATATATAATTTTCGGTATGATGCGATATTTCAGTAGGACTAATATCAATCATCCACATATTAAGCATTTAATTTTTATGGGTCGAAGTATGCAAATTGAAAGAAATTTTAGGCGACATGAACTGTTTATGGATTCAATGCATTGTAAATTCGTCATATGTAATTGAAAAACAGCCTATAATGAGAATTTGAAAGATTTTTATAAACTCAATTTTGTCAAGTGTTTTTTTTATTAAAAAAAAAAATGGATTTTGATTGTAACCGTCATCATGAATGGTGGGCTCTAGCTTATACATTGTTGCAAGTTCATGGTATAAAATCAAGTGGACTAAACCAAAAGAAGAACAAGCGACCACTAGGCCATCTGCTTGTTCAGATGATGAGTTTTTTTGCTGTTTTTGACTGGCGTAGACTCTCAACAAGGAACGTATTAGCTCGAGTCGAGCGAGTAGCTATTCGAATCCAGCTTAAATCAGTCAATTAACTAAATGATATCTAAGTGGTTGACATTTCAATGTTGGCTTAATAATGACAAAAGGCGTACCATTTCATGGAGTATAACTAATTTGTACGCAAATATGCCTCTAAACCGGGAGCAGGGATCTTTCTCCCCTACCTCTGCAAGCTAGAGAAATAGAGAATAATAGCTGTTATTTGAGTAAATTATGGGTTTTCGAGACCGACAACTGAGGGCGGCTGTGCAGATAATCTCTCTTGCATTGCAGGGAGTTTCCTTTTACCAGGTCCGGATGAAACCTTAACCATGGCAGGTCTTAATAGCCGGTCTCCAAGAAGGAACCCGCGACGGAATTCTTGGGTCACAATTCCTTCCTTGAATTCGTGTGACTCCTCGCGGGCAATAGCCTCGTGCATCTGTGCACAGTTGAAATCTTGATTCAGATAAAAGAAATCAAATGCGAGATGCTTCTACACATCAATCTAACAATAAATTGAATCAAGAGATATCCAGCGTGCTCATAAAACGGAGTGAAGAAGCCTAAGATTGACCTCGGGATGTATTGTCACTAATATGTGGCAAAAATATAACGATTTCTGATGTCTCGTGAACTAAATTAACAGGTGTCAGGTATAGAAGGGCAGGCACAATGGTACCTGCCACTTGGTAAAAATAGCAGTTTCGGCAACCAATATTATTATCTAACTTTATTAGAACCCTCGAATGGTTTTTTTGGCTAATTCAAGGCAACCAGTAGTTCTAAAGTGGTCAAATGATCTTTAAGCAACTTCATATATGTCCCTCTTTCTCAATATTTATTGAAATCTACAAAAAGAAGGTACGAGCCTTTAGTTTTGTTTTTCTAAAACCAAAAGACAAAGAAATCCTTTTTCATTTGGGAAAATCAACTGATGTTTTAAGAATGGTAGTCAGTTTGAAGTGTCAATATAGAGAGATGAACTTGTCTGGGACAATAACATTAAGTAACATCTTAAACCAATGAAGAAATGAGTAGACAATGCTTCCAGCAGCAAAATTGTGCCAAACTAGCAAACAAGAAACATACAAAAGCTTTAAGCGGCAAATCGGATATTATTAATTTTATGTTCCACCATGAAGAAGACCAAGTAATCTAACAAACTTCAAATAAGTCTTGACCACACTGATTGGCATACACGTAATGCAGAAATTTAACCCCACCCCCGATGTACAATTTATTTAAAATATATTCGTATTTTTTCAGTTTACTTTTATTAAGAGGTAATTTATATAGGATTTGCAGATAAGTCCAGAAGAAATTCAATGTTTTTCAAAAAGCACGAAACTTATGCAAAAATATGCTTTCCAGTTTTTTTGCAGTCCATAGACAATCCAACTCATGAATAGCATAAAATTAAGTAAACACGTCTTCAACAAGGGAAAAAAAGAGGGATGCTTTAGTTTTACCAAGGGATCAAATGGTTTCCCCACAGTTGGAACAGCAGTCACGCGCAAGCTCCTCATAATTTCCACAAACTGCTTGTATATGCCCTGGTAACTTGTATCAATCTTCTTTTCTTTCTCAGTCTCTAGTTTTATCTGTTGCTTGGCTCTCTCAAAACTATCAACCATGGGCAACAAACTCTCAATCACTTCTCCTTGGGCATTACTCCTAACTGTTAATCTTTCCTTTTCCGCTCTTTTTCTATAATTATCAAAATCTGCTTGCAAACGAATGTATTTTTCCTTTCCTGAAGATATCTCTGCAGACAAAGCTGACATTTTCTCTACCAGCTCTTTATTTTCTTTATTCACCATGAATAACATATCTTCGATTTCATATATAGTCTTTTCATCACCAACTGAAACAGCTTCCTTGTATGCCTTGATGAGGGACTTCAGTGTGGACAGACTGTTGTCTTCATGGAAATCATTGGAGCTAGAACTATCTTTGCCATTTCTCTGAAAGTTCGATTTGGATATAATACAATTAATGAGAGCCGTAACAATTCATTCAACAACTAGTTTCAAAGAAAGTCTCAATCCAACAAATACAGTTTTGATTAATACCAAGTAAAAATACTTCAGGTAACAAGATTTAAAGCTACAGGATCAAACCTATCAAAATTTCAAGAAAACATTTGTTATGATAGAAGTTAAAAACATGGTGCTTTGGTTTTTTAAGGCTTCTGCATAACCATCTTTTCAACTGCCAGTTGCATCTCAGACCTTTATGTTGCCTCGGAAGATAAGACTAGCAATTCCTGTATATATAAGTTCATGTGATGGTCTTTCCCTATAACTGTCCCCTCTCACAACAGACAGAGTCACCCAAGGACAGGGGAAGAAGGGATCACCCCCCCGCCACCCCCCCTTTGTTAGACGTTGCCCCTCCTCTCCTCTAAAATTTTGGGTCCACCTCTGCAGCCACCTGTAGTTTTTTTGGCCAGAGAACCATTGACATAACTTGATCCTCGTATATCCCAAGTGTAGTGGTCCCAAATAAGTTGGCCAGAACAGAGCTTTTCCTTACAACTGGACTAAGTAGTTATCAAACAATGATGCAGGTGAGGTTTTCAGTTCATTGACAGCAAAAAGCTACCAGACCAATGTTATTATTTCTAGCCAACTGTCAAAATACAGCAAATGTAATTTCAATGCTCCAACCATTTCAAATTTGACATAGGTACTTCCGCAGCTTTATCTGACCAAAAAGCCAAAAATCTTCTGAAACCTATAAAAATTTTCGTACAACAAAACGAGGTTCCATCATACACAAAATCCCTTTTAACTCCTTGATTTACCAATAAACCAAATTCTAAAACTTTTTAAAATCCCTGATTGAATAAATAAAATAAATAACAGAAGCATATACAGCAGACCAACACGGTTCAATTCCACAACCCACAAAAAAATCAGAAGTCCGCGCGAGTTAGCGATAAAGGTAAGAAGTTACCTGGTAAGGTTGAGACTCTTGCTGGGATGAAACAGAAGGCTTGAAAAAAGAGCGCTTTCTAGTCTCAAGCTCAACAATCTTTGAATCCCCCTTTTTTCCATTCGAATTCAGTATAGAAAACGATGAAAAGATATTTCTTGAAATAGGATTTCCAGGGAAAATAAGTTGCTGATCCCGTTGGATACACGAAAACTTTGTGGGTGTGGAAAAATGAAGAGAGACCCGGTGGTGTGTCTTGAGGGAGAATGTGGTATAGAGAGAAGCTGAAGCTGCCATTGGTTTTCTTGTTTGAAGAGAGCAGAAGAATTCTAGGCAAATAGATTATATGTAGGGAGAGTGCAATTTTTTTATATTTATTTTGTGGAATTGGGAGAGCGCAAATTAAAAATCGATAAAATAATTTGCAATATATTCTACTCTATAAAATTTTAGAATCCATTTTATTTTTTATTTTTTTAAGATTAAAATCCATTTAGAATCCATTTTATTTTTTATTTTTTTAAGATTAAAATCCATTTTATTGATTCATCATATAATAAACACTAAAGCAATGCATTTTCTGTATATATAAATAAATATAGTAAGATTATATCTTCATTTTTTTATATATTTTGACAGGGGAATATACCTATATAATTTGTGGCTTATACTAGTAAGGCCTCGTTTGGTATCAAAAGTCAGATTAAAAAAAATGTTTTTTTAGTTAATAATGTGTTTGGATGGCAAAATAAATGCTTAAAAAAACACTTTTTAAAGTCAAAATTAGAGTTTTTTCAAAAGTAAAAAATTATAGCTTAAAAAATACTTTAAAAAAAAAAAGTCTACCAAATTCAAACGGGCTCTAAACGAAAGACTGCAAAATTTCAAATAAAAGTGATTTTGTGACTAAATCACTCGTGAAGTATGTCATTACTCATTATTAATTGATTGTGTATGTTATCATCTTTGTGAACGGTAAAATAATGTTATAAATTTTTTTGAGATTTTAAAAAATGAGCTCAAGTAACTCGATCTCATTAATCGAATTTCAAATTGAATATTTGATCATATTTACATCGATCTTGAGTAATATGATATTCGACTAGACTAATTTGCACCTCATTCCATACTAATGAAAATAATAACAAATGTGCATTCAATTGTGATTATTATAATAAATAATACGAGAATGGAAGTATGGAACTATAAAGCCCGTAGGACATAGCATCCCCAAGCTAATTGTTGATTAATTGCCATCCATTTGTTTTGTGCTTTATTACAATTGTGATTATCATAATAAATAATTGCATTGCACTTTATCAACAAAATACTCCTATAAAAGCCACATGATCATATTCAACCCACCCCTCAATTAAAATCTTTATGCTCTCCAATTTTACTTTGGCTTCAAAAAAATAAAATAATCTAATATTAGTGAGCAGATATCAAGTAAAATAATCCAAAATACATAGAAATAAGATATATTAAAGTGCACTATTTATGTACAAATATTTTGATGGCCGGCTCCTTTGGAGTTTAATCTATGTTAGCATATGAGCAGTGTTCATGTGTTGCAATCAAAGACTCAATTTTTTTGCATTTGAGATTTTTATGTGAATATTTCAAATGCAAAGAAATATGGGTCGTTGGATCTCCATTTGGACACTGTTCAAATGAAGTAGCATAAACTAAACCTCTTTTGAAAAGGAGGGAGGCATGATAAAGAAAGGTCAAGAAAGGGAAGAAAAAAATCCAATAAAAAAGAGGGAAAAAAAAAAGGCAGAATACAAAAATCGTGTGATAATTCACGGGATTATCCACATTTTAAGGAAAATTATCTCAAGCGTTCGAAAATCTAGTATCGGGAAAAAAAATCTGCTCTTGAACTTCGATTTTTTGTCAATGAAAGCCTCGATTCTATTACAAGTCCCCAAGTTCATTCATGGGGATATTCACATACACATGTACTATAATAATTTTGCACAAGGAGCACTACGTTAATCATCAATATCAACATAAGCTCTCCTCCCTCCACGTGTTCGCCCGCCCGCAAATTTTTCCGCTTCCCAATTCAATCAAGATCTTTCCGATTCAGTCATTACACGTATTTATATATACAGCTAAAAGGTTGCAGATTTCTTGAAATTTATTTGTTTACCTGCGGAAATGGACTGTCCTTATGTGTTGCACAGCAAAATTTGTTATTTATCTCGAAATATGGCCTCATTAGATGGATTCCCTCAAAATTGTTCTTCGATTAGATTTCTTCGTCAGAAACCTTCAAGTTTCATGCCCCTTAGAAGAAATTTTCGCTCATGCTCTGTTCGACCCATCAGCAGGAAGTTTCTTAAACTGGCTGTCTCTGCTGTTTCTTCAGTTGAAACCAGGCAAAGTTTTTTCACTTTTTTGTCAGTAATTGTGTATGCTTAAATGTAGTACGAAAATATGTATTGAATCTGAGAACAAGGCAAGTCTTTTTTCCTTTATGACCCTGAAACTCAATCTCGTGATTGAAGCTAAAGCAAATAAAAAATAAAAAAAAATTGAATACTATTTTTATGATAATGTATTTTAGTTATGTCAAAACTCGAACTGGTCACTTATTTTTCATCTTCTTGTGTTTAGTGATGAAGAACTGAAGAGGGAAATGGAAAAGGAAAATCAGCTCAAAAGATCTGGTGGTCACAAAGTTAAGCTAAAAGTTAGGTTAGATCATCAGGTTGAATTTGGGGAACATATTGCAATTTTGGGGTCCACCAAAGAATTAGGATGTTGGACGGAGATGGTGATGATGGACTGGACGGAAAATGGTTGGGTTTGTGATTTCGAACTCAATGGAGAGCCCCTTGAATATAAGTTTGTGATAGTAGGAAAGGATAAAGACTTGATCTGGGAAAACGGTGGTAACCGCACTCTAAAGCTGCCAGAAAGGGGAAGTTTCATTATAATTTGTAAGTGGGACACGACAAACGAGCAAGTAAAAGTGCTACCTTTGGAGGAGGAATATGAAGAAGGAATCGTGGAGGAGGAAAATAGAAATGGTAATGTTATGATTGATGCACTAGAAGAGGTTGCTACACCAAGTGCATTTGTGGGGCAATGGCAAGGTATGGATGTTTCGTTTGTGCGTTCAAAAGATCATTTGGATGCAGAAAAGAAGAGAAACTGGGACATCTCGGGGCTAGAAGGGATTCCGTTGAAGTTAGTGGAAGGTGATCAGAGTGCTCGGAACTGGTGGCGTAAGGTATTTTGAGCCTCTTATAGCTTGTGAACTCTATTGGAATCTCATTTGGTCAATTTGTAGTCTCTTGTAACCTTGTTATGAGTATTATTGTTTGCATTTCTTTTTTTCAGCTTGAAGTCATACGAGAGCTCGTGGTTGAGAATATCGATAATCGAAAGCGGTTGGAGGCTCTCATATATTCAGCAATTTATCTGAAGGTTTTATTATTTTATGTATTTAATTTGTTTCTCTAGGACAACTAGCTGTTCCTTTGCCTGATCATTTCATTTTTATGTAGTGGATAAATACTGGTCAAATTCCTTGCTTTGAAGATGGTGGTCATCACCGGCCAAACAAGCATGCTGAGATTTCAAAACTTATCTTTCGCGAATTAGAAAGAATTTCCGCCAGGAAAGATGTTTCACCTCAGGTCTCCTCCGTAATTTTTAGAAGCAATTTAACTTAAACTCCATCATAATAGATTCTGTGAAATTGATTAATTAGTTTGGAACCACCTTGGCTGTGATATTATCAAGTTCAAATACAAAAGTAATCCTACTGTCTTAACTAATGTAGACTCTTATCATTATCTTTTGTCAGGTTTGCATGATATATTTAGTTTCATATGTCAGGATAACTAATATCACATTGATAAATTATTTTTTTTCATTTTCTGTTGGATTTTACTTGTTTATGCCCTTGTCTGTCCACATAACGATCTTGTGATACACAGGAAACACTTGTTATCCGCAAGATTCATCCTTGTCTACCATCTTTTAAGGCAGAGTTCACCGCATCAGTTCCGTTGACTAGAATAAGGGATATTGCTCATAGGAATGATATCCCACACGATCTTAAGGTTATTCACTGGAAATGCTCTTTTTTATCAAGCTTTGAAAGTTTGAGTTTCTGACATAATAAAATAAACATTTCAGCAAGAAATTAAGCATACAATACAAAACAAGCTTCACAGAAATGCTGGTCCTGAAGATTTAGTTGCCACAGAAGCAATGCTTGCAAGAATTACCAAGAAACCTGGAGAATATAGTGAATCGTTCATTGAGCAATTCAAGATATTTCATCGAGAACTTAAAGATTTCTTCAATGCTGGAAAGTAAGACCCATTTTATTTTATAAATCACAGCGTATACAAATAAAGAAGTGATGTATGGGATATTGCTAGTTCAGCGTGTTGTATTGAATTATTCAGGTTCAAAATTAATTTTTTTCTGTAACCTGGTGTTAATTTTTTTGAATTTATGTTGTTATCATGTGTATATACATTATAATATCGGTGTTTCTCGGATAGTAGAATTGTAGGTTAACCATCTTCTGATGTTTTGCTTGTGATTCATTTCATTGAAGTCTTGAAGAACAGCTGGAATCAATAAGAGATTCATTGGATCAGAGCTCAGCAGCTTTACCTTTGTTTCTAGAGTCAAAAAAGGTATTTCTTCTCAGCGGATTTTTAATATTATGGTTTGATAGTTCCGCGGAACTAACATTGATGGGTTGAATGTGTTAGGCCAAAGTTTTTTTTTTTGAAAGCATGTTAGGCCAAAGTTATTCATTTGTTTCAATATGAACATCTTTTGATTCATTGCTTTGGGTATGTTCATTCACACCTCATTTTTTGAGATTATTTTTTCAGGTTTTGGACAATATGGAAGGAAGTGATAATATTGCAGAAAATGGATGGATAAGTGTGTTGATGAAAACGATACAAGCTATGAATGATCTTCGCAAAGAAATTATAAAGGGTCTCGAAAGTGGTCTTCGAAACGATGCTCCTGATGCTGCAATAGCAATGCGCCAAAAGGCAAATTTAACTTACCTGTTTCTCGATAACATCCGAATGTGTTGTTAATAAACGTGTTTTCACATTGCAGTGGCGTCTTTGTGAGATTGGACTCGAAGACTATGCCTTTATTCTTGTTAGCAGGTAGACCACCGCATTTTTAAATAAATATTAAGAATATTAATTTGGAATAATTATTACTGTGCATCTGACTGTTTTATAGGTTTCTAAATGCACTTGAGGCTAGGGGAGGAGCAATTTGGCTTGCAGAAAACATAGAGCAGAATAATGCTAATTCTTGGACTGATCCAATTGACGCTGTAGTCATCAGTATCCATCAGGTTGGCTTATCTGGCTGGAAGCCTAAAGAATGCATGGCCATCGGAAATGAACTTCTGACATGGCAAAAGAAACTCCTTTTGGAAAACAATGGTATCTTGTTTCTCCATAAGAGTTCATAATATTTGTTTGTTTTTATTCATACCGATTTTCTTTGCCATCGATCATGTTAACCGTACAAAAGGCATCGAGGATGGGAAGAGAATATGGGGATTGAGGCTTAAAGCTACCCTTGATAGAGCTAAGAGATTGACTGAAGAATATTCTGAGGAACTTCTTAATATATTTCCTCAAAATGTGCAGGTAAATGAATATTTTGGCATCTCATGAGCTCTAATAATTCCTGTTTGATTTTAGTAAATAACTCCATATGATTTGTTTGAATATATATGTTTTGATGCCATGAATCTAATATCAAATCTTCAACCCTTGCTTGACTTCTAAATTTCGGGTTCACAATAGAAGAACCTTAATATATGACTCTTGGTTCTTGCAGATACTAGGAAAAGCTTTAGGGATTCCTGAATATACAGTGAGGACATACGCGGAAGCCGAAATTCGTGCCGGGTACGATTCTCAAACTGAGTCCAGTTTAACACATTCCCGTCCCCTAAAACAAACCCACAAAGTCATAGCCATCTAATTTTCAATGGAAAACAGAGTGATATTTCAGGTTTCGAAATTCTGCACTCTTCTTTTGAAGGCTGTGAGAAAGGTTCTTGGTTCTGAGGGTTGGGATGTTCTTGTTCCTGGAGATGCGTTTGGAACTCTTGTGCAGGTACTATATCTCATGCCTAAAAGGACACTCCAAAATATACGTGCACATGTGATTGTTAGGACTTACATTTTTTTAAACTGCATCTCAGTTGGAGAACATTGAACCCGGATCGGTTCCATCGACAATAACAGGACCGGTTATTCTTGTGGTTAAAAAAGCTGATGGAGATGAAGAGGTAGATTGATTGTTAAAAAAACAAGTAGCAAGATGATGTTCAGATATGTTACTGTTACATTTTTTGTTCAAAAAAGAAAAGAAAGATTACTTTTACTTGCTGGTGACCAATTTGATAGGTAACATCTGTTGGGGCCAATGTTGCTGGAGTTATACTGATGCAGGAGCTGCCTCATCTCTCTCATCTTGGTGTTCGGGCTCGACAAGTAAGTCTGGGCTTTCAGGTTTATGTGTTTTTCAATGAAAAATGGTATGCAAAGTTGGTCCTTTAACTGCAGGAAAAGGTTGTATTTGTGACCTGTGAAGATGATGAGAAAGTTGCAGATATCAAAATGTTGGATGGAAAATTTGTCAAGTAATATTTTGGATTTATTTTAAGAGAATTTTAATTTCTACGTTCCAATTTAATGTATTTCAGGTCGACTCATGGCCTTTGGACGATCTTTTTCTCATGTATTTGTTTATTCTCCACAGCCTTATGTTTTTTTTTTCAGGTTAGAGGCGTCAACAACTGGTGTCACTTTGACCCCATCTTTATCAGATAGCAGAAATGGCAACATCACATTGGAAAAACTAACATCCACCGGGAAGTCCACAGAAAAGAGTCATTCATCGCGAACAATCAAATCCTATGTAAACCATTATGTCTAACATGCAGCATTTGTTATCTGCGATGTTTTCACTGATTTGTTGAAAACTTCATTCAGGGTCAACCAGCTGAAGCAGGCATTATACTGCTTGAAGATGCTGATCTACAAAGCTCGGGTGCAAAAGCAACAGCTTGCAGAAGCCTGGCTGCATTAGCAGTTGATTCAAACAAAGGTTACATAACCTGTACTTGAGTAGTCTAGTGGCATCTTTCTTAGGAACTGTATATATATTAAAATTCCATACGCAATAAGTTTCCGCTGCTCCAGTCAACTAAATTTCTGGTTTCGATAAACTAACAAGGCAATGTTCCATTTAAATTACAGTGTACAATGAACAAGGAGTTCCGACGTCGTTTAAAGTCCCTGCGGGAGCAATAATACCATTCGGTTCGATGGAAATGACTCTGGAAAACAGTGGATCATTAGAGACCTACAGATCCCTTCTTGAAAGCATAGAAACAGCAAAAATGGACAAAGAGCTCGACAAACTCTGTGACGAATTACAGGAGCTTGTATCTTCTTTAAACCCTTCGAAAGCAATCATCGACAGCTTATCACAAATATTCCCCTCAACCGCACGCTTAATAGTCCGTTCAAGTGCAAACGTGGAGGACTTAGCCGGAATGTCAGCTGCGGGGCTTTATGAATCCATTCCCAACGTCAGTCTTTCGAATCCAACCACATTTGGGCATGCTGTCGCCCGTGTTTGGGCGTCTTTGTACACACGCAGGGCAGTTCTAAGCCGCAGAGCTGCTGGCCTGCAACAGGCTGATGCTGTGATGGCTGTTCTGGTCCAAGAAATGTTATCTCCAGACCTGTCTTTTGTGCTACACACTCTTAGCCCTACAGACAAGGATCATAATCTCCTGGAGGCTGAGATTGCTCCAGGTCTCGGGGAAACCCTGGCTTCAGGTACTAGAGGAACTCCTTGGCGTCTCTCATGCGGGAAGTTTGTTGGCGCGGTGCAGACATTGGCATTCGCCAATTTCAGCTATGAGTTGGTGGTGGGAGGCAGTGGCCCTGCCGACGGAGAGGTGATGCAGCTAACCGTTGATTACAGCAAGAAACCCTTGACGGTGGACACAGTTTATAGACAACAGCTCGGACAGCGACTCGGTGCCATTGGTTTCTTCCTGGAGCAGAAGTTTGGGTGTCCGCAGGATGTAGAAGGTTGTTTGGTTGGAAAGGACGTATACATTGTGCAGTCGAGGCCTCAACCACAATAAAAGGGTAATCGTGTTTGGAAAGAGAAACACGTTGGTCAAATCATGCCAACATGCTACAAAATTCGCGACTATCCATTTTTCATTACAGTTTAGATTGAAGGATACATAATTCTGTACGATAGTTGATATGTTATATGATATATTTAGATATTTTTATATGTTTGCCCTCTCAAGTAGTGGTTACGAATATGATCGTTTAAAGATCAGCATTTCACAATAAGCACTGGAACAAAGAAATGTTACGTTCAATCACATTCAAACCAAAATGTCGGATTAAATTGCACAACTCTAAGAATTATCATTGAAATGGCAACTCACTCAAGCAGAGTCCGAATCACGATATTGGTAACCAAGTCTAAACATTTACAAAAAGCATTGAGAAGAATTTTCTTGTGCTGTTGAAAGAGTCGGATTTCCAGTCAAATTCCTGTGTCAAGTACCTGCAGAAATTGTAAACAAAGAACCATCAAATAAAAAAATGATGTTATCAACCGCGACAAATGCCAAGAACAGTTCATACGAAGTGATAAGACGCTCTTTCTTGTGATCCAGATTGAAAACACCTTTAGAAATGGAAACTCGAGATCAAGATAGCTTAGCAAGAACAAAGGTCTTAGAAAGAATGCAATGCAAAAAACAGAGAGAAACAAGTTTTTTCAGAGTCTTCCCCACTTGACCATTACCCAAAAACTTATTCTTAGCATAAAAAAGGAATCCTTGGAGTTACCTGTACAGCTTCAAATTGCCATCAGAGAGTTTCTAGTGATATAGAACATGCTTCTTTTAAAGCTGAGGCTCTTTAGAATTGATGATCAGCCCTACAAACACTACTGTCTAGGAGAAGGATTTGGTCGGTTGCTGTTAATGATATTTTTTTGGCATTCACCATCTGTGCGACAACTTTCATTGCTCAAACCACATTCCACAGGCTTGGGTATCTGGATGAGCTTTCCAAACAACTGAAATGAACCACCACCAGTTGGACTTGAAGAAGGAAGTCCCTGCTGTCCAGATGACCCAATGCCAAAGAATTGGTCGCTGTTCTGACTACTTGATGATAAGTTGTCCAGAGGTAAGTTTTTAAGATTTGGAGCTGCAGAGACAGGTTTTGAGTTTGAATCTGCACCATTTGTAACTAGGTTGGTGGAAATCTGGAGGGATGTATCGCTCTCGGAGTTGGACAAACTGGATATACTACACTGATCTCGCCTGGCTCCCTGCATGCTAGCAGGAAAAAAAGAATGATTGAACATGGACGAGTTCAGATTCTCTGCCGTTACAATAGCTATCTCATTCATAGGGACATAACAATTTGCTTCTTCATCGGGTAGCTTCCCATGATGCTGCAGAACTTTCAATTTCTTATGATGAGGAAATGGAGAATGAAACTGTGGCGATGGCAGAACATATTCAATTTGCCAAGGGTTCAACTTGTTCATGTTCTGCAGAGGTTGAGTGTCATCCCATGTGACCTACATGAGAAAATTAAAGAACTCCAGAACAAGAGTGGTAGAAACCTTTTGAATGTTGTGTTTTCGTACAGTATTAGAAAGTACTAGGATGACTTAATGAAGAACAGGAAAAACACAATCACCAGCAAGAAGAAACAAACGCAGACATGATTCCATGCAAGTTCGAAGTTTGGATCTCTTGGCATTTCCAATACGTTGCCGATTTCTCAATTTCCCATCGTGAAAACTGCTAGACATGCATTTGACAATTTGAGAACATTTTCTTCTGGTCCGAACACAGAGTCAAATTAAACACACTAGGCCAACACACACTGATTTCCATATGCAGCAAATCTTACTAAGAATGTTTGACTTTACAACCTATGCCAAATACAAGAGCTTGAAATTATTCTTGATTATATAGCATCTAACCAAATCAAGCACACGACAACATCATTGACCCGAACATAACAAAACAAACCAATCCATGTTTCAAGGCAACGCTCTAAATATTGCATCACCGCCTGTCCTCCTCCATCTTCTGAACGTACAGTGAAACAAATCCAATTTATTGCAATAACATGCAGCAGTCCTGAATTGCATAACATCGCTAATGGAAACACATAGATTATGAACCTTTCTTTCAATCAACATTGTTCAATACATTTAGTCAGGAACAGTTAAAAACTAGCTACAGGAACTTAACTTTTTAAAATTTTTACTTTATTAAAGAAGATAAGGTATAGGACCAAAAGTTTTTGGGAAAAAGAAAAAAACAAAATAATGACCGGACAGCCCATTATCAGCTCAAGCCAATACCGGGCACATATATACAGCATCCAAAATCCAACATGCATGATGTGGAACTGTCCTAAACATCAAAACAATGCTCACTGTAGCTAACACCAAAACTCATTCAACGCACAAATTATAGCAAAAGAATCCAGAAAGGAAAAAAAAAACATTTATAACCTGCTATTATACAATGACATAATCAAGATAAATATCCACTAAAGAATGTGATATAAAATCTACATGCATGAACAGATTCATCGTCTCATACCTGAAGCATACGCCAGGGAGAACCACGCCATGGCCCAGCCTCCGGTGACGCGGCAGCCGTTATGGCTCCCTGATACCATGTCATCCTCGACGAATCCTCCGTCTCTACTGCCATTTTCACCTGCATTCCGGGGCTCCAGCACACCCGCAGTGCATCTTCCACCCTCTCGGCACTTACCACAAAATCCAGCAATCCAGCCCTAGGATAATACACCACCTCGAATGCCATTCCTTTGGCGGCATTCTCCATCGCCTCCATGGACTCGTCCTTGCTACCATTGGCAGCGTTTTCAGCAGAAGTCCAAGCGTTTTTTGCGCCAAATCGAACAGCTCTCCTGACTCCAATGAAGAGCTCAGCAGTGGATTCTTTCCGCATAAAAACAGTGGAATCTCCGGCGACGAGGCGTTTGGCATTGACAAACTTGCTCCAACCAGTGGTTAACAAGTGGCGGCGTGGTGTGCCCCGATAGATGTGTCGAAACTCCCATGCATTGTTATTGGTGTCTTTCATCGTCAAATTTTGGACAGGGGGGTCAGCCTCGAAGTCGAGTGGTGGAAAAATCGATTCAGCGCAGTATCTCGGGACCGAAAACCCTCCGCCATTATTCGCATCCGATGGAGTCAAAATCTTCGCAAACGAGACCACCACGTTTTGAAGGTCACCGGCGGCGTCGCCATTGTGATTCGCCACGCGTTGCACGTGGGGGTGAAGTGGCTGGAGGATAATTTTGGCGAAGACCTGGTCGGAGATATGGCTCGCGAGGAAACGAACAGATAGAACTTGGCAGAAAACCCATGGCCTTTTGAGAGGAATAGTGGAATTCACGGTGGCGGGAGAAGGGGAATGCTCGAGATGACCTTCGGGGAAGTAGTAGACGTAGGAGTGAAGGGAGGGGATTTGGACGGAAGCACCGGCAATTGCGCGCCAAACTCCGGCGTCGACCTCGGAGGCGGTGGAGGGTTTAGACATCGTCGGCGGTGGGAGGCGTTGTACGTATTTGTGTATGTATAGTTACGTATAGAGGCCGGGAAGTGAGTGAGCGAGTGAGGGATTTATTTGGATATTTATAATGTTGCAAAAATACCCTCGCCTTTGTCCGGGAATTAATGGACTGTGGGAGACGGACGTCATAACTGTCTTCTAGCAAATCACATTACCCACGCGCTTCTTCGCGCTTGTCATACACCTTCCAAATCACATTTGGGTGATAATTAAAAAAAACAGTGATAAATCAATAATTTTTTTTTAAATTTTTGGACAAAACTATCATTGTGCTTATATTAAAATTATTTTTTTTTTACATTTTTTTAAATAAATAATAAGGAGAGGGGTAAAATTGGAAAAGGGGTGATTAAAAAAATGATAATTAGTACAAGAGAACGAAATATGTTTGGTTTCCTTCAATAAATAGATTGAGTCCTTTGCATAATGGATTGAGTAAAATTATTTAAAAATCTAACCAAATACTAGATAAACTGGTTAAACTAACCACAATCCAAGAATATTATATATATATATATATATATATATATATATATATATGTATATATATATATATATATATATATATATATATTTACATATATATATATCAATAATTTTTTTTTAAATTTTTGGACAAAACTATCATTGTGCTTATATTAAAATTATTATTTTTTTACATTTTTTTAAATAAATAATAAGGAGAGGGGTAAAATTGGAAAAGGGGTGATTAAAAAAATGATAATTAGTACAAGAGAACGAAATATGTTTGGTTTCCTTCAATAAATAGATTGAGTCCTTTGCATAATGGATTGAGTAAAATTATTTAAAAATCTAACCAAATACTAGATAAACTGGTTAAACTAACCACAATCCAAGAATATTATATATATATATATATATATATATATATATATATGTAAATCATTTCACAAAGATATGTTGTTGTAATTTTGATTTCGAGATAATAACAAAATTTTCAATTATATTCATAAATATATAATATTTGTAGTTTAAATTTAAAAAAATTATAGCACAGATTGAACCAGATTGATATTCAACAAACTATCTTATTTTAAAACAACAACAATAATAATATAATAATGTGAAATTTAATTTACACAAGTATAATTTTCTTCAATTGATATATGTCTGAATAAATACGAACACGATAATTCTCTGACAATATACAATATATCTTGGCTTGATGAAATTCGTATTTGCATTCTCAAAAAGAAATACTCATCTTTCTATCGCAAATTATAATTTGCCTCATTTTATAATAATAAGTTACACCAAAATCGATATTCGTCGATAATTGTAAATCACGTCTTCCTCATAAATATTATATACCATCATCCACGCCATTATATAATAATTTTTTCCTAATTTTTTCACACAAAACTCTTATAAGACGATCTCACGATCTTAGTCAATTTTATGATACAAATCTTTTATTTGGATCACTCATGAAAAATTATTATCTTTTTATGACAAAATTATTGTTTTTTTAATTAAAAATATGAATAATTTTTACCTGTTAGATAGAAACCCGTAAAACTGTCTTAAACAAAAAAAAATCTTTTTTATTGTCTATTGTTCACCTATTCCTTTTGGAAATAAAGTTCTCAACAAAATATATTATTTTTGTATTATTGATGGAGTCAAAAATTAATTTAACGTTGACGAAAATGTTTTTTTTATTTGACGAGTGGGACGGTGTGGATAATAATTCGAAAAAAAAACTTTTATTAAAAATTTGAAGAATAATATATTGTAAATAAAACAAAATTTAGAGATCGAGGTTGTTAGCAACCACGGCCTCTCTTAGCTCCATCGTTTTATATAAAAAAAAAAAAAAAAAAGTGTAAGAATGGAAATCTAAATACGACCATAACTCTATGGAACCAAAGTTAATGCATGAAAAATGGGATGATGAATTTTATAAAAATTAATCATGTGTAGTAATTTTTGTATCGTCTTTTCCGATGGTAAGAAATAAGAACTCAAAAGGAACTAATATTTTTGTTTAACAATAAGCGCGTGCAAAGAAGTTGCATGACCCTCAAATATTATACGACACAACAATAATATATAACACAGTAAAAAATTGCGAATAAAACATGTCAGTTGAATGGACAAAGTAAAGCCCCACCTGCTCAGAGACATGATGCATGTCACGCTTTTGTACTTTTCCATTATAATACTATTATCATTTAATAATATTCGTAAATTAATAAAATAATAGTTTTTCAAAAAAATTTCTATATGAATTATGTCAATTTCATAAATTAATATTTTTTTAAAATTATAACTGTATTTAGGAAAATTTAGTAAAATGTGATTATATTGTTGTTTGGTTATATAAAATTGAAATTTATTGTTGTTTGGTTTTATAAGATGAATTTTATTTGATTAATCATTATAGAGAATATAATTTGATCGTTAAAAACGATGAAGATCACTCACTTATTTTTAAATGTATTTTTTTTATGTACAGTGAATCTTTTTATAAAGTATTTCAAACAATATAATTACATACATGGGTGAAATTGTCACACATGATATCAATCCGTGTATTTTCGCAAGGGCACATGATATTGTCAAAAAAGGACTTGGATTAGATATTTAACTTTTGGATTTTGTCGATGCGATTCTATTGACAATCCAACAAAACATTTTGCTATATTCATGTCACGTGTCTTTCTAAAAAAATAGAAAGATAAATTAGAAGTTATATATGACAATTCAGTAGTTTAATTCCAACTCACATTCATATTAAAATTATTGGTAAAATAATCTAGACGGAAATAACACTAAAAATTTGTTCCAAAAAAAAAATAAAATGAATTTTACCTATGCTTTAAGATGATAAAAATCGTTCACAAAATGAAAATGGAGGTAGAGGGAATTAATTTATAAAAATAAAAAAATTTGTACAAAGCAAAACACAATCACACAAAAAGGTAACAAGTAGCCACTATGTATGTAGCAGACTCTGTTCCTCTGCTTTCTTACACTTCTCTTCTCCCTTTTTTCCCCCTTTACTTTCTTTCGTTAATTAATTTTTGTTTGTTTATTGTTTTCCCTCATTAGAATAAATGATATTGTTCTTAGTTCTATTAGGAGAGAAATTTTGGGATTAAATAATGCCGTCAATTTTTTTTATTTTAAAAAAATGAAACTCTTCTCAAATATGCATTTGAGCAGGTTGTTATTACTTTTTTTAAAAAAAATAAAAGTAACTCTAGTCAAATATACACTTGAGCGAGTTGTTATTTTTTTTAAAAAAAAATTGTTCAAAATCATTTTATTAAATATACACATTCTCGTTGTCTCGAATCCAATTAATTTTACGAGATAAATGTAAGATGAGCCCTGTTTTAGATAACATCTGAAATGGAAAGAAATTTGACCAACACAAACCATATTCACCCAATATAAATTCTATGAATATCACTCGAAATGGCAAATATCATGAAAAGAAAAACATAAATCCGACTTTTGTTATGATCCATCGAGTGAATTACATTCGATGGATGTGGATCGTTCATGATCCCACACAATTGTATGAGACTCGGCCTCCATGAACATAGATGATGCACGAGATGAAATCCACCCGGTCCAACATAAAAAGAGCCCATAAATTCTCTTATTTACTATGTATGAATGGCTGAATTTTCATGCGTAAGCAAGTGGGGCACAATTCCTATGATATAAATGAAGTGACATAATAGTTGGAGAAATGGCTTAGGCCCTGACAAAATAATTTTCCTGTATTTCGGGCTTCTTTCACGAGTCTTCCTCCTCTGTCTATAATAATATTATTACTTTTCTCCTCATATTTCACGCACTGAAACCCACACAATACAGGAATTTCGAAGATCAAAATCATGAGTAGCAGATATGATCATCATCAAAGCTTTCCCCTCCAAAAACCCATCTTCTTGCCCATCATTTGCCGTTTGTCCATCAAAGACGTCGAGCCCAACCACCACCACCGCAGACGCCGGATTCCGTCGCTCGACGTACCCTCTTCCCCCAGAGTCAGTTGCATCGGCCAAGTCAAAAGAGACAACAGAATCACCGCCGTCGCTGCCCCACCACCGCCACCGCCCACGGCCAACCACCACAAACACAAGTCGAGAAAACCGCGTTCCCTTTTGCTCCAGACCACCAACGGTGGCGCCGGTGGTGGGGTCAGCGGGAGCTGCAGAACCAGTAGAGAAGAGATCACGCTTGCTGATTATAACTCGAGAAGACTAAAGTCGGCGCATGGTACTGATCATCGTGACCATCGTCGAGATTGTGCGAAGGTGGTGGTGGATATAGGTGAACTTGATCCGCCGCTTCCGGTGGTGAAGATGGTGGCGCCACCACGTGATGAGGTGAATCTCTGGCGGAGGAGGTGTTTAAGAGGGGCGGCGGAGCTGAAAAGCTTGCAGATTAAACAAGAACATTTGCCCAACATCATTAATTCCGAACCACCGCCCACTGTTTGAAATTAATATTAATGGATTCTCCTAAGCTATCTTCGTCTTCTTGCTTGTACACTTTACTGATCGTAAATGAATTAGAATTGTTGATTCTTTTTTTCTCCATTTTTGTGCCTTTTTTCACACGACAATTTGAGAACGATGGTGGTCATGCTTCCCATAATCACACATTTCAATATGTAAATTTTAATATTTTTTTTATGGCTTCAATATGTAAATTTTGAGTAGATATATATGCACAACGTTTTAATTGCTTTTATGCTCTCCATAAAAAAATTATTAAAATTGTTAAAAAAATTATAGGATTAAAATTGATATTTAATAACAGAGAGGATTATAATCACAAAGAATAAATAAAAAATACAGTTTTGTTTTAGTGTAGAATTCAAAGTGTAAAAGCTTGGGGAAACACAACATTTATGTACCAATTGCCTTTGACAAGCAAAAGGTTATTTCTAATCCATACATAATTATTAAAACATGAACTTCGAAAAAAGGATTTATGTATTTCAAACAATATGATTGGAAATAGCAAGAACGTATGTTATATACATATTGGATTGTGCCAAACTAATAAAAAATGATTTTTAGAAAAAATTAAATTTTAGTGTATGTTGAACGAGAATTGAACCAAAATATAATGCCGTGTGTGTGGTATGAGAATTTGGTCCAAACCCAACTTTACTTTTATACATCATTATCACAGTGCACGCGTCCAAGCACGTAATGAAACTCGTGTTTATGGAATTGGTGGCGGGGCACACGGCTTCAAATTAGCTTAATCTTTAGACTTATATAATATAAATAATAATAATTAATTAGATATTAAATTATCTTCAGTTGAAGTTTAACTAATTTTGTTGTTAGGTCATATTCTTGACTAATAATCAAGTAGCTAGCTCAAGTCAATGGTATTGTTAGCCAATCTAACTAACAAAATCAGAAACTTATCAAGATCTGAACTTGATTCTTCCACATAAAGCGCCGTATTAACAAATTCTTCAACAAAACTAATTCTGAAGTTATTATAACAAAAAGATGTGTATTAAAATAATTAAAACATTAATTTCATTAAAAATAAAAATTTATGAACTCAGTCGTCTATATTTGTACAAATTAATTTTAATTAATGCTATAGTTTTGTGTGTGTGTGTGTGTGTGTGTGTGTGTGTTGACATTAAATGTCAAATAAAAATAGAATTTAAAATTTGAAAAAAAAAAAAAATAAGAATAGCTGTAAAAAAAATTACCCGCTAATGGTTAAATAAAATGTGATCAATAATTTATTAAAACTGTGGAGTGCATTTTGGGGGGAAATTAAAAATTCTGATAAATCATTTTTTTTTTTTTTGTTAAAAGGACTAGAGTTGTTATTTTGGGGGAAAATTTTTTGGTGTTCTCTGGATATGAAAATCTAGGCACTTTTCCCGAAGCTTTATGATTTTTTTTTTTTATTTTGTGAAATCATAGATATAATTCAGATAATAAGTCATGAATCACACCAAAGCGAATAAATAGTGAGATTGCATCACAAAAATAAACATTGTAATCCGTATTCGGACTTTGACGAGCTAGAAGATGAGCTACATGATTCGCGCTTCGTCAACCATGGTTGATAACAACTGATGGAGTTCAAGAATAAAAGATGCAATGTACACAACTGATTTCCAAAAACAGTAGTTAGAATTTGGAGAGGCCTGCTGTATTTCAATGTCAGGCTACATGTTACATTGTACAACAAATTCTAGTAACAGTGTCTAACACGAGTTTCTACATACAGGTTCGAGAAACGAGCTGAGGTGTGCGATTGATGGTGAGAGAAAGAAGAGTGCCTAGCTAGGTAAGAGCTAAGATCAGGCCTGCTCTTTGTAAGGAGTCCAAATCAATTTACTGGCATCAACTTCAAGGCCACCACGGCCCGCGGCTTTAAGATGACGATCCAGGATCTTAGGATCCGCACATATGACATGTTGCCCTTTACGGTATTGAATCAACTCCAAGTTTTGTAGAGTGGTTAAAATGTCCTCTGCCTTGATTGCTGTCATGTCACTGAGCTCCTGGAAACGAGCAATTGAAACAAAGTTGAGGTTTTACCAAAACACTTAAAGCAATGCACGACTTGGATCAGAACACCAAGTATTACTTTTAAACCAAACTGAATCGTGAACGAGTGGTGATGATGTCGCAGTCAAAATACGCACGTGTCGACAAAACTAAAGATACAAAATCCAAAGCGTATTTATGTTCACATAAATACAGATGATAACGATGAGCGTTAATGCAAACCTTAATGGAGATATTGCCTTTATGCTTTTTCAGTATATCCAGAAGAATTCGTGTCCAATATCCTCGATAACTCAAAAGTCCCAGGTCTGAGAGGGGTCGTTCTGGTGTTCCAACTTTAACTTCCTTCTTTGAAAGCTCATACGCTGCCAATTGGTTACAATCAGTGATTGAATTTTTGTACAAATAAGAAGGCAGAGAATTCGGAGCAGGACCAAAAGCTACATTGTCCAACTGTAAACATCGTTGAAAAGATCTTATGAACACGTAATGGGGATCTACCCCTAAAACTTGACAGCCCATGAGAAAAAAAAATGTGGAATACAAGTTAGCTTCCCTATAAACACTCAATCAAAAATGCAAGAAAAGAGAAAGGAAACACCATTCTAGAAAAGTTTGAAGACAAAGCTTCGTCAATTGCAAGAATGCAATACAAGGTTATTTTGGGATATTTCAGAGTATTTATTAGAACTATAACTAAGGTAAGCAAAGAACATAAGAGAGGATAATAGAAAATCAGCTTACAAAACGCAATGAGGAATTTTCCATAGCCTTTTCTCTGATAAGGAGGAAGAGTGAGAATGCAAGCTAAATTGTAGGACTCCTCTGAATGTTTCTCCTGCACATCAGGTGAAAACTTGTAACTAACATTTAATCTTGGATCCACTTAGAAGGGAAATGCCCTCTCACTTTCAAGCATACAATTTCCAGGGCATTGAAAAAAAAAGAAATAGCCAGGCTGTGACCTAAGCAATGTCGTGACAATAAAAATTACCTTGGAAAAGTAGCCAACCATGTGACATCCTCGATCATCACATTCACACAGCACATAAAAAAGAAAAAGGTCTACATCATAGTACAAGGTTTTGTGGTCGAGAAACAATTTAGCCAGGTAGCAAAGATTTTGCCCATAAACCTTGTTCTTTTTGCCATCAACCTGTTTCAATGCATCTCAAATTTCATAATATGATTCTCAGATATGTGAAGTAAAATGCTAAATTAAGCTCGAAATGTTAGCATATGTCTCAATGCCAGTAATATAAACAGTGGTGCAAAACCATAGAGGTATAAGCTATAGAACAGATGAGGCGATAATCAACACTAATGAAG
Organism: Henckelia pumila; assembly: GCF_033568475.1. NCBI lineage: Eukaryota > Viridiplantae > Streptophyta > Magnoliopsida > Lamiales > Gesneriaceae > Henckelia > Henckelia pumila. Next base: position 137,517,077 of record NC_133123.1, read on the forward strand.
TAAAATATTACCTCAAACATTGACAAAGTCCCATTTCGATAAATTTCATCACCTGGGGGATGCTTAAGATCACATTTCCTCTACAATTACAAGAGTAAAGTACTGGTAAACAATAAGTTTACATCAAATACTCATTTTAAATTAAACCAACAAAGTAAAAAGTATGAGCACAACTTGTATGCAAGTGGTACAGAAAATGTAACAAACAGAAAGTAAATCTTCTAACTAGATAGTTATCATTTGCAAATAAAATGTGTTGCCCGCTCAGGTATGTGACCCAATGTCAAAAGACCATTTAAATGAAAGGATGACAGGAGGCGGAAACAACGCTCACCATGTGTCTCTGAAGCTGTTCTTTCCGCTTCATGAAATTCAAGCAAAACTCACAAAAAAACAGCTTCCCACAGTCGTAATATTCTGGAGGAAAGGGGGAAAAGTACCAAGTCTCTATCTCATATCTTCCGAGTTCTATAGTTGCAATGTTTTTAACTTTTGTAAATTCCTCATGCTCGCGTAAGCTAGCAGCATCAAGCTCCTCATGCCCCTGCAGATTTTCCAAAATTATATCTAACTTGACCGTTTTAAAACTAGGCAACTTGGGGAAGATAACATCAACGATTTATTTATATCCCGAATCCATTGTATTATGATCCAGATCCATCAACAGAGAACTTGAAGGAGACTCAGGATATTCAAAATATCTAAATTCAGAAAGTGTAGTAACGTGTTTTTTTCCAACAGACAAAGTAATTATACTATGGTGATGGGCAATTGTAAACTTTTCACGACTCTTTGTGACCATCAAATTGGACAAAATTGACTGTAATAAATAAATGAAAACGGATTAAACTACTCAGCTATCACCAATCCACTGAAGCAAATGCTAGAGTCAGACTTAGCAGATTAAAAATTTGCCAACCTTATATGAGGACCACCAACATCAGACACCATACTCTTATTCAAAACAAGGTTAAAATATCGTTCGCGGCAATGACATTCATATGAATGTTGATTAGAATGAGAAAGCCAACAATACCTCTACATGTGTCTCATCAATCTTGCGTTTTTGATGTCGCGTCATTTTCAAGCCTGTTACCTGAAATTTACAAATGTTACCACTTTCACACCAATAACAAGAAAAAAAATACAGAAACTGATTTAGGGAATGAAATTGCAACAATGAATAACTATAACCAAGAAGAGAAACTTTCTGTAGAGAAAAGCTCAAGAACAAAAATACGCTCATATATATTACCTTGTCCTCAACCTTTTCATCCACATCAGTTTCCACGGTATTGAGATCAAGCTGTTCAAGCTTTACCCATTCATCTAGTCTCCGGTTGACTGTCAGATAAAATAAACACCATGGAAAAATCACCACTTGGTACGGTACAAACTATGTATGGAATTAATTTTCACCTTCAGAACAACAACCATCATCCATAACCTTGCCAGCTCTTTTCTTTCAAAATTTCAGAACCAAAGAGCAATGATGAGAAATACAAAGGACATGTAAAAAAAGCTGCTACACGAACAGAAGCTTCCAAATTAAAAATCGAGATAATTTGTTCAAAGTCAAATAAACAATTCGTCGAATCCAAGTTCCAGAAGTTTGATATAGCGAACATACATTTACCATCAGAAAAAATAAAGATTTCTACATTGAAAAGAGAACAGCAGATTGACAAATCTAACTGAAATTTAACAACTATTTCCACTTTACAATCCGTAAGACTTTTCCATGGAGTATCAAAACGCGAAGTTGTTGTCTCCACGAAACCCTAATTTCAACCATATCAAAATCAACCAACCAAACATAGAAGTAATTAGAAAGAAACCGTGTCTCACATTCAGTGTAATGAACATAATACTCGTAATCGTTAGCTCCATCGGAGAAAAGCTTGCGCCGTTCGATAACCTTAACAGGATGGTGTTTGCCGTCGCGCCATCGGCAATTGACACGTGATCCGACCTCCAAGGGTAAATTCGCCATTTTCCTCTTCCTGAATGCTTCATTCTCCGGTAGAGTACCTCTGGCAGAGGTCGCCTGTGCAAATGCGGAACCTTTGGCGGTGTGGCCGTTTGCGGTGGCCGGAGCTGCACCGTTATCAATCGAGACCATTTTTTTTTTGGTATGGACTTTTTTTAAAAAAATTAACATTTATACATAATATTTTTTAATTTAAAAAGATTGTATTTATTTATTTTTTTTCGCCGAGTTTGGGTTTCGAGTACAAGTATATGATATTATTATTATTTTATTTATTTATTATTATAAACATGCAACACAATTCCCTAATATAATATAGTTTTGTTGAATTTTTTTTTATAATCTCATAATTGTCATTCACATATTTTAAATTTTAATTTAATTAATAATGAAGTAATTGAAACTTACAAAAATTAAAAAAAAACATTATAAAGAATTTTAAGAACAAATCATACACAATGTATAATATTTATATGATTATATTACACACATAAAATATGTCATAATAGCTAATATATTTTAAAATGCAACCATGTTTTGTGAAATTTTATATAATAAAAGGAATTGCATCCTGAAAATTTAAGTTGTACCTGAACAAATTTTTCTAAAGAAATTAATGTTATATGTACACAAAATTAGATTACACATCGCACGTTTTGAAAACTCTTTCAAAAATATATTAAAAATAGTTATTATGTAATTTTAAGTGTAATATGTAATCTAACGTGTAACCAAATTTGTACATAATATTTTCTTATAAATAATATTTTGTCTGATTATATCATACACATGTATCTAATAAATGATATTTTACTCCAAGCATCTTACTCATTCTGCTCTATGTGTGTTTTTCGCATATAAAAAAATTTCTTGAAATGATAAATTTAATAAGGTAATTTTCCATTTTGCATTTATTAATTGAAGATTTTAATATGATAAAAAAATTGTAAAAATAGTTAATGAAAACTGGACTAATAATTGAGGCAGGTAAAAAAAGAAATTACTTAGATAAATGGGCGAGGAAATATATGTTTTAATATTACCTAACAAAGTTTCGGTACTAAAGAAAATAAATTGTGCCAATAGTAAGGTTTTTCTATTTCTTTTTCTCTTTTTCCTCTCATTTTATTTACCCGAACATATATAAGATCAAAAATCTAAAGTTTTAATGCTCCTTGAGGCCTGTTTCAATTAATTAAAGATAGAAATATATAAGATTTTTTTTGCCCCGGCCCCTATTTCTTGATCATTTTCAGCTTCTATTAATCCGATTTACTTTATTTCTTTTTAAAGTATGATGAAAAAAATTAGTACTTGATATCCAGAATGTATGTTGGGATAAATAAAGTTAGGTAAACATGAATACAAATATAAAATGTCATTAAAAATAATTTTAAAAAAATAGTTTGTGTGTATCATATAACTAATTGTTTTGTTCCCGGAATTATGTATTATTAAGTACTTTTTTAGTCAATTATGATTTACCAACACAGCATGTGATCAGTCATATATAGAATTAGCTAGTGACGTACAGTTTGATAGGGTTCATCTACAGTAGTCATCACATATTAGAGGTCAATAAAATTATATCAAGCTGAGTTGAAATTCCAATCAGCAACCATATATCATGTCTCAAGTGATGAAAAGAGGAGTCGATATGGATATATATATATATATATATATATATATATATATATATATATATGAAAAAATTGTTTTTTTGATCCGGTATGTTTGTCACTTTGTGATTTCGGTCCTCTATATTTTCAGATTTCAGTTTTAGTCCGCTATCTTTATTTTTTTGGCAGTTTTAGTCTTTTTTTTTCTGATGTGGCGCTGATGTGGCACCGAAATAGTGCTGATGTGAAGCTGGCGTGTACAGTGACATGTAAGCATTTTTTAAGAAAAATGACTGAAATTGCCAAAAATAAAAACATGCAGGACTAAAACTGAAATATAAAAACATAGAGGATCAAAATCGCAAATTGACAAACATATCGGACCAAAATTGCAGTTTTCCCCATATATATATAAATAAATACCTTTTAAACTACCACTTGAAATAATTTATATATAATCTTATAAGTTATATCTTATAAATAATTATTTTTTTATCAATAGTTTATATATAACAATTTTTTATTTTAAACAATATGTCATTTAATATTTTACTCAAATTCTATAGTTCACAATCAATGATATATCATCTCTGAGTTTAAAATTTTAGTCACTTTGGTGTTTCATGCACTTTAAAATTAGTTAGCATTGTTGAAAAATTTCTCATCCTTTTCAACATTGTATAATACACGCATTACACTTGTGCCACAGTGCTACCCATTTCTTGGTTATGTGTTCACTCAGAGCACTGAGAGAAGCTATAATAAAACTTTCATTTTGATGTATAAAGATGAAAAAAATAATAGAAAAAAAGTATCGGGCTATAAGTTATCCCCATCAAATGACGGCTCGAAGCACATGGAGCACTATACATATGCCATCATCCAGAAATGGGAAATATTGGTTTGAAATAATTTGATGGATCAAAGGTGGGAGACAGCAGAAGCACACTAGTTCAACTTCAGCATGCTTGTGGAGTGCTTGTGCACTGGACCATTTGTGGGACAAAAACTCTAAAGGAATTTCTCTTTACTTGTTCTTCGATCTTCAAGAAAGTGCATAGACGCGTTTTGAATGCTCCTATAAATACCCTGTTTCTCCATGCAGGTCTCACAAACCATAACAAGTTTGATTAGCATGGCTATAACCCGACTTTTTAGTGTGTTATTCTTTGTTTTATTGTGCTTTGCGGTATGTTCTGCTGGCAGGATTCTCCTAGAGCCTTATGGCTATGGTGGTAATGCAGGTGGTGGAGGATATGGCGGCGGCGGAGGTTCGGGTGGAGGGTATGGTGGAGGTGGCGTTGAGCATGGTTATGAGAGTGGTGGTGGTGGTGGTGCGGGAAAAGGTTATGGTTATGGTGGTGTTGGAGGGTATGGAGGTGGTGGTGGAGGTGGCAGTGGTGGTGGCTCTGGTTATGCTGCTGGGGGAGAACATGGGGCTGGGTATGGAAGTGGAGGTGGTGAGGGAGGGGGTGGAGGGTATGGAGCTGGAGGAGTACATGGCGGCGGAGGAGGCGGCGGTGGTGGTGGAGGAGGTGGAGGTGGTGCTGGTGATGGCGGGGCACATGGTGGTGGGTATGGTGGAGGTGAAGGAGGAGGTAGTGGAGGTGGCTATGCTGCCGGTGGAGGGTATGGGCCATATGGTGGTGGGGGAGGTCATGGTGGTGGTGGCGGCAGCGGCTATGCTGGTGGTGCTACAGGCAATGGATATGGTACTGGTAGTGGCGCTGGAGGCGGCGGAGGGTACGCTGGTGGTTATGCAGGGGGTGAACACGGCGGCGGATATGGAGGCAGCGAAGGGGGCGGCCACGGTGGTTATGTCCCTTAGAACTTATGCTGCTTTCATGGTCATTTCAACAACCGTATCAATATCAAATATGATTATGTACCAAAAAATAATATGTTGGAATATGATTACTAATGTCAAGAAATGTTACATGATGAATGTTTGACCTGTATGCAATTGTAAGCGTGGGTATGTTCTGTTTAATTATTCATTAATGACACCAATATTTAATAATTACTCCTTTTGATCTGAATTGCTGGAAATGGATGAAAAATTTTGGTTATTAGTTGTAGTTAGATGTGGTCATTGGGGTTGGAAGGTTCACAAATACCTATATCTATAACTTCAAAAGGTGGCATCCCGATTTAAATAGCATAGAATCATTACAATGATAATTGTTCCATAAAGTTATTAAAAATTGAATATCCATATGGATTTGTGTACTCCATTGTGAAATTTACTATACATCAAATGAATAGGATTGAATGACGGCAGTGAAAGAAGGTTTATTCGCTTGCATTGTCATTCCATCAATCCACGCTCCTAATTTTCAAAATACACACAATAATTTCATTTCAATTCTAAAAGATTAAAATATTATTGTAATGTCTTCTTTCGTGCATATTCAAATAATTATAGAATATTTTCCAATGTGCAAATAAATACACACACATCTAGCTACCTATTTGGAGTTCGGACCATTACGAAAGAACCCAAAAAATCGTGCCAAGCACACATCAACAAAAAGAGTATAAAGCAAAAGCACTTACGAAGGCAGGAACATACAGAAAGTAAAAAAGTTAACCTTTTTCCCTTGACATAAAAATTGATCGGAACCTAGTAAACCATATATCATATTCTTCAGCTATCTCGTAATGCGAAGGGTCAGAATATGTCAAAAAGATGTGATACCACAAGTGTAAAGTTAAAAAATGGAAGCCTAGCATCGTAACCTAACTTTAAAGCACAACCCCGCAAAGAACTTCCTTTTCTTGCCAGCATCAATGCTAATTTATACCACCCCATTATCAGACATCCCTAAGTTAAATCATCCTAGCGCGAAAAAAAACAGAAACTTCAACCGGAATTGATGGGTCAATTGCCTTCAGATGATGTCAGAACTCAAGCTTCAGACTCAGATTTGGAGTTTGAGTCAGAACCAGCAATGCCTACCGTCGGACGGTGAAATTCTGTCAGCATAGAACTCATGCACGCTTTGGAAGATGGTCTTCTATTCATGTACTGTGACAAATACAGGAAATAAGATGGCTGCAGAACAAACTTAATCTGAAACAAGGCCTTTTATCCACATATAAGCTTGAAATAGAAAACTATTGAATTCGATATACGGATAAAATGGTCAAGTAAGATACATGGATCACATGCAGGACAACAAAAAATGTCATGAAAACCTGAGACCCTTTAATCCACATATCTAATCAGCGTGTGTCAAGAAACTGTCGGAAACTATATGTTGTGCCACCTTATCCGTACTAAAATAAAACTCGTGGAATAGTATCTATGTTTTTACATGTCTAAACTGATAAAAACAAGTAAAATGAGAGATTGCAATATGTAATTTATTGTGCAAGTACATGGGTGCTCAGTTGCTAGCAACTTATAGATAATGATGTTGTTAGATAGCAAACTGCAATAAGCACTCACCTCCTGATAAAAAGAATTGATCTCTTCCTCCGTGAGGCCTTCATCTTCTCCACCATTTTCCTCCCAACCAAGTGAACGAAGGAATGCTGCCTCTTCTTCATCTGGAAAAATTGTTCCATCACCTGACATGTTCTTCTCTCCAACACCAGAAAAATGGATACTCTTCCCAGGAAGGTCGTGCCCATCACCATTGCAAATTACAGAACCATCATTCTCAAATACACCAGGACATATTAATGTGTGACCTTCCTGAAATATCTCACCAGATGTCTCTGCACTCGAAGGCGAAACAACCGTACTTGAATCTGATAGGATGGCTGGAGCAGTAATAGAGGTTTTTCTCCTCATGAGATTAAAAAATTCACTTCTGCTTTTGGCCATTGATTGGGACAGTCTCTTGTCCACAATAGATCTAGAACCAAGCGATAATGTGGCAGTCTTGTTTTCAAGCACCGAAACCGCAGAACTGTTTCGACTCAGTGTTGCAGTTGGGGCAGATGGAGATATAGCAACCTGCCCGTTAGCTGTCCTGCAATTCAAATCACAAGGACTAGATGCATCCTTTGTCCCACTGCTGACAACACCATCACGTCCTGATTTGAGAACCATGTACTTTCCAACATGAGGTGTGCTTAAAGAATCAGATTTGACCTGCCCAGCATGAAATTGAACAGAAAGATGAGACAAATGGGGCTGCAACTGGAAAGCCTTTGAGGCCACAATCGATTCATGAGTTTTGATGCAAACCTTTGGTTGTTTTAATTTATCCGCAGAACTAGGAACCTGAAAATAACATTTCAAACCCTCATTATTCCACACCAGACTAAACCAAAATATGAAATTATTCAAACACAGTCACATTCGTGCAAGGAGAGAATTAGATACAAAGGAATATCTAGTCTAGAGAAAAAAGGTTAACTCATCACAACTTCAATGTGTTGTTCACAACTCAGTTCATCTATATTTATTATGGCCAGGCCCATTCATATCAGAAGTATGCTATAAGAGGCTCTTAAAAACTACAATTCGGTTTCCCAACTCAAAAGCGCACAAAATATCCACTGATTCATTGGGAATGTATGTCACATACATTGGCCATACTTGAGGGCCCTAAGACATGGTGTGACAAACGAACGAAATAATAAATACCAAAAGCCATAATCAAAGAAGGCTTGAAGAGGAATTCCTATCAGGTACAATTAGTTGGTTTTTCCCAAAAAGAACAGAAAGCCACAGTAATTACTCATTTCCAAGAAAGTAGACAAATGAGTACATAGGAAAGATATGAAATCACACGATCCTCTTTTCACAGACTGGCTGGATACAAATATTGGGTAAAATAAGAGTTGGCCTGCATCATAAATTCTAATAGCAGTATATTGGAACATCTTGGTTCATTGACACACATTAATCTCATTATTTACATGGGCATCAGTTAAAAGCAATTGAGCAATACAAAAAGTCCTTTTACCAACAGTTTTGGCATTGAAGGTGTCATAGGGATCAATTGTCTAGACTGCTTGATGGCCAATTCCTCAAGCCTTTGGCTCTTATCAGGTAGCTGCAAATATGGAATAGAATGTAGAATTCAAGCCTGGTTCCAGCCAAAACTTAAAAGGAATGAATTGAAAAAATTGTAAAACCTGAGAGACATTAACTCGTGCAGGAGACTGGGACAATGCCTCAGCCATGTTAAGAGAAGCAGTGCTAGAAGCTCCTGATGCTGAAGGCACAAGTGTTCCCATGCTCTGTTGAGGAGTTGAGTGATCCATGCCATTGCTGGTAAGACTGGCTGGCACTTCCGCTAAAGCAGAAGTCCATTTCTCACCACCAAGAAACCCCGAATTGCCGATGGGCAAATTTTGAAAAGCAGAACATAATCCAGTAGACAAAATTTTCCTACTTCCAGGCACGTCATGCTTCTCCTCAGTCCCGAGAGATGGAAAATCCTTTTCAAATGTATTCTTCTGAATGCCACGAGAATATCTGCCCGTATAATGCACACCATAATGGTTAATACCGTTTCTTGAATCGTCTGCTCCGTGAGGTAACACTTCACCAGCTTTTCTTGAAACTAATGAATGCGATCGCTTCAAGGCACTATTATCGACTCTACTGGTTAATATACTTGCTAAGGAATCGTGATCCCAGATATCCATGGAAAGAAATTTCTCTTTTTCTCTGTCACAGTTCTTATCACGGCGACTCCTTGTGAAACTACTGTATGGATGTTTCCCAGAACCATTGCTACTTGAACTACGTCTAGAATTGAACGAAACATTTCTATCCACAAAATCTGGCCTACCCTTCTCGCTGTTGCTCCTAAAAGGCTTACCTCGAATGGAGTTCAAAGAAGAAGAAACATCTAACACAAAATTGGAAAGAAAAAAAAAATCCAGTCATAATTGAGTTGACCATATGCAAAGAAAATGCGACTTTAAAACTGATGAACACACAGAGAGAATTGGATAATCGATAAATGAGCAAACAAGCAAGCAACAATACCTGAGTGGTGGACGAAGGCACCACCTCCAGCAACATTTCCAGTATTTCTCAGCCATTCAGGAACTAATGTAGGTTCAGTTCTTTCCATCAGTGCCAAACATGATCTTATAACTAGAGAGAAACAAGAAGTCTCAACTGATTAAACCTCCTTTATCAACCCAAACGATCCCTTTCCTCGATGGGATACTAAAAACTAATAGAAAGACAAATTTTCACCACTCACAAGCCAAATTTGCACGTGTCTAGTTTCCTAATTCATATATGGGGATTCCCTTCCCTTAGAATTTTCACAACCCCTCCATTCAGGAGTGGAAGAAAATCCTTCGTCTATTTCACTCCACCCAGGCCAATTGTCTGACAATACCAGCCGAAAGAGAATTTTGTCAAATATCCACAACAACAATTGAAACAAAGGAGCCAAGATGTCTTCCCTCTCTTTAAATATCGCACCACACCATCACAAACAAATGAAACACAGTGAAATGCAGGACAAATCCACAAAAAACCAAACCCTCTAAGTAAAATTCCCCACACGAACTACGGTCTGCCAATTAGCAACGACAAGCACAAAAACCAAATTTCCCTGTCCATAAATTGAAAATGCATCAACAAAACTCCAAATAAATAAAGATACAGAGGAGAAACTGAGTATCCCTACCTCAATAGAAGAAACCGAAAAGGGGGATCGAAGAGAACCCTAACCGCAACCAAAAAAAAAACCGCCAAACTGTATAAATATGAAAATCAATCAACGGTCTATATGTAACTTCGATAATTTTTTATATATTTCCGGAGACGAAAATTACGAACGTGAAAATTAATACGTTGCCTGGATGCGTAATTCGCGGTTTCAGAACAAGAAAATGCAGGCGGCGAATTTGACGAGGATCTGTGTAACAATTAGGGCATATACGCAGATAGAAACGTCAACAGTCTGCGTCTTCTGTGTGAAAGTGATAATTATAACATTAAACGAAACTGCAAATCTTCTGAAATAAATCTCATTTAATTCTGATTTTATTTACCAGGCAAAAAAAAAAACAAAAACAAAAACTATTTGATCGAGCTTCAAAATTTATATTTTTTTGTTGTCAGAAGAAAAAATTAATATTGTTTAGATATATTATGTCAAAATATCATTTGAGACGAATTGTAACAAAATCTCTAAAAATTATTATTATTCTTAAACTAAAATATACATATTATATATTTTTGTTCTAAAATTAACTAGGTTAATTTTTTTAAAATATAATATTCTGGCTCAAAACTGTCGAGTAAATTGACTTGGAATTAATGTGCTATGAAGTTCTTCAATTTTTTAAAAAAATTTAAATTATTATTATAGAATTTTAATTTTCTATTTCATTAGAATTTTAAAATATATATATTCAATATTTTATATTTTTAAATGGTTGGCGATGATAATATATATAATTCCATTTCCAAGCAAAGTCTGCTTTAGTTATTTGGGCCCATCACATTTTATTATGGAGATCGATGGACTAAAGCCCATTTGATAGTTAATTTGAAGCCTGCTTCAGAGTCTTTTTATTTTGAAGCCCGTTTGGTCGTCCCATATATTAAAAAATCTTTGGTAATTTATGCTAATCTGTCCTCACTCTTGCGTTTTATGTATTTGCACTTGCTCCTTTGACATGTTATAATTTTTTACATTTAACAAGAGGATTAGATCTCCTGTAAATTGGTCTCATATATTTATATTAGTGAGATGGGATCTGATCAATATTTATAATAAAAAGTAATATTTTTGGCATAAAATATTATATTTTTTCGTGTGTCGGATCAAATAGAAAATTCATCTCACAAAATTCAACTCTCATATGAGTTTTAATGTAATAAAAATATATAAAATTAATACAATGAAATATAAGAGAAGTGAATCCAACCATCTTGTATGTTTGACAAGTAAATTATTTCATTTAATTTATTTTACATAGAACTATGAAGACTGGCGAAAATTTCAACGTGGGAGAAAGAAATAGTCAATCAAAAAAATTGAAGGAAGATGGAATTTAGTTCAATCATGAAGTTATGAGTCATCACGGTTGAAAATATATGTGATTATTATTGTTTTGATAGTATTATATTCCGTCCGTCTCAATTATATAGGTCACATTACTATTTTTGTTTGTTCTAAATGTAATGTTTGGCTTTCTTATTAAGCTTGTGTAACCAATGAGAATGGAGAATCAAGAAGGTACACCATACTATGCAGGTGGAGACACAGGAGATAAGTTTCAATCTCAACTTATCTAACTAACTAACCAACCGCAAGAGGCTTGGAGATAAGGAGGGAGATCGAAGCAGTTGGAATCAACACAAGAGAGATCCATTCGTCGATCGAGTTTTTTTTTCTGGAATTAGCTAAGAGTTTTCGTGTGCATAGAGGGTGATTGGATCAGTCTTTGTGATTGTATTTCTTGATTTTCTCTTCATGTTCTTTGGTTCAATAAGCATTGGAAATTGAGGTCGATACATTGTAATCTTTACACTTTGTGATTGATATCGTGAAGAGCTTTGGGCCAAAGTGGATGTAGGATCATCGTGTTAATTTTTTCTCGATTGCATGTTCTTCGATTGTTGATTATCTTGTTTCGAATTGTTCTTCGAGATCATTTCAATGAGCTAGGATTTCACTGGGATTTGATATATTCATGATCGTGTAGTAAATTGATAATTGTTGTGTATGCATTATCAAGATTATCTCAACAAATTGGTATCAGAGCTTAGGTTCAAATGACGACTACACGTTTCGATATCGAGAAATTCACAGGCAAAAATGATTTCGGGTTATGGAGATTGAAGATGAGAGCTCTGTTGGTTCAGAATGGCCTCGAGGATGCTTTGCTTGGAGAAGAAAATGTCCCTGATAAAGTTAGGGGTATGGACAAGAAAGATATCCTTGCGAAGGCACATAGTGTCATAATCTTGAGCCTTGGAGACGGAGTCTTGCGAGAGGTATCCAAGGAGGGATCGGCTGCTGCGGTTTGGTTAAAGCTTGAGCACTTGTATATGACAAAGTCTTTGGCTAACAGACTTTTTTCTCAAGCAGAAACTGTATACCTTCAAGATTTCTACTGGAAAATCGATTGAAGAACATGTTGATGATTTCAACAAGATCATCTTTGATCTTGAGAACATAGAGATTAAAGTAGAAGATGAAGCTCAAGCACTGCTGTTATTGAGATCTCTTCCGGATACTTATGAGAATCTAAAGGATACCATGATCTATGGTAAGGATTCTTTGTCTCTTGAAGAAGTACATGCTGCTCTAATGTCTAAGGAGTTAAATAAGAAATCGGGAAATGGAAATGATGATCACAGTGTATGACTCTATGCAAGAGGAAGATCAGAAAAGAGAGAAACAAAATATAGAGGCAAATCCAGATCAAAATCCAGATAGAAGTTTGTGAGGAAGTGTTACTCATGTCATAAGGAAGGACACTTCATTAAAGATTGCCCAGAAAGAAAAAGGAAACAAGCAGAAAAGGAATCTAATTCAGGAGATGCAGCTATAGCACAAGATGGCTATGAAAGTGCAGATGTTTTGATGGTCACAGTTGATAAATGTGAACTGGATTGGATATTAGATTCAGGCTGCTCTTTTCATATGACTCCGCAGATGTTTTGATGGTCACAGTTGATAAATGTGAACTGGATTGGATATTAGATTCAGGCTGCTCTTTTCATATGACTCCTTGCAGGCATTGGTTCAGTGATTTTGATAAGGTTGATGAAGGAAATGTCCTTATAGGAAACAATGTAGCTTGCAAGATTGAAGGCATTGGATCTATCAAGCTCAAAATGAATAATGGAACAACAAGAACTCTCTCAGAAGTTAGATTTGTTCCAGGATTGAAAAGGAACTTGATATCAATTGGAATGCTAGATCAATCCGGCAATGAGTTTAAAGCTAAGGATGGTGTCCTTACTGTTACTAAAGGAGTAATGGTTGAGATGAAAGGAATAAGACGCAATGGTTTATATGTTTTGCAAGGAGGATCACATAATGATCCTACTATTTTGAATGCCCATATTAGCTTGGATAAAACCAAGTTATGGCATGCCAGGATGGGACATATAAGTGAAAGGGGGCTTATTGAACTTCACAAACAAGGTGCTTTTGGTAAGGATCAAATCAGCAAAATGGATTTTTGTGAGCATTGTGTTCTGGGAAAGCAAACAAGAGTCAAATTTAAAAGAGCTGAACATACAACCAAGAATACTCTGGACTATATACATTCTGATGTATGGGAGCCAGCAAGGAATCAAACACATGGAGGATCTAGGTATTTTATTACCTTCATTGATGACTACTCAAGGAGAGTATGGTTGTACACAATGAAGCATAAAAATAAAGCCCTAAAGAAATTCATTGATTGCAAATCATTGATTGAAAACCAGACAGGAAGGAAGATCAAAAGGTTAAGAAAAGACAATGGATTGGAGTATTTGAATAATGAATTTGATGAACTGTGTAAGAAGAATGGCATAGCAAGGCACTTGACAGTAAGATATACTGCTCAGCAAAATGGACTTGCTGAGAGAATGAATCGAACCTTGCTAGAAAGAGTTAGATGCATGCTCTCAAATGCTAAGCTAACTGTTAGTTTCTGGGGGAAGGCAGCAGCCACAGCATGCTACCTTATTAACAGATGTCCATCTGTAGCTCTAAACTTCAAAACACCAATCGAAGTTTGGTCTGGTAAGCAAGGAAATTATGAAACACCAAGAGTATTTGGATGTACTGCTTATATACACACAAGTGATGGAAAGCTGCAACCAAGAGCCAAGAAGTCCATCTTTCTTGGATATCCAGAGGGAGTTAAAGGTTATAGAGTTTGGCTCTCTGAAAATGAAAATGGAAAGGCTGTGGTAAGTAGGGACATTACTTTTGAAGAGGAAAGTATGCTCAGGCAGACATCATCTAAAAATGTGTATAACAATGATAAGGAAACCTATAAGGTGATCACATTGTGGTGGAATCACAAAAGGATGCACATCCAGAAATACAAGACATCACTCCTACTGTGCAAGGTGATGACTTGACAGATTACCATCTAGCAAGAGACAGGGTCAGAAGGGAAATTAAACCTCCTGCTAAATATGGATATGCTGATCTAATAGCATATGCTTTGAGTGTTTCTGAAACCTTTAGCTATGAGGAACCAAGTTCATATAAAGAAGCTGTAAATAGCAAGCATAAATTCAAATGGAAAGAAGCTATGCTTGAAGAAATACATTCCCTTGATAAGAATAATACCTGGGAATTGGTGGAGCTTCCAAAGGGCAGAAAAATAATCGGGAGTAAATGGATTTACAAAATAAAGGAAGGAATTCCAGGAGTTGAACCACAGAGGTTCAAGGCAAGATTGGTGGCAAAGGGCTTCACTCAAAGTGAGGGCATGAATTTTAATGAAGTATTCTCTCATGTGGTAAAACATACATCGATTAGAATTTTGTTGGCTTTGACAGCAGACCAAGACTTGGAGCTGGAACAGATGGATGTAAGAACAGCCTTCTTACATGGTAGCCTGGATGAAACCATATACATGAGACAACCAAAGGGTTATGAGCTCCAGGACATGAGTCAAAGGTTTGTTTGCTCAAAAAATCCATGTATGGTTTGAAGCAGTCATCAAGACAATGGTATAGACGTTTTGACATCTTTATGAGTTGTCATTTGTTCAAGAAAAGTGGTTATGACAGTTGTGTTTATCACAAAAAGACTTCAGAGGAATATACCATTTATTTGTTATTCTATGTTGATGATATTCTCATGGCATGTAAGAACATGAATGCAATTCTGGAATTGAAAGAAAAACTCAAAGGGGAGTTTGAAATGAAATATCTTGGCCCAGCATAAAAGATACTTGGAATGCAGATTACAAGTGATAGAGCCAAAGGTATCTTATTCATAAGTCAAGAAGATTACCTTAAGAAGGTTGTATCCAAGTTTGGAATGATGAATTCCAAGATCATTACAACACCTTTGGCTGCTCATTTCAAGCTATCAGTATATCAGTGCCCTGCTACACCATATGAAGAGTCTGTTATGAAGAATGTGCCATATGCTAATGCCACTGGTAGCCTAATGTATGCTATGGTATGTACAAGACCTGATTTGGCTTATGCTACAAGCCTGGTGAGTAGATTCATGAGTAGACCAGGTAAAGAGCACTGAGAGGCAGTGAAGTGGGTATTAAGATATCTTAACTCCACTTTAAAGACAGGTTTGCTCTATGGCAAACAGCATGGCAAGGAAGAAGGACTGACAGGGTATATGGATGTCGATTATGCTGGTGATCTTGATAAGAGAAGATCAACCATTGGATACATTTTCACTTATAATGGAAACACCATCAGTTGGAAAGCAAACTTACAACCGATAGTGGCACTGTCAACCACAGAATCAGAATATGTTGCAATCACAGAAGCTGCTAAAGAAGGAATTTGGTTAAAGGGTATTTTGGCCGAGTTAACAAGACACAAGGTGGATGTCAAACTCTTCTCTGATAGTCAAAGTGCTCTGCACTTAACTAAGAACCCGATGCACCATGAGAGAACAAAGCACATTGATATAAGATTGCATTTTGTTAGAGATTTTGTGGAGCATGGAAAGGTTCGAATGGAGAAGATAGCCACTGAAGAAAATCCAGCTGATATGCTGACCAAAGTTATTCCTAATGTGAAATTCAAACTTTGTATCAAGTCAATCAATGTTGGAGAAATAGATCCTGGTCCTTAGCTGCTGTGACAATGGTCCAAAGCTCATAAAAAATCCAAGGTGGAGTTTTGTAATATTTGGCTTTCTTATTAAGCTTGTGTAACCAATGAGAATGGAGAATCAAGAAGGTACACCATACCATGCAAGGTGGAGACACAGGAGATAAGTTCCAATCTCAACTTATCTAACTAACTAACCAACCGCAAGAGGCTTGGAGATAAGGAGGGAGATCGAAGCAGTTGGAATCAACACAAGAGAGATCCATTCTTCGATCGAGTTTTTTTTATGGAATTAGCTAAGAGTCTTCGTGTGCATAGAGGGTGATTGGATCAGTCTTTGTGATTGTATTTCTTGATTTTCTCTTCATGTTCTTGGGTTCAATAAGCATTGGAAATTGAGGTCGATACATTGTAATCTTTACACTTTGTGATTGATATCGTGAAGAGCTTTGGGCCAAAGTGGATGTAGGATAATTCATATCCGAACCACTATAAATCATCGTGTTAATTTCTTCTCGATTGCATGTTCTTCGATTGCTGATTATCTTGTTTCGAATTGTTCTTCGAGATCATTTCAATGAGCTAGGATTTCACTGGGATTTGATATATTCATGATCGTGTAGTAAATTGATAATTGTTGTTTATGCATTATCAAGATTATCTCAACACTAAATATAAAAACATATATCATATTTAGTAATATTTTTTACACTTTTTTTACTAGTATACCCTCATTAACTAAATATTCAAATTTATGCGATCATTTTTTTATATGCATTAAATTGGGATAAAACAGGAAGTTAGTAAAAAAAAAAATTCTCAATGATTTTTTCTTAATCTGTATTAAAAGAAAAGTAAGTCTATATAATCGAGGCAAAGGGAGTAGTTGCAATTTGTATTGGTTTGTGTGTTAATTTGAATTTATGCATTTTAGAAGTGGATGGGTAAATTAAAATTCACTATTGTGTCGAAGGATTTCAAATATATAGATTTCGATTGTATTATTCTAAATTCATACGCTCCTTATTTATCTATTAGTTACATAAAGTTCAATATATTTCAAATAACATCATTAGATGAGTTTGAAATTCATCCTATTAAAACATGTAATGGATAGATGTGAAGCTTATGACTTTAATCCCTTACATAATTAAAAAAAAATTCAATATATTTAAAATTCTTAGATTTGAAATTCTTCCAAACACAACCTAAAAATTTGAGTTGCACCATATCACCAGTTATATAGTTTTTGGTAAAGCGTCGGGCGTTTGATCTTACAAAATCTTTCCAAACACAACCTAAAGTTTTATATATGATAATTTTTAATAAATGAGAATATAATATTATTTTAACGTGATAAAAACATTTTTATAAAATTCAATTGTTATCAGTGTCGAACCTGAGTTTTTTGAGGCCTGCGATTAGCATAAAAAACTGATGACCTTGAAGCTTAAAATTCATATATTTTTTTATCGATAAATATAATAGTATAAATAACATGACTTCTACAAATAAAATTAAAGATAGATAAAAACATGTCATAAACAAATACTAAAATAAAGCCAAGATCGTCCAAACAAAATGTGAAATTGATGTTTTGAACTAGTACATATTCACTTGAATATTAATCGTCTATCAGTTTTGGAAGCGAAAATATTGATTAATTTTGCATAATAAGACACCGTTCTGTTCACCATATTACTAATATATATCTAATTCATCTCATCACATCACATCTCACGTTCTTCTCATCATATTATTTATGCATATATTAACTATTTATTTTACATCAATCAAATCATTAATTATTTATAATACATCAATCAAATCATTGAATTTAAATTATTATATTACCCCTTATAAATAATATAATTTTTATTTTATTTATTGTTAAAATGACAAAATAGTCATTAACATTTTTATATAAAATTTAATCAATCAAATCAAATAAACTATAATCTATCAATCAAATTCAATACTATTTTAACTATCATTTCTTATTTATTTTTTATTACATTATATTACTTATACCACCACTCAAACCAAACGGTGCCTAAGTATTTTCAAACACTTATTTTCTTGATTGATGCATAGTCAAGTCATTTATCTTTCATATAACATAATTGATCGGATCGGAGATGAGTTTCGCATAACTTCTGATGGATTACAAAAATTATGCAGTCAAGTGTTGAAAAATATCTTGAAACGAATCGATAAATAAAAATCGAGTGATAGCGAATTTGATTATCATAGAATAGTGAAGATTTGATTTTTAGCGAGAACTTGTTAGATAGATATTTCGGATTGATTATCATTTCTTGCTGAATGTTTACGAGAGATAAATAAGATAAATGAACAGTGAGACTTTAAGTCTTCATCAGAGACTATTATCCATTAATTATTATTCATAGGATGAGATCATGAATTAATTATATACTATACTAATAATTTTTTAAAATTTGAGTGCCCCTAAAAAGCAATTGCCTCAAAATTCATACTACAAGTCCGGGCGTGATTGTTATCATAAATTCGAGCCACTAAACATCAAACTTTAGAAATAGTATATAAGATATATTTATATCTGAACGTGCACTATTGTTGCATTTTATTCGTTTTGAAAGTTTTGCTGCAATAATGTCACATTTCTACCTACTGTATAAAATGTGCCAGAGAAAAGAAAATTCAATGGGGAAAATAAGGACAATCAGTGGGCTACGCTACTTTGACTCTTGGATTTGAAAGTTTTGTTTGAACTTCAGAACGATACTGGCAATTCATAAACCCAAGCATAAATCCAAAGCAACACTTCAGCTTCCAGCCTGTAAATTATAACTTTGTTTTCCCTTTTTAATCGTTCTCTATCCATTATCCGTGAACAATGAAACGAGTCAAATCGTATTTACTATGAAAATTATCATAATTATATTTTTGTATTTAACATTAGAAGTAGTATTTATATTCGTCTAACAAGATCGATCGTGCAATCATCTCATATGAATTTTTGTGTTAAAGTAATTTTCCAATAGGCCTTACTTAATTTCTTAAGTTAATAGAGAATATATTCAAAGAGATTAATTAATCAGTTTAGTCGAAAGATAGATGGGTTTTTAAGTATTTGAAAGAATAAAAATTGTAAATAATTGGCTGAATTAATGGAACAATTTAGGTTCCGTTTGGAGATGTACTTATAAAACGTTTTTATAAAAGCGTTTTTTAATATTTTTTTATAAAATATTTTAAAATTTATTTTAAGAATAAATATGTTTTTGGACAACTATTATATAAAAATATTTTAACATTTCAAAAATAATGTTGTTCATCTTTACCTTTCATAGTTATATTCTAAAAACATATAAAAACACCTCTCAAGTGTCTTTTAAACACTATATTTAAATAACACTTTTTTACAAATATTTTTCTAAAATATTTTACAAAAATTATATCCAAACACATACTTTGAATTTGTAGGTTGTAGTAGATGAGAGAGATCCTAGCATATGAGTAATACCCAAATCATGTATCCAACGATTCGTATTTTTACACATAGACTTAATTAATTATAAATTGCTGACGTGACAAATCATGAGACATTAGATCTATCATTGATGTATTACCCATATGCTAGGTTGAAATCTACCGTGGTACGGATAGTGATTCCGAAACTTCAATGAGAGTTGAGCGAGAGGATTAGGGAATAATCCGATAAATCACTTGTATAACATGAGTAATCACCGGAGACCATTGAAGGGATTAAATTTGTTTTGGAAAATTTCTTTGCGTTTCTTTTATAAGTTTTCTCACATTTACACATCACACACACATATTTCTCTAACTTTATACATTTATTCACTCAATCATTTTTGCTGCCAAAACCTCAACATTGTAAATAATTAGATTTTTTTAAATAAAAAAATTTGTTTTTGGATGCTAGGGTCAATTTTACCCACATTTTCTAGTTGTTTTTATAATTATCTATTGGTTTAGTATAGTAAGGTATAGTAAATAACTTTACATGTGCATTGATTCCTAAGTCCGTAGCAAACAATAACATTAATTTGGCTGGTGGAATAGATTCTCTGTTGAATATTCTCAATCAATAAAAAAAAAATGATTATTGATCTCAAATTAATTGTAATATCCACCTTACCTGTCTATATATAATAAAAAACAACTTAATTTTGACACTAATATTTTATTTGATCCGATACACGAAAAAATATTATTTTTTAAATTGAAATTATTATTTTTTATTATATATATATATATATATATATATATATATATATATATATGAGTTAGATCGATCTACCTCACGAATATCAATACGTGAAACCATCGTAGTAAAGATCTACTCCATATATATTTATACATATCGCCCTCATTTTCTTGTGAAAAATATTTTAATAAGAACAAATTTTCTGCACATTCATTTCCCCACTCGAAATTGATTTCCTATGAAAAAGGTTAACAAGTTGAGAGACGTGTTTAGGGGTGGGTTTTCGGTATATCGTATCAAAAATATCGGTATAAAAAAAATTCATGCTGATATCGATGCTGAAATTCTGAAATTTTAATATAGAAAAAATTCATATTAATACCGTATAGATACCGAAAAATAATTCCGTATACCGAAAAAATGTTTGTATATCAAAAAAATTTTGATACGGTATCCCAAAAATTCGATATTTTGGGTTTGGTATGCCAATCCTAGACGTGTTAATTCTAGCCAATCAAATTGTCGTGTAAGTGCTCAATCATACTTGATTTTTTACTTGATAATCGAAAACATAAAATTACAGTTTACAAAGAAAAAAAAAATCATTCTAAAAACAAATGTTGTCGCGTGTGAAAAGGGTCAAAAGCCAAAAAAAGTGCAAATATCCTTCCTTCAATGGATAAATAAATAACCGTAGAAATATACATAATTTAATTCGCATGTATTTAATATTCGTGTGGAATATGAATAAGAAAACGTCACATCCCAAAAATTTGAGGAGGCCGTGGCATACTAATGTTCCAATCATGTTGATACGGAGGAGAGGCTATGAATTTCCGCCCCCACAGCAATCCGTGGATGTCATTCATTTTCAAGATTTGACAAGTCGGCAAAATTTGCATAGTTCTTCCTGCACATCAAAATTATATCAACCAAGACTTGCGACAAATAATCATCTTCGATCGGTTTTATTCACTATATATTATTTTTTTATACTCGGCGAACTAAAAATTAATTTTGAAAATTATTTCACTATAATATATATATATATATATCATGTTATTAAATTTTAGTTTATGTTTTTCTTTAATTGAATTTTAGTCATTTGTCTACCATCAGTTGATATGATTCTGACATGATATTGACATGCGAAATGTTAAGCAAAAATTTGCATCTAAAAAATGCTGAAATTTAGCAATGTAACGAATCAAGTTTGTAAAATATAAACATAAATAATGGAAAAAAGGCATTCTTTTTCATATCCGACGGCTACCAATTTCATATCTTTTTCATTGGTGTAATTTGAGGCATGTAAAATAGTCATTAATATATATTTGGTATCCCGTAGAATATTCTCGGATCAATCTATTGTCATCTGGAAAATAGAGCTCGTCTCCCATAATCATATGTTTTGGATAAATAAAACACATCAAATTTGTACATAACACGCAAGTAATGCTAGTTTTGATCATCCCGTGATAGAATGTGTCATTAATATGCACGGATCCCACTTGAATTTAACGCAACACAAAGTTTCTCTTTGTATAAATAAGAGTGAGATTTATTAATATCTACATATCCTTTATATAAAGATGACAAAATATCTAGTGATCACGAAACTGAAATACAATGCATACATGCATACACATATATAATTATAAATAAATAAATAAAATAGAAAGAAGAAGATAAAAGATTCCTGGCCAGATACTTGAGTGTCTCCATGATTCACCAAAGGGCCAAATAAGGTTTAATTTCCACCCCTTCGGCCCCGTCCGCACCCGCCGCGCCCAGTTGGAATTCTGCCCCTTTCCAATTTTGATATACCTAAATTCCACATTTACCCTTACTTTCATGTCTGCTTCCAAATTAACCCCGCCCCATGTTTTGAAAATTATACTGGCGATTGGGTTTCCCAGGCGCCACATCTCATGCACAACGTACATTCAAATGTGACCCTAACTAGTTTTATTATTATTATTATTATTATTATTATTATTATTATTATTATTATTATTATTATTATTATTATTATTATTATTATTATTATTATTATTATTATTATTTTCATTTTTCTAATTTAATAATAATAATAATATTATTATTATTATTATTATTTTCATTTTTCTAATTTAATAATATATTGGCATGGACTCGATTCAGATGACCCCCCTTTTTTTTTTAAATCCCAATTATATTTCATGATGATTATGATTAAATACCAAATCCAACCAATAATATATATATAATTCAGTATGGGGATCTTGGATTTGTTATAATTGACTGCTTAATCTTTGTCTCTGAAACAGGTACAATATCTGTTACCAGACAATTTTTTTTGCAATATAAAAATTGACGATGGTCTAATTAAGGATTCAATCGAAATTATATGGATTTTTTAGGGGCACGAAATGTGTTAATTAGTACTAATCAAGTTTTTTTATTATTATTTGATGTATAAATAAATGGTGTAAAAATATCACGCCCACACAATATATAGAAATTGAAAAGGTTTTATTCTGCCAAAATGTAGATATCAGTCAATCAAATCATCGATGTCTATGTATGGTACCAGGATTGAGGGAACATTGCATTTAAGACCTGAAAGTGCATGTTCGAATCCTGGGGAGGGCAAAAACTCCCCACCAGAGGAGAGAACGTCTCTCTCCATAGGTTATTTTTCCACTGTCTTCTCATGTTTTGTTTGTTCTTTTTTCACATTATATCCCTTCACATATTCATCAAAATTAAATGTTTCCTCGTTTTCTTTAAAAAAAATAATGATAATAATTACGCTCCTCCAAAGTCCAACATTTTTCAAACAATTCTATAGTCGTATTCCTAATTTCAAGTTTTTAATACTGTTCGATTCCTAAAATTATGATTACTGTTATGCATTCACTTGTTTTCTCTTCAGATCTAAAATATATGACGTGGTTTTATGCTAAATCGAGAGAAACACTCGTCTTGCAAAAAAACACTATATCAAAAACATTTAACTGGTATAACATAGAATTAATCACCTTGATAACATATGCATGTAATTATTATCATATACGAGAAAGTTCCCCATACATTATGCAAGGAACACGCACACGGAGGCAGATATTTCGAAAAGGAAAAAGAGCAAGTAAATCCCGGCCCATAGGAATATCAAAGCAAAATAAATATTATATAAATCATAGAAAATAATCAAATGCATGCATAAGATAAATTAAAAACTTTTTGTTAAAATATATTGGTTATACATTTTAAATAAAAAAAAAATAATGATTAAAAATCGAATTTTAAAACCACATGCAACGTTGGGCGTATTTCGTTATCATCTACAATAGCAATCTGGGGAAGTTTTCATCTAGACCAGATTTCACCACCCGCAGGGGTCACGAAGTTTCTATATAAATAAAATAAAATAAAATAAAATAAAAAGTTACTACCTAAAAGTAAAAAATCATAAATTATTATATTTTCGCTCCCAGCAAAAATTTATGGTGTACGCGTGTTAATAGCAGAATGTGATTTCGATTTGTGTAGGCAGAGAAAGTAGAGTAAGCTTTGTGTGTGACAGAATAATGCCACGAGTTCTCTCTTACATGTACAAACCCGCGGATGTTTATTTATTTATTTATTTATAATAATAATATTTTTTTTACGGTAATAATTATTATTACTACTACACACACTTTTATATAGTTTTACTATTAAAGTTATATGATAATTATTACCCAAAAAAAAAGACAAAAAATAAAAAAAGTAATAAAATATTTTTTTAAATATCAGTATCGTTTGGTACAATAAATAAAAATGAGATGAGACACAATTTTTCATCTCATATTTGTCTCATTTTTGTTAACTTTAATTTAAATACATCTAATGACCTTTGATGTCAGTGCATACGGTTGGATGAGACTTGATGCGGGTGGAATTCTACAAATATAGCATTTTTTTTATAATTGTTTGCAATTGACATGCATGAACATTTAAGACATTATATAATGCTAGTAACTTTGGCATACGCGATGTGTGTACACAAAATATAAAAGATGAACGATTTTTTTAATAAACAAATATGATTATATAATTATTTATAATTGTGGCGGAACACATTAAACATTCTTTGACTAAATAAAATAAAATAAAGTTTAAATAAATAAATTAAAAAAGTAAATCAAATTTGAATTAATAAAACAAAAGCCACAACAAATTAAGGGTATATTTGGAATATTAAAAAAAGTTTCACCAAAAGTAGTTATTATTAGGCTCTCTCCCTTTATTAATAGTAGACTCTCTCCCTTTATTAATAGTATAGATAATAAACATAATAATCTTACAAAATTAAAAACATAAAAAAAAAACATATTATTCATCTTTATATTTTACGTACTCATCAATATTTTATCACATTCATACACATACTTCATTCATCTCATAAAACCAAACAATATATGAATTGATACGAAAAAGATAAAAAAAAATTATCGATGATTTGGCTCTGGTTTACTCTTCTGAATCATAATTAATGTGAAAAAAAATCTGTGCATGCATGGCGAGAATGTTGGTTAACAAGAAGGATGCGAAACCTGTAATTTATAACATGAATTAATTTGTTATTTTTTCGGATTCATATAATATGAATCCGATCATACGTATAAAATCTACACTTTTTGTTAAAACTGGTTTTTACTCAATGCATCGCATCCGCATTCGAAAATAATTACATATCGTAAAATAACCTTCTTAAACTAATACCTTTCTTTGCTAAAAAAAAAAAAAAACACTAATACCTGTCTATTTACTAGATAAACCTAATCCACGATTCGAAAATTCATGAGAAGATCTTGTAGTGTGATCGTATTTCTCAAACAACTTATTTCTTTTTTTAAAAAAAATGAAAATATAACTTATAGAATCTCAAATCCGAAATCTGTTACATTTTTTAGCCATATGATAACAATAGACCTAGACATAGTTTGGTACATATGATAGGATAAGTATAAGATATATAATATAAGGATAAATTAAGGCTAAGTAAAATGATAGGATACAATAGTGAATGCTTGGTATGATTTTAATAAGAGTGATTAAATTTATATGTTCGATTTTAATGACAAAATTAACCTACCGTAATGTGGAGGACAATGAGGCGTGTTTAGAGTTTAAATGTTTTAATATGTGGAGGGTAATCATGTCTTTTTGTAGTATTTTTTTAGTTGTATCAAATTTATCACGCCAAATTAAAGGGATACATAGTCCTCTTGTCAAATCATTTATCAAAGGTTAATTGACTTATCATGAGCTTTTTAAAAATATACCAAGCATATTGTAACGCCCCACTGTATCAAGACGGGTCTTTTCAGCGTGCTTATGTCCTCACTCACACGCACCTTGAAAAACTTCTCAGGGGGTCACCCATCCTATAATTGCCCCAAGTGAAGCACGCTGAAAAGACTCGTGCAAGCATAACGAATCTTTTTGTAGTATTTTTTTAGTTGTTCCCTGCCTTTTCAGCCTCGGGAGTCACATGCCCACCAGCTTCCGCTTGGTTCGTCCCCGAACCATACCGTACTAAAAGAGGTCGGCTTTGATACCATTTGTAACGCCCCACTGTATCAAGACGGGTCTTTTCAGCGTGCTTATGTCCTCACTCACACGCACCCTGGAAAACTTCCAGGGGGTCACCCATCCTATAATTGCCCCAAGTCAAGCACACTTAACTTTGGAGTTCTTATGTGATGAGCTCCCGAAAAGAAGATACACCTTATCGATATGAATAGTACATATGAAATCTTTTAAGCCCTCCTCAAACATGTAGTCCCATACCTACACAGTCTCAGAATCCCTCTCATTCCGGCACGGGATCGGTTCATTCATGTCTTCCTCCGCCTAGAAGCCTACCAGGAGCCGCTCATTGTCCGTGCAACCTATTGGCACCGGCGATCACTCCCTGCCTCTTCAGCCCCGGGCGTCACACATATGATGTAGGAGGATAATTTATTAATCACTCCCTTATCATGTATACCAAACTATGCCCAGTGTAAACATAGCTCTATGATATATCAATTCGATAATTAGTACATACATCTAACTACAAATATTATATATATATATATATATATATATATATATATATATATATATATGTAGTATTGATTTCAGTATCCTAATGTGCAAGAATTTGTGAACAACCACCGAAACACGCTAATCTAAAAAACGTCATCATGTTTTAGTGGTCGTTTATAAAATTCCTTAACCATTTTATACTTATTTCATTTCGTTTTGTTAATAAATTATATATTTGTAATGTTTTTGTTTGACAGCTTATTTGCAATGTTGAATTTCAAGAAACAATAAAAAATATAAAAAAATGAAAATATAGGTGTAGACGTACGTTCTGTTTTAATTTGCTTTCGAAAATGAAAAATATATAAAATCAAAATATATTTTAAGAAGATAAATGATATTAATATTTGAAATCAGGGTCTCCCATCACTCTTTCTATAAAGCAAGTGGGTCATGCATGTGGGGCCTTTTTAGTTTTTACCCCAAAGCTTGGGCATTATTTTTATTTTCCAAGAGAAATAGTTCCTATTTTCTCTCTATATAAACGACCACATCCAACTCCAAATCTTTCAATTGAAAATAAAAATAAAAATAAACCATATAAAAAAGGGTAAAGTTGTGAGAGAAGTAGAACAAATTTCTCTCTCCCTTCTCTGTTCCCCCACATGGCGGCCTCCGTCGAGAACCGGCAATTCACCACACTTGAACCGGGCCTGCCGCGCCCCTTCAAGCCTGTGCCGACGACCCACCGCCGGTCCGACTCCCCGGTTCGTGGATTCACCTTTACGCCGCCGCCGGAACCCGTTTTCTCGGGCATGACATTGAGTAACGGCAATTTGGTAGCCGATTATTCCTCCAGCGACGAAGATGACGACGAAAATGAATGGGGCCTCCATATCAAAAAGGCCAACGTGGAGCTGGAGCCGTCGGTTCTCGACTCACGCGACGAGTTCACCGCCGATAATTGGGTGGAGCGCAACCCGTCCATGGTCAGGCTCACCGGAAAACACCCCTTCAACGCGGAGGCGCCGCTGCCACGGCTCATGCACCACGGCTTCATCACCCCGGTCCCACTCCACTACGTCCGTAACCACGGCGCGGTCCCCAAAGCGACCTGGGAGGAATGGACGGTCGAAGTCACCGGTCTGGTCAAAAAACCGATGCGGCTCACCATGCACCAGCTGGAAACCGAGTTCCGCAGCAGGGAACTCCCGGTCACGCTGGTCTGCGCCGGGAACCGACGCAAAGAACAAAACATGGTCAAACAAACCATAGGCTTCAACTGGGGAGCGGCTGGCGTCTCCACCTCCGTGTGGCGGGGCGTGCCTCTACGCGCCATCCTGAAACGCTGTGGGATTTTCAGCAAGAAAAAAGGCGCGCTCAACGTCTGTTTCGAAGGGGCGGAGGATTTGCCCGGCGGCGGCGGATCTAAGTACGGAACTAGTTTAAGAAAGGAACTCGCCATGGATCCGGCGAGGGATATCATATTGGCTTACATGCAGAACGGCGAAAGATTGGCTCCGGATCATGGGTATCCCGTGAGAATGATAATTCCCGGATTTATCGGTGGAAGAATGGTGAAATGGTTGAAGCGTATCGTTGTTACTCCGAAGGAGTCTGATAATTATTATCATTATAAGGATAACAGAGTTCTTCCTTCTCATGTTGACGCTGAACTCGCTAATTCAGAAGGTATTTTTTTTTTTATTTGTGGAATATTATTATTAATAATTTCCCAGGTTTTTATATGAACCATGAAAAATAATTTGGAAAAAAAAAAAGATAATGGTTTGATATAAGTCAGTTATCAAAAAAACAAACTTTACACGTAATTTTCTGTTATACTGCCCACCAGTATCATCTCGTCGCATTAAATATAATACAGCAACTTTGCTTCGACCAAAAATATCGTCACATGATAAATATTTATACGATTGCAAATAAACATAAATATCGCATCATATGATAAATATTTGAATTTATGTTTGCAGCTTGGTGGTACAAGCCCGAGTACATAATCAATGATCTGAACATAAACTCTGTGATTACAACACCGTGCCACGAGGAAATCCTACCCATCAACTCGTGGACGACTCAGAGGCCTTACACGTTAAGGGGATACGCATATTCCGGTATGAGATGCTTCGTATATTATTATTATTATTATTATTTATTTCAAAAGTACTATTTTGAATGTAATGTAGGAAACAAAATAAGTTCAATTTATTTACCATTTGTGCTGCAAAAATGTATACGTAGATTATAGATAGCGATGATTCAACTAGACTCTGGTTTCTGTTTGTTTTCGCCTGTTACTGCAAAAACCCACTGGCAAAGCCACGAGCATACACATAGTCCAACACTTCGTCATCTATAATTGCATGAGACAACTTTATTTTATTAGTGTTATTAATTAATTGTCAATATGTTTGGAATATTTAATACTTTTGTTTGACGAGAAGAAAAAAATAAAAAAAAAGATTTATTTTCAAAAGAATCAAAACCAGGGTGCGTTGCCAGTAGTTCCCATTGGGTAATAAAAATTTGAAAAAAGACGTGTTTATTTTTTAATGACAAGAAATCGAACCTAGGTGCGTTGCACATAGTTTCCAAGTGGGTTTTAAAAATGGGACACTTGATATTTGTTTAAATGTGTGGAATCCACTCTTTCGGCACAAGAATTGATTAAGCAACTGCTACGTAGGGAGTGTACGAGAATATTCATAGATAGTGACCATCAGATTTGACTAGTATTTATATTCACCTTTCCAGCATCTTAGGGTCATACTTTACAGCTATATGTGACGGAATAAATTGCACATTAAATAAATGGAAACTTTTATTACACTGTCTGGGTTTTCTTCTGTATTATTTGTATATCATTACATATATATAAGATGAATTATTAGATCTAGTGATTAAAAAGTCGTTTAATTGGATAAAAAAAAAATGTGTGATTTTCACTATATTTTTTTCTGTCGAATTTCAAAAGACAGATAATGAAATTTAGGTTGGCATGCATAGATCTTGACTTTTATGAGCCTATATAGAAATTTTTTTTTTTGTCAACATGAAATTATTGAAGCCACTTTTTCTTGATGAAGATGTATGTGGGGAATTAATTTGGAATTAAATGAAATAGGTGGTGGGAAGAAAGTGACAAGAGTGGAGGTGACTATGGATGGCGGTGAAACATGGCAAGTTTGCGTGTTGGACCACCCTGAGAAGCCTAACAAGTACGGTAAATACTGGTGTTGGTGCTTCTGGTCGCTCGAGGTCGAGGTGCTCGACCTTCTCGGAGCCAAGGAAATCGCGGTCCGGGCTTGGGACGAGACACTCAACACGCAGCCTGAGAAACTTATTTGGAATGTCATGGTATGTATACAGATTATACAGTTAATCTGTATGTAACAACAATATATAGTTCCATCATGCATATGCGTCTAATTATTATATTTTCTTGGTTCAGGGTATGATGAACAACTGTTGGTTCCGAATTAAAACCAACATGTGCAAGCCACACAGGGGGGAGATCGGGATCGTTTTCGAGCACCCAACTCAACCGGGTAACCAACCCGGCGGATGGATGGCGAAGGAGCGCCACCTCGAAAAATCGTCGAACGAAAATCCATCTTTGAAGAAGAGTGTGTCCTCCCCATTCATGAACACAACCTCCACTATGCTATCCATGTCTGAGGTTAAGAAACATAACTCCGCCGATTCGGCCTGGATCATCGTGCATGGCCATGTCTATGACTGCACCCGTTTCCTCAAAGATCATCCTGGAGGCACGGACAGCATTCTCATCAATGCTGGAATGGACTGCACGGAAGAATTCGACGCCATACATTCCGATAAAGCGAAGAAGATGCTTGAAGATTATAGGATAGGGGAGTTGATCAAGACCGGCTATGCCTCGGCTGATTCGTCGCCGAATAACTCGGTCCACGGCCCCAGCAGCGGTGGCATCCTGCCACTCACCACGATCAAAGAATTGACGCCGCTGCTTAGAGGTGTGGCTCTTGTGCCACGTGAAAAAATTCCATGCAAACTCGTGGAGAAAACTTCCATCTCCCACGACGTGAGACTGTTCCGGTTCGCACTGCCGAACGAAGAGCATGTGCTCGGTTTACCAGTGGGGAAACACATTTTTGTATGTGCCACCGTCGATGAAAAGCTTTGCATGCGAGCGTACACCCCATCGAGCGGGGTCGAAGCAATCGGATATTTTGAGCTCGTCGTCAAGATTTACTTCAAAGGGATGCATCCAAAATTCCCCAACGGCGGGTTAATGTCGCAGCATCTGGATTCCCTGACTTTGGGTTCATTCATCGACGTGAAAGGGCCTTTAGGGCACATCGAATACCTCGGAAAAGGGGTTTTCACGGCGCATGGCAAGCAAAAGTCCACTAAGAAACTCGCGATGATCGCGGGTGGAACTGGAATCACCCCTATCTATCAAGTCATGCAGGCGATTCTGAAGGATGCTGAGGATGAAACAGAGATGTACGTGGTGTACGCGAATCGAACGGAGGATGACATCTTGCTGAGAGACGAGCTGGATGAGTGGGCGGAGAAATATCCAAACAGGGTTAAAGTGTGGTACGTAGTGCAGGAGAGCGTGCAGGAAGGGTGGAAATATAGTTTGGGATTTGTAACAGAGAGCATATTGAGAGAACATATTCCGGGGCCGGAAAACACTCTGGCGTTGGCCTGCGGGCCGCCTCCGATGCTGCAGTTTGCGGTGAATCCCAACTTGGAGAAGATGGGGTATGATATCAAGGAGAATTTGTTGGTGTTTTAATTAGAAGAGATTGGAAACTATAATAAACGGACTTTGTAAATAACCAAGCTTGTGTTTTCTTGAAAATGCATGTGATGCTAGTTGTTAATATTATTCTTTGGACAAGAATTACGATAGATATTTTTAGTTTTTTTTTTTTTATCATCTTTGGATGATCAAATTGGTACGGTGTAAACGTAATAATAGTGATGCAATTGTACCAATTTTTCTTTTTATTTCCTTGGTCGCAATCAAAGATATTTCTCTTTGAGATATATATTGGAGTTCAGTCCTTTTCTCAATCACACTTACGATTCAAATCTTAATAAAATGCGCGACTTAATTGATTGGTAACTATAAAATATACATGCAGTTTTTTGAAAAAAGATTATAAATAAACATATGCAAACATTACCATAAATTATATCACCGAGTTAAAGGATTGATAATAATAAATTAATACAAGTTGATGTTAAAGAGAACCGAATTGCATCCATGTCTTATTGCATGTGACACACACACATACATAGCACCCAATTGATATTTCCCCCACGAAAATATTAATATTTTGTAATTTTTGCTATAACAATAAAATTTCTAAAAGTAAACTTATTTAACAAATATACATGCAATATAAATATTCTGTCACGTTAGATTATATTACTGTTAATCCTTTGTTCTCATATTGCATATATACCTTTGATGATTTCAAAATGTTAAATATGAAATTGAGCAAGAATAATTTTTTTTTAGAATTAAGTACTTGAGCAAGATTCATATACATATACATATATATATACATATATATACATATATATATATATAAAATAATGATCCACTGTACACCAGTGTGCATAGATTTTGTGTGTACCGCGTGATATTCACGCGAACATCTGAATCTTAGATATTCACGCGAACATCATGGGGTGCACACAAAATTTCTGCACAGGGGAACAAGATTATATATATATATATATATATATATATATATATATATATATATATATATATATATATATTATTGTGCAATGAGGGACCCGCGAAGCTCCAAAATATCTGACAATATTTAGACAAAGTGTATTTTAATTTTGGGTAAAAGGTTGATAACACGAACAGGAGAGGAAATTAAATTAAATTAAATTAAAGGAGCAAAAATCCAAAGGGAATCTATATATGGTCGTTGGCTGCTGTGGCCTCCGAAAGTCGCATAAAAAATGGCCAATTTCCAATTAAACAGGCAAAGGCCATCCAACCTATTCTCCGCACCACAATCCGCCTTGACCCCTTGTCCTTTCTTTTTTTCTTTTTTGTCTTATTCCACACCACTATTTGTATAGATACATGCAATCTTGGAAAATTTTGGTTTTCGTTTAAGATTCATCTGTTTTACTCCGAGAGTAAACTGAAATTCTTGCATGAAAAGTAAAAAAACAAATATGTGAGATTTATAGCTATTTCTTTTATTTTAATGTGAATATATTTTGAAAACTACACAGAGATTGTTACTTCCGCTATACAACATAGACAAAGATTCAACATCTTTCTTTTGCGAAAATATGTCTTTATTATTGCTGTACCCCAAGCCTAGTTTTCTCGATCTATATATGGTTCCTATACTCGTGCCACCCCACATGTTCATATTCATGATTTGCCAATTAAACAAACATGAGTGTTTTGTAAAGTATAGGTCTCTTGTGATCATACGATAAACTATGTCCAATTGTCCATATTTACAATAAAAAAATAATGTTTTTTCATAAGTGATTTAAATAAAATATTCATCTCATAAAATTGAACTGTGAAACAATTTACGTGAGTTTTTTTGATTCACAGGATACGTGTACGGGAAGATTTGGTAGGAAAAAATTAATGCGAAATTTATTTGTTGACCACGGCCTGTTTGTTTTATTTCACATCAAAGGGCAACGATGTTCATTCACAATACAACCAAATTTTCACGCAGTTATCTCATCCATCGTCATTGCACTTGACTTTAAGGTACATATGAGCGAAATTTGAAATTTATAAAGCGTTTAATCTCTTTCATTTCTCCAAAGTTATGAATATTATATTTCTACAGTAACCGAATTTTGAATTTCCATATTATACATGTATTGTATTTGTTTTGAATTAGTATGCTTAATTCATGAAAGAAGTTGTACTTGATAATTAGACTTTGATTAACGTCTAATTCACTTGCCAGGCTGTGTCAAGTTGCCAACACTCACACGAATTAAACAAATATTATATGTTAAAATAATCCGTAATTCTTTTGCGTGTCGGTCTCTTAATAAATAGTCAAAGACTCGAGGCTTGAAAACCAAGTCCGACCGTACATTTCATTTCAATGTATTTTCTATACCTTTTTATACAGCTTTATTTAAAAAATAATAATGCAAGACATCATCAATTTAATCTGAATTTGGACTCAACTATAAATTAATTATTAGTATTTCTATTTCAAATAAATTATTATAATTATCTTAAACCCAACCACGATTAATCTTTGAATACTTTTTTAAATAACTTCAAAAACACATTATTCTTTATAATTAGATTGCATCTCGATCGAATATTAGCTATCACTTTTCTAATGAGAAGTTAAATGAGGGTAACATGGATCGTGAGTCATAAGCCCCGATGCAAAATAAAATAATTAATTATTAAAGAATAATAATATATAATAACATGGTTGGTTGGTAGGGTTATCCATTGAATTGGTACTAAATAGTTTTTTTTTATTGTTTATTTTACAAACCACTTGGAATATTCCTCCGAAGTCATTGGATTTTGCAAGCATGATTTTTTTTTTGTTTTACTCTTTTGTCTTAAAACTACAAGTAGAGTACAAGTTGGTCTCTGCTGCCAAGTTGCATACTGATTTTATTATTTTAGCAAGTGACTTTGGGAAATGGAGTGCCATGTTATACAAACTTCTTTTTCTAGTCATATTCCCTTTAATTTTTCGATATCGTAATTAAATTCTGTTTGACTTTGCAATTTAAAACTATATTAATTACGAGTTATCAATTTTTCTATTGTTTCTTTATTTTCTTTTTCATTTTTTCAATCCATCCAGATTCCAAAATATTGACTATTTCACGTATTTTCTTTACTTAAAATCGAAATCACAAGTTGGTGATGTTGAAAAGAATTAGGTTTTGATGGAATCAAAGTTTTAACAATATGTAAAATAGTAAATTCGGATAAACCTTCTCTGAAACGATCTCACATAACCGACGAGTAAAAAGTAATATTTTTATTAAAGAATAATAATAATAATATTAATAATAATACTTTTCATATCTCAAATAGAATAACAGATCCATGCCACAAAATTAATAATTTAGACGGTTTCATAATTTTTTTTAAAAAAAACTCGATATAAATTAATTTTTATTTGGTGATTATAATTAGCCTTTTATTTCATTGGGCCAAATCGAAATATCTGAAGAATAAATAACAAGCTCGGATAACTGTATTGGACTGGCTCATTATATTCCAAAATGGATTGATGGACTTTCATTAATTTATTGGGCCTTTTTAAAATTTGAAAACTGTGTTAGCCCAATTGAAGCCCCAATAAGCATAAAGAAACCCAAATTGGAAAGCTCGTATAGAATTTTCTTAGGGACACGACCCAGTTCTCCTACACGGTTCATACGTGAACAAATGTTCTTTTTTTTTTTTTTAGCAACATTTGATTAAGAATTTTGAATTCATGTATTTGTATAATATATATATTAATTAACTAGTTGAAAAATAAAAAAAAATCTTTAAAATCATTTCATTTTAATAAGTACAAGGTGTTCTTTTCCAAAAAAAAAAAAAATTGTTGAATTTTTTTTTTTATTGGGATGTCAGAAAAATATTTTAAAAATGTTTTTAGTGTATTACAATTGAATAAAACTTAAAAATGTGTCTGAAAAAGATTTTTGTTATTTTATTATTTTTTTTAAAAAAATTTGTTCTCATATTATAATTTCTAAAGAACAGTTAAGATTTTCTTTTTGATGTTTTTAGAATTAAAAAAATAGGTCAAAAGAGATTGAAATGTTTTTATAAAATAGTTGTCTAAAATTTAAACTATAAATTCTGTTTTTAAAATAAATGTTCAACTTCAAACATATTTTCAACTATACAAATATTTTTTAAGAATAATTATCCAACTTATATATATTCTTAAAACAACTTTTGAAATATTTTATAAAAGAAATTGTAAAAACACTTTACAATTTTTTTTTTATATATAAGTATTTATCCAGACCGAGTTTAGGAGAATAAAATTATTTAGAATTCTCGAGACCAAAAATGAAATCCATCATATCTAAATCGAATGCCATCGCCTGACATTGGTTGATATATAACAAGATTCAGGTTTACCAAATCAATTTATAGATATTTACCAAATATTGTTCAAAATGTGAATTCTAATTCACGACCGAATTCGGAGAAATTTAATGATAAATCATATTCATGTCATCATCATATTTTATAAATTTCGAAAATAGAATCTCACTTTTAATATTATCTAAATCAAAATCCACTTTGATGTTGTTTTGTGTTTTAATGTTTATATTGGAATAGTACTACAAATTTATTCTTTAACACTGTTATTCTATTTCTACCAATTATATATATATATATATATATATATATATATATATTTAAAAATAAATATTTCATTATTATAAATTATGAGGCCTCGTATATATATATTTTAAAAAATATAGCCGTGCGGCCCGTGCCCCGTCAGCTGAGTGGGTCATAACAAAATCTATATGTACGCATTGGGACAGCGCAGCCGCATTCCCACTGGATTTTCTCAATACTCACCTATTAATTAATTATTAGTTATCATTAAGCATTAAATACATTTATTATTTTAATTTGGAAAAAGATGATAATAATAATAACAATAATAAAGGTTACCGTTATTATAATATTTTAGAGTGTGAAAATAGTATATAAAATAAATATTTGCTGGATATTAACAAAATCTTGAAAAAAAATAATCAGATTTTCTTAAAAAGAAAGAAGTGGGTCCCACGAGTCTGCATACACACTTGACACAAAACGAGGGAGAGGGAGAAATACATACATACACACACACTCGTGTGTTTCGTTTTGTTGTACAGTTACTAACAAGAATCACCAGAAAAAAATGAACAGTGACCCGCTGCCTCCGGAAACTCCGGCGCCGGCGGAGCAGCCGCCACCTCCGCCTTCTCCCGCCGCCGAACCCGCACCGCCCACGCCGACCCATGGCGGTAGATTCCTCCAGTATAACATCTTGGGTAACTTCTTCGAGGTGACCGCGAAGTACAAGCCCCCTATAGCGCCCATCGGTAAAGGGGCATACGGGGTCGTCTGGTAATAATTTTTTTGGGCTTATTCTGCTAAAATAACATTCTTACATCGTTAATGGAGTGTTGAATTTTGTTCTTTGTGGGGTTGTAAAGTTCGGCTGTGAATTCGGAGACGAACCAGCTGGTGGCTATAAAAAAGATAGCGAATGCTTTTGCTAATAAAATCGACGCGAAGAGGACTCTACGGGAGATCAAGATTCTGCGCCACATGGAACATGAAAACGTCAGTGGAATTATTTCTATGCGTAAATATGTTTTTGCGTTTGGCATGTGCATTGTATGTAGTAGCTAGCTATTTTTACATTAAACACCATTCTCCTTGGTAGCGGAATTGTGGATCAGGAAGCCATTTGTTCTTTATTTTTTGTTCACTCGAGTATTTTCTTGGGTTTATCGAGTTTTCGTTTGATCTTTCTTTCGTTTTTTTATTGCAAGTTTTAATCTTTCTTTGGCCACTTTAATGGGTCATCAGTTAATTTGTATAACAAGAAGATCATGAACATTTTTTCTAAGATTGGAAATTTCTGACGATTTGTTTGTATATTTGTTGGCTGGATTGAGTGTGAAATTTTTAAAGCTTCTCAAAATTCATTATTTCAATTATTTTGTTCTGTTTATGTGCATTACATCTGGTTGATTGTTAAGCCATGTTAGAGTATATCCAGAATGGTGTTGATGGTAGTGCACGAGAGCCGAAAGTTGGGACTTTGTTCTACGTACTCGATTAGTTACAATTTTTTTTTTGTCTGTGATTGAATGAGTAAATTAATTGTCTTGTTTAACCATCAAATAGATTCATTCATACATGGATTGCGAATACTGATTTATTTAATATCCTATGGCTAACATTTCGATAAAATAGGAAATGGAATTGTTGTGAAACAGTTTGATGTGTGTGCACTCATTGGAAATTACTTTTGTGGGAATGATTCTGCTAATAGTTCTATGAAGGAAAAATATATGATTTTATTCATTTAAGTTTTTTATTTGATATACTCTTCCTAGAGTGATATCCTATCAGCAAACAAGTATCGCGAGGAATCTAGAGGTTTTTATAGAGTCATCTAAGAATCTGGAAGTCTAATGTTAATTACGAATTGATATTCATGATCTGAATATTTGTTTCACACGCGACGTTTATCACAGAGATCAACCTTTCGTTCTTCTATCACTCAATTGCAATGATTATTTCACACAAGAGTAAAGGACATATTTGACAGCGAGGAGGAAACTCGAGCAATGGCACTGTATGATTTCTCTGAGTTAGTCTGACTTGCAAACATAAAAATCCATGATAATAGTAGATTTTATATAAATTGCAAACTCTAAAATTTAATCTTTACAAACAGAGATCTCCTTTTAATAGGCAATTCGTTTACGTGCATGAACCAATAGATCTATAATCTCAGCCTCCAACATGAAGTAAATTGAAACTTACACAGCAAATATCTAAGGTGCTGTTAATGAAGTGCTAATTTGAACGGAAATCCGAATCTCATGTAGAGTACATGCTGCTTACGGACTTCATTGTTTTTGCATGAATTGATGAGCACATGTGATTATTTTCTTACTGTTCAACTTGCATATTTTAAGAATTTACCGTCGGAGTCGTAATTTCTTGTGAAATTTTTTTATGTCTTACATTTGAAAATGCTTAGTATTAATATCACGATAACATATTATTTATATGTGAAATAGATAGAAGAATCGAGTTTTGTCCGAGACAGTTGGAAGACATAATATTTGGGTGGCAGATGCAGAATCGATTTGATCAATATTAACTATTACTTATTCATGAGCGACAATGATCAAAATTGGAAACATGAGCTGCGATCAGATTATTTATGTACTTGTGAAGTCGTCCCTAATGCATGGTTAAACAAACTTCTCTAAATTTCAAGAACGGTGATCTTAGTTTTGGGGGAAGTATTCCATACATGCACAAATGTATATGTATGTGTGTCTCTCTGAGGCTAACTCTTATTTTAATCATCTTGTACCTTATTGTGGCTGAAAGAGAAAATGATGAACAGGTAGGTTATGGTTGCCAAATTCATTTAATTTTATGGAATTATACATTGGCAGATAACGGAAACAACTTTGTAATGCATCAAGATTTTTGTCCAAAGTTGATTACAAATAGTCGATACAAGTAACTATGAAACGAAATAAATGCGCGTAATTGTTAACATTTCTTTCATTTTTTTATGATGTTTTGTTTTGGGCGTGAGGGGGCACTGACCGCACATTTTATAGTTCAGTTGTAGCTTGTGTTATCGTGCAATGCGCTATATAGAGTATATCTTATTTGGTTATATCATTTGAGAGGATGATCGCAAGCTTTACCGAGTGTGTTTTTGGTTTCTTGGAGCTCAAGGGAGTTATTCGGCTCATGGTTTCTCAGAGCATAAGGAAGTTGCTTGGCTCGACAAATTAAGTAATCTGTTGTGCTACTCTGTCCTCTAATCCTTTAAGAACCGTTTTTGCTCGTTTTCTACCTTTATTTTTGTATTGTAGCCTTAGAACGACAAATGGATTAAGAAATTGAATAATCTTAGTCGACTTTGAACTTTCCTAGGGTCCCAAATAACCGTTAATTTTGTAAAAAAAATAATAAAGGAGGATGTGATTGGTAAAATATTCGCAGCACATCACGTGCCATCTAATTTGTGTAATCTACATCGTGTTTCGTGATGATACATGCATCTTCATAATATTATTGACACAATGATTTATTCATTAAAACACATGCCATACGGTATTTATGCGAATTTATATGTTGCAGGTTGTGGCGATTAGAGATATAATTCCTCCCCCGCAGAGGGGAACATTTAATGATGTCTATCTTGTGTATGAACTTATGGACACTGATCTCCATCAAATTATCCATTCTAATCAAGCCTTGTCGGAGCAGCATCGCCAGGTTTGTTTCTAAAGCACGAACTTGAAAATGTAAAGAGGACTAAGTTGCTGCATCTTTGAGTGTATAATTCAGGTTCTTTGTCTTTGTCTTTGTCTTTGTGCCAAACCACGAAATTTTCTCTGTTGATCTGTATCAAACTGGCCAGGCCTTTTATGTTTCATGACTTATCTGGACTACCTATAAATTATTGTTGTGATTGACACTGGCTTAATTCTGGCGGACGCTTTTATTTCTTAATTTTAAAAAACTTGTAGTCAATGGAAAATCCTTGTAGTTTGAAGAATCTTGTTCATTGAAGTGGTATGCTTTCTCATGTTCAAAAAACATGGTGGTCATACGACAACCAGATAAGTCAAGTGCAGATAAGGGGATCTCTCTCTCGCACACACACACTCTTGTGCATTCAAAATTGAGTCACCTATCAACAGTTCTAGTTAATTTGACATTAGCATTTACTCAATGAGAGCCAAGGGAAATTAGATATAAGACGATTGATGAACATATCTGCTCGTGACAGTTATGTAGGATATAAAGTTGTCAGGTAACACGATTTAGCTGTGGGTTGATATCGTAATATTGGTTGCAATAATTTTCCAACATAATTTAAATCTTGAGATGTTAGGCCAGAGTCGACGCAGTGTTTTGAGGAGAGATTTGTTGTGAATATGATCGTGTCAGGAGGTAAGAACAGGCGAATCCAAAAAATTTCTTTGGAAAGATTCTGCATGAATAGATGATCCAATAGAATGTTTAGTTGTTTATGTTTATGTGACCTTCTAATATCTCAGCCTTTGTACTTGTGGCATATTCTCTATGCCATTGGGGCTGAGTCGAAATTGTCAAATAGGTCTCTTCCATATGTTTAATTGCTTCTATATGAACTGGATTGTATATGTTGTTATTTATCTGCCATTTGTTGCCAAAACATGCTTCTCCACTGTATTTGTTATGTGAGAGTAACCATATATACTGTTGGGTGCAGTATTTCTTGTATCAGATCCTTCGTGGGTTGAAGTATGTACACTCGGCGAAGGTTCTGCACAGGGACATGAAGCCCAGCAATCTTATCTTGAATACGAATTGTGATCTAAAGATATGCGATTTTGGATTGGCCCGTGTTACATCTGAAACTGATTTCATGACAGAATATGTTGTCACAAGGTGGTATCGTGCACCAGAGCTTTTGTTAAATTCACATGGTTATACTTCGGCTATTGATGTGTGGTCAGTGGGTTGCATTTATATGGAAATGGTGAATCGTAAGCCATTGTTTCCTGGAAGAGATCAAGTGCATCAGTTACGTCTGCTCATGGAGGTGTGCGTCTCCCTTTGTTTTCATTGTACTATTTGAATTTCAAATAACAAAGACAATTAAAATGTTCTAAGCTTTCTATCTGTTTTGTTTCAAAGAATATCAGCTATAAGCATGCCAATACTTTATGTGTTACATTCTCTTTTGCTGAAAAATCTCCACAAGAGGAATTAGATGCAACTCCTGGATTATGGCGACGCAAATCTACATGTTTTAAGTTTATCTTATTTGAACTTGAAACAGAGAGTGAAGACTAAGGAAATTACTTTGATATTGGTAGTTTTGTGCTTGAGTTGATTCTGCAACTCTAT
The DNA here is from genome assembly GCF_033568475.1 of Henckelia pumila. Lineage (NCBI taxonomy): Eukaryota > Viridiplantae > Streptophyta > Magnoliopsida > Lamiales > Gesneriaceae > Henckelia > Henckelia pumila. The sequence goes on from NC_133123.1 coordinate 137,558,363, forward strand.
AGTAAAACAAATGCACTATTTCCTTTCATTTATTGTGTTTATTGTGATGTATTGCAATGCTATGAACACGATACCAAGTCCCAGCGTTGATATGGAACTTCCTTGCTTTTCAGCTGATCGGCACCCCTTCAGAGTCCGATCTGGAATCCTTTCACGAAAACGGAAAAAAATACATCAGGAAACTCCCACCATATAAACGACAATCATTTGCTGAAAAGTTTCCTCATGTACCCCCGCTGGCTCTTGATCTCGTCGAGAAGATGCTGGCTTTTGATCCTAGAAAAAGGATTACAGGTATGGAACTCTCTCCTCTGTGACAACCTGAGCAGCATTTCCTTGATCAGATATAAAGTTAAATCATTTGTCTGTAGTTCCAAATACCATCTCTTTAAATTTGGGAGAATGGTATCCTATGATATGGTTCTTTATCAGATATTGGTCTGTTCTATTAATCCTTCCGCAGATTGTCAATTTATATCTTATTAGTGTAATCAAATTTCTGTGACGTGCGTGTGTATTTGTTGCGGATTCCAGTTGAAAATGCATTGAAACATCCATACTTGAAGTCTCTACATGACATCGACGATGAGCCTGTTTGCACAAAGCCCTTTAACGACGATTTTGAGCAGAAAGACTTGACTGAAGAGCAGATAAAGGAGATGATCTACCAGGAGGCGATTGCATGCAATCCGCAGTGTCAGAACATCTAAACAAACAACCATTCCTTGAAAAAGAATGGAAAACCAACCATAAAAAAAAAACGTGATTCACATTCTTCGCAAGTAATGCCAATGCCGTTCTTGCGATATCTGTGAATTTAATGTGCATATTATAGCTCATCCGAAGCCTGGATGCCGCCTTAGCAATAAATACATATGAGGAACAATTGAACTCGAATATATTTGAAAGTCTTTTAAACTGTTGTGAGATTATTAGGCTACCCTGCCTATTGAAAGTGGAAACATTTCCTGATAAAATGGCATTTGTAAATTGTTTTCCATTTTATAATGCATTGATGATTAGATAAGTTTTTCAATAACAGTAACAACTAACAAGTTGAGATGTTATCAACCAAATCGGAGAACTCCTCAGCTTCCATACAAATGGGGAGGGAGAGGAAATAGTGCGCAACTACATTAGCCGTGAAATGTGGGAAATATATCACATTCTACAAGGCTCATTAATCAAAGTACAACATATCAAATCAAAGAAAACCTATGTTTCCATTTCACCCCAGTTTGTCAAGAAACCATAAACCCTAGGGGGAGAATGAAAACACAGGCACCCACACGCAAAATATCCCAGATTAACTGCGCATCTGCAGTATAATCTCGAGATGTAAAACAGTAAAAAGAAAACCTAGAATTCTTAGGCATAATCATGCAAGTTCTAATGTACATCGTACAACCCCACAGCACCTAGTTTGTACGGAATTATCAGTATTTCTTGCTCGGAAACCGGCGTCGAAGCACATTTCCAATAACCAGCGGCGGGCAAGGATTCGGGTCTGATCCATTTCGAGGCGGATCCAGAACTACTGGCAGAAAATCCAATTCCTCACAAGCGAATTCCGAGTTTTTAAATCTTCTCGTGTACACTTCTTTGCCCTAAAATAACCAAAAATAAAATCAAAACGAATAGAAAATTTGAAAATTATAAAATAAATTCGGAGAGCGGAAATTTTACCTGGATTCTGGCCCAAGTGATTTCACAAATTTTCTTGGAAATGAAAGACCCATCGTCACTCCTAAAGGTTTCCCACTTGAAATTTTGAAGAATTTTCTTGAACTTGTTCGCAGCAACGCCAGTCGTAAAGTTAACAAACGCATATCCCAAGTTACCCTTCTTTCTAAATTTTATTATATATACATTTTAAAAAAATGGAATCAGTGCTCAAAATTAAATATTTTGCATTAATTACCAACGTGACAGTCTGGGTAAATTACCTAAAATCCATCGGTAAATACAGAAAATCATACTCCAAAGAGTATGCGCGGCAGTAACCATCCAGAAACTCGAGTATATCATCCCTTCTGGAAAATTATACATTCAAAAATCAAATCAAGAGGGCTCATAAATGCTCCATTGCATGCATGCGTTTCTGAAAATGTACTAAATGATCATAACTCTTTCTTCTTTTCTTTTTTTTTTTTAACTAAATGATTAGAACATTTAATGTCCACTGAAAAATCAATAAATCTGATATGTATTGTTTGGTTAATGAGATCTACACTGAGGGTAATATCCAAATCATGCCTTCATATATCTTCACATTAGCATAATTAATGATATATAGTTGACATGAAAAATCAGGAGACATTAGGGAAAGGTCGATGCTGGCCCAGAATCAATGGCCCAGATCAATTTTGCAGGTCAAATCAATTGACCTGCAAAGATATACGACCGATTCAAACATTAGAATTTAGATCTATGATTGAAGTAATACTCATAAAACACAAGATAACCTATTAATAAATGTCCACTTTTAGACGAAAACTCAGAGGCAGTGAGTACGTGGATGCATGGTATTATGAGGCATGAAGATTGAAACATGCCTTTAATGCATTAAATGCTGATAGAGACACGATGATAGATACATTTGGGTAAAAGTTGAAAGGATTTCCATTTCTTCGTTCTTTTATATTTTGAACAGTCTGTTCAGTTCCGAGACAATAAACAACCCAAAAAGGCGTTTAAAAAAATCACAGTGAGTTTGGAATTATGCGCAGACACGGTTAGTGGAACAGGGTTCAGAGAACCAGAGACAAAACATGCATTCTTTGTTTAATCTTAAAAGTATTCATTCACAAAGGTAAACTATAGTACTTCCAGGTTTAAAGAATAAAGACTCCCAATCCAGAGAAACAACGGAGCTCCAATCAGTATCTCATAATTTCATGAACATTGCAGGTCATTTATACATATAATTTTTTAGAATTTTTACTGTTATGTAATACCTTAATTACCGACCATTCAAGCTGGAAAAATCCAATGGCATGACACTGTTATGTGTGTACATATGTTGCAAAAAAAACTTCATACTCGCAAAACGATTAAGGGATTGTTTGCAATCACCAAAAAAAAAAGTGATTGTTAGTTTTTGACTTAAAAAAATCATTTTTGTATGCTTTTTAAAAAAAGTGATTGTTAGCTTTTGACTTAAAAAAATCATTTTTGTATGCTTTTTAAACCTAGATTATGTGTTAGCTTATGTTTAAGCTAATTGAAATCCAAAAGCAAGCGTGATTATGATTCTCCAAAAAGTGATTTTAATAAGATCATTCTTAAAAGCACTCTAATTACTTATTTATCAAACACTACCCAACTTTGATTTTTAAATTTTAATATAAAGTTTCTAAACACTACCAACTTTTGATTTTTCTATACTTTTTATAATTTATAAATTAATCACTTCTAAAAAACAATCTATTGCACACACAAGGGTAACTTTAAAACCAGATAAAAAAAGAAATCATCTTTAAAATAAAAAAAATCAGATCTTGCATTTAGGAAAATGGAGTTGACAAGAAAACAAAATAGTTTCCACAAGAAGAGATGTCAAAAAATATAAAACTTTACCCAAGTAACTAATTCCTAAAAGACAGCAAATGCTGGAATGGTATCATAAACTGATGATTGAAATTGATAAATTAATCGACTATTTTTTTTATGAAATTTCGCATGAGAATATATAATATGTATCGAACTATAGGGGTACCTTAAACGATTTGGAATGTTCTTTATCATCACCGTCGTGTTCCAGCCCTGGCCACTTGCCGGAGCCACAGGAAGCGGAACAGGCTGCGTCAAGTCAACAGCGCCGCCGTCGACGGCAGTCTCATTCACGGGCTCCACCAACTTTTTCGGCCTCCAGCGAAGCTTGGATGGCTTCTTATGATCCTCTGAAACAGACCTCACTCGAGGGGGGCGATGTCTTGGGAAGCCATTCTTGAAACCTCCGAGTCCCGGAGGACATTTTTGCACATGACTTTTCGAGTTCTTCGTTGGAATACTGATCTCATCGGAAGTGGGTTTCGTGGGGTTTTCGCGACGCCCATTCCCCGTCGGGACAAGACGGGGACTTGTGGGTGGCGGCCAGTAATAATGTTGGCTCATTTTGTACATGGAGATGGGATAAGCGGCGATTGCAGAAGGGTAACGCAACACCGTGATCGGAGGTTGCGGCGGCGGACTAGGTGGCGGAGGACTCCATGATTCTGCGTAGGGGTTGAGTTGTTTGGGGAGTTTGATGCACATGGTGGAAGTCGCAGAAAAATGTCGCAGCGTGGAAAGAAACCATGGCCGATATCTATATCTCTTCCCTGTATATATTATTTATTTTTCCAAAACGTGTGTTTTCTCTTTTTAAGGTTTTTAATTTACAAAAAAATACATTCTGTTTTTTGTAAAATTGATGGGCATTTATTGTTTTTAGATTTAGATAGATGATTATTTCTTTACGAAAATTTCATAGTTTTTGCATTTTTTCTTTTAATATTTATTTTATTTGATTGATTTTTTGATTTTTTTTTAAAAAAAACCTGTACAAATATGTAAAGCCTGTGTCGAAATATTAATTTATATTACATATCTATTTTAAATCTATACTATCTATACTATTACAAGCTATCTCGTGGAGTTCAATCTATCTTATGGGTATTATCTTAATGATAGATCTAATATCTCATGATTTTTCACGTTAACAATATATCATTAATTACGCCTATATATAAATATAGCAACCATTGGATGCATGATTTGGATATTACTCATTTTATTAAAGTTGAGAGACCAACCTCTTAATTTGTTTGCCCTTTAGTATATATTTAATTACCAAAATACCATTTTGTTTTGTCCATTGATGACTAATTATTTACAGAAATGTCGCTTCTACTATATTTTTTTTTGTCTTTTTATGGATATTTATTTATTTATAATAATGTCATTTTTTTATTTCAATATTGTTTATTATTTTCATTTTTATTTTCAATTAAAAAAATGAAGAGTCGTGTGCCTCCTAGTACTAATCTATACTATCTTATAATGTTTGAGACCATTATAAAAACTGTTTTTGATATGGTGTGATAACACCAAAATTTCTTTCAGTTTTGCCCTTTTATTGCAGCCAAATTTTCATTTTGCATCAGTTTCTCCCATTTTCTATTCAATTAAAAATCTAACTTATCACACACATGTATTTTTGGAGCACAAATTTTAATATAATGCATTATATTATACACGCAAAGCGTGTGCTCCGTAACTAGTAATCATGAAAGTTACGTACTAATTACTCTGCCACGCCACCCCAAGGACAGTGTTCTTGGGGTAGCATAGACTTTCCACTCATATTCACTATTATGTTTTTTAGTTCTGAAAAAAATAAATGTTGTTATAATATTTTTTTTCTCGTTCTCTGAGATATGTTTTTCCTCTCGTTCATTTCACATCTCAACGCTATAATATTTTACATTCTTCTAGCTGTTTTCATATTTTTTCTTGAAAACATCGCATTAATATACATTACTTTATAATGCTTACAGATATTTTACACAATAATACAAGATGTTGAATGATTTTACACAATAAAAACTATCCCTCAAAAAATTATAACATAAGCGCGCAAATCTTTTTCATCTCACAGATTAATCACACGACACAAAATATAATCAAGCTTCCTTTTTATGTCATATAATTATTATAAACATTTTTATTTAATATATTGGTCTTGGGGTAAAATTAATAATAAGATTTAATAATAAAAAATTTGGTGAAAAGGACCTGCCACAGTATTGTAGTAAAATGGATGTTGTACAATTAGGAAGATCGGATTGGATAGTATCTAATTATAGCACTCCATTAAATGCTACCAGACAATTCAAGAAATCTTGGCGGCGAATATATATTTTTCACGTATATATGTAGCACCAGCTTTTTGGAAAACGCATACATTATACTCGTGTATATAATAATAATAATAATAATAATATACATGTACTTATGTCACATGGACATTGTCATGCACATATATTTATCTCTGAGTTGCCAAAAAAATTAATTATTATATTAAGAGAATGTTTGGAATAGACTGTGATTTTGTTGAAGTAATTAATTTATAAATTATAAAAAAATTAAGAAAAATCAAAAGTTGGTAATGTTTGAAAACAAATGTGAAAATCTAAAAATCAAAGTTGGGTAATGTTTGATAAATAAGTGATTAAAGTGATTTTAACAAGGACCTTCTTATTAGAATCACTTTTGGAGAATCACAATCACCGCATGACTAGCTTTTGGATTTCAATTAAGTTAAGCATAAGTTAACACATATAATCTAGGTTTAAAAAACACACAAAAATGATTTTTTTAAGCCAAAAGCTAACAATCACTTTTTTTAGTAATTGCAAACACTCCCTAAATATATTACGTAAATTAAGCAGATCGACTATCGTAAATGGGTCTACTCGATCATGGATTCCGAGCTAGTAACTCGAAAATGAGTCGAATAATTGCGGTAATTGTAAACAACAGAATTTTCGATAGTTGTCATCTACGTTGTTATTGAACAAATATCAATGGCGTCGATTGTTATCCGGCATAGACTTTCTTAACTTAGAAAACAATGCGCAGGTATATATTTTATGTGTTAAAAACATCTTATGTAGTATTATTTCCATGAGCTGTTTTGACCTTTAAAGTTATTGAATGATTTTCGATTTTATTTGGCCGAGCTTTGTTTATATTTTTCTTTTTTAAAAAAAACAAACAAATATAATATAAATGCCTATGCAAACTTTTGATATTATATTGAATTAAATTATCTATGAAAAAATATCGACTTCAATGAAATAACAATAATATATAAACTCAAAAATCAAGAGGATCTTTTACATTGAAAAAATAGAGGATTTTTTAAGGTTAATTTCATGAAATGCAACCAGATCACTGTTATCAAATTTCAATTTAATGTTAAGCAATTTCTCAAAGATTTTAAAATTTGTGTGAAATTTTATGATAAACAAAATGTGACTGCATGCATGTCCAGGGTTTTGACTGTTTCCTATTTCAGTTTAAGCATTTGGAAACTGAATAAAGGCAATGTGTGCAGTTGAAATGTATACCTGTAAATGCCTTTTACTTGTATAATTTCCTAAGTGCCCATTTAAGGTTATTTGACCTAAAATTTAAAATATTATAGAGAAAAAATTAAGGAAAATGTTGATGTTTTGAAATATCAAATTATATAGAGCTGCAAATATTGTATAGCATAGATACACCGTACACGACTATAGAGGATGCAATGCAATTTTGCATAATTAAGGCAATAAAGTGTCTGTCCTTTCACTACACATACTTGTGACTCCATTGTCTTGATTATACATACATCTTAGCTATTGCATAGACATTCGGAATGAGACACGAATTTTAAGATGTACGTGATAGCTAGGTGTATCTTGTAGGTGATCTTGATTGTATTTTCTTACACATAAAGAGAATAATTGCAAAAATAAATTATATACAAATTTTTTATTTTATACATATCTAATTCATTCAATTGCGTGTTTTTGAAGACGTGATTAGAGGTACATTAATAAAAGAATGGAAAAAATATTAGTAAATATAGTACAAACCTAGCTATAATATTTGAGACAAAGGAAGAAAAAATATGACCTATATATATAATTGAGAATGGGGTAGTGGATGATTTCCTAAGTTCAACTATATATCGGACAATGCGAGAAATCAACTTTTAATATCTTTAACACAAATTTTGTAAATAGAATTTTATTAAAACAAAATTATAAATACTAGTCTAAACATGCCCTAATAACTATTTGCGACGGAAAAGATATATTGTTGCGTGTGTTTGGATATATACTTTATGGAGTTATTTGAACCAAACATCCCTTTGAAATATTGAAAATACACACTTCTCCTCTTTGAAATTTTAATAGGCATCTTTAACCCTAACCTTTTAAAAAATTAGCACACTCGCCCTATCAGATGAGTGGTTGTTGAGCATGCGTCCCTCATGCGACTGGGCAAAAATTTTGATTTTTTTTTGCACCAAATACCCCTATGAAATATTAAAAATGCATATTTGACCCATGTAAAAATAATTTTTAAATATATTCAACTCATAATACATAATTTTTATTAAAATATAATTATAAAATATTTAGCAAACATTTTTTGTTTTATTAATTTTATTTTTAATTTTAAATTTATTATGATTATATAATTATTTTCTAAAAAATATTATTATTTTATCTTGTTATTATTATTTTATTAAACTTTCTTCTTGTTTCCAACTTTTCAATTAAAAATGCATTCATAAACAAGATTTAAATACCTAAAAGTACCAAAATATTAAATCAAAATGATAATTTATTGCATATTACTTTTCAATTTAGGATTATAGATTTTTGAACTAAAATCTAAATTTTTTAAAATGCATTGTAGAATTTGCATTAAATAATAATACACAATATTTATTAAAATCTAATTATAAAATATTTTTTAAACATTTTTAATTTCATTTATTTTTATTTTTTATTTTTTATTTATAATTTTAAACTAATTTATTTCTAAAAAAATTATTACTTTATCTCATTATCATTATTTTATCAAATCACTTCTTGTTTTCAACTTTTTCATTAAACATGATTCATAAATAAGAATTTAAATATCTAAAAATACAAAAATATTGAACCAAATGATAAGTTCATGAATGTTACTTTTTAGATTTATAATTATATAAGAATGTTATTTTTTTTATTATTTATTACAAATTGTGCAATGCATATTCTCGAAAAATTTAAATTTTGGTTCAATAATATATAGTCCTGAATCGAAAAAGCAATATGTTTGAATTTATCGGTTTAGTTTAATATTTTGGTACTTGAAATTATTTAAATACTTGTTTATAAATTCATGTTTAATGGAAAAGTTAGAAACAAAAAAAAAGTTTAATAAAATAATGATAACAAGATAAAATAATAATAATTTTTAGAAAATAATTATATAATCATAATAAAATTAAAAAAAATTAATAAAAAAAATATTTGCTAAATATTTTATAATTAGATCTTAATAAAAATTGTGTATTATGGGTTGAATAGATTTAAAAATTATTTCCACATGTGTCAAATATGAATTTTTAATATTTCATAGGGGTATTTGGTGCAAAACAAATATCAAAATCTTTCTTCAGTCCCATGAGGGGCGCGTGCGCAACAATCACTCATATGAAGGGACGAGTGTGCTAATTTTTTAAAATATTAGGGTTGAAAATGGTTATTATTTGACAAAAAAGAATTGTACATTTTCATTATTTCACAGGGGTGTTTAGTGCAAATAACACATACAAGTTGATATTGCAATAGATTTGCTTGTTGATATTTTGTTTGCCTATATTTTCGGGCAGCAAGTTTTTGACATACAAGTTCTGTTTAGTTAGGGTGTGGTGCTCATCAATTCATAGAGGAACTTTTTAAATTTATTGTTTAACATATTGCGTCTAATGTTGTTGATTATGTTCTTACTATTTTATAAACTTTGTTTTACGAGCAATAAAATTTTAGTAATATATATTTTTGAAAGAGATTTTGATATTCTAATGGAATATTTCGGTAAAAAAGTTAGATGAAAATTAATAATTACTTATTATAAAAGTTAAGTTAGACAATGCATTAATACCTTAAATTTGGGCTAGTTCAACTCAATTAAAATGTAGTTGTTGATTTGGGCCTAGCTTGGTCTCTCTTTCTCAAATGTTCTCGTTCGATATACTAGTGATATGTGCCTGCCCCTGGAATCCATATACAAACCTGCTGAAGAATGGGTTCAATTAGAAAGCCCAATGGTCTCCCTTTAAATGGACTATTTGGTATAAACTCGATGGCCAAGGACTGATACACACTGTGTGAAGCCACAAATTCAAGATATAAAATTCCCCAAGTACATGTTGATGACGTGTAGTTTATTTAGAACAAAAAGATTCGAAGTATAAGACGAGTTCTACTGTTCGAGGAGAAAAAAATCTTCGGTTACAAATTGGTGTAACATTATTAATCACTTTTTGACATGTGCCTCTTACCTTTTTACATCAAAGTTTATTTTTTCTCTCCACCAAACATATGTCAAGAAATAATTGGTGTAACAGACAATGTTACACTAATTTATAACAGAAGATTTTTTTTCCTCAAGGCCTAATTTCAATAATAATTTCTTCCCATTATTAAAAAAATAATAATTTCTTCCCCACAACTCCGAAAAAAATTATCCTAGATTAACACGTACATTTTTTATATTTCATTTTTTTGTTTCTACATTTAATTGTGAATTATATGACCAGATTCTAGATAGCCAAGTAGGAGTGGAAGCCAACAATTTGCAAGATGTCATAGTAGTATCATCACGAAAAAGTCAAAACAAAGCAGCTCCACAAGAAACAGATGCGAGATATGGTACCCCATAATTCTCATTTTAAACCTCATTTCCAAATCACTTACGTGTAGATAACTCTCTTTCAGGCTTGAAATTGACATTTATAAGAAGGATTTAGTGGTCCAAAATACACCTATTCAAATTCAATTGATAAAAAAAATATATATATATAAATAAAGAAGTATACTCGCCATTGGAGCTGATCTAGAATTTAATTATGTCAAAAGGTTTTGGAGGGTTGGTTGATGAATCATCATAATCCAGAGGTAGATAAGAATAAATGCATATTTTTTAGAGGATGTAAATTTTCTCATTAAAAAACAAACATCTTTTAAGTGTCTTTGTTAAGAAAGAAGTGAAAACAATCGATTTGGTCTTTTCGTATTCTAGATTATAAAAATTGGTTTTGGCCTTGTAAAAAACGTAAGTAATGTTCCCATGTCATATTAGTATTTCGATGAAATAAGACTAAAATCCAATATAAACCAATGTTTCATGACTATGAACACAAAGATTATATCTAAAACGATTTTCATGCAAAGACTAAATGCATTGTCATGAATTGAAGATTCGTTTCAAATGTTGATGGTGGCTTTGTCCACCTTGGATAATCCTTATGTTTGTTACATATGAATAAATTCTGCCAACATTTTGGCCACACATCATTCAACTCTGTAGGGTTACCCCTGCCTCCATTGAAAAAGAACCTCAAATTAAGTTTTTTGTATATTTTCTGGATTATATAGTTTAAATAACATCAGCCAAGTAGCACATATATAGAAGAGCCAAATTCCTGGCTGAAAGAGTTCGTTCGGCTCATGAATTGGCTCTTTCAACAAAATATTGGACCCGAGCCTATTAATCCATTTTCATCATCAATTCCAATAATTAGATATATTATTGAACTATACAATGAATTGTCTTACTCCAATGTAACTGGTCCTAGAAAATCCAAGCCCATCTCCATTCGGTCATCATAAAACTGTTTAGAGTAATTTGACAAATAGACATTAGTATATATATATTATATATATATATATATATATATATATATATATATATATATATTAATTGCATGCCTTTCTAAATAATAATAATAATAAAACACATTAATTAATGTTAATAAAATAGTACGATGTGGTTGATAAATTTCTATCGATACAAACAAACAAATATATATATTTATATGAAAATTGTTGGCTTAAGCAAGAAAGTGCGAAACACGTTGCACTAATTGTTTAATTCCACTACATTATTTTTTAATGTAAAATTTATTTTATTAACTAAAAAAATGGTTTTTATATATACACAATGCTTGGACGTCAAAATAATGTTTCATATTTGTATATAGGACGCCAAATTGACTTAAAGGAGCAACCTGAAACTAAAATACAAGATATTATATATATATATATGTATACCGATACACGTATATTATATTATTAAAATAAATAATGAAATGTATCCAATGGAATGAGGGTTGCATATCTCAGTTAAGTAGTTGTGGGGGATGAGAGGGTAATAATGATCCCAAAAGGCAATCATGAATATGATGGAGATTAAAGTGCGCAACATAATGTTGTGTGATTATGATTATTAATAATATAATTATTGACAATTTACTTACTATATTTATTTATTTATAAAAGTAGTGGGGAGTTGTGCAAGTAAAAAAAGTAGTGGAGTGAGTGAGACAGTAGGATCTGAGGTAACAGAAGAAAGAAGATCCCCTGAAAAAAGAGCATCAAAGGTCAAAAACGCAAATAGGTGGGCCTCACTAACCTTGACCACTTCAAAAACTTTGACCTCGAAAACTCTACTGCCCCCATCTATACATGTATATTAATATTAATTAATATATTTGGAAATAAATAAATAAAAATTAAAAACCTCCAAAACACACACATAATAAATTATAAAATGAGTTTGAAAATTGTTATATTTTCGTAAATATGGTTAAATTTAGGGCAAATTGTTTTAAAACCCCCAAACCCAAACATTTCTTTCTCTTAACTCCATACACTCAAATTTCTTTGTTTCAACTCCCTAGTGGTCCCCAAATTTGTCTTAACAAAGTGTTTAGCATTTAATCCTTTGTACGTGACATTGTTTTACCTATCGAACCAGTTCAGGCCAAGCAGAACTATCGGTTACGCAAGGTTTCCAGCCGATATACTCTGGATTAGGGTCCAACATGCTTTCGTAAGATGAATTAAATTCAAATACCTCTTTGACCATAGTGTCGTCGGGTCATACCTGCCGAGTTTTACTAAGTGCTCCTCACACTCCAACCATGTAGTCGCAACAGATGGTTTCTGCACAAGCTCCTTCAACGACACCCATTACAGCCTTAATTCGTTTTCTACCTTAAGGCGTATGGTATATGAATTTAATTATAAAATATGAGCATGAAAGAACAAGAGACTTTAGAAAAATTATTCAGACATAATATTATTACATAAATCAACTCCTTTGAAGAGGAGAAGACAACTTGTTTAGCTACTCATAGTAGCTTTTTTCTTGAAGTACATAAACAGAAAACTTATTACAATAGAAAGAGAAATATTACAACAATTTATTTGTAAGAAAACTGAAGGGAATGCTCGATATCTTCAGCTTTCTTGAACGCTTGTATTTATAGCTGAGGTTCCACTCGTTTCACCGAAAAATTTCAGGGAATCTTACAGCTATTTTGTCTTGTCCTTTTATGTCATTATTAATGGCATCTTTAGCTAGTGGATGAGTCACCCGTTATCCACCTTGTCCTGTTATGCCATTATTGATGGCATCTTTTGGTGGAGGAGTCACATGCTGTCCTTTTTCTTTTGGCTCTATCTTCCTCACATGCCCTTTTTATTGTTATCGGGGCATCTTCTGCTTTTGCAGTGGTCCCCTAAAAAAATGCATCTTTGGTGGTCCCTGTCCACCTTTGCTTGTCTCGGAAAATTCTTTTCGATCCGTTCGGGGTCTGAAGTTTTTTTTCGAATTTTGGCTCCTTCTGGTTTGGACACTCTGGGCAGATGTTTTCTGACCATCTTCCGATATGAGTCATGTTACAAAATTTTCGGCGAGTCTCTTTACTCCCCGGCACCTTGTTGTTCCACAAAAAGTTTCTCTTCTTTTCGAAGAGTTCTTCCGCAAAAGCCGTAGTTTTTCCTGTTATTGTATTTAACAGGAATGATCCGTTCACAGAATTCTGATAAAATTTGAACGAAAACTTAACCTTGTCCATCTCGGTGAGACAAACCCAAATACCCCATGCCCTTCTGGTTGAAATTTCATCTTTTCCAAAAGTGGACACCAATGATATTTCTTCAGATAGGGGATCCTTGATGAATTTTTGATTATTCATGTCAGGTCTCCTCAGCTTGATGAAATGAAAGGGCTCGTGTAATCCTTTCCCGGTTGGTTCTGGAGCTGCACTAAAGAAATATAATTCAAGCACATCTCCTCTGGACAAATAGTCGTTATTTGCCCATGTTTCTTGGACTGCTTCCTGAATCCATTTTGGTAACTGTGATATCTCCGGATAGCTTGGTGACGTTGTATAAACTGATGCCAAAGCCCCAAATTCATATCAGAGCTTTACATCCTTAGGATTGACATTGTTTTTTAGCCAAACCCTTGGATATATCCCTGCTACATCAACCCTGCAAGTGTTAGGGTTAATTTCACTTCTTGTACTTAATTTCTCCCACCTCTGTTGATAAACTTGAAATGGAGAAATAATAGCTGGGTTAGTATCGATCTTAGATTTACCCTTGTCTGTGTTGGGCCTAAGATTGATCTCTTTCTCTTTTACCCCAGAGGCGGAGAGTTGACTTGATGAGTTATCCTCATCAATTGTTGCTTCATCCAAATCATCAAAGGCTGGTGATAGATTCACACTTGTTTCTTGAGTTTTAGATCCCTCAACATCTTGTTTCACAACCGGTGGTTGTATTTCTTGTTTTTGTAAAACCAGTGGTTTTAGCATATCTTGTTTATGAGAAACCAATGGTTTATCTATAGCCTTCACAATTGGCCCTTGAATAGCAGCCCAAAGTTGTGTTTGAGCCTGCATACATCCTGTAATTCGATTAGATACTTTGATCCGATCAGCTTGTTGTAACCTGCCGGCCATTTCAGCATTAATGGCTAACTGGTTGAACTCGGTTTGAAGCAACCCAAGGTGTTCCCTGAGATGCCTCTGCATTTTCATGATGGAATCCACGTCACTACCTTCCATCTCTTGTTAAGAAATCTGCAAGAATATTTTCAGGAGATTTAATAATAACAATATCAAAAATATAATTTTGACATAATGCTTGCCATCTTAATAACCTAGCTTTCTCAGGTTTAGATTCAATCTTATTTCTTAGGAAAGCTTTTACCTGGGTGTTATCAACCTTGAGTGTGAATTTTTTAGCAAGTAAAAATAATGGCCATTTTTCGAAAGCCCTTTTATCTGCATAAAATTCCTTCTCGTTGATATGCCATCTGATGGCTCTGATTCTGAAAAAAGACCGCTACAGTATCTGCATGGTATTTCTCTATCTGGGGTGATCTTAGTAAGGACTGTTGTCCACCATTCGTCACCGGCATCCGTGAATAACACCAGATCATCTTCATCTACGGGTATAACCATTTTTGGGAGATTCTTACATATCTCCTTTAATTGGTTTACCCCTTTAGTATGGTCATCGGTCCATATAAACTTAGCATCATTTTTTAACAAAGGACTGAACACCTTTCTGTACATTGCTAGGTTGTTAATGAACATCCCTGCAAAATTAACTACTCCAAGAAAACTCTGGAGTTGTTTTACGTCTTTGAGTTTATCTGGAAAATTCTTTACCTTTTCCACAATATGGGGTTGTAGAATTATTCCGGATTCATCAATCTCAATACCAAGGAATTCAATTTTTCTTGTTGCTATTACTGCTTTCTTTTCATGTAGTAGCCCGTGCCCTAATTGAGTAATTAAAGGATTAATGATAATTAATTGAATTGGGCATCGGACGGATCGGAAGCTCCGAAGGGACGATCGGAAGCTCCGATCGGGATCGGAAGCTCCGATGAGGATCGGAGGCACCGATGATATTACGTCATCCATGACGTGTGGCTGGATCGGAAGCTCCGATCAGGATCGGACGTTCCGATCACCCCTATCCGGAGTCATCAAGTGATATTTTGACACGTGGCAGATCAGGATCTTCGGAAGCTCCGATGGCAGGATCGGACGTTCCGATCGAGGTTCGGACGTTCCGATCAAGGATCGGAGGCTCCGATCGTTGTCTATAAATAGAAGTCCGAGGCTTCATTTCTCCTTGCCAATTTCGGATTTCCTCTCTATTTCTAGTCATATTCGAGTTGTTCTAGCCTTCCTAGGCTTGAACCGGGAGTCGTCTAGACGTTCGATAGTCGTAGCGGAGTTGTGCCCAAGTTCTGGAGGCATCGACATCAAAGGGCTAACGACGGACGCAGGTATAGCTTTGAGCTCCTAAAAATATTTAGGAGTATGCTATAGCTTAGTTAAGGCTTTTAGGGCGCTATAATGATAGTAGTATCATTTCGCTGTGTAGGCGGACTTTAGGCTTGGACTTAGAGCTGGTAGTGCCTACCTGGTATTTGAGGTACGAAAGTACTGTTCGAGATATCCTGACTGAGTATGCATGTATTATGTGACTGCATGATTTATATGCCATGATATTATGCTGCATTCATTTGCATCTTGCTGTATCTCCTTCGAGATGTCTGTTAGTAGGGTTGTACCCTATCCTGTTAGTGGATGGACTTCCATCGATTTGGGTCCGGCGTATCCACAGTTATCTCGGTATGGGAGCCACCTCCTGAAGCGACGGCACAGCGTGCTACATACCAGGGCCCGGTCTGTCTCTGTTATCTGATCCTTGACCTCGAGTCTATAGGGAGTTCACTTTGCATGCATGTATACTCATACTCTCGCACTGAGCGTTTTATGCTCACGTCTCGTACTCTGTATTTTCTGGACACCCTATTCCATGGGGCAGGTTTGCGATTGGACGAGGAGGGTGGATCCAGGAGGGGCTAGTCAGTGGTTGGCCAGCTGGAGCTTCGTCTAGGTTTTATTACTGATGTTTGGGTTTATACAGCTATTCGATTTGGTTGTATATTTTTGGATAATTACAGATTCCTTTACTTGGGATTGTATAATGTTATTGGTTTCCGCAGTTTTATTCTGATATCTGTTTTATTAAGTTAATTGCATGCATAAGTTCTGTTTAGTAGGTGATCCGGGTAAGGGTCACTACATTTATGGTATCAGAGCATGCAAAAGATTTCTTGGGATTTAGTCTCATCTTGAGGTATTTTTGTAGATGTCAAATCGTGACGACCAGAGTTCTCATGGCAGTGTTGGTGGGCGTTGGGGTGATGCCGACCGGGAGCCTCGTCGAGAACGGCGTCATCGTCACCATGACGACGAGCGTTTCACTGTGCGTCGATTCTTAGCTATGGGTCCTAAGCCCTTAGTTGGAGGTGAGTCTCCGGAGGATGCGGAGAACTGGTTAGACCGCATGGAGACGACTTTTCAGACTTTCCAATGCACCGATGAGCAGAAGGTGGAGACCCTTGGCTATCTTCTGGATGGGCGTGCGCGCAGGTGGTGGAGGTTTACTTCTGCACCTTTTGTTACGGCGAGAGGAGTGGCCACCTGGGCCGAGTTCCGCACAGCTTTCCAAAAGCGGTATTTTCCTCCTGCACTCCGACAGTCGAAGGCAGGCGAGCTACTGAGTCTGCGACAGGGAACCATGTCTATCGATGAGTATCAGCAGAGGTTCTTTGATCTGCTATCCTATTGCCCCGAGATTGCTGATAGCTCAGAGATGAAGTATAATCTGTTTCTTCAGGGCCTTAACCCTGAGATCCATGACCGTGTGGCGGTTGGCGACGACATGTCCTACGAGGGTTTGGTGAGCCGTTGTCACCAGGCGGAGGACAGCATTCGGCGGAACAGGTCTTTCTCTCAGTCGAGACCTGCTAGTTCTTTGGGTCCCCGTGCCCAAACTTTCAAGAAGTCTGGATCTTCTTCTTCCTCTGGTTCTGGAGGTATTGTCCGTTATGGTAAGAAGGACAAGTGTGATCACTGTGGGAAGAACCATCCATCCGACAAGTGCCGCAGAGCTTCTGGAGCTTGTTTTCGTTGTGGAGAGACTGGTCATATCCGGAGGGATTGTCCACTGTCTGGGGGAGGTGGTTCTGGTTCAGGTACAGGATCGGGTTCTCAGGCTACCGTTCAGCAGAGGTCGCAGGGACAGTCTGCTGGGAGTTCTCATTTGAGGCCACGAGCTTCTGGCCAGGTGTTTGCCCTGAGACATGATCAGGCTGTGGAGGAGAATGAGAAAGTCATCGCAGGTACATTTATGCTTTATGGTATACCTGCTCTTGTACTTATTGACACTGGTGCATCTCATTCCTTCATTTCTGCACGTTTTGTTAAGAGGCATAAGTTACCATGCATTGCACTAGACGTAGTGATGTCTGTTTCTACTCCGACGGGCCAATCTGCTTTGGCTAAGCGTCTAGTGATGGGTTGCCCTTTAGAGGTCGAAGGGAACGTTCTGTTGGCGAATCTCATGGTCCTGACGATGGACGACTTTGATTGCATTCTGGGAATAGATGTGCTGACTACCTATCGAGCTTCAGTGGACTTCTATCAGAGATTAGTACGCTTTCATCCGGAAGGGAGTGAGAGTTGGTTTTTCTATGGTGAGGGAGCGCGACCCCCGATGCCTTTGGTATCAGCTTTGAGAGCCTGTCGAGCTCTGGAGTCTGGCGGGGAAGGCTACCTTATCTATGCAGTTGATTTGTCCGCTGAGAGTATTGGGATAGAGAGCATTCCTGTTGTGGATGAATTTCCAGATATGTTTCCTGATGAGATTCCGGGTTTTCCTCCTGCTAGGGAAGTCGAGTTTGGCATAGAGTTGATGCCGGGTACTTCGCCTATTTCTAGAGCACCGTATCGTCTGGCTCCGTCAGAGATGCGTGAGTTGAAGAATCAGCTACAGGATCTTTTAGACAAGGGGTACATTCGTCCTAGTGTATCTCCTTGGGGAGCTCCTGTTCTCTTCGTGAAGAAGAAGGATGGGTCGATGCGGCTGTGCATTGACTATCGGCAGCTGAATCGAGTGACTGTGAAGAACAAGTATCCGTTGCCTCGTGTTGATGACTTGTTTGACCAGCTGCAGGGCACATCAATTTACTCCAAGATTGACTTGAGATCTGGGTATCATCAGTTGAGAGTCCGTGATCAGGACGTAGCCAAGACTGCATTCCGTACTCGCTATGGGAATTACGAGTTCCTAGTGATGCCATTTGGTTTGACTAATGCGCCGACTATATTCATGGATTTGATGAACCGTGTCTTCAGGGAGTATTTGGACAAGTTTGTCGTGGTCTTTATTGACGACATCCTGGTTTATTCGCGTAATACGGAAGAGCATGTTTCTCACTTGCGGTTGGTACTACAGACTCTTCGAGATGAGCAGTTGTATGCCAAGTTGAGCAAGTGTGAGTTCTGGATGGATAGAGTGGTTTTTCTTGGCCATATCATATCCAGGGAGGGGATTTCTGTTGATCCAAGCAAGATTGAAGCGGTACTTAATTGGTCGCGTCCGACGACAGTTGCTGAGATCCGTAGTTTTCTGGGTCTAGCAGGGTATTATCGTCGCTTCATTCTGAACTTCTCTCAGTTAGCTCGACCATTGACGCAGCTTACCCGCAAGGGTGTGGATTTTGAGTGGTCCTCCGAGTGTGAGGAGAATTTCCGTGAGCTTCGACGGTGGTTGACTTCTGCGCCGGTGTTAGCATTACCGTCAGGATCTGGAGGGTATGTAGTTTACACGGATGCTTCTCTTCAGGGGTTAGGTTGTGTCCTGACTCAGAATGGGCATGTGATCGCATACGCTTCTAGACAGCTGAAGCTTCACGAGGACAACTACCCAGTCCATGATTTGGAGTTAGCAGCCATTGTGTTCGCTTTGAAGATCTGGCGTCATTATCTGTATGGCGAGAAATTTGAGATCTTCACCGACCATAAGAGTCTTAAGTATTTGTTCACTCAGGCAGAATTGAACATGAGGCAGAGACGTTGGATGGATTTGCTTAAGGACTATGATTGCGAGATTAAGTACCATCCGGGAGCTGCTAATCTCACCGCTGATGCTTTGAGTCGCAAGGTGCGACTATCCGCACTTCAGACTTGTTCGATGTCTAGTGCGATCAGTGACTGTTGTACTTCAGGTTTTACCTTCAAGCATAAGAAAGGTATGCAGAGTATCCAGATGTTTGCGATATTATCTGAGCCAGCTTTGTACTCGCGGATCCGAGATGCTCAGATGTCTGATTCGAAGACCCAGCGTTTAGCTCGTCTAGCTAACGAGGGTAGCTCGTCTGGATTTCATTATCAGTCAGATGGCTTTCTGTGTTTGTCTGGTAGGCTTGTGATTCCACAGGATGAAGAGTTGCGAGAGGAGATTTTGTCTCAGGCACATCGCACTAAGTTGAGTATTCATCCTGGGAGCAACAAGATGTACAAGGATCTACGTACTCGTTTCTGGTGGAAGGGAATGAAACGCAGTGTTTATCAGTTTGTTTCGAGATGTTTGGTGTGTCAACAGGTCAAGGCAGAGCACCGACGACCTGGAGGATTGCTTCACAGTCTGCCTATTCCTGAATGGAAATGGGAGTTTATCACTATGGACTTTGTGACCCATTTGCCGGTATCCCCGAGGAACTATGATGCTATCTGGGTTGTGGTGGACCGACTCACCAAGTCAGCGCATTTCATTGCCTATAGCCGGGAGTACAATGTGGATCGTATGACTCGGTTGTACATTCAGGAGATCGTTCGACTTCATGGAGTGCCTGTGAGCATTGTCAGCGATCGGGACCCCAGGTTTACTTCTAGATTCTGGGGGAGTGTTCAGCGTGCGATGGGTACTACTCTCAGTTTGAGTACAGCCTATCATCCAGAGACTGATGGTCAGTCAGAGCGCACTATCCGTACGTTAGAGGATATGCTTAGAGCGTGCGTCATGGATTTTGGGTCAGCCTGGCAGGATCATTTGCCGTTGATCGAGTTCGCTTACAACAACAGCTATCACACTAGTATTGGGATGGCACCTTTTGAGGCGTTGTATGGGCGACGTTGTCGTACTCCACTCTTCTGGGAAGAAGTGGGGGAGAGACAGGCTGAAGGACCGGAGTTTATCCAGCAGGCGATAGACATTGTTGATCAAATCAAGAAACGGATTAAGACTGCACAGGATCGTCAGGCCAGTTATGCTAATATCAAGCGTAGGCCTTTGCAGTTCGAGGTCGGGGAGAAAGTGTTTCTGAGAGTGTCACCTTTCCGCAAGATTCTCAGATTTGGCCTTAAAGGCAAGTTGTCTCCCAGATTTATCGGTCCGTTTGAGATCTTGGAGAGTATTGGCGATTTGGCTTATCGACTAGCATTGCCACCGCATCTATCCAGCATTCACGACGTGTTCCACGTATCTCTGTTGCGACGGTATGTGGCGGATGAATCTCATATTCTGCAGCGATCTGAGGTTCAGGTAGACAAGGATTTGACTTATGTTGAGAAACCTCTTCGCATCCATGATTATAAGGATAAGGTTTTACGGAACAAAGTCATTCCTTTGGTTTTAGTTCAGTGGCAGCGCCGAGGCACTGAGGAAGCTACTTGGGAGCTTGAGGACAGGATGCGTAAAGACCATCCTGAGTTGTTTTGATTTCATTCTTTAAGTTGTATTCAGTTGCAAACTCTGTAAACGTTTGATTGAATAAAGAATGTTTCTGATTTCTGTATTTGCATTCGGTACTTAAGATCTGATTTCGAGGACAAAATATCTTAAGTGGGGGAGAATGTAGTAGCCCGTGCCCTAATTGAGTAATTAAAGGATTAATGCTAATTAATTGAATTGGGCATCGGACGGATCGGAAGCTCCGAAGGGACGATCGGAAGCTCCGATCGGGATCGGAAGCTCCGATGAGGATCGGAGGCACCGATGATATTACGTCATCCATGACGTGTGGCTGGATCGGAAGCTCCGATCAGGATCGGACGTTCCGATCACCCCTATCCGGAGTCATCAAGTGATATTTTGACACGTGGCAGATCAGGATCTTCGGAAGCTCCGATGGCAGGATCGGACGTTCCGATCGAGGTTCGGACGTTCCGATCAAGGATCGGAGGCTCCGATCGTTGTCTATAAATAGAAGGCCGAGGCTTCATTTCTCCTTGCCAATTTCGGATTTCCTCTCTATTTCTAGTCATATTCGAGTTGTTCTAGCCTTCCTAGGCTTGAACCGGGAGTCGTCTAGACGTTCGATAGTCGTAGCGGAGTTGTGCCCAAGTTCTGGAGGCATCGACATCAAAGGGCTAACGACGGACGCAGGTATAGCTTTGAGCTCCTAAAAATATTTAGGAGTATGCTATAGCTTAGTTAAGGCTTTTAGGGCGCTATAATGATAGTAGTATCATTTCGCTGTGTAGGCGGACTTTAGGCTTGGACTTAGAGCTGGTAGTGCCTACCTGGTATTTGAGGTACGAAAGTACTGTTCGAGATATCCTGACTGAGTATGCATGTATTATGTGACTGCATGATTTATATGCCATGATATTATGCTGCATTCATTTGCATCTTGCTGTATCTCCTTCGAGATGTCTGTTAGTAGGGTTGTACCCTATCCTGTTAGTGGATGGACTTCCATCGATTTGGGTCCGGCGTATCCACAGTTATCTCGGTATGGGAGCCACCTCCTGAAGCGACGGCACAGCGTGCTACATACCAGGGCCCGGTCTGTCTCTGTTATCTGATCCTTGACCTCGAGTCTATAGGGAGTTCACTTTGCATGCATGTATACTCATACTCTCGCACTGAGCGTTTTATGCTCACGTCTCGTACTCTGTATTTTCTGGACACCCTATTCCATGGGGCAGGTTTGCGATTGGACGAGGAGGGTGGATCCAGAAGGGGCTAGTCAGTGGTTGGCCAGCTGGAGCTTCGTCTAGGTTTTATTACTGATGTTTGGGTTTATACAGCTATTCGATTTGGTTGTATATTTTTGGATAATTACAGATTCCTTTACTTGGGATTGTATAATGTTATTGGTTTTCGCAGTTTTATTCTGATATCTGTTTTATTAAGTTAATTGCATGCATAAGTTCTGTTTAGTAGGTGATCCGGGTAAGGGTCACTACATTTCAGATAAGACCAATCCCTCTTGTTTGCAAATTTTAGAGAAAATCTCTAAATGTTTAACGTGTTCGTCGATGTTTTTTGATGCTATAAGAATATCATCAATATAAACAAACATAAAGTTGAAATAATCCTTAAAAAGGTTATCCATTTTTTTTTGAAATATCTGGGGTGCATTAGCCAATCTCATAGGCATAACTTTCCAAATATAGTGTCCTTGTGGAGTAGAGAAGGCTGTGAATTTCTTACTGCCTTCTTCCATTCTTATCTGGTAGAATTCAGACTTACAATCAAATTTTGAGAACACTCTAGCATTTCGTACACAACTAATTAGATGTTCTCTACTGGGTATGAAGTACCCATCAAACTCCAGGATTTTATTAATACCTTGGTAATTAATAACTAACCTAGGTTTTTTTTTTTTTATTTCACCATGATTTCTGACCAAAAATCCTGGGCTGCTATATGGTGAAACTCCTTCTTTGATTAGACCAAGGTCCAAATGTTCCTTGATAATCATTCTCATATCCCTTTGATCTGTTAAGTTCATCGGGATAGGCTTATATCTGACGAATTCATACTCTTTGCCTTCCTTTGGAATAAGACTGGCTTTGAGTTGATTTCTATCCCACCATGCCAAAGGATGTTCGTTATAAATTTCTTTGAGCCTCTTTTTGACATCTTCAAGGGATACCATATTTTCTAACTCTATATCTCTGTGATGTAGAGTTACCTTGAGAAGCTCCATATCCTCTGTTTGGAGTTCTTGTTCTGTTGTTATTTTCAACATGGTTTCTCCAAACCTTCTTGGATCTTTCATTTTTGGGTGAAAAAGTTGTCCTTTATCACCACGCTGGCTGCGAAATATTATCGGCAATTGTCGATAAAAAGCAACCTTGAGTCTTTGAACGATAATTTTATGATCACAAATTGTAGTGAACATAAGCCTTCTTGACTCTTTGTCTTGTGTGTACTTCTTAAACATTTGTAAGAAGTTATTTCCCAACAGGATATCAGCTCCTGTATCATGGAAATAGATTGGTGGTGTCTTTACCTTGTACCAAGGTGTCTGACCTGCTCCTTCCATAAGGATCTCTGCTTGTTTTATTCCTTTACAAAGAATTAAAATTCTTCTAGAGAAATCTCGTCCAGCAATTTTTGGTAATTCTTCTTCACATTCTTCAGGGAAGACTCCTCTTTTTGCTGCACAAATTCCTGCTCCCGAATCAATATAAGCTGCAAAGTATTCAGCCTTATATTGTTCATACAACATCCCTATCGGAATGTATATGGAGAATGGACTTGTTGTCTTTTTTTTAAAGGGATTACTAAATGTGTGACGCCCGGGGCTGAAGAGGCAAGGAGTGATCGCCGGTGCCAAGAGGTTGCACGGACAATGAGCGGCTCCTGGTAGGCTTCTAGGCGGAGGGAGACATGAATGAACCGATCCCGTGCCGGAATGAGAGGGATTCTGAGACTGTGTAGGTATGAGACTACATGGTTGAGGAGAGCTTAAAAGATTTCATATGTACTATTCATATCAAGAAGGTGCATCTTTTTTTCGGAAGCTCATCACATAAGAACTCCAAAGTTAAGCGTGCTTGACTTGGGGCAATTATAGGATGGGTGACCCCCTGAAAAGTTTTCCAGGTTGCGTGTGAGTGAGGACATAAGCACGCTGAAAAGACCCGTCTTGATACAGTGGGGCGCTACAAATGGTATCAGAGCCGACCTCTCTTAGTACGGTATGGTTCGGGGACGAACCAAGCGGAAGCTGGTGGGCATGTGACGCCCGGGGCTGAAGAGGCAGGGAGTGATCGCCGGTGCCAAGAGGTTGCACGGACAATGAGCGGCTCCTGGTAGGATTCTAGGCGGAGGGAGACATGAATGAACCGATCCCGTGCCGGAATGAGAGGGATTCTGAGACTGTGTAGGTATGAGACTACATGGTTGAGGAGAGCTTAAAAGATTTCATATGTACTATTCATATCAAGAAGGTGCATCTTCTTTTCGGAAGCTCATCACATAAGAACTCCAAAGTTAAGTGTGCTTGACTTGGGGCAATTATAGGATGGATGACCCCCTGGGAAGTTTTCCAGGTTGCGTGTGAGTGAGAACATAAGCACGCTAAAAAGACCCGTCTTGATACAGTGGGGCGCTACAAAATGGCCCTGCCATTTTTAACAGCATGTGTTGTAACTCAGTAATCCGATTAAGAGTATTCACCTTTAGTCTTCCTAAGGCTTCAGAAGGTAGAGTATGGTTACTCCTTTCTAGCTCTTCAATGCGTTCTAGTAAATCATGTTCATGACTTACTAATTTCAACAATTGCTTCTTCCTCTGTTTGTAAACAGAGTTTTCGAATCTGATTAAGGGATTGTTCCTTATCCAATTCTCTTGGTTTTCCATTTCGTAGGATTCTTATTGAATCCTCCAAATCTTTTCTTTTTCCATGAACTCTATTCCTTTTTCAAGGCATTTCCATGGTTTATGGTCCTCCAAAAACTCTAGGCCAAGAATGAGCTGATCCACTTCTTTTCCTGGAATTCCACAGATTTGAACTTCCAATTCTCCAATATTTATCAATCCTTGGTAAGTTCCTTTTTCCTGTTGTTCCAAATAGTAAATCGAGTTACAAGGGAACTGGTTTCGATGACTTGTAATTTCGAATACTATTTTTATTTCTTTCCATCCTTCTGGAGATCTAAGTTTTCCTATTATAGAAAACTTTTTTTCTTCTGGTGGAATTTCTTGAATAGGAGATTTTTTCCATCTCCTACTTGTCATTCGGTTTCCTTGGAAAGATAACCTTCGAGGTTCTATTTTAAGGTCTCTGTATAGAACTGGTCTGTCTTGAATTTGAATGTCTGTTTCCTGAATTAAAGAAAACTCGATTCTTTCTGGGTATATCGCATGAGCAACTTTTCCAAAGATCTCTGGAATTTCAATGAACTCATTTCTAATAAATAATTCAGAATGGTGAGTATTAGAAAGAGCATATGAAATTTGATATGTAATAGAATATGGCCTATTACCTTCCTTCATTAGTCTTTTTTCCTTGAAGTTTTGATGCAACGTCAAGGCTCGACTAAAAACCCTGTCAGCTAAATTGTAGGCTATTCTTGGATAAATAACTCCTACAATTTTTTCTGCACAAAGATTTCTTGAGATAGTACCCAGGACAGCATCTTGAATATTCCCCATTCTTTTATCGCATACTACGATATCTATAGGTGAATCTATTCATTCTTTAAAAGTTGCCTTAATCATTATTTGGATTGCTCCAATATGAATCCAAGACATCGTCCTTGCTACCTCACTTTTCAATTTTTGCAATTCCTCTCTTATTTCTTCAAAATGAATTAACTGCATCTCTATTTGATTACTTGTTAACTCCATGGGGATTGCCATTTCCCTTCTGGATACTTTATAAATCAAATTATGTCTTCTTTGTCTAAGCCCTAGGTTGCCTAAGACTCTTTCTACTTGTCCTGCCGAAAATCCCTGGTACTTTTGTAATGTTGGATTTTCTCTCATAATCCTTTGGACCATATTATGAGATATCGTGGTTTGGCTAAAGAATCCAGCCAAACTTTCATGTGTTTCCTGCCGAAACACTTCTTCTTTATTCTGATTCTGATTCTGATTCTGATTCTGATTCATCCTCAAAATCTTCTTGACTAAACAATATCTCTTCTTCATATATGCTTTCATCTGAGGGGATATCCTCAAATTGATATACTTGGACTAGATCTTGAAAGAAGACCGCATCATCCATATCTGGTGTTGCTTCAAAGAGTTTAACTCCTTTTTTCTCGTTTTCTGGACAATTTGTAGATATATGTCCTCTTGCTCCACATGTCCAGCAGTTGCAATCCTTGAAACTTTCACTTGCTCTTGTATGAGTTCTTCTGAAAGTTCTTCTTGATGGTGTTCTTCCCCTGCTTTGTGATGAGCTTGTTACTGGGGAAGTTTTTGTAGGTCCACTTCTTCTTCCTGATCTATAAGATCTGGCCTTTTGTTTGGACCAAAATGTTCTTGGTTTCCAAGAACTTCTCATTCTTTTATTATAGGGATTATTTCTGAATTTCTTCCTTTTAAATCTCTGTGATCTGTTTCCAATGATCGTTGGAAGATCATTTTCTCTACAACATAAATGCGTACGTTTATCTATACCCCTTATTTTCTTGTAGTTCTTCTGTAATGCTGTCATATGGCACCATTCTGCCAATTTTCCTTTCAAAAAAGACGCGCGTCTTGCCAATGTATCAAGATGACCTGGAACGTATTCTTTAACCAGCATTTCTCTCCAGGGACTTGACATTTTTGCGAAAAATAGCTGAATAGCTATATTTTCCTCGACTCCTGAATTCCATCTGTATTTGGTGAATAACATAATGTATTCATAAACTAAACAAATATCATGTAACTCGAGGCTATACAGAGATTGAGTATATCTTCTCTTTTTCTCTGTATCTTGATTATTGAAATAGTCTACCCCTATGAATTGTGCTTTAAATAGGGTGGCCATTCTTTCTCCAATCTCGCTGAGGGATTCTCCTGCTAAGATTGATTCCTTCGTATCTGGCATAGTCATCTCCCATGCAATCTTGACAGATCCCATTAGACTCATTTCTAGAAGTTTAATGAATTCTTCTTTATTGAGATCTAATGTCCCTGCTGCAATTCTCATAGCTGACATCCAATCATCTATAAGATCTTCTCTGTTTTTGAAGTCCAAAACATCAAGGTTTAGCATAACCCCGTAAGGATGTATTGGATCTAAAACAGTTTTTCCGTAAGGAGTTTGATGGAGTGGAATTTTACTCCTTCTTGATCTGGTTTCTGCTGGATGTGAATTTTCTCCAATCTGAAACTCACTATGTGGTTCTTCTGTTTTAACCACATATCTTGTGGGATTCCCTGTGGGTTGTTCACCCTCAGGAAAATTCATTTTTAGATCTACTACTTTGAGATTCGCAAAAGAATCCGCAAGATCTTGTAGATCCTCGAGATTTAATCTTTCTAAAGTAGTCATCAGATAGTGTTTTTCTCTGATACTGCTTTTATAAGATTAATCATCCTTTCATCATCAGTTAAAGGTTTTTGAACCAGATACCATTTTTGCGGATGATTCAAGTACCATAATTGAGCACAAAAATAGCATAAATGAAGTATATAAATGCATAAATTGGGTACAAGAATTAAACATTGGATTTGACCAAGTTTGGTGGTCCTAGGGAGTTTTAAGAAAGAATTTTTATTGTAGGGATTTATAAAGAAATTAGGTTTGAGTTTAGGAATTTATTCACAATTCACTTTTAAATTTATATATTGTAAAAGGAAGTGGAAAAAATTAGGTAAAATTATTTAATTTCCCACAATTAAACATACATCCCTCTAAAATTAAACACTTCTTGGTGTGGTGTGTATGTGTTCAGCAAGAGCAGCATGTGACTGTGAGTCAATACCGTGCATCTGCTTTTGGCATGAATAATTTAAGGGGCCTATCGGATATTTTTCAAAAGAAGA